>NW_025111054.1:1200000-2400000 GCF_015476425.1 Leptopilina heterotoma
TTTTGATTTTTTTGAAAATTTGGAGGGGGTAGAGGGGGGCCAATTTGACCAATTTTGCAAACACCAGCTACTTTGTGAATTTTTTCTGAACGTACAGTAGAATTCCAATTATCCGGGCGTCCGATTAACCGGATTGTCGATTTAAAGAAAAACAGTTCTACGGTTTTGAAATTTGCTTCTGATTTGGAATGTACGGATAGAAACCCGTCCAGAAAAGTTATGAAAACCTCTCAAAATAAAGAACTTGAGGCGTCAATGTTTAAATGGTTTTTGCAGCAGCGTTTTAGATAGCAGATTGAAATCTTATTACTCAAAATATATAAATCTTATGTTCATTTCGATTATCCGGATTTTCGCTTGTCCGGTTCGGGTCTGGTCCCAATTGATCTGGATAATTGGAATTCTACTGTACTTGTAATGGGAATTTTTTTTTAGAATATGTTTCTGAAAGGTTTTTTCGCCCTCTTTCCAATGGTGTATTTTATTTTTTAATATTTTAAAAATGTACCCTAATTTTTGATAATTAATATTTAATTTTTAATTTCCCAAAAATCGGTCCGTTTTTTTTTTAAATAAATTATTGCAAACGAAAGCTGAGGTTTTTTTCTATCGGCATGTAAATTTTCAAAATGCCCTTTTTTTGTTTTTGAGTTATTAAATTTTAAAGAATAAATTGCGGCGCGCAGCCTCGCGGTTGCACTGAACCGCGTGGCAACCGGCGTGAAACGAGGCGCCCGGGACGCAATTTATTCTTTGAAATTTAATAACTCAAAAACAAAATAAAGAGCATTCTGAAAATTTACATGCCGATAGGAAAAAACCTCAGCTTTCGTTTGCAATAATTTATTTTTAAAAAAACGGACCGATTTTTGGGAAATTGAAAATTAAATATTAATTATCTAAAATTATTGTAAATTTTTAAAATATTAAAAAATAAAATACACCATTGGAAAGAGGACGAAAAAACATTTTAGAAACATATTCTAAAAAAATTTTCTCATTACAAGTATGTTCAGAAAAAATTCACAAAGTAGCCGGTGTTAGAAAAATTAGTCAAATTGACCCCCCTCTACCCCTCCAAATTTTCGAAAAATCAAAAATATGTTTTGGGGAACATTTCTACTTGATAGAACAACAAATTCCCTGAGTATCAATTTTTTCCAAGAAGTTGAAATTTCAACTTAGGACATTTCACGTAAAATGCCTCATATGTGGAAATTGTTATAAAAAATATTTTTCTCAATGAAATCTTTTTTATATTGACGAGTTAGAACACCTTTATAAATATTGAAGTGTTTTTCTGTTTAAATAAATTTAGCCTGATGAGGTTGTTTGAACCTTAGCCAACGAAACGTCGTAATTTTGACGATACATTGAATTTTTTAATTCTTCACCTTCCCATGATCATTTATTTTACTACTAACAATTAAACTATGGAAGGATTTAACGCTTATCACTTAATATATTATTTTTTATTTCTTATATTTTAAATAATTAGGGGAGAGTGGTCGTAAGTATATATAAGTGTTAAGAGATCGTTTTGCTATAATTTTGTGGTATTCAAAATTATATACATATAGAATGGCTTTTGTAGTCTTAATTCAATAAATAGTGAAAAGTTGCATTTTTTACATTTCAGAAATAGCGGTCCTAAGTTGTCCACCACTTTTTTTCGCTTGAGTATAAGAAAGAAATGCATATTCTTTTCAAATACGCAGAAATATGATACATTTAGGAGAATAAAAACGCATTATTTAACTATTTTGTTTAGAAAATGAAGCATTGTTTTATATTATTTATTTGCAGTGGTGGATGGCTTCAGAGACTGGCGTTTTTGTAGTATGTGTTGTCTATTGTTTTTTGTCTTTATTTAATTCCTATGTTACACTTTCACGGTCTTTCTCGTGATAAAAAACACTAAAAAGAAGCAAAACATAAATAAAAACAAACAAAGAAAATAGGTGGCCAACTTTAGGACCACTGTAGATTTTTACAAGTTTCAAATTATTACGCTAATAAAAAAAATTTAATTTAAAAATCAACAGAACCTCTTATTACAACATTAAATAAAGGAACTAGCGCACACACTCAATTACAAATTTTTAATTATTAATCTCTTGTAGCTGCTCTCGAAAAAGCAAGAAAAATTATTTTTTTGTCGTAAACAATATTATTGTCCTCATAATGTGTAGAAAAATCTTAGATTATAATTAGGTCTATAAATTATATCATGGTTTATCAATATATCACACCACGAAATTATAGATTCGTCCAGTATGCCACCTCTGAGAAACGCAGGGTGGTTAACTTAGGCCTACGGTCAACTGAGGACTACTCTCCCCTATTATTTATTTATTTTATTATTATTACTTTAATTTAAAAGAAGTTTAAAAATTTAATCAAAGTAGAGAATTTCAACATTTGAAATTTCTAGTTAAAATATAGTTTCCGATAAAGTTTTAAAAAAAATGTCCACCATATTGGATTCGCCATTTTGAATTTTTGAAAACTACTATCATATTCATAATATGCGTGCACGCATCAACCTTCTCTTGCTCTCCTCACTCTCATGCTTTATGTCTACCTCTTGCTTAACCACAGTTTCATGCGTTTCCACCGTCTTAACCTCTTCCTTACTCTCATGCTTGTCAACCTCTTCTTCACTCCCATTCTCCAAGTCACTCATATCCACTGATTCTTCGTCACTTTCTAAATCCTCTTCGGTGTTTAATTTCCAATAGGAAAAATCTGTGTCCATTTGATCACACGCAGCTTGTATCCCAATGTTTAAATCCTCCCTTTTCTTCATATGGAATTTTCTATCTCCAGTTTGAATACCTTCTGCAAATGTTCGTCGATACTTTAAAATTAATGTTTGGCTTTTTTCTCTAAAAAGATTATATTTTTTTTACTTGCAGCCAAAACTAAAAAGTTTCTCATTTGGTACAAATTTGTATTAAAATCCATCCATTCCAGTGGGATATAAAATTCTAGTTCAAACTCCTGGTTCACCTCATTAATATACAAATTTAGTGGAATATTTCGATGTTAATATTATGCCCTACAGGGTTATTTGGATGTTGCGATAATTAATATTTAATAATATGGATTGTATAAACTTCTTTATTCGCAATTGCTTGAAGTATTTTTCTTTTTTATAAATACACAATTTTCCAATATTGAAACACGATTGATTAAGAAAAGGGTACAATGTAAAAAAGTTTTAAAATTAATAGTTAATAATATAAGTATGTCGAAAGATTTGAAAATTCAAATCTAAATATCAAAATGTAATTCTGTCCCTATAAAACATATTTTCTCGAAGTACTAGAAGTATTTAATTTTCTATATATAATACTTATAAAGAAGGTTTGATATTAAATATCACATTATTAAGCGTAAAATCTTTGTATGTATTCATACTCTTCGGAACATTGCTGACAAATACTTTGTTCGACATTATCCGTATTTTCATCAAAACAATTTTCACAATATGAAATGTGTTTGCACGGAATGCAGCAACTAATAGGTCTGTTTTGTTGACACATTGTACAGTTTGGCGTCATTATTATTTTTGGTGTATCTGTGTATTCTTGTCTGCACAAGGGACAATTTGGTTCCTCACAAACTCCTGAGTATAAATTGTAATAAATTGTAAGAAAATAAAGTCTTTAACATCACCTAGTATACTACAATATTTCGGAGAGACAATGATTCTATAATATATGCGTTTCCTGACAAACAAAACAAAAATAGACAACATGAAGAGAGAAAGGATTTTAAAAGAAAAGAGAAGTTACAAACAACGGTACAAATAGAACAAACCCCCCCACCAAAAAAACGGGATCGCATACAACTCCCACCAAACAGTACTGACGTTTGTTAGAACTATAGACTAAAGAGTATTTTTTTTAATAAAAAGGGTCAGTTTAAATAAGTTCCAATCAATTATTTCCTTTTAATTTAAAAAAAGAAGCAATTCTGGTCAACAAACCGACCGTCATTGCTAATGGTGAGGCGGCAACTAGGCGGACATTTCTTAGTGTTTTAAACGTTTTTAATATCCATCCCTTCTTTGGGAATTGAAGTAATGCCTTTTATTAAGGCTGACGAGAGCACAACTTAAAGGTGATCTTGAACAGCATCAGGTTCAAAGTAACTTCAAAAAACAGATTCCTCTATAAAGAGAACAGAACAGCAAAACAATACTTTACGAGGCAAACGAACTGAAAGATATTGATAATAATTAAAAATAAAAAAGGAAAAAACTTATTTTTAAAAGGTCGGGAATAATAAACAAACAATTGGACTAACCGAAGTATAACGGAATACCTTCTAAAAGAGTTAAGCTAGAAAGGATAAAAAAACTAATAAACAACAAAAATATACAAAAAAACAGGGTATACAAAGAGAAAAAAGAAGTATTTTTTTAAATAAAATATCTATTATTATTGGATCCTTTTTATTATAATTACAATTTAAAAAAAGAAAAAAGAATATTAATAAAAATAACTTAATTTTTTATCACTTCTCAGCAGGAATGCCAATAAGTATGCACCTAAATAAATTATATATTTTTTTGGAAACTATAATCAATTGCAAAATTAAATAGCATTTGAAGTGCAGAATACAAACTTACTGAAGGTAAGTCATCACCACGCCCCAACCAATGAAATTCTTTTATTTCCTCGCCAGAGTCAGATGTAAAATTCCTCTTATATAATCCCAACACCAGAGGGTCCATTGAATCTGGGGTAGCTAAACACACAAAAAGTAAATTTAAAAAAATAAAGCTAAGGAAAGACTCTTAATTAAATATCAGCAATAGAAAAACTTACGAGTGTGGGTGACGCAACGAAACCCTCACAGAGGAGTAGGCTGCATACTTATTGCCACACTTATTGCCGTTGTTGGGACAACTAAAAAAACCAAATATAATTGTTATATAATTACGTTTTCTTAATAATTTAGGATTTTTAATGAATTTTAACTCAGTAATTACCTCTGTTCAGAAGGCAGATCCAATAATGAATTTTGACAAGAAATAAAATTCCTATAATCGTTGACACTGTGAGGTTTTACAACTCTTAAAAAAGAACGGTTGGGACTTTGTCACAGTTTTTAGTTCTTATTCTCCGAAGGCACACACGTCATGTTTGCAAATCGTATCTCGAGAATAGACTAGATTACGACGGATAATCAATTATTTAATTTTGAAATACCGACTCACAAGTCTGGCGATAATGAATACTTGCTCAATATTTAGAACAACGAGTAATCTTTATACTGTTCGAAAATGCAAGATTTACGTCCAAAATTATGATTACCGAAAGGTCAAGCTTAATGATGGAGCTGTCACAAAGCAAACGTAACTATGACTTTGTATCGAAATAAACTAACGTCTGACAATGAATTTGCATGGGGTCTGAAGGAGAGTCCAGAATAGAGATGAACGCGCTGATACTAACGCGCTCCTCCTATATGTATTCCATATGGACGAGCGCGTTACTATCAGCGCGTTCATACCGACGTCGACTCTATTCTGGACTCTCCTTTATAGTAGGAAATCTTCCCTACTGAGAGACAAAAGATCATCCCCATCTCTAAGCTTGATTCCTAGATCATCCCAAGAATTGAGTCACTTCTTGGAGCTTTGTGACCACCTGCATCACATATAGTATATCGCGAGTATCACTAATCCATGGCATGGGATAATAAACATTCCCAGGAAGAAAACTAAGTTTGTGCCTTTGCAACAAACTTATATGAGTCAAGTCCACTCATAATACGTATATAAAATTATTTATAATTTATGTTAGTGTGCATCTATATATCGAGTCTCATAGCTTCAGTTTTTTCATTTTTGACGCACACGCTGTCGGCAACTCTGTAATCGCATGCGGCGCTTTTACTTAAGCATTTATTTTTGTGAGCTTTGTGGGCTACTATATTGTTGAAGCTTTCATTCGCTTGACTGCTTGCTGCTACAGAAAATTTATGAGCATTTGCTGCATACTTGTCAAACAGTGTAACCAATTCGTTATACAGTGGTTTATCTGTCAACAATATAGTGTGTTTCTTCTTGGGTTTACACCAGTTTCCACCATTTTCGTGTGCACCGAATAAGTGGTCTGGTATTCTTTTCAATTGATTTGACAACTGATTACTCTTACCCTTATTTTGAGAGACAGCGTAGCTAAAACATCTTTTAATATGCTCAATAACTCCTTTTCTATATAACTGCTTACATTTATCACGTAATTTATACAATTCTTTTGAAAAATTTTTTGTTAGATGGTTTTTGTCCGCTAATTTGTGAAAATTTACTTCTGGCTTGTCTTTACGCACGGCTGATATCATAGAGCTGTCCTCATCCCCAATGATTACTCGAACTTGAAGACCAGTTTCTTGTAAAACGTGATTATGGTTTATTAATTCCACTCCTGTATCAGCCTCCATTCCTTTTGCGCTACCTTCATAATTTAAACGACAATCATGATCCTCTTTTGCCTGTCCCAAATCGCACATTTTGCATTTTCGATTGCGTGTTGTATAATCGAGTATTTTTCCGGATATAAAACCAATAATTGTGCTATAGCCGTTTAAACTGTCATAGCTTCTGCCATTGCCACGCTTACTCCAGCCAATGTCAAATCCAACAATGATATTAACTATTTCACCCACCACCTTATCAAATGAACAATTTAGCCTTTCATCGTCGAGGGAATTACTGATAGTCGAAAAATGTGGATAAATATCGGAAACGATTTCTTGTGGCCTAGAGAATAATAAGCAGAAACATTTAATTATAATTAAAAAATAAGTCACTTGAAGTTTTCAGAATATAATTATTTAAAAAATTTATTTAATAAATGTATAAAAACATACATACATATTTCCACATATCGTAGAATTCTCCCCAAAAAATTATTAAAAAATTATTATGTTGTTATTGAAGAAATTGATTAATTAATTGAAAAATAATATTTCCAATATTTAATAAATGTATAAAAAGACACACATTAATTAATAATAATAATAATACACACATCGCATACTTATCACCACACAAAATTATTAAAAAATTAATACTATTACGTTATTAAAGAAATTGATTAATTAATTGGAAAATTATATTTCCAATATTTCAATTCGATGGGCTCTACGAATTTGGAAGTATAGTTTTGTTACCGATAAAAAAGGAACTATTGCTAGTTTAATTTATACTAAACTACTATCAAACTATATAATATTATTGTTTATCTACCTATTAGCTACCCAATGAGTACCAGAATTATATTTACTATCTAAATTTACTATAGCTGGCTCATAAGGTCCTGAAACTAGTAATTCATCATGCATAAAAACACCACGAAAGTGTAGAATTTTTACGATTTTAGCGTATTTAAGTATATCGTAATTAGTTAAAACTCGTTTTGTTAATTTTACAATTTTTTGGCTTCTTTCCCTTTTCAACAGCACATGCTAATCCTAATCTTGTTTATGTGGCTTATGATAGAAACCTATTCCTACAGCTAGAGATTCCATGGTTCTTTTATGACATTGACTTTCTTCCAGTTGATTTTTTGCTGCTCTTGCATCATTAACTGCTTTTGCTATTCCAGCTGCTCCACCAGATAGAGCCCCTATTGCACTAAGGCTAGCAAAGAGTGGTATAAGAAATGGTAAAAAAACCACTAACTTTTTTCAGTATAGGTAAAATTCGAGGTTGTTTTACTTTGCATTTTCCACCTGCTACTTTCACAGCTATACGTGCACCTTTTAGAGTTGACTTTATAGCAGAAGATGTATCATTGCTAGATGTCTCAAATTTTTTTGCCTCTAAAACAATATTTCTTAACGGAAATGTAGCCTGTTTATTTTTTTCATTTTCGATTTAAGAGCTATTCCTAATTTAGTTTTCATTTTCATTGCGTTAGTAACTGTCCAAGCTGCAGCTTTTTCACCAAGTTTAAGTATTGATAACCGGGAATGTGTAATTCAACAGGTAACTTGTTAATATTTTGATTTACTCCGCCGCTGGTTGTCCACTTCCGAACATTATTGATGTCTTTGATGTGCTGGGAGAAGTGGGCCCGCTTCCAAACACGACTGACATCATGGATATGTTCGGTAGACCTTGCCGTAATGGCGGAGCTTTTCACTGAAGGACAACTAAACATCAAGAAAAAATGGATTCACAAAATTCAAAGAAGGTACTCCATGTGAGCAGGCAGGAAACGGGAAATTTCACCATTAGTCCCAGGACTAATGGAGTATCATAGGAACGTCAACAGGACGGTAACGTGGACTCAAAGTCATCGAAGTCCTGCTGAAAGAGACAAAAGTAAAGCATGCTGTGGCCGATGAGTCGGACTTCGATTTGGCATGCGTTCTCAGCGGTGCGGAGTGTAACCGCAAAGACCGTAAGGAAGAGAGAGAGCGTTTCTATAGGAGTAATCTTAAAAGCGTCATAAGAGATGCTCAGAAACGGAAGCAAGAGGTTGACAGTCCAGAGGGGACTCGAACCCAAACCGATAAAAGGAAAAAGGAGGAAGCTCCTCCAATGGAAACGAAAGTACGAGATCCAAAGATTCCTCAATTTGAAAGAATGAAGTCAAAAAGATCCGCAGTTCTAATCCGAGTCGGTGAAGGTATGCTGACGTTCTGGGTAAACTTCGCAAAGAGGTCAATCCGGAGGACTGCCATACGAGAATAGTAACAGCAAAAGCTACAAAGAAGGGAGACCTTCTTATTAAGATCAGAGGAGACTCCGACAAGGACGCTTTCACCGCTGAGGTCACCAAGGCGGTTAGAAGCATGGGTAAGGTGCAGTCGTTGGATCTAAAAGTTAGACTCGAGATCCGTGATTTGGATTGCCTTACCCAAGAAGCCGAGGTGCAACAAGTATTGTCTGAAGCGATAGGAAAGCCAGAAAACAGGAGAGTGACGGTCTTAGAACCAATTAAAAAAAGAGTAATGGTCGTCCGGTGTCATCGATCCTTGGGATTAGAACCATTTTTTATTTAAAATGTCGGTAAAGAAATCTGTATCCAGAACGGGCCCTATATATCTACTAACATTGTTTGCAACAATTTAAATGAATTGCATTATGCATTATTATTTGTCCGGTGGTCATAGAAGGAGTTTACACCGTAAGCCTTAAATATAAGCCTCCGCGAGCATAAACGGATATGCCTCCATGAGGATATACTTGCGTCTGCGCAAAGTGTTTGCCTGCAGCTGTGTTGTGAAAGAGTTTGCCTTGACCACGTGTTCGCGCAGGCGCAAATATATGCTCCTGGAGGTATATCCGTTTATGCGCGCAGAGGCTTATATTTAAGGCTTACAGTGTAAACTCCTTCATACTAGATTAATTTATATTCATTTCGATCATATTCAATAAAAAAATACAAAATAAACATGATTTTGCTTCCTCATAAAGGAAGCCTTATAGTGATGTCGATTTCCGAATTTTTTAGAATCAATTATTTTTACAAATTTTCAAGTGTAGTATATATAATTCGTCGAGAGGAACAAATGTCCGGATGTATGTGTGTATGTATGTGTGTGTGTGTGTGTGTATGTCACCGATTCTTGTGGACAAATTTTCTCTTACACGTCTTGACGGATTTTGATAAAATTTTGTAGGTGTATTACGGTCATGAATACTAAAAATCAGACAGAAGGATTTTCAAAAATATCTAAAAAAAAAAATTTTTTAACAATTTTTTAATTTTTGAAAAAATTAATTTTTGGATTTTTTAAAATAACTTTTTTCTATATTAAAATTTTCATTAATTCTTGTCAAAATTGCATTCCTGACATAAAAACGAATCGATTCATGTATATAAAGTATATATTTTATCAATATTTATAGAATTAATAAATATTTGAGATTTTCATAAAAAAAATTGAAATTTTGTATTTTTTGAAATTTTATCTTAATACTTTAAAACATTAATTTTTATTTTGATTTATTAAAAAGAAGATTTATTAATTATATTTAATAAACTATTATAATTATTTAACTTTTAAAATTATATATAATAATATATTTTAGTAGTAGCACCCTCACCCGAACGCCATCAGACAATCAAAATTGGTAAAAACGAAAATAAAAATTTATTTCTTCCAAATTTAACAAATCTAATCATCTGAAAATTACCAGAGTTCTAGTAGGGACTGAACCCTACACAATCCTGAAGAATAGAGAAATTTATTTGAATTTTTTAGCAGTAGCAGGTCCACCCGTACGCCATCAGACAATCAAAATTTGGTAAAAACGAAAATAAAAATTTATTTCATCTAAATTTATTCAATCTAATCATCTGAAAATTACCAGAGTTCTAGTAGGGTCTGAATACTACACAATCCTGAAGAATAGAGAATTTTATTTCAATTTTTTAGTAGTAGCACCCTCACCCGAACGCCATCAGACAATCATAATTTGATAAAAAGCTAAACAAAAATTTATTTTATCCAAATTTATTTAATGTAATCATCTGAAAATTACCAGAGTTCTAGTAGGGTCTGAACCCTACACAATCCTGAAGAATAGAGAATTTTATTTGAATTTTTTAGTAGTAGCAGGTCCACCCGTACGCCATCAGACAATCAAAATTTGGTAAAAACGAAAATAAAAATTTATTTCATCCAAATTTATTCAATCTAATCATCTGAAAATTACCAGAGTTCTAGTAGGGACTTAACCCTACACAATCCTAAAGAATAGAGAATATAATTTCTATTTTTTAGTAGTAGCAGGTTCACCCGTACGCCATCAGACAATCAAAATTTGGTAAAAACCGAAAATAAAAATTTATTTCATCCAAATTTATTTAATGTAATCATCTGAAAATTACCAGAGTTCTAGTAGGGACTGAACCCTACAAAATCCTGAAGAGTAGAGAATTTTATTTCAATTTTTTAGTAGTAGCAGGTCCACCCGTACGCCATCAGACAATCAAAATTTGGTAAAAACAAAAATAAAAATTTATTTCATCCAAATTTATTTAATCTAATCATCTGAAAATTACCACAGTTCTAGTAGGGATTAAATACTACACAATCCTGAAGAATAGAGAATTTTATTTGAATTTTTTAGTAGTAGCAGGTCCACCCGTACGCCATCAGACAATCAAAATTTGGTAAAAACAAAAATAAAAATTTATTTCATCCAAATTTATTTAATCTAATCATCTGAAAATTACCAGAGTTCTAGTAGGGACTGAACCCTACACAATCCTGAAGAAAAGAGAATTTTATTTCAATTTTTTAGTAGTAGCAGGTTCACCCGTACGCCATCAGACAATCAAAATTTAGTAAAAACGAAAATAAAAATTTATTTCATCCAAATTTATTTAATGTAATCATCTGAAAATTACCAGAGTTCTAGTAGGGACTGAACCCTACAAAATCCTGAAGAGTAGAGAATTTTATTTCAATTTTTTAGTAGTAGCAGGTCCACCCGTACGCCATCAGACAATCAAAATTTGGTAAAAACGAAAATAAAAATTTATTTCATCCAAATTTATTTAATCTAATCATCTGAAAATTACCACAGTTCTAGTAGGGACTGAACCCTACACAATCCTGAAGAATAGAGAATTTTATTTCCATTTTTTAGTAGTAGCACCCTCACCCGAACGCCATCACACAATCATAATTTGATAAAAACGAAAATAAAAATTTATTTCATCCAAATTTATTTAATCTAATCATCTGAAAATTACCACAGTTCTAGTAGGGACTGAACCCTACACAATCCTGAAGAATAGAGAATTTTATTTTAATTTTTTAGTAGTAGCACTCTCACCCGAACGCCATCAGACAATCATAATTTGTTAAAAAGGAAAATAAAACTTTATTTTTTCCAAATTTATTTAATCTAATCATCTGAAAATTACCAGAGTTCTAGTAGGGATTAAATACTACACAATCCTGAAGAATAGAGAATTTTATTTGAATTTTTTAGTAGTAGCAGGTTCACCCGTACGCCATCAGACAATCAAAATTTGGTAAAAACGAAAATAAAAATTTATTTCATCCAAACTTATTCAATCTAATCATCTAAAAATTACCAGAGTTCTAGTAGGGACTGAGCCCCACACAATCCTGAAGAATAGAGAATTTTATTTCAATTTTTTAGTAGTAGCACCCTCACCGGCACGCCATCAGACAATCAAAATTGGTAAAAACGAAAATAAAAATTTATTTCATCCAAATTTATTTAATATAATCATCTGAAAATTACCAGAGTTCTAGTAGGGACTGAACCCTACACAATCCTGAAGAATAGAGAATTTTATTTGAATTTTTTAGTAGTAGCAGGTCCACCAGTACGCCATCAGACAATCAAAATTTGGTAAAAACGAAATAAAAAATTTATTTCATCCAAATTTATTTAATATAATCATCTGAAAATTACTAGAGTTCTAGTAGGGACTGAACCCTACACAATCCTGAAGAATAGAGAATTTTATTTGAATTTTTTAGTAGTAGCACCCTCACCCGAACGCCATCACACAATCATAATTTGATAAAAACGAAAATAAAAATTTATTTTATCCAAACTTATTCAATCTAATCATCTAAAAATTACCAGAGTTCTAGTAGGGACTGAACCCTACACAATCCTGAAGAATAGAGAATTTTATTTCAATTTTTTAGTAGTAGCAGGTCCACCCGAACGCCATCAGACAATCAAAATTAGTAAAAACGAAAATAAAAATTTATTTCATCCAAATTTATTTAATATAATCATCTGAAAATTACCAGAGTTCTAGTAGGGACTGAACCCTACACAATCCTGAAGAATAGAGAATTTTATTTAAATTTTTTAGTAGTAGCAGGTCCACCAGTACGCCATCAGACAATCAAAATTTGGTAAAAACGAAATAAAAAATTTATTTCATCCAAATTTATTTAATATAATCATCTGAAAATTACTAGAGTTCTAGTAGGGACTGAACCCTACACAATCCTGAAGAATAGAGAATTTTATTTGAATTTTTTAGTAGTAGCACCCTCACCCGAACGCCATCACACAATCATAATTTGATAAAAACGAAAATAAAAATTTATTTTATCCAAACTTATTCAATCTAATCATCTAAAAATTACCAGAGTTCTAGTAGGGACTGAACCCTACACAATCCTGAAGAATAGAGAATTTTATTTCAATTTTTTAGTAGTAGCAGGTCCACCCGTACGCCATCAGACAATCAGAATTTGGTAAAAACGAAAATAAAAATTTATTTCATCCAAATTTATTTAATGTAATTATCTGAAAATTACCAGTGTTCTGGTAGGGATTGAATACTACACAATCCTAAAGAATAGAGAATTTTATTTCAATTTTTTAGTAGTAGCAGGTTCACCCGTACGCCATCAGACAATGAAAATTTGGTAAAAACGAAAATAAAAATTTATTTCATCAAAATTTATTTAATGTAATCATCTGAAAATTACCAGAGTTCTAGTAGGGAATAAACCCTACACAATTCTGAAGAATAGAGAATTTTATTTTAATTTTTAGCAGTAGCAGGTCCACCCGTACGCCATCAGACAATCAAAATTTGGTAAAAACGAAAATAAAAATTTATTTCATCTAAATTTATTTAATCTAATCATCTGAAAATTACCAGAGTTCTAGTAGGGACTAAACCCTACACAATCCTGAAGAATAGAGAATAGAATTTCAATTTTTTAGTAGTAGCACCCTCACCCGAACGCCATCAGACAATCATAATTTGGTAAAAACGAAAATAAAAATTTATTTCATCCAAATTTATTTAATGTAATCATCTGAAAATTACCAGAGTTCTAGTAGGGACTGAACCCTACACAATCCTGAAGAATTGACAATTTTATTTCCATTTTTTAGTAGTAGCACCCTCACCCGAACGCCATCAGAAAATCATAATTTGGTAAAAACGAAAATAAAAATTTATTTCATCCAAATTTATTTAATGTAATCATCTGAAAATTACCAGAGTTCTAGTAGGGACTAAACCCTACACAATCCTGAAGAATAGAAAATAGAATTTCAATTTTTTAGTAGTAGCACCCTCACCCGAACGCCATCAGACAATCATAATTTGGTAAAAACGAAAATAAAAATTTATTTCATCCAAATTTATTTAATGTAATCATCTGAAAATTACCAGAGTTCTAGTAGGGACTGAACCCTACAAAATCCTGAAGAATAGAGAATTTTATTTCAATTTTTCAGTAGTAGCACCCTCACCCGAACGCCATCAGACAATCAAAATTTGGTAAACACGAAAATAAAAATTTATTTCATCAAAATTTATTCAATCTAATCATCTGAAAATTACCAGAGTATTAGTAAGGACTGAACCCTACACAATCCTGAAGAATAGAGAATTTTATTTGAATTTTTTAGTAGTAGCAGGTCCACCAGTACGCCATCAGACAATCAAAATTTGGTAAAAACGAAAATAAAAATTTATTTCATCCAAATTTATTTAATATAATCATCTGAAAATTACCAGAGCTCTAGTAGGGACTGAACCCTACACAATCCAGAAGAATAGAGAATTTCATTTGAATTTTTTAGTAGTAGCACCCTCACCCGAACGCCATCACACAATCATAATTTGATAAAAACGAAAATAAAAATTTATTTCATCCAAATTTATTTAATCTAATCATCTGAAAATTACCACAGTTCTAGTAGGGACTGAACCCTACACAATCCTGAAGAATAGAGAATTTCATTTTAATTTTTTAGTAGTAGCACCCTCACCCGAACGCCATCAGACAATCATAATTTGTTAAAAAGGAAAATAAAAATTTATTTTTTCCAAATTTATTTAATCTAATCATCTGAAAATTACCAGAGTTCTAGTAGGGATTAAATACTACACAATCCTGAAGAATAGAGAATTTTATTTGAATTTTTTAGTAGTAGCAGGTCCACCCGTACGCCATCAGACAATCAAAATTTGGTAAAAACAAAAAAAAAAATTTATTTCATCTAAATTTATTTAATCTAATCATCTAAAAATTACCAGAGTTCTAGTAGGGACTGAACCCTACACAATCCTGAAGAAAAGAGAATTTTATTTCAATTTTTTAGTAGTAGCAGGTTCACCCGTACGCCATCAGACAATCAAAATTTGGTAAAAACGAAAATAAAAATTTATTTCATCCAAATTTATTTAATCTAATCATCTGAAAATTACCACAGTTCTAGTAGGGACTGAACCCTACACAATCCTGAAGAATAGAGAATTTTATTTTAATTTTTTAGTAGTAGCACCCTCACCCGAACGCCATCAGACAATCAAAATTGGTAAAAACGAAAATAAAAATTTATTTCATCCAAATTTATTTAATATAATCATCTGAAAATTACCAGAGTTCTAGTAGGGACTGAACCCTACACAATCCTGAAGAGTAGAGAATTTTATTTCAATTTTTTAGTAGTAGCAGGTCCACCCGTACGCCATCAGACAATCAAAATTTGGTAAAAACGAAAATAAAAATTTATTTCATCCAAATTTATTTAATGTAATCATCTGAAAATTACCAGAGTTCTAGTAGGGACTGAACCCTACAAAATCCTGAAGAGTAGAGAATTTTATTTCAATTTTTTAGTAGTAGCAGGTCCACCCGTACGCCATCAGACAATCAAAATTTGGTAAAAACGAAAATAAAAATTTATTTCATCCAAACTTATTCAATCTAATCATCTGAAAATTACCAGAGTTCTAGTAGGGACTGAACCCTACAAAATCCTGAAGAGTAGAGAATTTTATTTCAATTTTTTAGTAGTAGCAGGTCCACCAGTACGCCATCAGACAATCAAAATTTGGTAAAAACGAAAATAAAAATTTATTTCATCCAAATTTATTTAATATAATCATCTGAAAATTACCAGAGTTCTAGTAGGGACTGAACCCTACACAATCCTGAAGAATAGAGAATTTTATTTGAATTTTTTAGTAGTAGCACCCTCACCCGAACGCCATCACACAATCATAATTTGATAAAAACGAAAATAAAAATTTATTTCATCCAAATTTATTTAATCTAATTATCTGAAAATTACCACAGTTCTAGTAGGGACTGAACCCTACACAATCCTGAAGAATAGAGAATTTTATTTTAATTTTTTAGTAGTAGCACCCTCACCCGAACGCCATCAGACAATCAAAATTGGTAAAAACGAAAATAAAAATTTATTTCATCCAAATTTATTTAATATAATCATCTGAAAATTACCAGAGTTCTAGTAGGGACTGAGCCCCACACAATCCTGAAGAATAGAGAATTTTATTTCAATTTTTTAGTAGTAGCACCCTCACCGGCACGCCATCAGACAATCAAAATTGGTAAAAACGAAAATAAAAATTTATTTCATCCAAACTTATTCAATCTAATCATCTAAAAATTACCAGAGTTCTAGTAGGGACTGAGCCCTACACAATCCTAAAGAATAGAGAATTTTATTTTCATTTTTTAGTAGTAGCACCCTCACCCGAACGCCATCACACAATCATAATTTGATAAAAACGAAAATAAAAATTTATTTTATCCAAACTTATTCAATCTAATCATCTAAAAATTACCAGAGTTCTAGTAGGGACTGAACCCTACACAATCCTGAAGAATAGAAAATTTTATTTCAATTTTTTAGTAGTAGCAGGTCTACCCGAACGCCATCAGACAATCAAAATTGGTAAAAACGAAAATAAAAATTTATTTCATCCAAATTTATTTAATATAATTATCTGAAAATTACCAGAGTTCTAGTAGGGACTGAACCCTACACAATCCTGAAGAATAGAGAATTTTATTTCCATTTTTTAGTAGTAGCACCCTCACCCGAACGCCATCAGACAATCATAATTTGATAAAAAGGAAAATAAAAATTTATTTTATCCAAATTTATTTAATCTAATCATCTGAAAATTACCAGAGTTCTAGTAGGGTCTGAACCCTACAAAATCCTGAAGAATAGAGAATTTTATTTCAATTTTTTAGTAGTAGCACCCTCACCCGTACGCCATCAGACAATCAAAATTTGGTAAAAACGAAAATAAAAATTTATTTCATCCAAATTTATTTAATGTAATCATCTGAAAATTACCAGAGTTCTAGTAGGGACCAAAATCTACACAATCCTGAAGAATAGAGAATTTTATTTGAATTTTTTAGTAGTAGCAGGTCCAACCGTACGCCATCAGACAATCAAAATTTGGTAAAAAGGAAAATAAAAATTTATTTTATCCAAATTTATTTAATCTAATCATCTGAAAATTACCAGAGTTCTAGTAGGGACTGAACCCTACACAATCCTGAAGAATAGAGAATTTTATTTCCATTTTTTAGTAGTAGCACCCTCACCCGAACGCCATCAGACAATCATAATTTGATAAAAAGGAAAATAAAAATTTATTTTATCCAAATTTATTTAATCTAATCATCTGAAAATTACCAGAGTTCTAGTAGGGTCTGAACCCTACACAATCCTGAAGAATAGAGAATTTTATTTGAATTTTTTAGTAGTAGCAGGTCCACCCGAACGCCATCAGACAATCAAAATTGGTAAAAACGAAAATAAAAATTTATTTCTTCCAAATTTAACAAATCTAATTATCTGAAAATTACCAGAGTTCTAGTAGGGACTGAACCCTACACAATCCTGAAGAATAGAGAATTTTATTTCCATTTTTTAGTAGTAGCAGGTCCACCCGTACGCCATCAGACAATCAAAATTTGGTAAAAACGAAAATAAAAATTTATTTCATCCAAATTTATTTAATCTAATCATCTGAAAATTACCAGAGTTTTAGTAGGGACTGAACCCTACACAATCCTGAAGAATAGAGAATTTTATTTCCATTTTTTAGTAGTAGCACCCTCACCCGAATGCCATCAGACAATCAAAATTTGGTAAAAACGAAAAGAAAAATTTATTTCTTCCAAATTTAACAATTCTAATCATCTGAAAATTACCAGCGTTCTAGTAGGGACTGAACCCGACTAAACACTAGCATGTGTATCTTAACACTTTTAAATAATTATTCTAAAATAAAAAATTATACAATAGGTATATATTGTATTGAGGAAGCTAAATGATCATGAAATGATCAACTTGTTTTATACAAATAATGTAGGTGTTTACACCGTGTGGTATAAATTTATTCTCAGCGCGCATAAACGGAAATATTCTCCAGGAGCATATATTCGCGCCTGCGCAAACACGTGGTCAAGGCAAAGCCTTTCACTATACAGGTGTAGGCGAACATTTTGCGCAGACGCGAATATATGCTCGTGGAGAATATTTTTTTCTGTTTATGCGCGCAGAGAATAAATTTATACCACACGGTGTAAACACCTTCATTGTAATTTGTTAACTTTTTAAGTACCAGGAAAAAATATAAACAATTCAAAAATCAACTTTGCGGGATCTCTTAGTTATTTTAAAACAAGAATATCAACATCCGACAAAATTTGTAGGTTCTAGACAATTTTTAATAGTAAATTGTAAAAAAAAATCCCACTGTGCATCGCGCTGGAGTGCGCGAGCGTACAGACAAATTTTACTTACCCAAGCTTTCATTTGAGATTATTAAAAAAACTGTTAAACTTGCAAAACATTGCAAAAAACTATTTATTTTTAAATATTTTTGTATAAAAATTTTTTTTATTTAATTAAAAACATATTTTAAAAGTACACAAAAAACCTTTCGAAACTACTACTTATATTTTGTAATCGAATAATTTAAGTAGAAACTACAAATTTAATTTTTAAAAAATGCATGTTCGAGTTTAAGCCGAAATTTTAACCCCCCACCCTCTTGATAGAGATGGAGAGTTGGTTGTATAAATTTGGTTATTAACTAGTACCTACTAGGGTAACATATTTCCAAAGTATAAAGGAAATCCAAAAACTTTTTTTTATTCTTGGGTCAGCTCAGAAAAAATGCCTCGCCTATTCCTCTTGCTCTCAAACGAATTGTTATTTCTTCATTTTCAATTCATTTCCAATTTTCACAAATATATAAAATATTTTCATTCCTATTGAACGCATTGCAAACAGAAGAAAGTGAGAAGTGCATTTTTCGAAAGGCTTAGAAAAAATACTGGGCTGCAAAACTTTAATGTTTTCTTCCGTCCATCAACACTTCCGCAATTACATATCTTTTCATTTGGGCAGGAATATCGATTCTGCCATCAGCAGCGTTTTCATTGTCAGCTTGATCTTCAATATTCCCGTTTTCAGCCAATATCTCATCGTTCACTTCGTCTTCCAAGTCGAGACATATGTTGTGCAGAACGCAACAAGCTGCAATGATCAAAACCCCCATATTTGACTTTTTACAAATACAGGTATTTTAGCCTGCGGCAACGGGCTTACAACAGACAAAACGACAATGGATCCTCAGAAACTTTTCATAAATCGACCGAACAAAATAAGGATGAAAAGAATATGCGAGTTTCCATAAAATGTCAATTTCCTTCCGCTTTTAAAAGAGAATGTCAGAGAATAAGGGAAACACAACCTTGTACACCCCATGAGTTTTAGAAAATTAAGTCACTTTACGTAAGGAAGAGCAGAAATTTGAGACACTCTAAAAGTTTCTAAAAATCATAGAAATATTATAAATAGAGTGGAGAAGGTATGGCGGCAGCATAAGTAGGAATGGGTCGTTGTCAGAAAGAGAAAGAAAATGTAACACCAGTTGCTGTCCTACAGTGAATTCATTAGTGCGCAAGCGCGTGATTCTGCATTGTATATATATGTAATACCGCTTGACAGATGGCAGTACCTAACCTTTAAATAGTGATTTTGTAAATTTAAATATTCACTTTTGTATTTATTAAATAACATTTTGTAAACAAGATTTTAAATATAACGATGATAAAACTGTTATTGACCTTTAAATATTGTTAATTTGTTATACATCATTCTAACTCTGAACCTACTGTCACATAATTTATTACTTTCGTTTTTTAGTTTGAGATCCTATGTAATTTTGAATAATTAAACATATCAATTGATATCTGCTATCATATTAAATAATCATCTTGACCAACGCAATTAGAGGATGTTGGAGCAATTACATTCATATTATTCAACATTAATTTTTTTATACTCAGAAATGAACTGAATAGTAGTTGGATTAGAAGTGAAACTATTCATTCTTCTAATCAAAAAGGGGCGAATAGCATGAAGCAGTATTGCACTGCTAAACCGATAAAACGAGGCTATAAATCCTGGACAAGAGCACACGAAGCGTGAATCCCAAGTATACACAGGGACAGCAGAAACAACAGAAAAGCAGTTAGGTGCAAGAGTAGTGAAACGAAAGATAGCACAATAAAAAAAGGTGACTACGAATATCAAACGACATCTACAGGCTTGCAGTGAATCAAGTGGATGGGCAAAAAGGCTGTTAACTTTTCATCCAACTACCATGATCCTTCTAAAACTACACCCAATATCATATATGCTCTCCTTCCGTTTGAACAACTTTTTGAAAAGTGGTGTACCTTCTATAAGAATGTTTTAAGTCTATGGAGTATGATAATTGAAATACGCCATAGACTTAAAACATTGTTATAGAAAGCACACCACTTTTCAAAAAGTTGTCCAAACCGGAAGGAAAGCATATATGATATTGGGTGTACAATTGTCAATCGTGGACAGAAGGAAGAAAAATCGTAAAAGAGTTGGTGGATCATAAAGTTACTCAATCGAAAGGAAGAAAACGAAAGTCAGCTGACATGTGAATGTGTATTTTACTCTTCTCTATTCTTTAATCTAAGATAAAAAGGGGGGGAAAGAAAACTGTACCTCAGGCCTAGGCCTATTCCATTATACAAATTTTTATCCACCTTTTAACGACAACCCACTACCAAGATCTACCGACTCGGAAAAACCCTGGCCAAACAAGATGTTAGTTTTTGGCCAGTAGTCCTTATTGTAGACTAATAACTCTGTTTGCCAATAGACATTGGACAGCAAGAACATGAAGTCGAATGCCCATTGTTGCCCAGCGAGGACCTCGGGGAGGTGGAGTTTTACCGAAGACCCCATCCACTGTTCAATTAGCATTATAAATCAATTCTTACTCCCACCCAATTATTGTTTAATATTTATAAGTCCCATTTAAATCTCTTTATACGCATAAACATTCCTTTTTTTCCTTTTTGCAACACTTCAATATAGTCACGCTATACTTGCCCACCCCGACCCAAAGATCTTTTCTCCTTACACCTTATTATTAGGTGTATAGAAGCCCTATTGTCTGGTAGCCACCCTAAACCACGACGTATACATTCCAACCTGAAGGCATCCCGTTCGTTATTATAAAGTACACAATTGTACACTCACTAAATTCAATTCATTAAGCTTTGCTCTAAAATCCCCATGACCTGTCAAGAACTGTGTCACATTATGTCCCACTTTAAAGTTTCTCATGTTTGCCCTTACTTTAACCGAAGGATTGTAAGAGTAAGTCACTCTCCCCTTTGTACATCCGTCTTTGTGTCTTTATCGATACCAGTTTATGATATGCATTTAAACACTTCGGCGGCATGGCGTTCCATGAGTAAGTAGCAGAAGCGGCACAAAATGCGACAATGGCGTTCCTGCTTGAACTCGATTTGAAAAGTCTGTAGTCAAGTTAAACTTGCCAAAATTGAATATTCTTATTATTTGAGATAAATGAAGATGAATAGGCCAATGGTTCAATGGTTTTATAAAGGTTTTAATGTAGCCAATTTTTAACACTTTTTACGAATGGCGTTCCAATATTCACCCAAAATAGTTCACAATATTGGATCCGCCTATTTGAATTTTTGAAAATCAATTTAAGATTCATAATCTCAAATAATAAAAAACATTTGGTTTGGTAAACTTAATTTGTTTACAGAGTTTTAGCATGCGTTCTCAGCGGTGCGGAGTGTAACCGCAAGGACCGTAGGGAGAGGAGAGAGCGTTCCTATTGACGTAATCTCAAAAGCGTCCTAAGAGATGCTCAAAAACGGAAGCGAGAGGGTGACAGTCCAGGGGAGACTCGAACCCAAACCAATAAGAGGAAAAAGGAAGAAGCTCCTCCAATGGACAACTGCCACACGAGAATAGTAACAGCAAAAGCTACAAAGAAGGGAGACCTTCTGATTAAGATCAGAGGAGACTCCGACAAGGACGCTTTCACCGCTGTCACCAAGGCGGTTAGAAACATAGGTAAGGTGCAGTCGTTGGATCTAAAAGTTAGACTCGAGATCCGTGATTTGGATTGCCTTACTCAAGAAGCCGAGGCGCAACAAGTGTTGTCGGAAGCGATAGGAAAGCCAGGATGCAGGAAAGTGACGGTCTTAGGACCCAACCGCCGAGGGATGAAGCTCGCGGTTGTAGTCACCAACCCGGAAGAGGCGAACAGGCTGGAGAAATTGGGACACGTAAAAATTGGTTTTATGTGTTGCCCAATAAAAAAAAGAGTAATGGTCGTCCGGTGTCATCGATGCTTGGGATACGGTCATATTGGAGCGAAATGCCAGAAGGTGGACAGATCGGCTGCGTGCTTTAAGTGCGGTGAAGCCGGTCACAGGTTCTCCAACTGTAAGAAGAGCCCAAGTTGCTTTTTATGCAAGGAAAAGTTTGTCAATAAGGTGTTAACCACCCATATTGCAGGCAGCGGAGAATGCGGAGTCTTCAGGACGGCCCTTGAGGAGGCGAAGAAGACTCTCGCAAGAACTAAAAGCAAATAAGAAGTATTAAAAGGAGCAAGTCGAGAACTTCGTAACCTCGGTTATGTCGAGGAAGAATCTCAACGGCAGCCAAAAGGCGTGATTAAAACAGCTTTTAATTTGTTTGTTTGTTTTTTATTGATTTATTTTGTGATTTATTTGTTCTTATACATTTTTTAATTTGTTTTGTATTTTTTATTCGTCTTTATACAGTTTTATCTTTTCAACATTATATACGTGTTTACTTTTTTTCTTTTCTTTTTCATATCCGTTTACAATTTTATCTTTGACTTTTTACACTTCTTTAAAAATTTGTTTTTTATTATTGGTGTGCTGTCAATTCCGCTTAGACTATGAAATAGTTTTAATCATTTTTTTAACTACGGACGCAGGAAAACCGCAGAGAGAAGAAGAAGGTCGCGTTAGCGACAGAGTTGGAGCGCCACCCTCGAAGGCTAAAGTCTTACGACAGTTCCGAGGAAGGGTAAAGGGCTCCAGAATAAGGGTTACGGGTTTTAGTGGGTCGGGCTGGTAGGAGGTCGCCAGTTTATTAAATTTATTATAACATTTATTTATCTTTTTTTTTAATATTTCCTTTTGTTTCATTGTACCAACCCCACATAACCTTGGAGTGCGGAATCCAAGGTATCTGTAGGCAGATTTCCCAAAAGTCCCTAAGCAAAAAAAAAAAGTCAGCTAACACATAAAATACCAAAAAATGGAACTAAAATCTTGTCACGTCTTCGCCGTAAGTTCCGGGTAACGCTAAGAACGAGTAAAAAGATCCGCCATATTTAATTTAATTGTTTATCAGACATATTTCGAATTTTTTCAAAATGACTTCAGATTCATAGTCAGCGGCCACAAAAACCTCCGAGTACCAAGTTCCAGTCCAATTGAACGACTTTTTTTTTCTTATGTCCGCCATATTGGATCCGGCATATTGGATATTGGCATATTGGATCCGACATTTTAAATTTTTAAAACGACCTCAAATTCGTAATCAGCTATCCCAAAAAATCCCGAGTACCGAGTTTCAGTCCAATTGACCGACTTATTATTTTTTATGTCCGCTATATGGGATCTGACATTTTGAATTTTTTAAAATTATCTCAGATTCGTAATCAGCGACCCCAAAAACCTTTGCAGTGAAATAGTCACTTCGAAATTTGGAAATCATCGCCTATAAATGAATTTTGAAAAAAAGAAAAAACTTCTTTTATAATCTTGTTTGTTTATAACAATATTGTGTTAATAATAATATTTACATCTAGCTTAATTTTTGTTCATATACAATATCTGATTGATATGTGTAAAAAGATTGTTTGTAATTAATCTAAAGTCAATGTTCAAAATTTCTCCGCTAATGGTTGTCCACTGCCGAACATCATTGATGTCTTCGATGTGCTGGGATTAGTGGATGCTTATTCACTGCCAGACATGATTGACATCATGGATATGTTCGGTAGACCTTGACGTGGTGGCGGGGCTTTTCACTAAAAGACAACCAAACAGAAAGACCAATATAAGCGATTGTAAAAACGAGGAGTACCTGCTGGGTAAGGCTGAAGTCCCATGGCAAAACGGTGCCATGGGACTCCACCCTAATGCGTCGGCTAAATCCCTCACTGGCTCCGTCCGTCAAGCGCCTAGCGCGGGGGTGGTGGGCGCCCTAATGATGCAGGCAGGCAACAACGCGTTGATGGTTCAAAGAGTTGTCTTGAACAGAGTAGATAGACGAGGGAGCAAGGAAGATCGAGATGAGTGCATTAAGCTTCGGGAGGAAGAGGCAGCATACATTAAAAAAATAGAAGAAGAGGTCAGCAAGATTCTGAAGTCCTATTTAGTTCAGAGGAATGTCAAAGATGGACTCAAAAGCGGAAGAGATTAACCCTTAAACCGCACACTTCCGAATCCATCCTTAAACCGCACACTGGGTGTGCGACACCCGGGGACTTTAAAGTGTGTTCTCCAAGCTGGAAAAGGATATTATGGTTCAGAAAAATTATCTTATGTAGCTCAATACATCTATTTTAAAGGAAAATAAGTTTCATAATGATTTATTTAATCTTAATAATTAAAAAATGTTTTTTAAAACTATTGAAATCACCTTAAACCGAAAACTGGGTATCAGCCACCCAGAAATTTTTCGCTGTTAATTTCATAAAGTTATCAAATACACAAAGACACTTGGGAGACTAATGTCCCTCACAAAACATAAAGTTAAGTACAAAATTTGTCATTCAATAGCGACATATGTTCAATTTTTACGACTTTAAACGAAATATTAGAGTAAAAAGCTAGAATATGGGTGTCGCACACCCAGGGTGCGGTTTAAGGGTTAAATAAATAAAAATTTGTTATTAAAAAAAACCTGACGTGATGAAGAAAAACTTCAAAGATTTTTTTTCAAAATTTTTGATAATTCAATTATTTTCAAAACTCGCAATTAAAATTCTTCAAAAAAATTGTAACAAAATATTTGAAATAAAGTCATTACTTTCAATTAAATTTTGCAAAATTTCAACTATTCAAAAAGGTTTTTATTGTAGACATATTTGAAAAATTTAATTATGTAAAAAAATTATTCAAAGCAGTCTAAATATACTTGTTTT
Source organism: Leptopilina heterotoma (assembly GCF_015476425.1). Classification (NCBI taxonomy): domain Eukaryota; kingdom Metazoa; phylum Arthropoda; class Insecta; order Hymenoptera; family Figitidae; genus Leptopilina; species Leptopilina heterotoma. The sequence continues at coordinate 1,225,350 of NW_025111054.1, forward strand.
TAATTATCTATAACTTAATATATACAATAAAATTTTTAATGGTTTCAAAACAAAATTTTTTTTGTAATTTTCATACTTGTAGATAACAATTAAGTAGAGTTAATTTTTTTTTAATTTAATTTAAAAAAAAAAATTTTTGTTTGGAATTATTTCAAATGTTTATTTCTCTTTTTTTGTATTTAATTTAAGAATTTCCAGGACGATTTGGCGCAAGAAATACTTCTGGCGGAAGAGTACCGGGGAGTACTTGTGTAGGGGCTTCTGGTCGACTATAAGAAGAGTGACTTGTCCCTTTTTCTCTAATTTTTCTTCTTTTAATTGTCAATCACCAAAAAAATTCCTCCTTTTTTTAGAGCTCCTTCCGGGATACGGCCATGCTCAAAAGCGAGGATAGTCACGCAGGGATCATGGTGGGAGGGGAGTTCAGTTGCATCAAGGAGGAGGAAATGTAGGTGCTTTCCTTTTTAGAAAATTGATTTTTGGGATTAACGCAAGAGTTTTAGCTCTATTAAAGAAATATCTTTCCTTGTTTTATTTTTTTTGTTAGTCTCTTAAAGAATTTTTTGGCCAGTTCGCCGCCTCGTTTTGGGGCTTATGCGGTGCGGGAGGAGCTTTTTCTCTCTTTTATTGAGGAGTTTCTCCCCATGGATGAAGAGATGGTGTGCTGTCAGTTGGTGAGTCCAAAAAAACATTGTCTTTTCTCCTTCTTTTTTTCATTTCTTATAACGTAAAAATTCTTTTCTTTCTCTTTTTTTAGTGTTATGATGTTCCGGTGGACGAGGCCTGGGAGAGCTTGGTCCATCGCTCTCTGGCGGAGGGGCGACAGGCCCGTCGGGAACTAAAAATTAGGGCCAATTTGCGTCGGCGGGGGCATATATAATCCTCTAGTTCTTAGCCCGGTTGAAGAAGTTGTTCTCCTTTATTTCCGTTTTAATTCTCTCTCTTTTTTTCATGAAAATATTAAATTAGTGCTTAGTAAAAAAATGCGTTTATTTTTATCAGAGTTGTGCAAAAATCTCGATCGAGTATTTCAAGCTTTTCGTTTTTCTAGCAGAGCTGAGCAGAATCAATCCGAACTTGAACCAAATTCCATCCGACGCGTGCAGTATTAAACCTAAAATAATTTTGAGCACTTGAATTTTTCGAGCACTTAAATATTTTTGAGTAACTAAAACTCGAGCCTGGCTCGAGTATCGAGCTCGACCATGCTATTCGAGCTTTTTGCACACCTCTAATTTTTATAAGTCTATTAATATTTGAAATAGCAAACATGTAATTAATAATGAATTAATTGAGATTATTCAGTAATTCTTGTTACTTATGCGAAAGTGGTTAACGGTTTCCAAAAGGACTCAGGGTTAGTAGTAATCTGGATCTCGCAGGTCCTTAAATCGTCGATAGTTGGATTGATTAGAAGCGAAGGCTCGCAGGCTGGTCTTTTTTCAGATCATAAATGGAAACTCCGTTCAAACAAGCATGGTACGATGTTGTTGACTTGCAGGACTTCCAATCCTGTTCTGTGAGTAGAAGATAGGTGTGTTGCTCTTCGTCATTGATGAGGTAATTATATTATCATTTAATGTAAGCTCTTACTGTCCTGTCTCCCATTGCTTCCTGTATAGTTGGGAGAGAATGCATTCTCAGTGCCTGATAGTTATATTTTTCCAACAGATGAATATCGAGAAAAATTTTCAGTTGATGTTCAGCACAAAGGATGTTGACTGTGGATATCCGCACCAGTTCGTCGAATGCTGACTGAAGGTCCAGAAAGTGGGAATTGCACATCCGTGAGGTGTAGTTTTCCTTGCCTGGATTCATGGACTGCGTCTAACATGGTTTGTGTATTTCTGATGTTATGGTCCAGTCCTGTCTTCAGGGCTTTCAGTAAGTTAAATAATGCATCTCTCTTTTCTAATGCTATTTTTACTGCTGATAAATTTTCTTGATTTTCAATCAGTAGATCCAGCTTTTGATTTATGTTATTTATCAGGGAACCTTGTTTTTCGACCTGGGCGTGAAAGGTGTCTAGCTGCGATCTGACAACATGAGTTTGGCGTCCGACCAAGTGGGACAGGTTGACTAGGGCAATGTTATCAGCCCCTGGATGATGGCGTCGTATCTTTCTCCCTCCTCGTAGTTCAAAACACCAGCGACAGGACCAGCGATTTTTCCCAGGAATCCTAGTAAAGGCACGCTTCGTCTTAGCCGCAATTGAGCGGTCATTTTCCTAGGTGATATTCTCCGGCTATTGTCCAATTCAATAACTTGGGTCAAAAACTGCTCCTGCAATTGAGAAGCCATTTCCCACCGATCCTCCCAGGGGTGAAAGGTTACGAAGTCATGGCACCAATCCTTCTCAGATGCGCAGTAGCGCTGCAGCTTCTCCAAGCGGGATTTCAAGTCGTCGATTTGTCCTCCTCCCTGGAGGTGTATCGGATCCATAGACTGTTATTGGAACTAGGATAAAAATTTTCTTTGTAGCGTCTCAGAATACAACGCCAGGGAAAGATAGGCCGAGTTTTAGTCGTCTCGAAACGGTTCTATTCGTAGCCAGCGAATTTTAATTTTCCATCTTATCAATTTTATTCAAGTATAGGGCAGCGCGTGTCATCACTTCACGGATTCATTAAAGTCGGCCATTAAATTCTTATGTAATTTGTACGACGATCAAAATATTTGGATGGATAAATCCTTTCTTTTGTGGATTTTTAAGGAAAAGGAGAAAATGAAATTTCACCTACTCTTTTGATGTTCTTTCCAGGTGATGAAAAGTTGAGAGTTAATCCGAATGGTCTACTGTTTTAAAATTGTTCCAAACGAGAGTTCCACAGTAAGAATTTAAAATGTTTTATTTCATCGATTCTCCCAGCCGTTGATCGAACTGAAGATTCCCCAAAAAACACCTTTCTTGTTTCCCCTTTTCTAGAATTTTAAGATTTCACTCCCTTTTTTTATCACCAAAGTTTGACTTTACAAAAACAGAAAATGTTCAAAGTGTGTTACTAATTTTAACTTGAAAATAACAAATTTTACACAAAAACTTTAAATTTCAAATAGTTTTCATCAGAATTTTATCGTGTTTTAATTGTCACGAATGATATTTATTATATGTTCAATGTCACTAGCTAATTCATAATTTGCAAAAATATTCAACAAAAAACCTTATTTATTCTTTAAGGTTAGGTTCACTTCAATAACAACACACAATAATTAATACATTAAATCCATTCACAGTTTATTCGAAACTTTGAGATTTTTACAATTTTTCTTAGAATTTCTTATTTTTTTTGTAGGTTAGGCATGTCAGAAAGAAAACGGTCGATCTTAATTTTCCTCTTTTCCTTAAAATGAATTAGATTTTAATATTGGTATTAAAGAAATATTGGTTACAAAAGGGTAACCAATACCTTATCTTTAACATTATTATTCTGGGTAATGTCTACAACCGTATATGGACCGCTTGCTCTGTTGTCAAACTTGTTTGTTCTTACTTCTTTGTAGGTTTATACCTGGTCTCTAATCTTAACATTCCATGGTCGAGCCTTGCGATCATAGAATTCCCTAGATCGACATTTTGCCTTTCTTAAGGTGAGTCTACATTGAGAGAAGGTGCGCATTTATGTTCATAGCTATAGGTATACTAAAGCATGCTGTGGTATACCTATAGCTATGAACATTTTCTCTCATTCTAGACTCAGCTTTAGAGTTCAAGCTGCCAAATTCTTGCCATATGGCCAAAAACCAGCTCATACGGAGTGAAATCGGTCGCTTTATGAATTGATATATTATAATTAAACATCGCAAATGGGAGTAGACGATCGCAATCGTCGAAATCCCTTCCGTAGTGTTTAATATAATCCGTCAATTCGATGTGGCTTATCTCTAGAGCTCCATGGGTTTGAAGTCGATAGCCAGAAGTTGTAAGCTGTTTGATACCAAATATACCTTCAGGCTTCAGCATTAAAGAGCTCACAAAGCTTCCGCCCCTGTCTGTGAGCACGCATCTGGGTGCTCCAAACGTGGCAAAAAGGTTTGGTGGTGGTGGTTTTTATGTCTGGAATGGGAACGGCGATATAATATTTACTAAAGTTATCTTGCATCGTGAGAATGTGTCGATTCAAATAAACTCTGTGACTTCGTCTCGCAGTCTTGGTCAGTAGAATCGCTCGCGTATTCTACGGTACGTTTTTGTCACGCCTTTATGACCTACAAGGCTACTGTGGAACTCTGATATTATTTAAGGTCGTAATTCTAAAGATACACTTGTCCTTTTATGGGTTTACTATTTCGGATATCCTGCATAAATCTATCTTTTCCATTGCTATTAATAGTTTTGTTCAATTTCTTGTACGGGCTCATGTACAAGTACAAAGTACACTTGTCCGGGATCTTGTACAATTAATTGTACAAGTTCATTTGAAGTAAATATTTCATTATCGTTTATTAGTTATTTATTTATGCAAAATAAAAGGAAATTTTTAGCATTATTTTTAGAGACTCTCTGCATTTGTGATCTAAAAACAACTTCGCAGCTGCAAAAGTCGTAGAAAACTACTCTGCAGCCTCTAAAGTTATTAATTAATTTGTACTAGTACATGATCCCGTACAAGAAATTGAACATGAAAATGTATACGTGTATAGGTTTTACAAGATCTTGTTTCAATTTCTTATGCTGAAATGGTACAGTTTTTGGCGTGAAATTATTAAAAGTTTCTATGTGTGAGAAACTTTTTACTTTAGAATGTCTCCAGTAGCCAATCGCAGGAATTTCAGAATTTGTTTCATCCACAAAACTATAATCAGAATTTAGCATCGATTGTCCATTAGCCTTTTCTTTATCCGTTCTGCTTGATGAAAGATCCTTACTTGCGACATTGGTTATCCTTTCCTCTTTTAGAATTAACGTCGTATACAAAATAATATTCAAGGAATGACCTGTATACATTTACAGTTGTTCTATGTTTCCACGAAACTAGGATGATTATATTAAAGAAAGGTTTTTTTTCATTCTGCTTTGCTCCATTTGTTATTTCCTTACCCAAGACCTAAAAAATCGTATAAGTTATAGAACGAACATTTGAAAAACATTATTATTTATCAGTTAATTCCAACTTACCCTTTATTTTACATTTGAATTTGATAGCTTAATAGTGGACTAATTAATTAAAAAAAGCTTATTTAATTTGCATGTGCAGTTTTTGGGCTGTTAAAGTTGAAAAATTTTAACTTGAAATATTTCCGTTTGTCGTTTTTTGTTTTACCTTAGATAAATATACTAGATGCGACGAGGCGTTAGTTTAGGCACATGAATCCAGGGTGGCGTTAGTGTAGATCATGTGCCCACATGTACCCTTCGTGTGCCTCTTATAATCGGACCAATAGGATTACTTCGTCAATCTTCGGTCTATTAAAGGCGGAAATGTTTGAAAATACTACAAAGCGATCATTTCTCATTCAAATTTAAGATTAAAATTGTATACAATTTATAAAAAAATTGTTGTTTTTCTTAACTATATATAATTAAATATAGTAAATTAAATTCTTTTGTTTCGTTGTATATTTAAGTGTGTGAATCCGGGAAAAATAATGTTTTCGTGATCGCGTTCTCATTTAAAAAGAAATAAGAAAAGAATATTTTCAGTCAGGGTTTTTTGGTAAATATAGAGAAACGGTTTTGAACAGTTTGATATCACGGTCTCATTTCGAGAGGATAAAATTTTGCGAGAAAATTATTTTATTAACGATTTAAAGTGGAGTAATTTGCGAGGTTATAATACATTTCCTTAGTTAAAGTCGCGGTCACTTGGCGCCACCTCCTTGACCACTGACACATAGATCCACTTGTCTGTGTGCTCGACGCTGTATTGTCTCTCACTTTTGCCAAAAATCCAACCTTTGTTATTTTGTTTTTCAATATTTATTTCAAAAATTGCTTGCAAATTCCGAAAATATTCTTTATCATCATGAATTCCCCTAATTATCATGATAAATCGGAACTAAGTATCTCTAATTATTTAGGAGTGATATATGAAACGCGGGAAAACACTTTTTGGGGGCGATTTTTCCAAACAAATGTTTTTAAACATTTCTCAATCAACAATTTTCAAAAGAAAAATTTTACATTTTACATTGATTTAATTGAACGGTCAATTAATCGGTTATTTGAATCAAATAAATTTTTTTCAGTGTACAATTTTTTCAGACAGAAACTATTTGTTTAAAAATTAAAAAATTTTTGCATTATAGAAATTTTATTATCGTTTAATATAAAATATTCCTCATTTTTCAAACTTAATGTATTTTTTTAGCCTTTCCCATTCTATTAAACACAATTTTTAAATTAAAATTCAGAAATCTAAATGATTTCCTCTTCAGGAAGTTTATCCAAAAAAATATACAAAATTAAAATAATAATAAAAATTATATACATGATTAAAATAAAAATAATTTAACAATAAATAAATAAAATAAAAATTAATGGATAATTATCTTACCAAAAAATAATATAATTAAAATAGATGAAGACTTAAATTTTTATGCCCTGACGATGGAGTAGAGTCTCGAGTAAAAGAAAATGATAAAAAACTTAATATTCATCAAATAAATTTAAAAATAATTGAAAAAAATTGTTTAAATTTAAAATTGTTATTTTAACATCGAGATTATGTATACAACTAAGATTATATGTGGACGTCCGCATGAAAAGGGACCACTTTGGCACTATTGGAATTATCTATATGGTCAAATTCCTTGTTAAATTTGGAAAATTTTGATAAGTCGTAAGTCCAATTTGGTGCAAAAGTCGCTGAGTTATAGAAATTTAAAGTTCAGAATGTCAAAATCTCATTTCGAGAAAATCGAAATCAAAGATTATAATGCGAATAACTTTGGTTCTTCTAGGAAGTTATTCAGGGTGTTTCCGACATTCGCTCTTAGAGTGCACTCAGAGCGCGAAGGGGTTCTCAATTATTTTTAAAAGTTAATTTAGTAACACTTGCTTTTCATTGGCCGAGAAGGTCAAGCGTGTTATCTGAACTTTAGATTATAATACAATTCTACAAAAAGGTTACGTTCAGTTCTGGTTTTTTGTAAAATTAATAAAAAAGAGTGCGTTGAAAACTTTTTTGTACTCTAATTTTGTGCTCCGTGAATTTATTCGGAGTGAGAGTTTGGAGTGTTAATAGCGCGAAGAAAAAATTTTTTAAATAGCAGAAGATTTAAATAATTTTAATCATCACAAAATTACTAATTAGTTTGAAGTACTAATTGTATAAATTTATCGAAAAAAATATACAAGAATTTTTTGTTAAAAAAAAGTATTCATGGTTCAAAAAGTGATAATTATTAGTTTGCATTATAAAATAAATGACATAACCTTAAACTAAGCTTGTGTATGATAATAAAAAGGTCTAATTATACACGTAAACTAAAAAATATGGTTATTAAAACTTTATAATTATAATAAAACACTAATTATTAATAGACTAATCATATACTAATAGTAATAACATTAATGAATATTATAATAAAAATTACTATTTAACGAAAGTCAACAAAATGCATATATCATCTTGGAATAAAATAGTTATTTTTAACGCATAAAAAAATTATAATTAAAATTGTTTTTATTAATTTTACATTGTACAAAACTTGTACAAAAAAGGAAGTTTTACTTAAATTTTTTTTTTAATATTTGATCAATTTACAATGCAGAGTTTTCAAAGAGCAAAAAAAAAGTTTTTAAAAAACCAAATAAAAGTCAGAATTAACTACTAAAAAAGGAAAAATATTAAACATATAGTACAACTAGACCTTTTAAAAATCAGTTTTAATTATAATTGTAACTATGCTACTAAAAACACTTTAATTTTTAATCATATACAAACAATTTGAACCTCTTAAATTTGGATACTAATAAATAAACGTTTAAAATATATTATAATTTATTGAATTTCTAATAAAATTTCAAACTAAAGGCTTTTAATTTTATAAAGTTTAATTTAGTAAATTTTATAAAGTTTAATTAAAATTTTATTTTCAGATTTTAAATCGCATTTTAGACCATTTTGTACAATATTGCTATACTCTAAAGTTTGGATAACACGCTTCTCGTGCTCGGCCAATGAAAAGCAAGTGTTACTAAATTAACTCTTCAGAATAGTTGAGAACCCCTTCGCGCTCTGAGTGCACTCCAAGAGCGAATGTCGGAAACACCCTCAGTTAAGAATTGTTTTAAGTCTAGTACGCATGGGTTACTGTTAATTGATGAAATCCCTGTAAAAAAAAGTATTGGGAGGTACGGGATTCCGTATTGCAAGTGCCAACCTGCCAATGCGGTATTTGCGAATTACCGCATTGGGTGTCCTGGTGAATACGGAAATCAAGGGGTCCCAATGCGGTGCCAGTTTTAAGCTTTAAAAAAACGAAAATACGTGACAGGAGGAAATAATTAATGGCAGTGGCGAAAAATACCAGTCAGAGGAATGAGAAAATAATAATAGTGAGTGTAAAAATGAAGCTTTAAGAAAAAAAGATAAGTTGAACTGTCAAATATGAGTCCAATGCGGCGAAGGCTGCTTTCAATGCGGTACACAATCGGTACATAGTGCAAGTCGCCAGTAGAGGGCAGAAGCAAGCAGAGCGAATCGAGCGAACACAGTGGCCCAGCTGACATATGATTTGCATTACATTACTTTCCAATTTTTTATTTTATAACCACGTTTCTGCATGAATCTAAAGAATATTTTCGATTATTGTAATTTAGAAGATGCTTACCAATTGTACGTTGGCAGATTTAGTGAAAAGTGTCTGTGTACGGAGACAAATGTGTTAGAAAATGTTTGTTTACCTATTTCACACCATTTAAACCAGTCAAAGTTGCTTTTGCTGTGGCGCATTGAAATCAGCCTATGCCGCATTGGGCCCATATTTGACAGTTCAACTTACCTTTTTTTCTTAAAATTTCATTTTTACACTCACTATTATTATTTTCTCATTCCTTTAACTCGCATATTTCTCCACTGACACTAATTATTTCCTCCTGTCAAGTATTTTCGTTTTTTTAAAGCTTAAAACTGGCACCGCATTGGGACCTCTTGATTTCCGTATTCACCACGACACCCAATGCGGTAATTCGCGAATACCGCATTGGCAGGTTGGCACTTGCAATACGGAATCCCGTACCTCCCAATACTTTTTTTTACAGGGATGGCTACCAGGAGAAATATTCGATTAGATAAAAAATCCTTTATAATTCTTGGACTAGCAGATAATGGAGACAATGAGCAAGTTGAAATAACCGAAAAAGCGAATCATGGGATGGTTTGTATGTTCCAACTATTGATGGGAACATTTACTCAACCCGTGGCAGTATTTGATTCTAAAGGACCAGCTTGCGGTACAACTATTGCTAAAACTGATTATTCAGGCAATCTCATTATTAGAAAATGACGGTGCAAAAATCCATGGTTTTATTAGTGATGGAGCAACACAAAATCGAAAATTTTGGTCGATAATAGGCGTAAGTGGAAAAATCAATGAAGTGAAAAGCTGGTTTCCTCATCCAATAGACCTAAATCGACAAGTGTTTGTGTTTTCTGATACACCACATTTGACGAAATGCGTAAGAAACCGTTTATTCGAGAAAAAAGAATTAAAGGTTGAATTTTGTTTAATGGAGGTTAAAATTTTAATTATATCTTTTTAAACATCTAAGATTCATAATTTGACCATATAATGTATTTATTAGATGTATGTAGAAGTGGCGCCGCCAAAATGGTACTAACGAAGTGGAACTACAATAGGACGACGCAACTCAATGGAAGTGTTGTCGGTCGGATACGGGTGTTCCAGTCCTAGAGGCTTGATGAGGCGGTACAGTGGAATGCGACAAAAATTACAAAGATCGAAAATACAGAAGCAGGTTATTAAGCGTCTAAAGAAAAAAGTCTCTACTCTTAGCGATATTGTAAGTAAATTACGACGTACTCGTGCAGTGTCAGAAAATGGACTTGCATACTTAGATAGTATTACAGAGAGTGATGTATCTCAGCTAATGAAAAAGTTCATCCGAAATAATAATGTTGTTAAAACGTAGTCTTTAACTAAAAAGCGAGTTTTTAAAGCTCAAAGGCGTAAACAACTAAACGGCATTAGTAGAGAGAAGTATCCTTCTGCACTAAGGTCATTTGCATGTTCTCTGCACTTTTACTCCCCGAAAGCATATGCATTTGTCAGAAGAAAATTCTGTAATGCTCTTCCCCATCCTAGGACCTTAAAAGAATGGTACTCTTCCTTGCCTGGAGAACCTGGCTTTACGTCAGAAAGTTTTGATGCTTTACGCCATAAAGTAACAGAAGCTTCTGAAAAAGGGAAAGAAGTCTTAATCAGTTTAATGATAGACGGTATGTCTATAAAAAAGGGTTGCAATATCTTCCAAATGGCAAAGTTCGAGGGTATGTAGATGTAGGAAGTCAAATGGATGATAGTGATAAGATGCAGTTAGCAGAGGAACCTATTGTGTTAATGGTTGTTTCTGTAGATAATAGTTGGAAGCTGCCAATAGGTTACGTCGTTGTTAACGGTATGGACTCAGTTACAACTGCTGGAATAATATCGAATGCTTTGATATTAATAAATGATATTAAAGTTAATGTACTTTCGTTAACTTTGGATGGTACAGCAGAACATTTTGCTGCAATGAAAGTTTTAGGTGCTACATTTGACTTTGCCAAACCCTAAACCGTATTTCCAGCATCCATCAACGAAAGAACAGATTTCTGTTATTTTTTATGCATCTCACATGCTCAAATTGTTCCGTAATTGTTTAGGTCAGTTAAAAGTTTTAAAGGATAGTGAAGGAAATCTTATTGAATGGCGTTTCATTGAAAATTTAGTTAATCTGCAGGAACAGGAGGGACTCAGAGCAGGAAACAAACTTCGTAGAGCCCATACTAATTTTCATAAAATGAAAATGAAAGTACTGCTAGCTGCTCAAACTTTGAGTAGTAGCACTGCCAGTTCTCTCAAATATTGTGAAAAATATTTAAAATTAAAAAATTTTGAAGGTAGCTCAGGAACTGTTAAATTTATTCGTAGTGTAGATCGAATTTTTGATTTTCTTAATTCGCGTAATCCATTCGGAAAAGGATTTAAGTCACCTTTGCGCAAATCAAATGAAATCTTTTAGAGGCAAAACATCTTGCAAGAAATTGATTATTTAAAAGGAATCACTGACGTTTTTGGTATTCCGATTTGGAAAACTAGACGCTATGTTCCATTCGTAGGGTTTATAACAGCTATGATATCAGTAATTAACATTTTTAATTTGTACGTGAAGTCGGAGGATTCTCAACTTCGTTATCTATTATCATACAAAATAAGTAAGGATCATTTAGAATTATTTTTTTGCGCTATCAGACAATGTGGTGGCTGGTGCACAAGTCCGACGTGCACTCAATTTGTTGTAGCTTATAAACGTCTTCTTGTTTACCATGAAGTAGTTTCTACAAATGGCAATGTTGAAGCTATGGATTCAACTACCATTTTAACAGTTCCTAGTGTAAGATCAAAATCTAAAAGAATAAATTACTACGATCTTTCTTTATACGACGAGGTAAGCCATCAGAGAGTTGAAAAAAGTACGGACTTGTCGAAGTAGAGTATCAAATTGAAAATAATGATTTTGATAACAATTTTTCGATTTCCGCTGCTTCTTTACCGAATTCTTTATCTGCTTTTTCACAAGGTTGTGTTTCTTATATTGCTGGGTGGGTGGTTCAAAAGATTTTAACAGATCAAAAAACATATTTAAGAGTACAATGCTTGCAGTGTCGAGAGGCTCTTCTTCAATCTCAATAGTCAGAAGCTATATTTAAGGAACATTTGTTAATCTCGCATTTAGTGCTGAGGCAGCAGGAGGAGGGAAAATCATAGTCCTTTGGAGAGAAGCATCGTGGGTAAGTCCGATTTTCAATACTGTGCCAGTCGTGTCTCGCCGTTGGCATTTTCTGCTTGCCAGCCGTTCAGGCAGAATTCCCTCTGAGCGAGAGAGAAACTCAAAGATATTTTTGTAAATTATTTTGTTGTGGTTGTTGAGTAAAATGTAGTTTATTAATTGAGCTTTAAAATTAATTAACGACTGACGGCGAAATTTATTTGTTTAAATTTCTTATTCTATTGTATGTTGAAGCGTCAGATTTTGTTTAACGTTAGCAGAAAATTTAGAATTGTTTTAAATTTATACTTCACACTCTTCAGATTTATAAAAATATATTATATATATTTAAATATATTACTTTTAGAAAAGCATATTTGAATTGTGCTGGTTAAAAAATAACTTATTTAATTTTCAAAAAGTTTTTAAGAATTACGAGTCACGAAAATAATTATTACAAATAACAATAATTGAGAAGAAAAGACAATTTACTTAAAAATAACACTTACTCTCATAGATATGTTACATTTTCAGCTATAATGATAAAGAAAACTACAGTTAATTATAATAATTATAAGAATATTCAAAGTTTATTTTATACAAATTACAATGTAATATGTGACACTTTCATATTAAATTTAAGAGAATTAAACAATCGCATACTGTTCATATAATAATTCTCTTATTTTATAATATTCGTCACATAGGCAGCCTTCTAAAATAACTTTACCTGCCTCATGCTGAAACATAAAAGTACAAATTATTTAAATACATATTTTGTTTATGCTAATGAAATTAAACTAAACAGTACCCTGTCGAAAATATTGTGTGTTTGAATCATGTTTGATTAGTGTAATGGTGAAAATAGTGGTCAATAAACTTATTCTTGATGGGTTTGTATATTTCTTTCATAATTCTATACATTTTCTACTTATAGTCAACTCTCAATAAGACAAACTCGAAGGGAGACCCTTTTTACTTCAACATTAAACTTTCTTCAGTTTTATTATTCTTCCGTTAACTATTAAATCAATTTTCTTATGTATAAAAGTCTTATAATTGTTTAAAAGTTAATCAATGATTGAATCCCCAATCAACAAATCATGAGCCGTTAAACGGGCTTCAATCATTGATTAACTTTTAATTGAAGTTGGAGAAATTAGCCCTAAGTCTTTCCTTATACTTTTAACTTTGAAAATTAACATTCTTCAAAAACATAGCATTGTTAAATTTAATGTATATTATACATAACATAATTATACTGTTGTTTGCAATTACAGTATCCCTTTTTCAAGTTACTTATTATATTTTCATAGTTCCTTCGTATATGTATATTCTAAATTCCCTTTCATGAACCTCTGTGGCGCAGTTGATAGAGCATCTCGCGTTCGAGAACTCATGATGGTAAATATTTAGGTAAATAGAAAAACAAATTTTCTTCGACAGGTATAAACGTTGCAAGTATGTACGACATGAGAACAGTATGAAATATTTTTTTAATGATTGGCATTAAATGCGCATGTAGAATTTTAGGGCGAAAATGTAAGTCATTTAAACATACTTAATTATGTTTGCACAGAGTATAAGTATCCGTCTCCTGAACAGACCATTCACGATTCTCACGAGTCACTTCGGCCGGTCGATTTCATGACATGAGAGGCCCAACTTAAGAAAAAATTGCGACAAATCAACTGACGAGCCACCAAAGTGCACGAACTGCGGTGGTGAACATCCGGCAAATTACTCAAAATGTGAATACTACTTAAAACATGTCGAAAGAATCCTGGCAAGGAGAAACATCTTTCAACCTAGAAACGAAAAACGACTGAAGAATGGAAAATCACATCCTCCTACATTGACAATCCGAGAGTTTCCAGTTCTTGAGGCGAAGCAACAAACTCGAGTACTAGCCTGGACGAATGCTATGAATCATGGGATCAACGAGTCTAATGTTGCATTCGAGCGAGAAATCGATCGTTAAAAATTGAAAAAAACGAGAATCTCGTTAAAAGTACATGGAAAAAAAATGAATGCCTAAGTTCTGTCTTTTTTCTTTTATGAAAGGAGAGATTCTTGAATGCAACACTACACAGACATAGAGAGACTTGAAGCCTTTTGTATAGTTAGCAATGGATTATAGAAAAGTAAATAAAACAATTTAAATTGGACACTGGAACTCCAATGGCATATATAATAATAAATCTGAATTAACTGAATTCTTATCTGAATATGATCTCGATTTAGTGTTGCTCATTGAGACTAGAATTTCAAGCACAAAAAAATTTAAAATAAATGGTATGGTCGACATAGTTCTTACAAAAAACATAAATAGTGTAATCACGGTGGATGTCATAAATGATCTTAACTCAAATCACATGCCTTGAAGGTCACTGATAGCCCACTATGGAAAACAGCGTGCTGTTTTTCAAAAGAAAATACATACACCATACCTACCCTACATGGTCAAAGTGGTTTAAACACTGACGACTCAGCAAAAGCCGAGGAAATAGCAAATTGCTTTGAACAGGTACATTTTCTCACGACAGACATGAGCGACGAGGGCACAAGATGGACGGTCACCTGATACTACTGCAAGGTCAAGAAGATCAAGGTTCTTAATACTCAATTAAATGTAGATGGCATTGAGTTGTCAAGTCCTCGTGAAATTTCTAACGCCATCAAAAAAACTAAACCCTCGGTAACTCCAATTCTTTGGGGAAATTAATAACACTTTTATTATAACCTTGTTATAATTACATATGTTATATTAAATAAAAATTGAAAATTAATTAATTTATTTAATATTATATAATTAAATATTTGCCTAGAAGACAACCAGGCTGCAAGCTTGCATTACGACCTTGCATCAAGCTTATTGAGTCATCCTGCAGCAAGCTTGCATTAGAACCTTACGACAGTCTTGCAGTGCAAGCTTGCAACTCTAGGACATCATAGTACTTGCAACGAACTTGACACAAGCTTGCACATCTTCAGGGTTCCTACAGAATCTGGAATTCATGGAAATGGTATGGAATTTTTAAAAGGCTTCTGGAAATCAGGGAAATCATGGAAAAGGCATGGAATTTTTAAAAATTTCTAAATTTTTCCTGTTTTCCATTTTTTCTTTTCAATAGAAATTCAATTACAAATTTTAAAATATAATATATATATTATACGGCTTGGAAATTAAATTTAAAATTCCACTGGAAGTTCCTAAAAATTTGACCTGAAAATCATGGAAAAGGTATGGAATTTTAAGTTCGGATTTTTGTAGGAACCATTTTGAAATTTGAAAAAATTTGTTTTTGTCAGCATGCCTATATTTGATAGTCCCAACATTTTGGACGCGATATTTTGATGTTCCGGATTTTTTCCAAACTGATTTCGATTAAATAATCTGATTTAAAAAAAAAATCACTAAAAAACGGCTTTTTTTAATTGAAATAGTTATAACTTTTTATCATAAAATCGAAATTGAAATCTTTCAGATTCTGAAAGAGGACACTCAAATCCATAAGAAAACCTTTGTCCCGATTTTTTTTAAAACCGGAAAGCTCGAACTTGTACTAAGAAAAACGGACATTTGGGACTAAATGGGTTTAACTAAAAAGTTAAAAATTAATTATATTCTCGATTAAAAATCTGAACGATGCCGTTGTAGAGAAGAAAATTTTTGAAGAAAATAAGCCATATTATACATTAAAATCGAATCATTTTTAAAAAATTCTACTGAAGCGATATGACAAGTTTGGATCATATATATATGTGACTGTCCACGAGAAAACACGGCTTAGCTCCCAAACGTGAATTTCACAGGGCAAGCGATTGAAGTACTACGATTGAAGTTAACTACGCTTGACATACCCATCTTTAAAACAATGTATTGTCGAAAGTAATTGATATTTTTAACTTTTGACTTTTGCCTTTGAAAAAGCAACATAAAACCTGTCGATTACCATAAAAAACTCAAATTGATTTTTTGGACCTAAGCCGTGTTTTCTCGTGGACAGTCACATATATGTAAATTGTATAAATAAATTAAATTTTTGATTGTCACTATTTTTTCAAGAAAATTCATAATTATATTTTTATAGGAAATACTATTAATAACATGGTTTCAATTATTTAAATGCTAATTAATTATTTTTCTAGAGGTCTGCATTTCTTTCTTATAAACATCCTTAAAAAAATTTTTTGTAACATATCCCAGTAATAAGGGATTAATTAAAGTGGATTGGTACTTTTATGCCCTTAAATTCCAAACCAATTCCGTTTTTGTCCGCAATCTTAACGAATTCCTTTTCTATTGTTAAGTTGATAATTTCTATCCAATTAAATTCTCTGTAACCACGTGACCAGAGTCTGAATTCATTTTAATGCCGTTTACGGGAATCATTTGTTGTGGAGATAATGCCTTTTAATTAACATTGAATTCTTTAAAGGGCATTAAAGGGGTTTTAAATTCTGGTCACGTGGTTACAGAGAATTGAATTGGATAGAAATTATGAATTTAACAATAGAAAAGTAATTCATTAAGATTGCGGACAAAAACGGAATTGGTTTGGAATTTAAGAGCATAAAAGTGCCAATCCACTTTAATTCGCCCCTTATTACTGGGATATTAAGAAAAAGCGGATTTAGCCAAAGGCCGAACTTATCCGACTCTTCACTACTATTTCTTTTGTGTGTTTTACTTTGTAAAGAATTGTCATAATTAATAATTGAAAATAGATTAAACTTACCCTTCTAAGTGCTATCGTATTTCCACAACACCAAAGTACACCACCACTAATTTCAGATGGAATGTTGTGTTTGTTTAAAACTTGTCGGAAATCGGCAAGTTTTAATTCATTTATAAATGTCGTTTGATGTCCAGGCACCTATTAACAAAGAACAAAGAACTGTTTTAAACCCCATTTGAACTTTTTATCGCATCGCTTTTTGAAAGTGCTTTGTAAAGTTTCAAAACTTGCATTGTTTGATACTTTGATCCTATTTTTCTGAAAATGCTTTATTTTAAATATATATTTTGTATTTCACATTTTAAGTAGGAAACCGACAACTATTTTCTATTTTACATTTTAAGTATATTTTTCGAACGTATTTTTTATTTTAAATATGTTTCAAGAATAATTTTACCCACCCCTGATAAATAATATATTAAAAATTTCAATTGATGCAAAACTTACCTCATTCAACGGCAAAGGTTCTAAGGTAAGAATTTGCTCGGAATTAACTTCACCATTAGAAACAGCATCTTGACAAATTTGATTACGTGCTGTGATCATTGCATCTACCCATGCTACTTCTGTATCTCCTTTAGCTTTTGAAAATATCAATCCGCTTACCAAAGCATCAGTTAGTCTAACCTGAAAACAATTAATGTCAACAATTACAAATATAAATGTATTTAAAATTAATATTTTTGGAAAAAACATTTCATGTAACGCTTCTTGAAGTGGAAATCGAATAAACAATTAAAAAAGTGCGACGAATTTCGACCTTGACATAATCAATAAAATTTGTTAAGTCTCAACTGCATTTTATTAAAGAAGATTAAAAATTCTTTAATAAAAGTCAACTTACTTTGTAAGAAAGACATTTTAAAATAAGACATCTCGTTATTTAAGCGACAATTTATTTTTAAAGTAAATGTTTATTTTCAAGAACAGTATCTTTCAAATCTCTATTCTCTGTTTTTATTTTAGTCAATATTTTTAAATTTTACGCAACTTTGAAATTTTTTTTTTAATTTTACAAAAAATACGAAAATATTTAAATGAACTGAAAAATATAATAGATTTATTAATTAATAATATAAGAAATTAAAAAGTACATGAATCATTAGTCTCAGCATACTTTTAGTTTTGAGTGACTTAATATTTTAATTCTTAAAATTACTTTATCAAAATAGTTTGATGATATAAATTAATTACCTGATAGATATGAGTTTCTGTTGTCGCATCAATAATTTCTCCCCTACTAGGAGTAAAAACTCTCGCTCCTACGTTTTCTGCTTGCTTAGCAAGAATATCAGTGTCTTTGGCTGAACCTCGAACTAAAACTACCCTTCTTGGTTTCAATTGAGCTAAAATTTTTTGTAATGATTCACCATCGGATCTTCCTTCAAAATCAATGTATGTAACTGATGCATTTACGATCACATTTCTTACTGTTGCAACACATTTAGTTGGAATATCTGTACCAGAATCTGGATGTTGTAAAGTCTCGTCTGTTTTAATTTCAACATTTTCTTTATTATCTTCCGTTTCATTTTCTGTCTTTTCAACAATTTTATAATCTTCAGATCTAAAAAATATTAAATTTTAATTATTTTATATTGAGTCAAATCCTTTTACAACATTTATGCTTTATTTTTAGGTAAATTTAATTTCTAATCGTGTTTAAGTTACTGTTATAAAAGTCACAATAAATTGTGAGGTATTAAAAAGTGTTGCAGATTAAATTAACACCAAAAAAGATTAAAATAAGCAATTTTGGTGTTATTTTTTACAATGAATGAAATTTTAGTTCATTAAATTTTTTTATAACTATAAAACATGAAGAAATCGATCACTCCGAGTCTTCGACTCGGAGTGATCGATTTCTTCATATTTTATAATAATTAAAGATGACCAAGTAATAAAATCATTATTTTATATTATAAGAATATTATACTTCTTCAAAATTATTTTCATTATTTCAATTCAATTATTTTTTCAAAAATTTTTAACTACAATATTACTTTATATCTACTATTTTTAATAATTTTCGAAAAAGTTCTTTGTCAATTTTCAAATCCATTGGTTTACAATATTCAATTTCACGAAATTTCAATTATTCCAAAATTCTTTAATTAAATGCATATTAGAAAATAAAAACTTCAAATAATATAAAAGAAAATTCAATTAAACTTTTTCAAAACAATTAATTTCAAAATTCAATTATTTCTAAAAATTCACGCTATATTGCTTTTAATATTCAATTATAATCTAAAATTTTAACTGAAATTCATTTTTATGAAATGAAAATCAATTTTTATTAAATACTTCTACAAGAATTTAATTATTTAAATGCAAAAGTAAATAATTTATTGAATAATTGAATGTTTCTCAAAATTCAATTCTCATAAAGAATTTTAGTGACAAATTTTTAAATAATTGAATTCTTTTGTCGTTTTTTATTAAAACTTGCATAAACATAATGAGTTTTATGAGAATTTTCAAATTCATTCGTTTACAATTCAATTTTACAAAATTTCAATTATTCGTAAATTCTGCAATTAAATATTACATTCAAAAATAAAAACTTGAAATAATTTCAATAAAAATCCTATTAAACTTTTAAAAAGAATTAATCCTACAGAATTTTTTTTCAAAAATATGAAAAATTACGAATTTCAATGATTTTAGTTTGAAACTTTTTTAAAATTTAATTATTTCTAAAAATCCACGTTATAATGCTTTCAATATTTAATTATAGGTAATCTAAAATTTCAACTGAAATTCATTTTTAAAACCATTTTTATTAGTAAATTTTACGAGAATTCAATTATTTAAATACAAAAATAAATAATTTATTAATTTCATGTTTCTTGAAATTAAATTCTCATGAAAAATATTATTAACAAATTTTTTAAATCATTAAGGGGTTACGTACAGTTAGAGCTTCAAAAAAAGCTGTTTTTTTTAGGAATTTTTTGTGGCCACACTTTAAAATAATTAATAACAAATCTTTTTCCACATAAAATAAATATATTTCAAGAAAATTTTCTGAAATTATAGTCCATAAATATAAAGAAATATGCGAATGATAGAACATTTGCGTGAGCTCCTTAAATAAAAATGGTTTCGCGGTGATCACGCTATCTCTTGATTGGATCATCTAAAATCAAATCGCGAAGAAGAAATCGTTAGGTAATGATAATTATATCATTACCTAACGATTTCTTCTTCGCGATTTGATTCGCGGTACTTGAACGAAGGGATTTGAAAAATTTTGATTTTTCTCAAAATGGCGGATGTTGAAAGTCAAAAATTGTTTTTTGACCAAAATTTTACTCACATTTTCAGCTATAAAAGAAAAAATTATTGTCAAAAAAAAAATCCTTCGTTCAAGTACCGGCCAATTATATAACAAATAAGTGGTAAAAACGGCTCCATTCAAAATTCTATATCTCCATAAATAATAGTCCGATTTGTCTCAAATTTTCAGAGAATACTTTTGAAATGGTATACTTTTAGAAAATGCATTTTAAAAAAAATCGACGAATTTTAATAAAATTTTTAAGAATAATTACATTTTTCGAGGAATTCGATTAAAATTGCATTAAAAATAATTGAAATTCTGCAATGAGTTTTATTATTTATGAAAATAATTGAATTCCTAAAAGAATTTTATTATTTATAAAAATAATAGAATCCCTGTAAAAAATGTTATTATTTATGAAAATAATTGAATTATTGCGAAGAAATTTATAAAAAAAATTTGTAAATAATTGAATTCCTGTAAAAATTTTTATTATTTAGGGACCATTCAAGTATTACGTAAGCATTTAAGGGGGAGGGGGGGTCTAGCTATTGCTTATTTCCATTAGAAAAAATGGCGCTAATGTATATAAAAAATCTTACATGGGGGAGGGGGGGGGGTCTAAAAACCTGAAAAATATGCTTACGTAATACTTGAATGGCCCCTTATGAAAATAATTGAATGTTTGCGTAGAATTTTATTCAAATTTTTTTTAATAATGGAATTCTTTTGGAAAATTTTATTGAAATAGTAGATATTGAAAATCATTGAAGTTTAGAAAACTTTTGAAAATAATTGAAATTTTGACAAGAATTTGATTAAAATTTTGTAAAATAATTAAATGTCAGAGAAGAATTTTATTATTTATAAAGAGAATTGAAATTTTGACGAGAATTTTTAAAAATTTGTGAACACAATTGAATTTAGTAACTATGTTACCAAGTTAGTAACTAAGTTAATAACTAACTTACTAACTTACTATTCTGCCTAGAGAAGCTAAATTCGTTGAATTTTTACAAATCGTTGACTTTGGTGTTTTATTTGAAGTAAAATTTCATTCATAGTTAAAAATAACACCAAAATAGATTATTTTAATCCTTTCTCGTGTTAATTTAATCCTAGAGGGATTAAACTGTTGCTGATTATTTTAATCCATTCTGGTGTTATTTTAACACCTCACGTTTTACTGTGGTATTTTTGAAAAACAATTAACTAGTATTTGTGCAAATAATTTATAATATGAATTAATTAGTAAAGCTAAGTATACGCTTCATTATTTTTGTTATTTATCGCTTGTAAGTCATAAAATTGAACAATAAAAATGATAAAATATGTTAAATAAGAAAAAAAAATTTACCTTATAATTTCTCCATACTCATCACTTTTAATTTTATCCTCGTGGAAAGGAAACATCGGATACTGCTTCTTACTTTGTTTAAAAAATCCAGGTTTTGATTCCAACTTTACTAACAAATCATGTTTACCCTTTCCACCTCCAACTTCTATCTCATCTTCTGACTCTGAACTAATATCTGCAGTTACCCTAAAAATTGATAATGTTGTACATAATGTGAAATATTCATCATATAATAATTAATAAAATTCAGTTTGTCAATATTCAGTTTTCAATTTGTGATAGCATTATATTTTACATTTTTAATTGTTGTCGTCAAACTTTATTATTAATTAAAGATCAAAATAAGAAAATAAATTAAAATATATTTCAAAAAATTGTTTACATCTGCTCTTTCTTAAGTTGTTCTTCTTTAACTTTCTCTTTCCTCAAATGCTCTTCCAATTCAGTTCCTTCTAACTTTACACGTTTCTTCACTTCAAGTGATATAGTTCTATTTCCTCCCAATTCCACTAAATCTCTTGCTAATGTTCCAGGCGATGTTCTATTTGTTATAATAATACTATTTTGGGGATTCGAACACCACTGAAGAAACAGCTCTCGAGAAAATCCGCATTCCATATCAGGTGTACTAGCTAGAACTACCTAAATAATTCAAAATTATATAATAATACATGTAACAATTGCCGTCAACCGGGAAAATTATGGAAAGTAATTTTTCAGACTTTTCTTCACCAAAAATCTAAATTTTATAAAAAAAATTTCCTAATTATTCAAAAAAATGTTTTAGTTTTATATTTTCTTAAATAACACTTATTAAAAATGAGTGAACTAAAAGTGAATATTCTCCCAATTAAATATGATAATACTTATTATATTATTAACTCCTTAAAATACAATGAATGAAATCTATTTTTCTTACTTTTGGACTGGGAACCTGACTTAATTCTGCCATGCTGTGACACAATTGTAAATGTTTAAATTGAAAAGGGTTATTCCTTGCGCCCTCAAAACTTCTCATCAATTTGTCGCTCATCCATTCGATTTGAGATTTAGCAAATTCCACAACATTATAGCTAACATTGTTTAAAAGTGCTAGGGAATATGCAAGCAAGCCTGAATCTTTATTTCTCCATAGTTGATCCAACATGTGAGCAAGTTCTAAAACTCTACCAGCAGTATCAACGCCAACCAAAACATTGCCACCTCCACGCAATGTCTGCAAAATATTCGCTGAAAATAAATTAATAAAGGGTCAGTCCATTATATTTCACCTGAAGCCGTTGCGGCCTATTTTTAAAAAAATCTCATAATTTGTAAAAATGATGTTTAATATCCATAGAATTCATTTTTGAGCGAATTATTAATTATAAAATTTTTTGAATTTAACTTAGAATTTTAATTTTTAAGTTGAGTTGGACAGAAGAAAGGTTAGATTGTCAGTTATGAAAATTTAATAAAAAAGCATGGAAATAATTTAGATAATACAAATTTCTTGATTTATATTTGTTAAAAATGAGCTAATTTACTTGTATAAATAGATTATTATGTAAACATACCCAGAATAATAGATAAAAATGTAAATAAAATATAGTGATTTTTGACATTATATAGTTAAGTTTTAAAATCAATTTTTATCTATTAGTTTGGGTATGTTTACATAATAATTTATTTATACAAGTAAATTAGCTCATTTCTAACAAATATAAATCAAGAAATTTGTATTATCTAAATTATTTCCATGCTTTTTATTAAATTTTCGTAACTGACAATCTAACCTTTTTTCTGTCTAACTTAACTTAAAAATTAAAATTCTAAGTTAAATTAAAAAAATTTTATAAAATAATTCTTAAAAATTGATTTTATGAATATTAAACATCATTTTTCCAAATTATGAGATTTTTTTAAAAATAGGCCGCAACGACTTCAGATGAAATATAATGGACTGACCCAACACAAAATATACAAAAAAGATTTTTACACTTAAATGTGATTTCTTTATAATCAACTAATATTACAGTAATTTCCCGGTAATATGACCATTAGGTGGACACTTTAATATTTCTGTAATACTACGTGCTAGTTGGGTATTGTTATTCCATTTTTGGATTCATGTAGTTCTATTGGACAAACTCTCAACTTTCAAATTAAAATAACAAAAGTATATTATATAGTAGCCCTGTAAAAAAAGTATTGGGAGGTACGGGATTCCGTATTGGGAGAGCCAACCTGCCAATGCGGTATTCGCGAAATACCGCATTGGGTGTCGTGGTGAATGCGAAAATCAAGGGGTCCCAATGCGGTGCAAGTTTTAAGCTTTAAGAAAAGAAAATACGTGACAGGAGTAAATAATTAGTGTTAGTGGAGCAAAATACGAGTTAAAGAAATGAAAAAATACTAATAGTGAGTGTGAAAATGAAATTTTAAGAAAAAAAGGTAAGTTGAACTGTCAAATATGAGTCCAATGCGGCATAGGCTGTTTTCAATGCGGCGCATAATCGGTAGATAGTGCGCGCAGTGCAGCGGCGCTCTCTTCTTTACCAACAGCGGATTCTTTCTATTCAAATGGTAATTTTGAAAATATATTTCATTCATTCCATTTAAATCACCCCGGTTTTACTTCAGGCTAACGCACAACTGCTTCGCGAACGTCGTTCGCGAATGTAAAGCATGAGTTAGAAAAGGACACAAATATATATCTATCCTTTTCTAACCCATGCATTGCGTTCGCGAATGACATTCGCGAAGAAGTTGTGCTTAGGCCTTTCCTTGCGATTGCAGCAGAAATCAGCCCGAGATAGCGCTGTCCGCGTCCTGCTCTGTTTTGTTTACTTTTATAATATGCCGTGCATTGTTTTCTTTCGTTCTCTTTTAGAAAAAATTTACTTCTATGTGAAACATAAAATATTTTAAAGTGAGAATTATTTTTAATAAATAATGCCTTACAAAGGGCATTCGTGCATTGCGCCAAACTGTAAGTCCGGTTTTATTCCTCAACGGAAAAAAAATCAAAATGTGAAAAAAGTCCACATGTTATCAGTTCCAAGTGGAAAAGAAAATGTTGAAAAGTGCCAAAAAGCAATTCCACGAGAAAATTTTAAAGTTAAAAGTGGTCAAGTGGTTTGCCAAAATCATTTTCGCCCTGAGGACATAATTTGGATACGCGAAGTGAAAGATGCACAGGGAAAAGTCATAGCATCGGTATGTATGTTTGAAATAATTAAAATTATTCTTAATTTTTTTTAATAATTATTAATAAATAATTTCTTTTAAAAGAATTTGAATTAAAATTTTTAAAAAGTGAAAAATGTTTGACAGTAGTGAAACAATATCCGTCAATAATGCTTTGCCAGAAACTGATGTCTCCTTCGGTACTCTTTTGAAGAACTACAAAGTACAAAGTTCAAGAAATAATGAGGAAATCACTGATTTAAAAACTGAGATACGACAATTATTGGCGAAAAACACAAAACTTTGAAAGATAGCTCGATCAAAATGTGACGAAGGGGGAGGGGAGGGGGTAAAATCAGTCCGAAAAAGCGTGACGTAGTTTGTGAATGACCCTCTTGATATTGTAAGACTGGCAAATCAAAATAAATTTTTTCATCAAATAAATTTAGCGTTCGCTTTAACTCAAGATTTCGAAATCGCAATTATCACAAAAAAAATCTTTAACTTTAAAGAATTATATTTTCATATTAAAGGTGCCGTCCCATGTCGGCGTAAAAACGTCAAAGCGTCGGCGTCAAAACGTAAATGCATGAGAGTGAAAGACACAACCTTATATCTCTATCTCGTTCACTCTCATACTTTAACGCCGACGCTTCGACGCTTTGACGTTTTTACGCCGACATGGGACGGCACCTTAACATTATAAAATTAATTGTATCTTGGTCCATTTGACTCTAAGTTTATTGAAATTAAAAATACTTATAGGTATTGGCTGGAGAAAGAGCAAGAGTTTGACCGCATAAGTGCCGACATGGAAACTTTTAATGCGTTAGGGCATTTATCAAAAATAATTTCTGATCTTAAATTAGACGAAAATCGAAGTAAGATATTTCTAATTTATATATTTTAACTAACTCTTTTAATTGACTGCTCTTGTAAATAAATAAACCGTTCTTTTCTAGAAACGTTGAGAAGAGTGTCCAAAGGAAACCCTCTTGTACAATTTCAAGAGGAGGAAGAAGAGAAAGAGGAGGAGGAAGCATCAAATATTTAACAAGAGGAGATAAATTAAATTTTAAAAAATTTTCATTTAAATTTACATATAAAATATGTTAAATTTCTTATATATGTGTTAATAAATAAATTTGAATTTTATTATAATTATTAACCCCTTCATTGCTTGGAAAAATATTCATATGATATTGACCCAAGATATCCAGCAAAATCTTTTCAATTGTTATATTACTTAAAAATAATAAACAATTATTTTTTTATTACTTAATCACGTTCCAACGTTGGGTCATTAACAATATTAAATTAATTAACATTTTTTATTAATTGAAATCCCTTGCATCAATAAAACTTATTAGCTTTCACAAAAATTATTTTTATCATTCAATAAAAAATTATTTTATCTACTTACTCATTAATTTTTCATCTCTGGTTCTTCTTCTAGCTTGCTGATATGTGGCGTTAAAAGCATCTGTGATCAACAGAGAAGGTCTCTGTAGTCTGTCCAACTCACAACCATTTAAATGTCTTTCCTTTTTATGATTAAAGTCTACAGCATAAATTATATCTTCCTCTCCAACTTTCATTATCTTCCAAATTGTACCACCGATCATATGACCAGCAGGAAGGGGTGTCAATGTTACACCATAACCCTTTCCCTTCATAGAAATACTCTGATTGTACTTTAGTTGAACAATTTTGTCGAATGCCGCATCAACATCATCCAAAGTAAACAAATCGAAATCTTCCATATTATGTCTAGACTGAATAATGAAAAAAATAATTAATAAAATTTTATTTACTTACTTCATATTAAGAGAAGCAAGACTCTTTGTTTTTAAATTGTTACATTTTATAAAAATCATCACTTTGTTCCTTAAATAACTTGTAAATTTTCTTTAAACTTAAGACAAGCTTTGATACGATTTTCACAGAATATTTTCGACAGTGCCGTTTAGTAATATACACTCGGAGTGATTGTTAATTTTAACAATTACTTATTCTAACAATTGAGTAATAAAATAAATTTTTAACTTTAAGATATTGTGATAATTATATTACCTGAAACATATCGTACATAAACATTTGTCCCATTTTGTAGACGGGGATAGTTGCATAAATAGGACAATTAAGTCCACACTTTCCAACCAAATATGGCAAAGCTCCTAAATGCAATGGATCAGGATATGATAATAATACTGCATCGATTTGATTAACGTGCCTAAATAAAAAAATCGATTAAAATTATGTATATATTATAGATTCATTTTAAAAAATAAACTAAATTTAAAAAATGTTTCTACTTTAAGAGCCGGTTACACAAATTTTTTTAACTATTAAAACTATCATAAAGTTTTGAAAAATTAAGTGGGAACTGATAACTGAGTGCCAATTGCAGCTTTATTAACTTACCTCTTCAATTCCTTTATAAAATCTTGATCGAATTTTTCATCCCACCCACAATCTAATAATATACGCAGTTCGTCAACTTGTAGAATGTAACAAGGCGGAGATTCATCCAGAGCTCCAGAAATTGCGTGCAATTTAATAATAGACGTCATAGTGAATTTTCCAATTAAGAAAAATTTTCATTTGCAGACAACTAAGTCCTGAAGGAAACAAATATTTTTAATAGAATTATTCAATTTTATTTCGGTTTTCAAATGGCATTGATATTGACTGTATTTTTATAAAAAAAATTAGATAGGTAATTATTAAGGGAGATCTATGTAAATACCTACTTTAAATTTACTACTTTTTTAAATCAGCGGGATAAATAGCCTAATATTTTCATTAGAAAAAAGTATGTAAATAATTAAAAATTAGTTTTAAATTTACTGATACATGGATCATTTAGTTCTGAAGTTTTTACTTAGAATATAGACAAATTTTATAGGTACTTTAAACCATTAAACTATAAAGAAAAATTGTAAAAAATTGTTTTCAATTAAAAATGTCATCACGATTGACATAAAAATACTTATAATAGTGTAAAATCAAATTAAGGACTTTTTTATATAAATATTTACTCACAACAAGAATAATTATACCAGTCCTGGTATGTAAATACTTCTGAACGAAATTAAAAACTTCTTGTAATATTTAGAATGTTTGTTTTGAAATATCATCTGTAGACATTATTATTACTCCGTGGTAAACATTAAAAAATGTTCCTTGTACATTCAGGTTAGGTTTGATGTGCTATAAATGCCTTTCTGCAATAGAATCCCAAGAGCATAAAGCTGTGGTCACACCTTTGCAGGCTGCCTGCCTGGGCACGCAGGCAGGAGCAACAGGTGTAAGAGAGAAAGTGCATTAAATAATATTTGCATTCACTGACTCTCTTACTCTTATATGTTACCATGACAACCTGCAGGCAGGCAGCAACCAAAGTGGTGTGAGTGTGCATAAAGGCCTAAGCACAATAGATTCGCGAAAGTCGTTCGCCAACGCGAAGCATGAGTTAGAAAAGGACAGAGATATATTTGTGTCCTTGTCTATCTCATGCGTCTCATTCGCGAACGAAGTTCCATGATCCCCATGGCTCCGTTTTTCGTTACGTTTTGTAAATAGGCCAGTAGAAAATATTTTAAAAAACATACAATTACAGGAAAATTGTAAAAAAAATTATTGCAATTTGTAATAAGTATGACTAGATTGAGTATATTATAAATTGATAAAAGTATTAAATTATATAAAATAATAAATAAAATGTGAATTCAAAATTTACCTGCAAAATAACATAATTTTGCGATATTCATTTATTAATATTATGTGAAAATAGAATCATTAATTTAAATAAATACTTACTAAATGTAGAGTTCTTGCGACGATCTTTTAGATTTTCTTTATACTTTTCTTCTTATTTCTTGGTAAACATATCAAAATTAGAAAATAAAATTTCCAATTGGCAATGTTCAGCGATTTTTTAATGTTAACCCCTCCACATAATCAAGACCAAAATCTCATAAAAATAGACTCAAAATGTCAACAACTTTTTAAAAAACTAAAATTTGCGCAAACGAGTATACTATTGTATTTGAGGTCGCTTATTTAAAATCCGATGTCAAATTTTGAAAATTCAAAATGGTGGATCCAATATGGCGAACATTTTAAAAAATTCTTCGGATTCACTTGAAATTCGTTACTCGGGGAAACAGAATTCAAACAAATCTAGTTATCTTTCAAAATTACTAGTTCTCATATTTGTTACGAGCACAAATGTAAATTACTCGCGCAAACGCGATTACTGCTCGGTGATTCGTTGAGTTCAGAATTTGGTTAAATCCTTGATAGGAACCGGGAAATTTCAAATAATAAACGTGAATATTCCGTTAAAACGGAGGGAAAAAGCTCACAAGTAGAATAAATCATTCAATAATTAATAAAATTAATTATTGAAGGAAATCAGTCTTCTTGAGAGTAAACCCAAATATTTATTTACTAAAAGTTCAAGAATACAAGTTATGACTAAGGAAGCTTAGAAGCAACCTTTCTAGTCAATAGTCAACTTAAATCTAATCTGTAGTTACAGTCCAGCGGACTTGTTCTCCGCTGTTAGTCCATGTTGGAGGAAATGCGCATGTTCTAAATGACGCGCATCCCCCACTATACAGTAGTATAGTATAGTATAGTAGTATCCCCACTATATAGTAGATACATTTATGCACTTCACTAATACTAATACCGACTCATACGTCATACTTGTCGATGTTGATACATACACATTCATCATAACATTATGATTCCAATAATTATCACATGATAATTATTTCAATATATATATACACATGCATACATTCTAATAATAATATTTATATTTATAATAATTATATTTACACCTGTACATGACACATACGTGTTACAAATATAGTAAATATTATATAGAATTATACATAGTTAATGGTCATGATAGTTATAACAAATTAATTGTTTAACTATAAAGCTTGAATGTAGTTTATTTACAAGTCTTAATTCATTATCAATTATATTATAATAATTGATTAGATGTTAGATTGATAGAAATAATCTAATATGCAAATTACAATTATTTATAAAAGTAGTGGAATAATTAACATTTCTAAAAAGTATTGAAAACTGGGTTTTTCCAGTACGTGATTTTATCCTGAGAAAAAGGATAAAATGTACGTTGGTCAACCGATGTGTTTTATGGTTTTACCTCCAAAGAGGGTCTACTTGAGAATTGAAAGACAGTTTTTTATGACATCTTTGGGGTTATCTCTCTTAGTTTATGGTTGACAATTGTGTTTGAGTTTTAAGGGTATATTGTCTTCAGAGTGACAATACACAAACTCATATTGCTGGAAATGTGTTTAAACCTTACTATTTTTTGTAGCGATATTTTCAAAGACACTGTGTCTGCGAAACATATGTATTTCATCTTTTGTTATATTTCGGCTATTGATAGAGAGATATTTGAAGAATACAATATTTTAGGAACATATTTACTAAATCGAACGCAGAAAGTTCTTCTCAATCTATGGACAGGATATTATTTTAAATATAAAATTAATATTATATTTTCCCGCGACTTTTAATCGCATTTCGATTAATATCGAATCACGATTCGAGCGAGATAATAGTCGCTCGTTACATATTAGATACGCCATTTTGAAAACCGACATTATATTTGTAATCTGCGACATCAATAAATCCCGAGTAAAGGCCTACGCAGAATAAAAGTCAGTTACTAATTAAAATTAGTAAACACGTTTACTAATTCAAATTTAGGAAGTGACTGTCGATACTTGAAAAGAGTATATATTATATAATTGATATTCAGCTTTCTAGTCTAGTAAAATTATGGTTTTAAAAGGAAATGGTTTCTCTTCTCACTTGCATAAAACTTCAACATTAAGAATAACTTACTAATTAATCAACAGTATTTATTCCAAAAGCATTGAACAAAATATTGTTAATTTAAAAGCATGTACTACATTGTAAATTAAATTTTTTTTTAATTACATGGATTTTTTAGTGATACTTGAAAGTGCACGAATTTAAACTCAAAACGATTGGTTGATACAAGCGGTCGTATGAAATCTCCCAAAAATCAAATCGATCGAATATCCATTACATCGAATTTCAAAACATCGAATGCTCAATACATCGAATTTTCAAAACATCGAATGCTCAATATATCGAATTTTCAAAACGTCGATTGCTCAACACATCGAATTTTCAAAACTTCGAATGTTCATTAGATCGAATTTTTAAAACATCGAATGTTAAATTGATCGAATTTTTAAAACATCGAATGTTAAATTGATCGAATTTTCAAAACTTCGAATGCACATTACATCGAATTTTTAAAACGTCGAATGCTCATTTCATCGAATTTTCAAATCTTCGAATGTTCATTTGATCGAATTTTCAAATCTTCGAATGTTCATTTGATCGAATTTTCAAAACGTCGAATGCTCATTTCATCGAATTTTCAAAACTTCGAATGTTCATTAGATCGAATTTTTAAAACTTCGAATGTTAAATTGATCGAATTTTCAAAACTTCGAATGCTTATTTCATCGAATTTTCAAAACGTCGAATGCTCATTTCATCGAATTTTTAAATCATCGATTGTTAATTTGATCGAATTTTTAAAACGTCGAATGTTAATTTTATCGAATTTTCAAAACTTCGAATGCTCATTTCATCGAATTTTCAAAACTTCGAATGCTCATTACATCGAATTTTTAAATCATCGAATGTTAATTTGATCGAATTTTCAAAACGTCGAATGCTCAGTTCATCGAATTTTTAAAACATCGAATGCTCATTTCATCGAATTTTCAAAACTTCGAATGTTGATTTGATCGAATTTTCAAAACTTCGAATGCTTATTACATCGAATTTTCAAAACTCCGAATGCTTATTACATCGAATTTTCAAAACGTCGAATGCTCATTAGATCGAATTTTCAAAACTTCGAATGCTTATTTCATCGAATTTTCAAAACGTCGAATGCTCATTTCATCGAATTTTTAAATCATCGATTGTTAATTTGATCGAATTTTTAAAACGTCGAATGTTAATTTGATCGAATTTTCAAAACGTCGAATGCTCAGTTCATCGAATTTTTAAAACATCGAATGCTCATTAGATCGAATTTTCAAAACTTCGAATGCTTATTTTATCGAATTTTCAAAACGTCGAATGCTCATTTCGTCGAATATCCAAAACTTCGAATGCTCATTTCATCGAATTTCCAAAACTTCGAATGCTCATTTCATCGAATTTTTAAAACATCGAATGCTTATTACATCGAATTTTAAAAACTTCGAATGCTCAATACATCGAATTTTTAAAACATCGAATGATAATTTGATCGAAATTTCAAAACGTCGAATGCTCATTACATCGAATTTTCAAAACATCGAATGCTCATTTCATCGAATTTTCAAAACGTCGAATGCTCATTAGATCGAATTTTCAAAACTTCGAATGTTCATTTGATCGAATTTTCAAATCTTCGAATGTTCATTTGATCGAATTTTCAAAACGTCGAATGCTCATTTCATCGAATTTTCAAAACTTCGAATGTTCATTAGATCGAATTTTTAAAACTTCGAATGTTAAATTGATCGAATTTTCAAAACTTCGAATGCTTATTTCATCGAATTTTCAAAACGTCGAATGCTCATTTCATCGAATTTCCAGAACTTCGAATGCTCATTTCATCGAATTTCCAAAACTTCGAATGCTTATTTCATCGAATTTTTAAAACATCGAATGTTAATTAGATCGAATTTTTAAAAAGTCGAATGTTCATGTCATCGAATTTTCAAAACTTCGAATGCTCATTTCATCGAATTTCCAAAACTTCGAATGCTCATTACATCGAATTTTCAAAACTTCGAATTCTCATTAGATCGAATTTTCAAAACTTCGAATGCTCATTAGATCGAATTTTCAAATCTTCGAATGTTCATTTGATCGAATTTTTAAAACGTCGAATGCTCATTAGATCGAATTTTCAAAACTTCGAATGCTCATTTCATCGAATTTTCAAATCTTCGAATGTTCAATTGTTCGAATTTTCAAAACTTCGAATGCTCATTACATCGAATTTTCAAAACTTCGAATGTTAATTTGATAGAATTTTTAAAACTCCGAATGTTAATTTGATCGAATTTTTAAAACTTCGAATGTTCATTTTATCGAAGAGAATTTAACATCTGAGTTTACTATCTATGTAATATGTTCTTCCTAGGGAATTTTGAAAGTGCGCGAGATTTGAAATCGTTTTGGTAAGTGACAATTTTTTTTATTGAGTAAAATTTTTTTGTTTGTTTACTAATTACTTGTCAGTAAATGTTTATTTTTTTGTTATATAAGTATCACTATTATTATGATTATTTTAATTTATATTATAGTTTTTATTATAAGGTAATTAAATTAAATTGTGATTATCTATTACAATCATAGATGGCTCTAGTAATATGAATATGTGTTTTACAAATTTTTATAAATATTAATCTGTTTATAGTATAATTATTAATATTGTTATTCTTATTATTGTGTAATTGTGAATTTATTATGTATATTTAATGTAATATTGATTTATTTAGAAGTCAGTAAGATGATCGTTAAAAAAAAGTAGTGAATATTTCTTATTTGTCTAAATATTTCGCTTCTAAATGAAGAGTTCAAGTTTCTTTTATCTATTTATAATGAATGATTGAATGAATGAATTAATTAATTAATTAATTAATTAATTAATTAATGTGCATAAATTAAAATTATTTTCAAATTAAATAAAATATTGTGTATTGTTATTATTTTGTTATTTCTTTATATAGTGAATATTAAATTGCATTACTCTCTACTTTAAATAAGAAATAGATTCTATATGTAAGTAATACTTAAATTTTTATTGTAAATAAATAACAAGATTCCTACAGAAATCCGAAATTAAAATTCCATACCTTTTCCATGATTTATAGGTCAAACTTTTACGACATTCCAGTGCAATTTTAAATATAATTTCATTACTTTTGGGCTCTTCGAAAATAGTTTACTTATTGAATAGCCTCGACTCTTTGATAAAAAATTTAAAATTATCTAATATTATCAAAAATTCAAATATCCGAATTGCTTAAAATGCAACATTTTTTCCTCTTTTTTTATGGGATTTAGCTTCATTATTTTTGGGCTCTTCGAAAACAGTTTACTTATTAAATAGTCTTGACTTATTATTATTATTATTATTATTATTATTATTATTATTATTATTATTATTATTATTATTATTATTGTTATTGTTATTATAAATTCGAAATAAAATCACATTTTATATTAAACAAAATTATATTTTTATTTATAATTGTAGAACTACATACATTTTATTTTATAATCGTGAATAAATCTTTGAAACATTAAAAGTTGTTATACTTTTTTTATAAAATTTACATTACTATAAAAGTTTAGTGTGAGTGACTGAAGAAAACGGTGATTTTTAGGAATTTTTTTCAGGGAAATTATTGCATCTAATTTTTTATACAGTTTTGTACATGTATACATATTTGTATAAATAGTCAACATTTTGTAATTTTTTCAAAGAAAAATATTCTTTTTTAATTAAGAGTTATTCGCTATATAAAAAAAATCCAGTTTTCCCACTGCGCTGCAGTGATTGCGGCCTTCTGAGGGACTGAAATAAAAAAAACAAAAAGTTTATTTAAGTCGAAGATATTTGCCGTACAATGACTCTCGGATGTCAAAAAATGGGACGCATGAATATTCCCCACATTGAACTTGCAACAATTTTTGTGGTATCGAAATAAAATACTTAAAATATCTACTTATTAGAACTGCAATAATTCGAGTTTTCTTTTAAACAAATTTTTATCACAAGAAATTAGTATTTGAAAAAATATTTATTAACTACTTTTTTCATTTGACTGTATATTAATTTATAAAAATATCCATGTAGGGAAATATGAAAGAATAGAACATTTAGTTGTTCAGCGTTTTTTTTTAGTATGTATTTTAAAAAATAAAAATTTTGCTTAAATGAAATTTTAAGTGCATAAAAGTTTATTTAAAAGGATTATAACCTAAAAAATTTGTCAATTATCAGAATTTTCATTTCGTAGTATTTCTATATTATCGAATTTTTATGTAACGTAAAATATATGTAATTGAGCTATAATCTCACAGAATTTATATTTAACATAATTTTGATGTACAACTATTTATATTTAGTTGAAATTATATTTAAAATAATTTTTATTTAATCAAATTTTTATTTAACCATATCTGTAGTTAACCGAATTTTCGTATGAGTGAATTTCCAAAGTACCAAATTTATAAAACATAGAATTTTCAAAACGTCGAATTTCTAAAGGTGCTTCTATACCTCCGGTGGATTGGTCAAGCAATCGGCTCGATGAATTTTCACGGTCGGAAAATGTACTTTCATGGCGGGTATTTTTGAATAAGTAAATGTTGAAAAGGTTTTTACTTGAAAATTTATTTAAAAAAATGATTTTATCATAGAAATTCTTTTGAAATTTATGTTAAAAAACATGTTTTATTTCAAAAGTTATCAAATTTTAATTCAAAATGTTTTAATTTTCCAAAGAAGAGTAAAAAGCCTAATGTTTTTGAAATGCTAGTACAGACGGTACAGACTGTTTGTTATGAATGTACATAACCTAGCGTTGTGTTGTCGTGCTTGTGATATTATATTCTAAATTTAATGATTTTATTATTATTATATTAAATAATAATGAACAGACAACACAACGCTAGGTTATGTACATTCATAACAAACAGTCTGTACCGTCTGTACTAGCATTTCAAAAACATTAGGCTTTTTACACTTCTTTGGAAAATTAAAACATTTTGAATTAAAATTTGATAACTTTTAAAATAAAACATGTTTTTTAACATAAATTTTAAAAGAATTTCTATGATAAAATCATTTTTTTAAATAAATTTTCAAGTAAAAACCTTTTCAACATTTACTTATTCAAAAATACCCGCCATGAAAGTACATTTTCCGACCGTGAAAATTCATCGAGCCGATTGCTTGACCAATCCACCGGAGGTATAGAAGCACCTTTAAGCATTAAACTTTTAGAATGTCGAATTTTCATTTGTCCTAACTTTTTTTGCCACAAGAGTTTCCTCTCTGTAATTCTTATTGATATGGTTGATTTAAATTGTGCGGGAAATTTGAAATCATATGTTAAATCAAATTTCGCGCGCAATTTTAATCTACCTTACCGACTAACAACATAGATAGTAAACTCTATAGTGTCAAAAAGTTAGGACAGATGAAAATTCGACATTCTAAAAGTTTAATGCTTTAGAAATTCGACGTTTTGAAAATTCTATGTTTTATAAATTTGGTACTTTGGAAATTCACTCATACGAAAATTCGGTTAACTACAGATATGGTTAAATAAAAATTTGATTAAATAAAAATTATTTTAAATATAATTTCAACTAAATATAAATAGTTGTACATCAAAATTATGTTAAATATAAATTCTGTGAGATTATAGCTCAATTACATATATTTTACGTTACATAAAAATTCGATAATATAGAAATACTACGAAATGAAAATTCTGATAATTGACAAATTTTTTAGGTTATAATCCTTTTAAATAAACTTTTATGCACTTAAAATTTCATTTAAGCAAAATTTTTATTTTTTAAAATACATACTAAAAAAAAACGCTGAACAACTAAATGTTCTATTCTTTCATATTTCCCTACATGGATATTTTTATAAATTAATATACAGTCAAATGAAAAAAGTAGTTAATAAATATTTTTTCAAATACTAATTTCTTGTGATAAAAATTTGTTTAAAAGAAAACTCGAATTATTGCAGTTCTAATAAGTAGATATTTTAAGTATTTTATTTCGATACCACAAAAATTGTTGCAAGTTCAATGTGGGGAATATTCATGCGTCCCATTTTTTGACATCCGAGAGTCATTGTACGGCAAATATCTTCGACTTAAATAAACTTTTTGTTTTTTTTATTTCAGTCCCTCAGAAGGCCGCAATCACTGCAGCGCAGTGGGAAAACTGGATTTTTTTTATATAGCGAATAACTCTTAATTAAAAAAGAATATTTTTCTTTGAAAAAATTACAAAATGTTGACTATTTATACAAATATGTATACATGTACAAAACTGTATAAAAAATTAGATGCAATAATTTCCCTGAAAAAAATTCCTAAAAATCACCGTTTTCTTCAGTCACTCACACTAAACTTTTATAGTAATGTAAATTTTATAAAAAAAGTATAACAACTTTTAATGTTTCAAAGATTTATTCACGATTATAAAATAAAATGTATGTAGTTCTACAATTATAAATAAAAATATAATTTTGTTTAATATAAAATGTGATTTTATTTCGAATTTATAATAACAATAACAATAATAATAATAATAATAATAATAATAATAATAATAATAATAATAATAATAATAATAATAAGTCAAGACTATTTAATAAGTAAACTGTTTTCGAAGAGCCCAAAAATAATGAAGCTAAATCCCATAAAAAAAGAGGAAAAAATGTTGCATTTTAAGCAATTCGGATATTTGAATTTTTGATAATATTAGATAATTTTAAATTTTTTATCAAAGAGTCGAGGCTATTCAATAAGTAAACTATTTTCGAAGAGCCCAAAAGTAATGAAATTATATTTAAAATTGCACTGGAATGTCGTAAAAGTTTGACCTATAAATCATGGAAAAGGTATGGAATTTTAATTTCGGATTTCTGTAGGAATCTTGTTATTTATTTACAATAAAAATTTAAGTATTACTTACATATAGAATCTATTTCTTATTTAAAGTAGAGAGTAATGCAATTTAATATTCACTATATAAAGAAATAACAAAATAATAACAATACACAATATTTTATTTAATTTGAAAATAATTTTAATTTATGCACATTAATTAATTAATTAATTAATTAATTAATTAATTCATTCATTCAATCATTCATTATAAATAGATAAAAGAAACTTGAACTCTTCATTTAGAAGCGAAATATTTAGACAAATAAGAAATATTCACTACTTTTTTTTAACGATCATCTTACTGACTTCTAAATAAATCAATATTACATTAAATATACATAATAAATTCACAATTACACAATAATAAGAATAACAATATTAATAATTATACTATAAACAGATTAATATTTATAAAAATTTGTAAAACACATATTCATATTACTAGAGCCATCTATGATTGTAATAGATAATCACAATTTAATTTAATTACCTTATAATAAAAACTATAATATAAATTAAAATAATCATAATAATAGTGATACTTATATAACAAAAAAATAAACATTTACTGACAAGTAATTAGTAAACAAACAAAAAAATTTTACTCAATAAAAAAAATTGTCACTTACCAAAACGATTTCAAATCTCGCGCACTTTCAAAATTCCCTAGGAAGAACATATTACATAGATAGTAAACTCAGATGTTAAATTCTCTTCGATAAAATGAACATTCGAAGTTTTAAAAATTCGATCAAATTAACATTCGGAGTTTTAAAAATTCTATCAAATTAACATTCGAAGTTTTGAAAATTCGATGTAATGAGCATTCGAAGTTTTGAAAATTCGAACAATTGAACATTCGAAGATTTGAAAATTCGATGAAATGAGCATTCGAAGTTTTGAAAATTCGATCTAATGAGCATTCGACGTTTTAAAAATTCGATCAAATGAACATTCGAAGATTTGAAAATTCGATCTAATGAGCATTCGAAGTTTTGAAAATTCGATCTAATGAGAATTCGAAGTTTTGAAAATTCGATGTAATGAGCATTCGAAGTTTTGGAAATTCGATGAAATGAGCATTCGAAGTTTTGAAAATTCGATGACATGAACATTCGACTTTTTAAAAATTCGATCTAATTAACATTCGATGTTTTAAAAATTCGATGAAATAAGCATTCGAAGTTTTGGAAATTCGATGAAATGAGCATTCGAAGTTCTGGAAATTCGATGAAATGAGCATTCGACGTTTTGAAAATTCGATGAAATAAGCATTCGAAGTTTTGAAAATTCGATCAATTTAACATTCGAAGTTTTAAAAATTCGATCTAATGAACATTCGAAGTTTTGAAAATTCGATGAAATGAGCATTCGACGTTTTGAAAATTCGATCAAATGAACATTCGAAGATTTGAAAATTCGATCAAATGAACATTCAAAGTTTTGAAAATTCGATCTAATGAGCATTCGACGTTTTGAAAATTCGATGAAATGAGCATTCGATGTTTTGAAAATTCGATGTAATGAGCATTCGACGTTTTGAAATTTCGATCAAATTATCATTCGATGTTTTAAAAATTCGATGTATTGAGCATTCGAAGTTTTTAAAATTCGATGTAATAAGCATTCGATGTTTTAAAAATTCGATGAAATGAGCATTCGAAGTTTTGGAAATTCGATGAAATGAGCATTCGAAGTTTTGGATATTCGACGAAATGAGCATTCGACGTTTTGAAAATTCGATAAAATAAGCATTCGAAGTTTTGAAAATTCGATCTAATGAGCATTCGATGTTTTAAAAATTCGATGAACTGAGCATTCGACGTTTTGAAAATTCGATCAAATTAACATTCGACGTTTTAAAAATTCGATCAAATTAACAATCGATGATTTAAAAATTCGATGAAATGAGCATTCGACGTTTTGAAAATTCGATGAAATAAGCATTCGAAGTTTTGAAAATTCGATCTAATGAGCATTCGACGTTTTGAAAATTCGATGTAATAAGCATTCGGAGTTTTGAAAATTCGATGTAATAAGCATTCGAAGTTTTGAAAATTCGATCAAATCAACATTCGAAGTTTTGAAAATTCGATGAAATGAGCATTCGATGTTTTAAAAATTCGATGAACTGAGCATTCGACTTTTTGAAAATTCGATCAAATTAACATTCGATGATTTAAAAATTCGATGTAATGAGCATTCGAAGTTTTGAAAATTCGATGAAATGAGCATTCGAAGTTTTGAAAATTCGATAAAATTAACATTCGACGTTTTAAAAATTCGATCAAATTAACAATCGATGATTTAAAAATTCGATGAAATGAGCATTCGACGTTTTGAAAATTCGATGAAATGAGCATTCGACGTTTTGAAAATTCGATCAAATGAACATTCGAAGATTTGAAAATTCGATCAAATGAACATTCGAAGATTTGAAAATTCGATGAAATGAGCATTCGACGTTTTGAAAATTCGATCAAATGAACATTCGAAGATTTGAAAATTCGATCAAATGAACATTCGAAGATTTGAAAATTCGATGAAATGAGCATTCGACGTTTTAAAAATTCGATGTAATGTGCATTCGAAGTTTTGAAAATTCGATCAATTTAACATTCGATGTTTTAAAAATTCGATCAATTTAACATTCGATGTTTTAAAAATTCGATCTAATGAACATTCGAAGTTTTGAAAATTCGATGTGTTGAGCAATCGACGTTTTGAAAATTCGATATATTGAGCATTCGATGTTTTGAAAATTCGATGTATTGAGCATTCGATGTTTTGAAATTCGATGTAATGGATATTCGATCGATTTGATTTTTGGGAGATTTCATACGACCGGATACAAGAAACATGCAAGAAGTATATCAAAAAAATAAAATAAATTTACAGATTTTCCATGACTTATAGAAACACTGAACTGCTTTAGCAAATCGTATTGGTTACTTCAGATTTATGCGATACAAATATGGCAAATTAATTTTTGAATCAATATTTTATAAAATTTCCTGATTTTTCCAGGTTTTCCCTAACCGTAGCAACACTGAATAATAATTCGTATTTACACTTCTACTAATAATATTAACATTTTGGCAAAGTTTTGAGAAAATTCATTTTTTGACCTGGACAGTTGAGGAATTTTACTCCATATATTTATTAATTTATTATATTATTAATATTTCTTTAACCTTTAAAAACAAGAAATTCAGAAACTAAGAATGATAATTGATTAACAAGTGTAAATAACTAATTTTTTAATTAACATAAGAAAAGATGTCCTAAAAAATAAGGAATTTCTTAAAGTGGCCACAACTAAAATTTGCAATATTGCAAATTTGATAATTTTTGAAAATTATCAAAATGGCGGCCATTTAAAAAAAATGGAAAACATGTTCTTCATTTTTTGGAAATTTTTTTTTTTGTTACTAGATGAGAAAAAGAACTTTTTCAAGTATAGGTATGATGTTTTTAATAGAGTGTTAGAAACAATTTAATTACTTGTCTTTTTTTAACTTGTAATTTAATTTACTTTTTGACAAATTTTTTCAAGTTATTGGTATCTATTTTTAAAACATTGGCATTTGCCTTGGCAGCCAATAACGATCCAATATTGGCAATGTGGTGATCATTCCAAGACTCTACACGGAGAGAAAATATATATTAAATTTTGTAAAATTATTTTACAATTTGGGGAAAAAGTGCCACAAACCGAAATTTTGACATAGAAAATACTAAATAGTGAAAGAAATAATATCAAATTTAGTAAAGTTATATTAAAATTTAACTAAAATTTTTGTATTTGATATAACTTTACTAAATTTCATATTATTTCTTGCACTATTTAGTATTTTCTATGTTAAAATTTCGGTTTGTGGCACTTTTTCCCCAAATTGAGAAATTCTTTTACAAAATTTAATATAACTTTCTCTCCGTGTAGCAACAGGGAAAAAAATTATAGCGACAAACAAAATACTTTAGAAGACATCAAACCTTTAAGAAAAAGTTTCTTTTTTCATCTAGTAATCACAAAAAAATTTTCAAAATAATAAAAAATGTTTTTTAGAAAATAATGTTTTTTGATTTTTCAAAAAATGGCCGCCATTTTGTTAATTTTCAAAAATTTTCAATTTTTTGAAGAAAAAGCATTAAAAACACTACTAAAATTAAATTAGAAAATTGAAAAATTTCTATTTTCGTAAAAACTAGAAAGATTTGAAAATAATTTGTTAGCTGTTTAGCCTTAAAATCACGATTTGTCCTAAAATTTTGAAGTTTGCATAATTCAGCCAAAATTTTTTCTTCAACAAATAAAAAAATACGTTTCTCTTTAGTTGTCCTAAAGAACAAGAAAAATTATACTAAACTTGATTTAGAATTTTTAACCTATTTGTCCTGCATGAGTTGAAATAGAAACAGCCATAGAACATTTTTTTATTGATATTTGTTCAAAATAGTCTAATTTATTAATATTAATAGATTACTATGTTAAAATGCCCAAAAATAGTAGGTACAAATTAATTTTAAAACTTACCTATGAAATGTTAAAAGTCACCACATTTTAATTATATTTTTATAATAAGTTTGCAATTACTTATTTAGAAATCAGAATCCATTACTGCTTAATAATGAGTACTTGCAAATGTAGGTACTTTTATGCAGGGTTGTTACGCTTTTGCTTTTTTCAAATTCCCTGACTTTTCCAGGTTTTCCAGGTTAAAAAACGGAATTTTTCCAGATTTTTAAAACGAAAATTATTCGAAAACATCAATAACAATTTTCTTTTCCGAAATTTCGATTATTCTGACATTCTTCAATTAAATATATTAGAAATTAAAAACTTCGAAAAATTAAAAAAAAATTCCATTAAACTTTTTGAAAAAAAATAATTCTACAGAATTCTTCTTAATTAAAAGTATGAAAAGTTCAAATTTTCAAAGATTTTAATTTGAAACCTTTTAAAAATTCAATTATTTCTCTAAATCCACGCTATAATGCTTTCATTATTGAATTATTATCTAAAATTTTAACTGAAATTCATTTTTAAATTAATATTTATTAGAAAATTCAATTATTTAATTACAAAAATAAATATTTCATTAAATAATTGAATGTTTCTTAAAATTGAATTTTCATAAAGAATTTTATCAAATTTTTAAATAATTGAATTCTTGAGTTAATAAAATTTTAAAGAATAATTGCAATTTTTTATCAGTTTAGTTAAAATTGTATTAAAAATAATTGAAATTCTGCCAAGAATGTTATTAAAATTATTGAAAATAATTGAATTTCGGAGAAAAATTATATTATTTATAAAGATAATTTTGAACTTTTAAAATTTTAAACTTTTTCAATTTTTAAACATAATTGGTTTTTTGCGAAGAATTAGAATTATTATTACTTTTGAAAATTATTGAATTCTTGAGACAAATTTTATTAAAATTTCTTTTTAAATAATTGAATTCTTTTGTGAAATTTTATTGAAATATTAAACATTGAAAATAATTGAATTTTAACAAATTTTCGAAATTAATTAAATTTGTAAGAAGAATTTTATTCAAATTATTTTGAAAAAAATTAAATTGTGACAAAGAATTTCATTAAAATTTTTATAAATAATTGAATTATTTGAAGAAATTTAATTAAAAATGTATTGAAAATAGTACTTAAATTCTAATAGATAAATTGTTGCAAAGGTTTTAAAAATAATTGAATTTCTTTGATAAATTTTAATAAAATTTTTAAGAATAATTATATTTTTCGAGGAATTCTATTAAAATTGTATTAAAAATAATTGTCTACGATGAGTTTTATTATGTTTTTATTAAAATAATTGAATTTCTGAGAAGAATAATTTTACTACTTTTGAAAATAATTAAATTTCTGCAATCATTTGTAATTGCTTCAAAATTAAATTTGTTTTAGTGTTTTTAAATAAAATTGTTCTATAAATCCATCATTTTTAATAATAAATTAAATAAATATTAAAAAATTTAACTAATTTCAGAGGAATTTTAGTTATTAAACTTTTTTTAAATTCTAGGATTTTTAAATAAAATTTCTAATTAAATTCATTCAAAATTAAAATTTTATAAAATTTCAAATTAAAACCTTTTGAAGTTCATCTACTTATAAAAATTGTAAACGCAATTGTTTTAAAATTGCATTAATTTTGAAATATTATAAATAAATAAATTTCAAGAATAAACACAATAACTTTAGAAAACAACTTTCCTGGATTTCCGGTTATATATATCACATTGAACTATAATTTTATACGAAAAAAATAACAAACTAATTCTAAAGATAAACTAAAAAAACATAAATTTTTTAAATGTATTTATTGTAAAAATACAACTTATAAAACAAGTGTTTCTTGCAACTT
The DNA here is from genome assembly GCF_015476425.1 of Leptopilina heterotoma. Taxonomy (NCBI): domain Eukaryota; kingdom Metazoa; phylum Arthropoda; class Insecta; order Hymenoptera; family Figitidae; genus Leptopilina; species Leptopilina heterotoma. The sequence goes on from NW_025111054.1 coordinate 1,269,035, forward strand.
CATTTGCTTCTTACTTTTGGCTTTAATTTGTGCAGCAATACGGTCAAGATCTCTACGACCTGCACTGGTTAGTACACGGCCACCTGATGTTGATTTTTCAATTAATTTAAGTGACTCTAAAGTTTGTAAAACTTTCCTGGCAACTCCTCCAGCCGATCGACAGAAATGACTCGGGTGTGTTCCATTGCGCTTACGTCCTCCAAAAATCTTTGTCACAGCACCTACACCAATTGGGCTGCGAATATAAATGTGACGTACTACAGCAGCACACCGAATGTAGAACCAGTCTTGATCATATGGTGCCAATTCCTTAAAGCGTGCTGATTTAACAATATCAACCCATTCCGGGCACTTTACTTTTCCAGTCCTGAAAAAGAATTAAAAATTAATATCAAAACATTATAATTATTAAGGGTCGGATAAGTATGTGAAAATTGCCTTTTCTCTAATCAAGTAAATATATATATTGTAATTGAAAGTACTGAAAATACTAAATTTTAAAAAATTAGAAGTTAATTTTCATTTTTAAATTTACGTTTAAAGGTTTTTCATTAAAATTTTTGATAATTCAATTATTTTAGAAATTTGCAATTAAAATTCTGCAAAAGTTGATTTTCAAAAATTCGAACAAAATACTTGAAAAAAATTAATTATTTTCAATTAAATTTTACAAAATCCTTTAAATGTATAATTCGGAAATTTAAATAGAAAAACGATTTCAAAAATAATTTTTGACAGATTTGTGTACCTAGTTATTTTTCGCACTATGAAAATCGAAACGAGTTACATTTTAATACTAAAAAAATATATTTTATTGACAATATTTTGGAGAAAGTAAAAAAAGTCGCAATTTTTGAAAATAAGTCGAAAAAAAATCTCAATTTTCTTAATTTCCCTAACAAAAATTTTTTTTCCTGATATTTCCCTGACTTTACTACTTTTCTATAGAGCACTGCATTCTGTTGCATGAATCACCTTAATATTTATAAAATTTTATACGTTATTATATTATTTAAATGCCAAACAGTAAAAAATATATTTATATTATGTTCTGGTATTAATAATCGAAATAAGAAATAAACCACACTTAATTCTAAAAATATTGAGTCTAAATTTTATGATAACACTTGGAAATGTATTTAAAAAAAAAGAAAAACTTCTTATTTTTAATTAGAAAAAGGTGAAAAAATTGAAAAAAGGGATTGTGATGCCTGGAATTATATTCCAAAGAATCATGAATATTAAATCAACTTTTCAATAAGCATTATATGAACGGGAGGCGTCGATTAATTATTCCAAGATATATTTAAAAAATGAATTTGAGCAAATGTCACACACACATTAATATACAAATAACAATTTTCAACATTAATTACTTACTTTTTCAAAAAGCTGGCAAATGTTTTGACAAACTCATGTTGATCGACGTCTTTCAAAGTAACGGAAGGCATCTAAAAATGAGAACAATAATTTTAATAGAATGATTGAATATTTAAATTTAAGAAAAATGTTTTTTATAAATAATTAACACTCTTAGATTGAAGAATAAAATGCATTAAAAGCTTAATCTGAAGTACAGTCAAAACCAAAGTTAGTCCAATGTCGTAATTTTGTAATTTAAAAGAAAAAGGCAAATTAAATTTTAAATTCATTTTGGTGGAAGTGCGAAGAATTTAATTTTGTACATTTAAAACGATTTAAAGTTGCATTTGTACAAAAATTACAATTTTGTCCATAAGAAACATTTTTTAAATTTTAGGTTATGTTACTTAAATAATTTATTAGACAAAAAATTACAATTTTTATTCAAATATAACCTTAAATTGTTCAAAATGTAGAAAATTAAATTTCTTACGCTTCTACCAAAAAGGAATTTAAAATTTAATGTCACCCTTTTTTTTTAACTACGAAATTTTGACATTGGACTAACTTTTGTTCCAATTGTTTGTCAGATTCTTCTTTAAATAAGATTTATTTTTTTAAATAGTAAATAATTAAAGATAAATTATTAACTTTTAAAATGTACCGATCAAAAAGCTTTAGCATTAAATTATGTGCAGAAAGTAAAATAACAAATTTTTAATTTATTAATATGTTGTAAATTTTATAATATTAAAAATGGGAATTTTAATGATTTTATATGTTTAATAAAAATGACAAACTTTCATCTATCTAAAATAACAATTGACCATGTAAACTTGCAATGCATAATAAAATAAATCATTTAACAAAAAATCACATTTTAAGTGTTCACAGCAAACTAACACTTACAGCTATAAAAGAATTTACTTAGTCAACACCACAAAATAAATATTATATTAGGTAATCTATTAATTCGCAATATTTATTAAATAATTATTAAATAATGTTATAGTGCACTATAACATGTATCCACTATAAAACTAACGTAATTTACTAACATATGAACAATAAACAGCACCAAAGCCACGTGTTTGTCACAATTATGTAGTGCACTAATAGTTAAAAAACCAAATACAGTTAACTTATAAGATCTCAATAATGAAATAAATCAAATACTAGAAAAAAAGTATTTTTACAAATCTACAAAAAATATATAAAATAGAAATCCATACCTTCTAAACTTTATATTTTTTTAGATGAAACTAAAATTATCGTCTACAACCAAGCAAAATGGCTGAGAAAAGGACCATGGAATATATATTACACATAGAATAGGAATGCGCACATTGTAAAAGAGCGTAGGCTAATGTCTTATGCTGAATCCACACTCAACCTTAAGGTGCTTTATACTTCCGTTTTGGTCAAGCGCATCGACTGAAGGCCTAAAGTCCAACGCACAATAGATTTGCGGCGAAAGTCGTTCACGAACAAGACGTATGAGATGGAAATGGACACAAATATATCTCTATCCTTTTCTAAGTCATTCATTGCGTTCACGAACGTCATTTGGGAACGCAAAGCATGGTTTAGAAACGGACTCAAATATATATCTGTCCTTTTCTATCTCATAGATCGCGTTCGCGAGCGACTTTCGTGAACCTTGAGCAGAAAAGTTTTTCCAAAAGTCGTGTGAACGCTCCTTTACATGCGCATTCCTGCTTGGGATCCTATTGAAGAAAGGCCTTAAATTTTTTCTCTGCGAACAGAGGTGTTTATGCACCTTTACTTGTTTTGGCGGGAAGGAAGTAATGTAAATGTATGCGCAGTTGTTGACAGTTTATAATGAAATAAGTCAATTACAGAGGAAGGAAAAAAGTTGTTTTTATATTTGTTAAAATAAAGAAAGAACAATGATAACAGAAGGAACATTAAAAGAACAATTTGAAATTGTGGGATGTAATATAGAAAGTGATGAAGCTCTCAAAAAATGTAAGTTTTTAATAAAATTATATTGTTTTTAGTTTTAAGAAAATTTATTTATTTAGCTACAATCTAAGATATAAAATACTTAATATTTCCATAATTTTTTCTTTATTTGAATATATATGTAATAATAATTTTTTGAATTCTTATAACTTGTTTGTTGTATCAATTTTTAATAATAAACAAAAAAAAAATAATAATCTTAACCTAAAATGAAATTACTACCAAGCAACTTTATTTATGAATCTATGTAAAAGAAATTTCTGTTGGTTTACATTCTTGCAAATTTAATACTCTCAAAGTGGAAAAACTTGACAAATGTTTGCAAATTTACAACTTAAAATATAGATAATAAAAAGGTTTATTTATTACTTATTTTAAAAGTTGTAAATTTACAAATTGTTGTAACTGCTACTTTTTGTAGTAATAAATTAACTAATAAGTTATAATAAATTAACTTATAAATCAATTATTAGTAATTATTTAGTTAAAATTCTTTGCTTTTAAGAACATAATATTATAGATTTACATAAAATTATCAATAAAAACTAAATCTACAGCAATTTTTGTATAGTAATTTTACAATAGATTTCTTAAAATATTTTTCGACTTTTTAAAATTTATAACTTTTTGTAACCTATAAATTTTTATTTTTTTAAAAATATAGTTTAGTAACAAATTTATCAAGTAAATTCTTCACCAAATTTTGTAAAAAGTGAATTTTATATTTATTAATTCAAACGATGGTTACAAAAGTAATACATTTATTACACAAATGGAATTTGGGAAATTTCGTTGAAGAATTTAAAGGTTATAAATTTTATTTTATAATTAAATTTTTTTAATGTATCAAAAAATAACTAAATCTCTTTACCATTATTATAATTTTTAATCGCATTGAAACTGTACATTAAGAGAAATTTTTAGATTTAGCTAAATTTTCAATTATTACTATATATTAATTTGATTTTATTTAAAAGCATTGTAGAACTTATGAAATTCTATATTCATGTCTTACAAGAACAAATTTTTTTTGAGCTAAAATCTTAACTAAATAAGAGTATAAAAAACAATGTCTGAAACCGTTTACATCTTACAATCAGATTAAATGAAAAGTAGCCTAATTTTTATTCTTAAAACTTTTCTTGTACCTTATCATTGTCAATTTTCGTAGCCAGCTCTCCGTATATTTGTGCTGTTCTCGGCGGTTTCTTATTTTATGGACAATAAAATTTTATTATTTTCTAACAAAATGATTTTTTTAGGAATTAATAATTTTATGAACAATTTATTAAAATAAAAACTGTTATTTCTTTTACAGATTCAGGGCTGCAATGATTTAAATCAACTTGATTTAAATCATGACTTAAATCTTGTCATTTAAATCATGATTTAAATCAAAGTGCAAAATGCATTAGGAACCGAAAAGGCTGTAAAAGTTTTGAATTTTTTTTTTTTAAAGTTTTGTTTATTTGACTCAAATTAGGGAAAAACTGGAAATCAGAGAATTTTTTTAGTCTGCGAAAAGTCAGGAAATTTTTTAAAAATTCTTCAAAAATCTGGGAATTTTAATCGAAAGCAACCACAAATTAAAAAACTTTAATTTGCATTTACTTTTTTATAATAAAAGTTTTAAACACATTAAAATTTTGTTTAACAAACAATTTTTAATTATCTTATGTTTTTGATTATAAATAAAATTGTTACTTAAAAAGCATTATTTGATTTTTAATTATCAATGCAGAATATTAAATAATTTAAAAATTTATTAATCAGGGAAACTGAGAAATTAGTCAGGAAATGTCAGAAAATTCGGAAAATGAAATTTTGCAGCCACCCTATTATTATTGATTTCATAATTTTTAATATTAAAAAAACGAACTACTTAAAATATTTTTAAAAAAATTTTAAAAATAGTAGGTATAAAAAAAATGATTTAAATCGAAAAAATCCGATTTAAATAAAAAAAAATCGGATTGTTTTGATTTTTTTTTTAAATTATGATTTTTATCAGCCTTGTACAGATTAATTTTTTTAATTTATCCTTAATAAATTTAATAATAATCTTTGTAGGTATAGAATTATGTCATGAATTCAGTAAGGATGAGGAACAAATCGTGGAAATGTGGGTAGCATTCAGTATTTCAAAATTTGGAAATATTGATCTTACACTTAATGGCATTCAACAATTGGAAAGAACTGAGCGCAATAGAGAAAAATCTCCTTCAAAACAAGTTGTCAACGATTCAATATCGTCAGCTGATGTGTATCCTTTATTTTGGGGCTAAAACTATATATAGGTACTTAAAATATTAAAAACTATTGTACAAACTGTAAATGTATAATTAACCAAAATAATTAACGTAAATACATACCAGATAGCACGTTATAATCCAGTGTAGATTATCAGACGCACTGTAAAAAATTTTTGGGGTAATTTTACCAAAAATGTTTTAGAAGTAATTTACACCAAGCATTTGTGGTAAAAATACAAACTTTTTAGTATCTTTTACAAAAGTTTTGGAAAAAATACCCAACAATTTTTAGGTAAAATTAAACAAGTTTTTTTTAATTTTGCTCAAATTTATGTGTAGAAATACTCATAAAATTTTAGGAAAAATATATAAGATTTGCGATAATTTTATCAAAAAATTTTGGGAAAATGTTAATTTTTCATCCGAAATTTAAAAAAAAAAATTGATAATAAAATTTTAAGCAATAATTGTAGATTATAGAGATATAGGGTAAGTGCGGGTATAGTCGGACAGTACTAGTAGTCGGACACTTTCGTGTTTTTTGGCAAATAAGTAATAATGCATTGTGATAATTACTTTAAAAAGTATACTAGACGAATGTGTGAAGTTTATATTTTATGAAAATAGTGGTATTTTCGAAAATAATTAAACAAGAAATATTTTATTTAATGTTTTAAAAATCATGGTGTCCGACTATAGATACAACCATTTTCGAGTAGCGCGATGAGTGGCACAAAGTTTTGTTGATAATTAATCATAAATATTAAAACGTATAGGGTTTAAATATTATATTAATAACTTCTAATATGCTTTAATTCCATTTTCCAGCAGATAGCAATTAAAAAATTATCTTTTTTACTTTATAAATTCAAAATATCTGACAGATGTCCGACTATAGAAACAAGAGGAAAAAGTGTCCGACTACTAAAGCATTCGTAATTTTTTATTAAAATGTTTATATTTTATTAAATACTCAACTATTTGTAACAAATTTATATGATTTTTAATCCTGAAGAACTCCTTTAATTAATAATGTGCTTATAAACACAGTAGATATTTGTTATTTCAAGAAAAAAAGCATAATTTAAGATTGTATCCTTAAGTGTCCGACTACTAGTGCATTTACCCTATATATAGTTATGAAAAACAATAATAAAATAGTATGAATATTATATTAGATTAATCATAATCAACACTTATCATTAAACTACTTATAACGAGAAATTGACAATCGTCGAAATAACTGATAATACACACCAGCAAATTAATTAATTAAAAAATTCACTATTGTTCACTATTTATAAAATATAACATCACACAAAAACAAATTTTTTTAAATTATCATTACATAAAGTTTTGTTTAATTTGAGCAAAGACTCAGTTATAATAATTTTGATAAAGAGGTTCAAAAACTTTTAAGTAAGAAAAAATATTATGAATAATTTAAAAATGTACAAAATAGTTCGTGAGCATATTACCAGTTATTAGTACTTAAAAATACAATAACTTATTTTAAGTTTTGCAACTTTGTGAAAATAGGAGGGGGCCACTTCATGAATTTTTATTCAACTGGTAAAATTAGTCATAGAATAGTCTCATTTTTAAAATTAATACTTTAGCAACACTCATGCAAAGTTTAAAAAATTCTACCGAAATTTATTTTACTTGGCTTTTTCAGATTCAAACAATTAACATATTTCTCTCCGGACAAACACTATAATTATAGAAAAAACGTGCTATCTGAGATTATTTGACAAAAATATTTTTTAGCAATAAATCCTTACAAATTAATAATAGAGATAATGATGAAATTTTACATCTTTATGGATATAAGCCTCCAGTACCAGTAACACCAACAGTAAGTAAATTATTTTATATATCCTTATACGGGTCGACTCTCGATAAATTGAATCTCAAGGGGATTAAAAAAAAAGTTCAAATTATTGAGAGTTTTATTTATCGAAAGTTTTAAAATTGTCGAGTGAAAAACGTTGTAAATAAGGAAAAAAATAATTTACATTGGTATAAAGGGTCAGAATTCGTGAAATTTTCACAAAAAATAAAAAGTATTGTTTTTAAATCGAGAAATGTTGAAAAAACATTACTATTTGGCCTTAGGAATGAGTCTACCAAAAGACAGAAAAATTTTTTTTTTTATAAAAGTTATTCCAAAATGAATTTTTTTTCAACTTTTTAAACAAAATTTTATTTCTCTTAAATGAATAAACCGATTTAAACGAACCAAGCGGAAATGCAAAGGGGATAAAATATACTTTCGTTTAGAATTAGAAAATTTTTAAAAAGTTTATTTTTTAATAATTATTAATAAATTGTTTATAAACAATTTATTTTTTTTAATGTTCTACGTCTTTTAAAATTTTTAAAAAAATTTCATCATACAACTAAAACTATAAGAAACCAAAATCCGTTGAGAAAATTTAGGAGCGATAATAGTTATTTTAAAAGTCATTTTGTCTCCTTTCAAATGCTGTTTTACAATTAATTGTACAATAATTTTTAAGAAAGTTATCGTCTTTTGTTTAAAAAAGCAGCCTATTTTTTAAATTGTTTATAATTTTAAAACAGTTGTCTAAAAAAAACTTGTAGGAATTAGTAAAAAAAATATTAAAAAATTTGTTTAAAAAATTGTAGTAAATTCTTTAACGTCCGAGTGGTTTTATTTATTATTAAAATATTTGATTGAACAATTATAATAAATTCTTAAACGTCCGAGTAGTTTAAACAATAAGACAGAAAAAACGAAGACATTCAGACAAAGATTTCTTTAATTTTACTTCAACGTTTCGAAATCCACGGATTTCCTCTTCAGGGAGTCTAATATATAACAACGAAAACCAATTAAAATTTAAATTTGCAATATTTTTCGATACATCATTTGAAAGAGTGATTCCTGAGACATAAGAAATGCTCATAGCCAAATTTTTTAAATACATAGCGTTTTAACGTGTAAAAATAATGCCAAACTTCAAGTATTGGGTATCTGATCCATAAAGGTAGAAGCGATTTTCTGAAACTTGTTTTTGAAGTCCGTGTACATCATAACTTAAAATCTACTGGATCAATCGTTCTGAAATTTGGTACAGTACTTCTTGACATAATTCTTCAGGTATCCCTGGGAGCTTTTTCTTTTTTTGAAAATTACTCATTTTACAATAACAAATTAGCCTATTTTTGATAGAAAAACGTGTTTTTGGCTTCCAAGTGATACGAAAACTTGAAGAGTAAAACAAAATAAAAATCCTCCTAGGGTAACCTCAAAAAACATCTTTAACAAATGCACTTTGATTTTGTTATTTTAAATGATTCTGTTGCGAGTTACAGCGTAAATGATCGTATATGATCAGTTGCTGCAATTAATTTACATTGCAAGTGCTATATTAGCAGCATCGCTCGGTTGTTTTTAAGTAAAACTTGGTTATATTTAACCTTCTTATTTCTCAGTGTTGCAGTATTACTTAAAAATTGATATAATAAATTAACTATCTCTCTAAATCGCCAAACATTTATAAAAATATGCATTTTTTCACCAAATTAACCTTTCTACCCCCCACTTAATTTTTTACAAATATTTTACATTTATATTTATTATTAAAAAAGATGTGTTATTAATTTACCTTTTTCAACAGCAGGTGCATATTAAGGTTAGTATATGCACCTATACATAAAAAAACAAATCGATATATACAAAGTAATGCTCTTATTTGTAAATGAGAAATTTAAACAATTTTTTTTGTTTAAATTTTCTTCTCAATATGTTCCTTTTTATATAAAAAAAATTTAGTTAATAACCACTTTGGTGTTTGGGAGTCTGGCTTGACCAGACTCCCCCTTAATGCCAATTTGTTAACGATATTCCAAGTTTTGTGATTTCACTGAATCCTTAGTTCTTTTTTTTGTCATTATTATTTATTTGTTTGTCAATGATTTCTTAAATCCACACAAAGGAGTTTGATACATCACTGAGATAACACAAAATAGATATTTCACAAATCAAAATTTTAAAAGTAATTACAGTTTAGTACCTCTATGATAAGCTTAACCCTCTGCCTACGCAAGTGACCGTTAACGACAAAAAACGACAATTCGATAGCCTGGTGGGAACTATGGGAATTACATTGAAAAGCGCTAGAGTGGGGATAAGTCAGCGTAGGCAGAGAGTTAACCATTGTTTTGATTGAATAAGACTTCCTATCATTTAGTGGATTCATACAAGCAGTTCTCATCATTTCCTCATCGTCGGCACAATTAAAAAACTTTTTTCTGAAATCGGAAAGAGCTTTACATTCAATAAATAGGTGATATTAATCGTAGATAGGTTTACGATCTTCACAGATACATTTTTGGTCTTTGGCAAATTTGAAAGAGGAGGCAGTGCTTTCGGACAAAAGGAAGTATCTTGGAGTGGTGGACATGCAGCGCAAAGCTGCAAATTGAACTCGATCAAGTCTAGATAATTCCTTTCTACTGGCTTCAGAATTTTAGATATGATCTGATGAGTTCTCTATAACTAGTTAGCATCATGATAGGAGATGAACCCCAATAAACTTTGGCTAAGGTTTTAAATATGTTGAGAGCTTTCATTTCTTGCAGAACAATATGCGATATATATGTGAGAACCAATTCAAGAAAAGGGTTGATTTATTGCATTTTCCATGTTGGTATCATCAGCATAAGGGATGTTAACAGAAGAGATATCAGGTCGAGAAAGTTCATTTTGAAGATTTATTAATTCAGGTCAATTAAGATCATTAAAAACTTGGGTTGATTTAGCAAGATTACGAGAATTGAAGGCTCTAATAACACTCCAAATACCTTCCCTTCACATAGAGCAGTCTATTGAACTTCAAAAATTACGGAATAAATCGTTTAATATTTTCTAAGTGTTTTCTTGACATCTTCATTAATTCTACAATATTCAGCCAAAGTTTCTGCTGTTTTGTTATGGAGGTAGTTTTTAAGTGCTTCTCTTCGTCTACTAATTGCATCCTTACATGATTGATTCCACCAGGTAGATTGGATTTTACAGTAGAGCGGGTAGCACCAGAAGATTCAAGGGTAGAAATGATAGCTTTCATAAAATCGTCATATGTATCTTTAGTGAGTAGAGTATTAATTAATAATTTAACTTGTTTTCAATATCAGGGATATAGAAGTCAAATCTAGTCCTAAATTCATCCCAGTTGATATCGGTGGTATTAAATCTACAACCACTATATTTGATACTAGATAGAGCAAGATAAAGACCCAATAAAACAGGAAAGTGATCTGATCCATATCGTTCATCATTAACAATAATCTCTGCCATGTTGGCAAAAGCTGGAGTAATTATGACCAAATCTAAAATACTGGTGATTAGATTATTAGAATTGTAAGTAATTAAATAATATAACAATTTTTCAAAATTTTATATTATGTCCGATGACTCGAAGATACTCCTCAATTTCGCCGTTATCCTTTTTCTCTTCATAGCTTTGTACCACATTGTTTAATCTTTTTTCAAATTTTAATCGAGACATGTTTTCTAGCCTCCTGATCTTTCGGCCGATATCTAACTCTTTAAGCATAGTCTCGGTATCTGATTACTCCTTTCGAACCTCAGCTGCGTTGTTCGACGTCTTCCACGAGCTAGTTTACCATGTACGCTTATAATCATCAGGAATATCGTCTAGGTCTTCATGGGTTCATTGGTATATTCTTCAGACGTTTACGCTAAATGGCTTTTACTAAATTTGGTCTTTCAGGAAGCTGGCTAAGAATACCTGAGAGCACATATTGAAGCTCATTGCGCAGACTTTGTGCTGGAGGAGCTTCAGGGTGAGCGTTTAGTGTTTATTTATTGGAAAAATCCTTAAATCCTTCTTTCTTTTGTTTAGAAAGTGGAGGACTGATAGCAACAGTGTTAAGTGGTAATTAAGATCTCAGCAATTCAGGAAGACTTTTCTGCATTTTATTAGGGCTATCTGTATGCTAACGATGTGAAATAGAATTATTGTGTCTAGATAGGAGGGTAAATTTCCTTTTTAGATAACCAAAATTCCGCATCAAGAAAATTTAGATGTCATAGATAGCTCACTCTAGCAACTTGAAATTTATAATTGAACTTAGGACACTGATTTGAAGAAGCAAAATGATCACCCTTACAGTTATTGCATTTAGGATTGGGGTTGCGAACCCGACATTGATCTGACTCATGCCACTCTGAACAGTACTCACAGATTGGATGAGTAGAGCGATTATGCTCAAAAGTATGTCGAAACATTTGGCATCTATAACAACGCCTAGACGGCATAACTTTAGGATTGACTTTAAACATAAAGTTAATAATTCAGACCGTGCTTGGAATATAAGTAGTAGAAAAGGTAATTTCAACTAAATCAATTGGGCACTTACTATATCAAGTCTTCTTTTTAATTTAATAATATTAACTATAAAGATTCTGACAATGGTACCATGCATTCATGAAGCGCCATACAAACCTCTCACTCCAAGCCCCTGAGCAAACGAGCCTAAATCGAGTTAAAGGATTGTGTCGTGATAATGTCGAAATATTTTTCACCAATTTACAAAATGTGTTTAACAAGACACATTTCAATCACGCCTCCATCTACAATATGGATGAAACTTTGTTTTCGACTGTACCCAGCAAAGTTGGGTTCCATGCTTACAATGGCACTTGCTGTCAATGGCTTTGGTAGTTTTATACCACATTTTTCTTATTCCCAAGAAATAATATGCAAGCATATTTTATTGACAATGCTACTCCAAATGCTGTTGGTTTTGCTAATGAATCCGAATGAATGCAACAAAGCGAATTTTTAAAATTTATGAAGCATTTCATCAAATTTAGCTGATCATCGAAAAAAGCACCAACATTACTTCTCTTGGACAATCATGCTTCCCATTTATCAATTGAAGCTGTTGACTTGGCTTGTGAAAATGGCGTTACAATTTTGTCATTCCCACCACATTGTAGTCATCGAATGCAACCACTTAATGTCTTCGTTTATGGCCCAGTGAAAATATTTTATCAATCAATATGCGATTCATGGATGACTGAAAATGCTGGTAAAGTTTTAAAAATTCACCATATTCCAGGTCTTGTACCAAAGGAGAATTGGATCGAGGATTGACGCCATCAAATATTAAAGGCAGGTTTTAAAGCTACTGGAATCTGTCCATTCGATAAGGACATTTTCACTAATGCCGATTTTGTTTAGGCTGTCACTAACGGCGAAAATATGCAAGCATCGTTAATTGAAAATGAGTATGGTGAAGAGGAGCAGCAACGCATTCATGTGAGAAGTGATAACATCAATGCTCCAGTTACGTCATCTAATGCAATTGAGCTCCCGCGGGCAATAACTCGATCTGCGCTCGGACGCAAGCGCTAGTACCAGTCGGGGAGCAGTGAGCGCCTCTGCGCCACTCACTGCCACCCGACTGGTATTAGAGAGTGCGTCCGAGCGCAGATCGAGTTATTGTCCGCGGGAGCTCAATTGCTTCTTCTCAAGCAGAAAGTTTGTCATCTTTGTTATCTGAAATTGAACCGTTGCAGCTTGAGATGCCACAACAAAAAAATTTAATTAATTTTTATACTTTTTGAGTGGATTTCGTGAGGGTGTCCAACTTTTGCAGAAAAGAAAAAAAAGTTCAAAAATCATCTTATTAGAAAATTGTCTATATTTAAACATTTTTTCAAAAATTCAAATTGCCGCCTTTACAGAAGTATAGGTTAGCTCTCTAGCTTTTAAACAAGACGTTAAACATGTCAATATGTCAATTAAGTGAAAAGTTATAACCGCAAAACAAAACTGTGCCCTACTCGCAGCAAACTCCCCTACCTAGAAATAGATGATTATATTTTACTTTATTCACTTTGTTGCAAAGAATGATATTATAATTAAGGGCGTGGAACGGATAACTGCCTGCAACGCATGGTCGAAAGGGACTATACCAGTCAGATGTCAGTAAGAGGCCTACAGGCGTTCACTGCTGCCTGACTGGTATATAGTCCCTTTCGGCCATGCGTAGCAGGCAGTTATCCGTTCCAGGCCGTCAATTGTATATACTAACCAACAACAACTTTTGTGTTAACATCAAAATGTTTATGCATATTTTGTCCGGATACAATATGATATTTCTCGGTTAAAACATCGGTTCATTAACAATGTCTGTTAATGATAAAAAAGATTTACAATTTTTGCAATGCAGTTGTTCTGACAATGTTTTAAAATGCACTATTCGTCTGCCTTCAGCAGGCTCGTAATTCACAACTTCACAATTTGAATCGTCTGTTAGGTTAGCTTGAAGATTTTTAATGCCATAAACACTCCGAAGGTTTTTTCCCACATTTTGCATTCGACAATGATTTTCGTAAACTTTTTTGGTTGCTTTTTTCCTTTTCCAATAATAATTTTTTACACCTTTTTCATAAGTCTTCTAAATTCTCCGACATGGTATCACATTTACCGCATTTACAAAACAAACAATTGCAGACGAAACGGAAGGGAGGAACTATAAATCCAATGTTGCCAAGCGTTACGCTAGTACCACGCGATTCAAATAAAATCTTAATGAACATTGCTTTGACTAACAATGTAGAAACAGAACCGCCTTCATAAAAAAATATTTTTTATAAACAAATTAATTTTTTTTTAAATTTTGGCATGATTAATTTTTATTTGTTTTTTTATTATTTATACCTAATAATATACAGAAAATTTTCCTAACAGACCCGAGATGGGCTGATTCAGTTTAAGGAGTTTAAAATTTTTTTGAAAATTCGCTTGTAAGTTTCTCGTGGGCTACACTACGCTTCGTCTATATCCTATAATTTTTAACTGATTTAAGGGTCAAATTAAAAAATTTTTGGATATAGACAATTTTGAAAAGTGAATTGTATAAAAATCACACTGTGAAGAAGCGTAGCATAGCCCACGAGCAACTTGCAATCGAATTTTGAAACTCCATAACTCAATCGGTCCTTCTCAGATCTTTTAGGAAAATTTTCTGTATATTACCAGATATAAATAAATAAAAAAAAGAAAATTAATCTCTCCCAAATTTAAAAAAAATTAATTTGTTTATAAAAAATAATTTTTTTTAATTAAAAAATAAAAAAATCAATTTTTTATATTACTTAAAAGTTGAAGAAAAACCAAAATTTTCTTTCTTTGACAACTTTTTTCTAAACTCAATACTTTCAAACTTATAACCTATTGAAAATAGGTCTATTTTTAAAAATCAAATTTTTTGAAAATTCATAACTCTAAAATTTTGGCAATTATAGAAAAATAAAAAAATACGTATTTAATATTTTTCTATAAAGAACGAGAAAAAATATGTTTAACCGATTTTAAAATGTCATAGAAAAATTTCACGTGGAATTGCCCATACATATATATGGGACGTTTCATGTCAACAGCCCCAGAGCTCTGCCCAAAATTCTATAAGCAACTAAAATAAACAAACAAAAGTGCAAAATACTCGTAAACTCGTAAACCCTTTCAATTACAAAGTGGCAAAATTCAAAATGGCGTCATTACTGTGTCACCTGAAAGAAACTAAATTCCAAAATAATCAAATCCCAGGCGCGAAAGACCAGTGCTGACGATGGGTTGAAACTTGACTGAGTCTTGAACGCCCAGCGTGGGTAACCCAGAGTTGGAGCAGTCTTTATATCATTGTCACTCAATATTGGTTCAGCATGGGACACCAATGTTCGTCCCATGCTCGATTCAAGACTCGGTCAATCTTCGTGAGTGGAGCTTCAACATCCAGTCTTTATTCAATCTTGAATCAATCTTGATAGTTTATTTATTACCGTGTGCACTTACCAATATTAGATATAAATTAGATATAAATATTTATAAATTATTTAATATTAAAATATTATTATCTGATATTTTTTAGTAATTTTTTATACTATTTAAAAATTATTATTCTTATTATTAATTATTATTAAATAATATAATAAGTATTATTATTATTATTATTATTATTAAGATATCAATTGGTAAATAAATATTAATATTTATTTAGTGTATAATATTTATATTAATTATATAAGATTCATATCAATAAAGTTAAATTATTATATATTATTTTTTTTTCTTGCACAGTGTCAAATTATTATTTCAAAGTTCAAGAGTTTCGTTTATCTGAAAAATTTTCAGTGAAAAAAATGTTCATTAGGTAGTAATAAATATTTATGCCTAGTAGTTTTACACTAGGTTTAACTGTTTACTGAATATTATCAAAAATATATTTTTCGTCAAACGCGCGCGACTAAACACAAATAACCTTGAGACTTTACAGCGCGACGTTGCGATTGTCGTGCTCCCACCATCCCATCTACTCAATACACTCCCCGCCTGTGACGTCATGAGGGGAAAGCATTGAGTAGATGGGATGGTGGTATTTGTGTTTAGTCGCGCGCGTTTGACGAAAAATATATTTTTGATAATATTCAGTAAACAGTTAATCCTAGTGTAAAATTACTAAGCATAAATATTTATCACTACCTAATGAACATTTTTTTCACTGAAAATTTTTCAGATAAACGAAACTCTTGAATTTGAAAATAATAATTTGACACTGTGCGAGAAAAAAAATAATATATAATTTAACTTATAAAATTATCAGAAAAAATATTTTAATATTAAATAATTTATAAATATTTATAGATAATATTGTACAGTGCACACGGTAATAAAGAAACTGAATATTGTATCAAGATTGACCGAGTCTTGAATCGAGCATGGGACGAACATTGGTGTCCCATGCTGAACCAATATTGAGTGACGGCACTGGCATTGATATAGTAGATTAGGCGAGAAGCCTTCCAGCCTTCTGTGGCCGAGCGGTTTAAATGCGTGCGTTGAGAACTTCCGGTATGCGTTAGGGGCGGGGTGCGTGAGTTTCGATCCCACATGCAAGCGAATATTTTTCATTCTTTGTTATAAGCGTTTATATAAAATAATAAAATTGTGTGTTGTGTTGTGAATAAAAAATGTGAACATGTTTATAAATAATGTTAAAAGTCTGTTAAAAATCAAGAAAAAAATGTAACAATTAACAGAAAAATTGTCTTTTTTTACTAAAATTATTTTTTTAAAATTACTATTCAAATGATATTTATTGTTAGTAATATATTCTTATTTATATGAAAATAATATAATTATTACAAATAATAACTTATTGTCATTAAATATATATATGTATATATACGCACATGAATTAAAATAATAACAATAATATTTATTATTATTATTAATAATTCATATATTCACATTATATTGAATAAACGTGAGAAACGAGTAAATTTGGGAACAGTGGAAGCAGTCTTGTTTCAGTCCTGCATTAGGCGTCCGCAGCATTGATTGAGCATTGATGTCCAATGCTGAATCAAGGCTCGCGCTGCAGTCTGGAATCGGTGTTACATTAAAGCTTCGATCAGTCCTGCTCTCGCTGATTCACTCATGCTCAATCAATGTTGACCAATGCTCGGCCAATCTTTATAAAGCCTGAACTCGGCGTCACTTCGCGCCTGGGATATATTTATCAATTACTTTTAAAATATGATACAAAAATGATAAGTCACATCATATTTTAATTTTTTTGGGGTCGCTGATTACAAATCTGAAGTCAGTTTTTCAAAATTCAAAATGGCGGATCCAATATAGCGGACATTTTTTGCAAAATTTTTCTGATTCGCTTGAAACTTGTCACTCGGGGGTTTTCGGGGTCGCTACAAAACACTTACAGTTTATAGTATAGTATGTAATAAATCACTTAAACACCCCAAAAATTTAATTTTAGCGTCAAAAAACTGTTTTTTGTGAATTGATGTAAAGAATTACTCATAACTTCTTTAATTTTCAACCGATTTTCATAATGGTTTTTTTCATTGAAAGGGGAAAAATAACCCTTTTTAACACAATTTTTTTCAGACCTCTCCCTTAAATATGGACTTTTAATATTTCTGTCGTTATTTAAATCTATAAAAAAAACAGTTTGACATGTTTGCCTTTCTAGTTAATCAATTAAATTTGATGAAAACCAAATTTAAAGCGCCCTGATGTAAATTCCACATCAAATTTAAAGTATTTGCAAATTTAGCGAAAAAAATTTTAAATCTTTAAATTCACGTAACTCCGTCAATTTGAATTAAAAATTTTTTCAAAAAATAACCATTTTACGCAAAATTAAGTATACTTTTGAAAAAATTGTATTGAAAAAAATTTTTAAATTCGTAAATAGAATTATTTAAATAGAAAATTAAAAATTTTTCTATTCTAAAAACCTCGTTACGGTTGAAAAAATGGAAGAAAATCGAAAAATCGCAAATATTTTCAACTGCGGTCTTGTCAATTTTGCATAAATACAAAGAACGGGTTTTTTACCCTAAAAAATGAAATTTTGGAGGTGTTTGGAAAATTTTAATTTGTTCTAATAAAAAAATTAAAAATCTTCAAAGTTAGGTCAAAATATTTTTTAAACTGAAAATTCTTTGGTAATAATTTTTTTTCTTAAATTGAACAGTGATAAATCGATTTCTAAGGATTTTAATATTTTAAATATGTGTTTATCTCAAGTTTTTTTTTGAAAAATGGATTTATCAACTTTTGAAAAATTGCTCCTTAAATATGTAACGAAACTTTCTTTTTATAAGTTTGTAGACAAGTTTATATTTTTGATAAATGTACATTTTATTTCGAGTGTAACAAATATAAAACAGCTTCGTGAAGATAATTGTGTTACATATTTCTTTGAAAAGGAGTGCATAGACTTGTACGGTCCTGTACTCTCCTACGAAGTCCCGAAAGATCGTGGAGAAACTTTGATATTCTGGAGGGGAGAAGACATGAGAGAAAGGGCACATAACAGAAAGAAAGATCGACTTGATGAAACCCGACCAACCACAAATGTGCAGTGGGGATTTGCTCCCTCTCTAGAAACCCAGTCAGATTTCTTTCAAAGGGCATAATTTCAGTTTTCAAGGACACGCTCCGTGCCTATTTTATTCTTTCACGTCGTGAACAAAGCATTTTTCAGTGTGTTTCTCATTTAATAGTACTACTAATGAATCTTCTTAATGTTGTGTTTGTTATTCTGCAATTAACGTATTGAAATTGTGTTTTTTTTAACGAACGGTAAAATCCTGTGAATATGTGTAGCCCGGATGTCACGTGTTTTTTTTACAATTCTCTGTTGAGTTGATTTCGATTGCATTTATCAACGGCGTCGATTTCAGTTTCAAGTAGCGTCAATAATGCGCGCGCGCTATCATGTTATGTATATTCTCATTGGATTTTCTTAATAAAAAAAGAAAAATTGTTTCTCTCTTCAGGAAAAATGTTTCTTGTTTACTGTTGAATTTATTATAATTTTTGCCGCAATTCGACTGTGAAGTTATGGTGTGTCATGATTAATTTTAAAAATAAATCGAATCCTCTCAAAGCAACTTGTTGCTGCTCTTTAATATTTTTTAAAGACGCTTTAATACACTCACCTTTTCGTTATCATATATTTCATTTTAATGTTTCAAGTTCATTGTAAAGGATAAGTACTCTTTTTGTAAAAGATAACTGACCTAAGATTTTTTGGAATTTTGAACTTATCATTGTTTAAGATGCATTTAAATTACCCCCGTGCCAAACAATGCACTTGTTGCGTTAACTACAAAATAGATCACCAGCGATCTATACCAGTTTTAATTTGTGATGGTTTCTTTAATCCTCTTTCCAGGTTTCAGTATTTTTTTAAATAATTTTTTTTAGTCTTGTAGTAATTATCGACATTGTTTAATAATATTGTCAGATACTGCAATTGTTTTTACTTCAAAATGTTTTTACTTATTATAAGAAAATAAGAATTACAATAGTTTTCTTTAATTTTTATGATTTTAAAATATTATTTTGTCATTTAAACAGCTTTTAATTTTTGAAGTTTTTTTTATTTTTTTTTTATATTAATTGTTAATCACATACCTATATTAAATAGTGACCAAGTGATAACTTTGAAAAAATAATAATTAAAATATATTCTTTTGTGTTCAATTATTCACTTAGTAAATTGAAATAAAAAAGAAGTAAATAAATTTTATATAACTGAAACAATGCACCAGCATTGTCAATATTTAATCATTTTTATAATATTCCACATTTAAGCTTTAGTTAATCTAAACTCTAATTTATGTTACATTTTTGATTATGTATTAAATTAAATTATTATATTATAATAATCGACATAATTTGTCCTCACCTGAAGTTATTGTTATTTTATTCAAATTTTTTGTTTTGTAGTTCGAATTGTTATGTCAAAAGTTTGACAGTTAATTTGTAAATAATAAAATGAAGTAAGAAACTTTAACCCCAATTTAAAAAACTCAATAAAGAGGTACAGTTGCAATTTTTTAAAATAATTTATTTTTCTATGAATTATTTATTTTTGTATTTAAATAATTGAATTCTGATAAGAATTGATTTAAAAAAGAAGTTTTTAAATATCAATCTTTGAAATTCTAATTACTGTAAAAGTATCATAATATTTAAATAGAAAAAATTATTAATTTGTTAGCTTCCTTAAAAATTAAAAGTTTTGAATAATATTATTCAAAAATTCTAAAAAAAATAATCGAATTTTGTAAAACTTGCAGTTTAAATTTTCATAAAAAATTTTTCCAATAGTTTTACATTGAAAGTATTTTGAAATTTGAAGCAAATAAAGAACATTAAGTATGCAAATATTTATTTTAGAAAAGATTTAATTTGGAAATTAGGTTTTTGAAAAATAGTAATTAAAATTTTTTCAAGATGTACTTGAATTCCCAAAAATAATTTTAAAAAATTGAATCAATCTCAAATTGTAATTTTGTAAAATTTTATATTTTAAAGAATTTTATTTTTTCATTTTTAAAAATTTATCCATAAATATAATTGTATTTTTGAAAATACATTATTTTATGGATTTGCAAAAATTATTCTATATAAAATAATTCAATTGTCGTCGTTGAATTTTGATAGCAATTGATTTAAAAAAAATTGCGCAGTTAAAATTTTTAAAAATTATTCAATATTTAAAGCGTTATAACAGGTATTTTAGAAATTAATTAAATTTTAAAAGGTTTTTAGATTAAATTCCTTGAAAATTTAAAGGAATCAAAAGTATAAAAATACTTAAATTTTTATTTTAAAAAATTATTAATTACATTAGCAAATATTAAGCACGCGGAAAGTGATATTCAATTTATTATTATTATGCAAATTACAAAATTATTTATTTTCAAATATGAATTTTTGAATAATTTCAGATTCAAACTTAAAAAAATTCAATTATTGATTAATTTACTAATTAATTATTTTTCTTAAGAATTCACGCAGGGTGGCCACATGTCAGTAAAGTCAAGGAAATGTCAGTGAAACAAAATTTTTGTCAGTAAAGTCAGGGAAATGACAGGGAAACAAATTTTTGTCAGGAAAATTAAGAAGATTGAGAATTTTTTTGACTTATTTTCAAATATTGCGACTTTTTCGACTTTTCTTCCAAACATTGCAACAAAATACAACAATTTTTAATACTTAAAAAAGTGCAACTTATTTTGATTTTTATAATGCGAAAAATAACTATAAACAAATCTTTTAAAAATTGTTTGTGAATCATTTTTTAACATAATTAAATTTATCAAATATTTCTATAATAAAAACCTTTTTGAGTAGTTGAAATTTTGTAAAATTTAATTCAAAATAATTAATTTATTTCAAGTATTTATTTACAATTTTTAAAAATCAATTTTTGAAGAATTTGAATTGCAAATTTTGAAAATAATTGAAATATCAAAAATTTTAATGAAAAATCTTTAAAAGTAAATTAAAAAATGAAAATTAATGAAAATTAGCTTCTAATTTTTTAAAATGCAATATTTTGAGTATTTTCAATTACATATTTCCGAAAATTCAAATACATACAAAAATAATAACATTTTGGAATTCTTTTTAACATTTTGGAGAAAACAATCAAGTTCTAAATTTTTAATTATAATTAAAAAAAAATTAATTAGTTTTTTAATTATACAAATTTCTTTTTAAGAAATTCAATTATTTTCGAAAAATTACATTAAAATATTTTAAAAAACTAATTATTAGAATTGTTTTATAATAACTTTTTAAGATTCAATTATCTTCGAACGATGTAAATAAAAATTTATGAAAATTTACTTTTTTGGACTTATTAAAATTTTTGAGAAATCATGGTCCTATTTATAATTTAAATTCTTGAAAAATTTGATCATTTTTATTTATATTTTTCAAAAATTCAATTGTTTTTAAAAGATTTTATCAAATTTTAATTTTTTGGAATTTTTTCAAAATTGAAAAATTTATATATTTATATAATTACAATTATTATAAAAAATTGAGTTTTTGTATTTAAATAATTGAATTCTAGAAGAACTTTTGGGAAATTATTTAAATTAATTGATTCAGAGATGAAGTTTAGTTGAAAATTGTAAAAAATAATTGAATTCAGGAAGGGTTATAATATTGTAATTTTGAGATATTATTAAAATTCATAAATTTTACCCATTTTCCATAAACATTCATATTTTCCTGTAAAAAGAATTTTGCCAGGGAAAGTAAATTTAATGTCAGTAAATTGTCAGGGAAATTGTTAAACTGCAACTTGTGACCACTCTGTAAGTTATTTTTACGTAAGATACAGTATTAAATTTTTTAAACGCCTTTTCAGATGAAATAAAGGTATTTTAAAAAAATGTTCTCTTTCATTGTACTTATAATTAGTGCCCGTAGTGTAAATTTGGTTAAAAATAATCATTTTTTACTTTCGAGAGTATTATCTAATTTAAAATTTAAACAACTTTTTTTAATTAATTTCCATAACTTTTCACTATGTTTTAATGATACTCTCTAAATCTGAATATGTGAAAATTCACATATTTGTACGTTATAAGTCGTCTTCTCGATCAATAAGTGTATATACACTTATAATAAGTGAAATTTCACTCAGAATAAGTGAAAAATTCACTTATTTATAAGTGTATATGCACTTATTGATCGAGAGGACGACTTATAACGTACAATAAGTGAAATTTCACATATTCAGATTTAGAGAGTATATAATTTAGAAACAGTGTTTAAACGAATTGACAATATTAAAATAGGAACAATAATAAACATCATGCTGAAGAAATTTCAACTAAAAAGAACATCAACACGATAACCCAGAAGCTTTCTGCTTGTGCCAAGTGAGTGATGGTCTAGTGCACAGTCAATCAAGTTGTGACTAGATCCACACTCATTAAGCACACTTCAGAAAAATCAACATATGAATTCATTCCTTTTTTTAAATATATAAAAATGGAAGGAATAACTGAAAGGTACCCAATATATTTAGGATAAATGAATGCTTATTTATTAAGTTATTAACATTTAAAGAACGAGCTAACATTTTCTTTAAGTCTAATTTTATTTCTGTGTTATATAAAATTCTAAGTTTTTCTTCGACAAAAATGTACAAATCTAGATTGAATTGAATATTTTAATAAACATTTCAATTTCTTCTGTTTGAATTGGCTTTCAATTGGTGAAAATTTTATTATATCTTATTGCAGCATCAATTTTACGGTTTTTAAGAAGTTGAACCTTTTCCCTCATAAATCTTTCTTTCTTGTTTCCCTGCTTTAGAATAATCATTTTTCAAATACTAGGTTTAAAATCTTTGAAATTTTCTATATTTCTAAACATAATCTTTAACCATATAGCACCTGTAAATTTAATTAAAATTGGATATATGCGATTTTCCGTTTTTTCCCCTAGCCTGAATAAATCATTTACTGCAAGTTCTAGTATTGGAATGTCAATTTTTTTAAAAACATCGGAAATAAGACTGCAAAACGGATTTCATATTCGTTTTCAAAGGTTTGGATTATCGGAAAAAACTCTAACTACTAAAAAATCACGTTGAACACTACTGTTGACACCAGGGTGGAAACGCCGAGTGAATACAGAAAACAATCGTTATACTTTAATGTTTAAAAATTAAATTCTTAAAAATTTTAGAGAGGGTTACCCCCCTCCCCTAAAATTTGGTGAAATAAATGCAACTGTAAATGCAAATGTAGAGAGAGAGTTAATTTATTTTATCAATTTCCATATAGTACTGCAACATTTGAACAATATTTTTTCAAATTTTCATGTAAGAATATTTAGAAGGCGCCTCCAAAAAGTTCTTTTGCACTGTACGCTGTAACTCGCAACAGAATCATGTGAAACAACAAAATCAAAATGCATTTGTTAGAGGAGGTGTTTCTTGAGGTTACCCTGGAGGATTTTTATTTTTCAATTTTTGTAGCACTTGGAAGCAAAAAACCTATTTTCTCTATGTAAAATATCAGCTATATATTGTTATTGTAAAATTAGTAATTTTTTTTAAATAAAAAAAGCTCTCAGGGATAGCTGAGAAATTATGTGAAGAAGTACTGTACTAAATTTCAGAACGATTGGTCCAGTAGATTTTGAGTTATGCGATTATTTAATAAGAACCATGCATTCTAAAGTCTGAACCAATGCACGCTAAAATACTCATAACTCTGTCAATTTTGATCAGATTGACTTGAAATTAACAATTTTTTTTAAAATGCAAAAAATTCAAATACTTACCCCATTTTAAAAAATGTAAACGAAACTTACAAAATTAAAACTTACTTTAATTCTAAATATTCATCTTAGATTTTTAAATATCTAAGAATATCTGTTTTCGATTATTGTTTTTTAGGAGACATTTTCATAGGCGAGTATGAATTTGGTGCACGTTTTATTTAAATCCGTGACTAGATACACACTCGTTTATGGCAGCTCATTTTGGAACACTTCATCTGCATTTATACTGTTAGAAGTGTTTCATGAAAAGTGTAATCATTATTTTCTAAATTAACGCAATAAACGTTTATTTACCTTTACTATATACAATGTAATTTTTTAAGCAGTCGAAGAGGCAAAGAAGTCCGATTTTTGGAAGTTCTGGACCTGACAACAAGGTTTTCGCTATAGAAACTTTTTCTCCGTAAGTACATTACACACTTTGAATACAATTTTTTCTAGAATTAAATGGATTTTGTAAAAAGCTACTGGTGAGGTCCACCAGTCGGCAGTTAATTCGCACATATCCAAAGAATTCGTGAATCGAGTTAGCCAATTCCTTCGGTAATTTGGGTTACTGATCGCTAATCTCGTGAGTCCCTCGAAGCACTGTCTGGGGTACCTTGAAAAATCCATTTTAGAAATTTTTTCTATTCAGTTCAGCGCATTCGAAAGAATTCCGCGAAAGACTTTGAAAGAGTTTTTGATAAGTAGCCCAAGAATCAGCCCCGGTAGCATAAATTATATTCATAATTCTCCCAACCACCAAATTTGCTGCATCAACTGCTCCATTTGCCGCCGGAAGAAATGAATCCGAACCTGAGAAAGAAATTCCCAGATAGGTGTACTGCTTTATAACCTTTATATTTTTTGTTTCCAGTTTTAATGATTTAAATTTGCTTGCAGATGCGTTTCCGGACCTAGTAAATATGACTACCTTAGTTTTTTCTGTGTTAACAATTAGACAGTTTTCACAACAATAACGGTCCGAAACCTCTTGCTTTCTGTTAACTT
Source organism: Leptopilina heterotoma (assembly GCF_015476425.1). Taxonomy (NCBI): domain Eukaryota; kingdom Metazoa; phylum Arthropoda; class Insecta; order Hymenoptera; family Figitidae; genus Leptopilina; species Leptopilina heterotoma. Next base: position 1,294,326 of record NW_025111054.1, read on the forward strand.
CAAGTGGAGAATCCGTGAGAAAAACAAAATCATCTGCATAACCCAAATCCATTATTTCACATTTGCTAGAAACCATAAAACCTCTACACTTATTATTTAAAAGTTATTCCGACAGATCGCAAATAAAGAGATTAAATAGGTAGGGACTTAATACTTCACCCTACAAGACATCAATCGAAACTCTAACATACTCTGTACACCCTTCAACCGTCTTAATACTTGTGTAAGCAGATGCATAAAAACTTTGAATGATTCTAATTAGTTTCGAGCTTAATCCCAACTTATGTAATTTTATCCTTAAAAGACCAGGATTTACAGATGGAAAATCTCCTTTAAAATCAATGAAAGTAGCATAGGCTACAGTTTTTGGTTTACTTAAACCGAAACAAAGTCAGGACGCTGTTGACACTTAAGATCAGGTTTAATAGACCACATTTCACCTTTATGCACTTGATTCGCGATGTCTGAAATATCCTTAAAACCATGAACCATGAAAGACTACTTCGTGTTCCATTTAATGTTTTTAATATTTTTTAATATTTCATTACTTACATGAATCATTTCAATTTGTATTTTACATAGAAGCACACCAAGTCGATACAATTCAAGGACTGGACCTGGGAAAGTTACGGTAATTTTTGGGGAAAAGCGTACATTATGGAAGATAAAAAAACAATTTAAAGTACCCATAAAATTAGCTGACTTTCAAGCCAATATGCCAACCGATGCTATGTACATGTTCGACGTGATTTCCGATGGTGCTATCCAACGGGCTGTTAGTTACATGAAATTAGGAAAGGAAATATGTAAAAGATGGGGAAAAATTAAAGAAAATAAACTGCTGTATACGCCAGATGTAAAAATAGTTTCGCAAACAAATTTTGTTACTTGGGGAAGGATTCGTTGCGACATGTACGGAAAATTAAATAAAGTATCCACAGAATTGGAAGGCATATGCTTTTATCGTGATGAAATTGGAGAAATGAGAATCAAGTCAAGCATTGTGCCTATTAATCTAAGCCAAGTTTCGGAATTCTCTGTTTTTCCGGGGCAAATAATAGCAGTAGAAGGCGTCAACATGTCAGGACACTTACTTGAAGTAAAGAGTGTTTTTTCTGGTGGTTATGCTGAACCTGCAGATGCCCCTAAGCTAGAGAATGACATTATAATAACGGTTGCTGCTGGACCGTTCACATCTATTGATAATTTGAATTATGAACCTCTTATGAATCTCTTGGAGCGGATAAAAGAGGAAGAGCCACATGTTCTTATTCTAATTGGACCATTTGTTGAATATACACATCCGCAGATTGATAATGTTTCTCAGTTTGGAACCCATCAAGATTTATTCGAAAAGATGATCAGTACCGTCATGGAAAGTTTAAGCGAGTAAGAATAAAATTTGTTATAAATTAAAACGTTTAATTAATGAATGAAATTTGGTACGCATATGCGTATTGGAATTATTCAAAAGAGCGCTTTACTCTAAATGCGCACCTTTATTGTATAAAATACTATTTTTATTTTATGTGGAAGAAAATGATACGTATTTTTTTGTACACAAATGTTCCAATTTTAAACTTTTTATTTTTATTTATTATAAGTAGTAATTTTGTAAATATCCGCGGACATCCAGTGAAAATGATTGTTATGTTATGAAATTATACGCCTTCCATACATAAAAAAATTTTATATTTTTATTAATTTGACATTATCTTTTAGGAAATGCACCCAAGTAGTAATTATTCCTTCGTCTCGAGATGCTCATCATGAAGCAATTTATCCTACACCGAGTTATTACTTACCTAGATCATTGCAAAATTCGAATTTACACTCTATGCCAGATCCGTGTGTTTTGGACATCGATGGGTTAACGATAGGAATTACTGCTGTTGATATTCTTAAACATCTTGGCAATGAGGAGTTGAGTTCGTAAGTATAAATTCAATTCAGAAATTTGTCAACTACAATTCTGAGATACATTTTGGACTGTCCAAAATATGGGCATATCTCTAGAACTTTTAAACTTTTAGGTATTGGAAAACTTAATTTTTCTTTTCAAGGCACATTCTTGAAATTAATTTTTTTGTGTTTTCTGCATTGATCAAATAGTAGAAAAAACCTTGCGATACTCATTTCTACACGTCGTTAACCCCCCTGTGTATGAGTTTAACCTCAAGAAAATGTTTCTAAATGTATAGATTTTTCATAAAGTTGAATTTTCACATCAATCGGTATCTTGGGGTTTTTGGGTAGCTGATTACGAATATGATGTTAATTTTTCAAAATTCAAAATGGCCGATCCAATATGGCGGACGAAATTTTAAAAAAATTAATGGATTTCCACAGCATTGGATATTCAGGGGTTTTTGGGGTCGCTGATTATGATTCTGTAGTCGGATTTCGAAAATTCCAAATGGCGGATCCAATATGGCAGATGAAAATTTAAAAAATAATTCAATTTGCACAGAAGTGGGTATGAAGGGATTTTTGGGTCGCTAATTATCATGAATCTGAATTTGGTTTTTTAAAAATTTTAAAAGTGGTTTCAAAATTTCATAAAAATTATTGATATTTTAAATACGGGTTTTAAAATATTTTGGGATTAATTATGATTAAAAAGCAATAGAAGTAAATAAATAAATAACCACGAGATATAATTATTTTAATATTCTAAAAAAATTTCTAGTTTTATTTTAAATTAAAAGTACAAACAGTATGAACAAAAAATGAATAACATTTAATTGAAAGTTTTACTTCCCTTTCTTTATCCATATTTAATATTATTTAAATAAAATACATAATATCTAATACATTCGGCAATCAAAACATTTTGACACATTAAAAATAATATTACCATGGAAACTTAGAAAAAAAGAAGTTTACAATTCTAAAAACAGAATAAAATTTAAATTTAAATAATTTAAATAAATAATTTAAAATTAAATTAAGCTTATAAAAATAAAATGAAATTTAAAATTGATTAATTCTTGTTATCTTTAAAATTCTTTAATACTGTTAAAATTTCCAAAATTTTAAGTCCTATTATCTATAAAAGTCTAGTGAAATTTTTTTAACAATTCTTGAATTACATTCAAATCATTATATAATAACGAGAAGTAAAAAAAATCATGAAAAAGATTTGATTTTTTAGAAATGTATTCACCATATTGGATTTTCTATTTAAAATTTTTTTTAAATTATTTCAAATTCGTAATCAGCAAAACAGGAAACTCTTAAATGTCAAGAGATATTAAAATCTGATAATTTTTCTAAAATTTCGTCCGCCATTTTGGATTCGCCATTTAAAATTTTTTTAACTAACTTCAGATTTGTAATCAGATGACCCCAGAAACCTATAAATAATAAACTTTAGGTCATTTCGGGTCGGGGAAGCGGGCGCAAAAGTTCTTTTACGCCCGCTTCGCTCGTGCCCTGAATGCCAATAATTTATCAGATTATGGTACTGCAAAATTATTTTTATAATTTTTAAAATATAATAATAAACGGAAACATAAAGTTTAAAAGTTCTAGAGATATGCCCATATATGTGAACATCTTACCGAATTATCGTTTTAAACAATATATAGAATCCAGGAATTGTATTAAAAAAAGTAGGTTCTATGTTTGTCTGCAAAATCTTGTTCGCGCATTACGGGAAAACAGCTTGACTGATTGAAGTGAAGCTTGTCAGTCTTTTAGGTATTAGTCTGACTTAAAATATTCTAAATTTATTTTATTTGTTATTAAAATATATTTTCTTACGAAGGTTTAATTAATACTACTACGACTACACCTTCACTCTAAATCATAGTTTAAAACGGTCCTTAAGATAAATACTGTTTTGATAAGTTAATAGAATTTAACTAAAATTAGTACCCAGACTCCATCCGGCGAGCGAATCCTATCGGCATAAAAAATCTTTACAATTCGCATAAGAGTCTGTGATTAACCCTCCGTCACACACATGGGAAAAAATGACGACTTTACACACGTTTAGAGGGAATCCCTCACCACATTGTAAAATAAGCAACATTACAACATAAACAAAGGAATCAACAAAAATTTAGTTTTAACACAAACTTACAAATATGTAGTAAATTATTCTAAATTATAAAATTAATAAAATTAATTTTCGGTCTCAAAAATAAAAATTAATTATACGAATGCACATCTTCGAAGGAATTCCACTTGACATGTAAAAATAATGTAACATTAACAAATAAGCAAAAAAATCATTAAACAATTTATTTTAATTATATTTATAATATAATTTTGTCATCAACCAACAGTGGAACAAAAAATGTTTTTAAAACTTGATTTTTTTATTTAACATAACCTCACTTTTTCGAGTTTTTTCTGGCTTTGAAGCTTCATAATTAAATATTAATTATGTTTAAACTAAATGTTTTCTTAGAAATGTGTTGAGGAGTAAATTTTCGAAAGGTATAGAAACTGATTATATTTTGCAATGAGGAAAACAAAAGTTATTTAAAAAATACTGAAACTGTAGAGGGAATCCCTCCCTAGGTGTGTGACGGAGGGTTAAGATTTGCGATGTTTTTAATTCGATGATCGTAGATTCGCTAATGTTATAGTTTTTAATAAATTCAAAGTAATTCGCAACTTCACCGGGACTCACATTTAATTCGACTTTAAGAGTTTTGTAATTTAATTTCCAGTGGTAGTACATAAATCGCTGATGTTGTTCGGCTAAAGTTTTACATATATTTTTGAAATTACGATAACTGTGACATAACATATATTGAAATAATTGTGCTTGGCTTCATATCCGAGATTGATTTCTTATCAACTTTGTTACTTCTCTTGAATTTATTTTAGATTTAAGATATAATTTTAAATGTAATTATATTACCGATATTTTATAAAGATAATAAATAGTTAACTCTTATTTTGTTACAGGAATTCAATTAAACTAAGTAAATTGCACCGTGTAGCCAATCATATTTTATCACAAGCTTGTTTCTACCCATTGTATCCACCGGCTGAAGAAGTAAACGTTGACACTAATCTTTGGAAGAATTACGCCTTTATGAAGAAACAACCTCATATTCTAATTTTACCATCTGATATGGGGAACTTTTGTAAAAATATAAATGATTGCGTAGTTTTAAATCCACAGCGATTGTGCAAGCATTCTTTTGCTAGGATGCACATTAGTTCTTCAGAAAACCAAAAGTGGGATCAAAGTCAAATTGCTTGTGAAATTTTAAAAGTATAAAATTATACTCGAGTATTTAATACTTATTTGAAACATAATCATTATTAAATAATAATTAAAAAAAAATTAAATAATTTTCACAGATCGGGTTATGCCCTACTAAAACGAATTTTATTCTTTGAGAACATAGCGACGACTTTCAGTTTTAAGTTTGTGACATAAAAATTTCTAATTCAAAAAAAGACATGACGTGAGTAAAGAACATATTATTTAATTGAGTCTCTTGTATGTAAGTAATTTGAATAATTCATTCCTTAATAAATTTCCTGCATTGAAATAATTAATTTCAACATACATTTATAAATGAAAAGATGTAACATTTGTATTGTTAACAACAACAACAAATTATTTAATCAGTTGGTAATACAACTTTAGGTTAAAACTAAGAAAATGTAAAATACTTCATGAATAATGGAGAGTACCTAAATAAATTTTAATCTGTATATTTCAACTCGGAGGCATCAATCCCTCGTTTTTGCTTTTACTACATGAACTACATTATCAGATCGTGGTAAACACTTAATAGTAAGTTTTTTATTTCGCTATTTTGCAGAAGGCAAATTTGGTTTGCGTAATAAAACCTTTTGACCCACGTAAAAAGGACATTTTTCATTTCTCCATTTAGTCCGATGATAAAGTGATTTTAAATATGTTGTCTGCAGGTCAACGTTTTCAAAAACATTCAAATAATTGTTGAGTCAGCTGACTGAGTTAATTGGTTAACTTTAAATTTTAAGGAGTTATGACACTTTAGAAGCCGAAAAAAATGTTTTTTGTGAATTTTTTCTTAAAGAAACTATGAAGCTAATGAAAATTATGATACGAAGACTTTATTGTACATTATTTCAAGGGGAAAAAAATATTAATAAGTTATGAGCGGAGTCCACTGTAGTTTTATTTGAAATAGGTAAAGTTTTTTCCGATGGAATATGGCAGCATCAGCCAGTAAGTATTGCCGCAAAAGAGATTTGAAACATGTAAGATGACAAGTTTACATGGACATCTTTACATTTTCATCCTTGTTTTTGTTATTGATTGTAATTTTTTATAAATATTTATGGAAACTTAATAATCTTGTTGTTGCTTTTTAGAGCGGCAAGTACTGGCTGAGTATAGACAAATATTGTTCATAAAGCTCATTGCCAACAGTGCTTTTTATTACATCATAAATTTCAAAGAAATGATAAAAAAAAATTTATAAGAATGTTTATAAATATAAATTTATTGAAAAAATTAATATTTTACTTCTCAGGTATTTATTTTTATTAAATTTAAGAATAATAATAATTTAACATAATTATCTAATTTTGTAAATAATAAATTATTTAAACAAATTATAATTATAAACAAAATTTTAATTTCAACAGTAATTTGGTTCTTATTAAAATAATATTATACTTCTTACTATGAATAAAAAATTATTTAAAAATCACCACTGGTAAAATGATAAATGCAATAAGTAAAGTTATATATAATTTAATAATTAGAAATTTAGTTTAATTTATTTTATTTCAATTTATTTTTCCCAACGTATTCTAACTTTTTCTCATCTTTGATTCAATAATTGTAAGTCTGAATTATATTATGATACTGTGAAATTAAAACTTTACTGCACACAGTGCGCGTCATTAGCATAGTGGTTAGAGCATTAGTCTATAAGTCCGTAGGTCGTAGGTTCGATTCCCCTCGTGCGCAATTTTGTTTATTTTCATAGGTTTGCGATATTTCTAGATTATAATCGTTAAGTAGTAAAATATGAATATCTAATGCACACTTACTGTAATTGCCTATTATTTAATTTTTAAAGTTATAAACAATTTTTTTCTACTTCATTTACTGTATCCATTGTTAGTCTCCATCTTTAATATACAATTTCATTAAGAAGAGGAATATTTTTTGAATATAATAACTCTTTATTAATATTATTTACCATTTTGTTGTTAAATTATTTATAATTATTAATTTACAGCTATAAATAACAATACGGTATTTATTGCGGCAATATTCTCAGCTAGCACTGGTCCAGTGCTGTGCCAACGCTGAATAACAGCACTGACAGGCAGTACTTCGACAGTTTAAATCCGCATAAAATCAAGATTACTTTTTTTAGGGTGTAGATACCCCCATTATCAGGACTAATGGATGCAGACACTTATATACGGATGATCAAAAAAATACGAAAAAAACGAATTTTCGATTTATAATTTTAGGTATACACTCAGATGCTTTAATGCTGTCCTTCCGGTTTGACGGAATTTTATAATAAGTCATATGATTTTTGTCAAAATGATTCTAGTTCATGACATGAATAAACATTCGTATGTCACGAACGAAGAATACCCTAGTAGAAATTTGTCATAGTATCTTTAAGGGCACTGGACAGTTCCACTGGAAAATTTCGAGGCACTTTACAGTTAAACTGGCTAAAAACTATAAAGTGATGTCACGCTAATTTCTTCAAGTTATTGTCCAGTCAAATTTTACAGTTTCTGATCATCAGTCCTGTAGAAAAACTATACAAAATAATTCACTTGGAAATGTCAAAACTTTCTTTATATTGACGTTACGTATTAAACACGTACAAATTTGAAAATATAACGTTAAATTTTTTTGTCAACAAATTAAATAAATTAAAATTTTACGAAACTATATTTTTACTGTTGGTGTATCTATTGTTCCGTATAATAAATGATTTATAATAAATTATCTGTAAAATTATTTTTAAATAACTACATAATTAAAAAAAAATATAAAAATTACTGATTCTTGAACACATGTCATTTTTTTACATTAAACAACATTCACTTTTTCCTTTAATTAAGCACAACACTGAAATAAATATTATTATTTTATCACACTACAAACTTATAAGTAAACCCTAATATGAAGAATTAATTCAGTTCAAACGAAAAATATCTAGCGGTTTCGGGGAGCGAACTCGGGTCACACTGGGACGAAATACCTAAACGCACGCTTTACGCATCACGGCCGTTCTAGTCGATGGACGATTCCGGAAAAATAAGAACCATACTCTACCGGCAGGTAAAGCAGTTCCCTTTTTCATCTTTTCTAGCTCAACTGGCGAATTACTGGACAGCTACTGCATAACACTCTAAAGTTGAACTTATTGATTATTACTGTATAGAAGTTCTGTCTGTCCAGTTATTCTCATGGTACTGTCTAGGCGTTCCGTGAAATTATGTTTCAAAGTTTGTCGTGGCGTTAGCGCTACCGTCAGTCCAGCAACTGAACAGTGTTGTGTAGACATTTTCCATAAATACATCAGAGTATACACTGAAAGAAATAATTCGCGGGTGTAACTAGAATTATGTCTATTTTTTCCGTAAGGAATTAGTAATAAATTGTTACTGTCTACTGTCATTAATTATAGACAGTTCTGTTATTCAGATCGGAGAGCTATACATATGTCAACGTCAATTCATCAATGTAAAACATAACCTCACTTTATTGGACCAATTCTAACTTTTTGTATGTAACAGGTTTGTTAAATTAATATTTATACATATAATAAGAGTATATAATCTTGAAAAGAAATTGTCTTCTGAATTTAAAAAATTAGTTATTTTAATTAACTCAATTAATTGAAGCGAATTTAAAAAAAATTTTTTTTTTCTAAAGGAATTGTCATTAAAAATAAATTTTGATTGAAAAGAAATTTTTATTATTAAATCAAAATTTTAATATTAAATAATTTAAAAAATTTGTTATTTAGTTGTCAACAGTAAAATAAAAGAACAAAATTAAAATTATAAAAACTATAAACTGTAAAACCAAAAGATTTATTTTATAGAAAATATTTCGAAAATGTCAATACACAACTGTTTAGTTACTGAAACTGGCGGTAGCGCTAACGCCACGACAAACTTTGGAACATCATTTCTCGGAACGCCTCGACAGTGCCATGAAAATAACTGTACAGGACTTCTATGCAGTAATAATCAAGTTCAACTTTATATTTTCTTTAACAGTGTTATGCAGTAGCTGTCTAGTAATTCGCCAGTTAAGCTAGATTAAACTTCCATGACTAAAACTGTACAGTAACTTGAATAAATCTAGTCATGCCACGACAAATTTCTACTAGGGATATTTGATAGAAATGACACGACTTTTCAAAATTCCGTCAAACCGGAAGGACATCATTACAGCACCTGAGTGTATTTATTTGCATAATTATGTATTTAAATAAGACTGAAACGAACTAAAACTCTTATAAAGTCAACCTTAATAAATGTTTAGTTAGAAATATTTTAAAAGATTTACATAAACATTTTCTTAAAATCATTAAAACGCATAAAAACGCAACGTTTCGTGTGAAAAATCAAAATTCACATACGTCACAAAGTTTCAGTACATTCGGACTGATTACATTTGAATGCTCGCTTTACTTTAATAGTTCAAATATTTCAGTAAAAATGTATGCAGAAGCTATCAAACTATAGGATCATTTTAAAGTTCAATAAACTTTGGAGTCAAATGGGCTAAGAAGTATTCAATTTAATCATAAAAATATGAAAATATAATTGGTTCTTTATAAAAAAAGAATAGGGCCCATTTTGTCGGTCCTTTGCAGAAGTATATTCCGTATTTTCCAAATTGAGGAGGGGGGGGGGATTTAAAACCTCTTGGTTTTTCATCTTTAAGGTGCCCTGGACTGGAAATAATTCTTATCTGAATAAATTTCCAGAAAAACCAGAGATATATCACCATCAATTGATATCCTAAGTATGGAAATTATAATTTTTAGAAAATTCGTGGTGTACTAAATGCTTATAAATATTTTAATATTACAGTAATAGTGCTGTAATATTACGCGCTACTTGGAAAGAGAGACACGTTATCCATATAAGTACAAGCCCATCTTGTAAAATTTACAATTTTTCAAGTTAATAACAAAGCCTTAATATTTTTATAGAAATTTATGTTAAGTTCTTAAAATGACCTTAAAGGTTAGAATTTTCAGTACCCTATACTAATACAAGTACAGAACTTTTGTTCGTGAGAAAAATCCAGTGCCGTAAAAAATTCTTATTTGAAACAATCTTTTATTATTTTCTCCTTCTTATATTACAAACCTTTTAAATATTTCTAGTGTTTGCTTGCAATTTCAGTATTTTGAAAAAGAATATACATTTTAAGAATAACTAAACTAATAAAAATTTTTAAAAATTTTTAAATGTTAAAATAACTTTTTAAATTTAAATTAGTAGATTACGTTAAAAAATATTTTAAAACAGTTAATAATTTTTAAATAATATATATATATATTAAGGGAGTGTTTTATTGATAAAGGAGAATTTCAACTGTTTGTAAAAAATAATGAAGAAATAATTCATCCCTGGGTTTACTGGGCGCGTTCAGATTTTTGTTCACTCACACGACGAAAAATGCGGCATTTGTTTATATGGATGAATGCTGCGCGCGCCTATTTCACTCGCCGGTTCGACTGGAACAAGACGCGTCGACATTCATTACCGTGCCGAAATTCTATACAATTCTGATTTCCAAAAGAAGTGAAGTGCAAGTAGTGGTCGAAATGGCAGGAGAGAAACGCAGCAACAATAGTGATGAAGTTGTACAATCAGAAACGACAATATTGCTTGACGTTGAAGGCACAACGACCAGCATAAGCTTCGTAAAGGTAACAAAGACCATGGCCGTGTACAGTTCATCGATAAAAGCCGGATTTTTTCGCAATTTACCGGCTTTTTTCTTTTACGAACGAAATTAATTTCCTCTTATTATTTTTCTTTTCTGGAAATAATTTTCAAATACCTTACTAACGTTTGAAAATTATCTTCCTACTAAAGATTGATTAAAATCTCGTTTATTCGGATTTCTACTCTTGTGCAAGTTAGAACAAGTATGCCGGCTCTCTTCTCTCGGTCGATTTCTGCAATTCGGGGTGTGAAATCGTCCACTATATTATTTTTTAATCAAAATCTTTAAATGTCTGTCTTTAAGAGTTCACAAGTGTGTGTATAACTAATTCTTTTATTTTAAATTTGGGAATTATTTTTTTTACAAATATTTTTTAAAAACATACTTTTTAAATAAAGTTAGTAAAAAAAATTAAATTAAAAAAAAAATATATTACACTAGTCAGTAGGTAGGTTAGGTTTTTTTAATAAGGAGAATCGTGAATAATCTAGTTTATCAAAAGTTAAAGAATTTAGTGCTTAATTATTTCAAATTTTTCTAAATAAAATAAACCGTTTTTCATAATTTTTAATTTTTATATGAAATTTAATATATGAATATTTGCAATATTTAAATTCAGTTTTAATTAATTTATCTCTTAAATTTAAATATTCTTAATGTAACTTTTGAACTTAAGAGAAAGAAATTCGTGTCTTGAATAAAAATTTTATATTTTTGCGTTTCTCAAGGTTAAAAGTGACCTTGATATTTTAACAAATAGACCTTTTTTCCGTTAGATCTGTCTTCGAATAAATTTGCATAGACGTCGTGGAAAGTAGTGTTCATTTCAAGCGGTAGCGGTTTGATAATCTTAAAGTATTTTAATTAACCCAATTTTTTATTTTAATATTACTAAAAAAATAATTTAATTTTTAAGAATAATTTTATATAATTATATTGAACAACATTCACCTTATTTAATTTATAAAAATCTTTTTTTTTATTAAAATATTAATGCATTACAGTTTGATTTATTATTTTCACTCTTATTAAAATAATTAATAATTTTTTAAAAAAGACAAGAGTAAGAAAGAATAAATAAGACTTTATTCTATTAAGGAGATCCCACAGTTGATTGATTTTTTACATTGAGCTTCAATGGAGAAAGCGCATCGACTGTGGGACCTCCTTAAGTGTCATAATTAATACCAAAAATCAAATTATTTTATGTTTAGGAAGAGCTTTTCCCTTATGTAAGAAATAATTTGAAAAAATATTTGGACGAAAATTGGGATAAAGAAGAGTTTAAAGCAGATTTGGAAAAGCTGAAAGATCAGGTAATTACCTTTACTTATAATTCATAGAAATTTTATATTTTAAGGTATATTAAGAAAAACTTAAAAACTTGTTAATTTATTAATTTATATTCATTCTTCCAGTATAACAATTGTCCATGTTCTATAAATTAGTTTTAATATTGAACTTATTTCAGGATTATAAAAATTGAATTTCACTCAATATGAATTTTTTTTATGGTTCTTAAAAAAGTAATTTGATATCTTTCATATTTTGTTGTAAAAAATATTACATAAACATGAGAAAGTTAAAATAAATTATTTTTAATGCAATTTAAAAGAATAACATTTAACATCATTCAACAAGGTGATTTTGAATCAATGGTACGTTGGAACAAAAACCTCTGCTCGATTTCTAACAATAAGTTTATACCTGAGGCATTTCATTTCAAACCATTCCACCGACAAAAAATCATCACAAGGAGAGCGATTTTCTAATAAATTTTATTATATAAAAATTTAATTATTTGTAACATATTATACACTGAATCGAAAGAAAATTTCATAAACTTTCTAGTGCTATTTTTATTTTTTAAAATTTCTCTCAATTTCGTAGAGTAATTCCTGTTTGAAAGTTTAAACTCTTAATATCTCAAAACACCCCCCCCCCGTCGATTTTTATCAAAATTACACTGAGAGACCTTTGGGACTGTAGCGGAACAACGTATGTGACAGCAGCTCCACTGTGGTTTTAATGCGCTGCGGTAAAATCTTGGGCGCGTGACAGTCCCAAATGTTGGTGAGAAGCTCACCGAAGTAGTGGGAATGCCGCCTTTGGTTTGCAGCTGCCTTTGGGACTATCACGCGCCCAAGATTTTACCGCAGCAACCCAAAAGTATAGTCCTGTAGCGTTCCTCCAAAATGGTCAGTAGCGGCCTATCGAAAGTCTGCTGCTGACCCAAAGGTCTCTCAGTGTATATAAAAATGAAGCTTAACTTTTCTGGTTTCCATTACCGTATAATATATTATGGACATTTAATAGGATTAATAGAAAAAAAAATTGTTTAAAAATTGTGTTTTTGAAAAATTTGACAAATGGTACAAAGTTGAATCCTAACTAACCTTCAACTTCGTACCATTTGTCAAATTTTTCAAAAACACATTTTTTAAACAATTTTTTTCTATTAATCCCATTAGATGTCCATAATATATTACACGGAAATGGAAACTGGAAAAGTTAAGCTTTATTTTCATATAATTTTGATAAAATTCGACGGGGGGGGGGGGGTGTGTTTTGAGATATTAAGAGTTTAAACTTTCAAACAGGAATTACTCTACGAGGGATGTCTTAAGAATTTATTCTCCTTTAATTTAAAACAAAGAACACTCAAATCGGTTAAAAACTGTAGTCTGTAGACAATTTTGAACAGTAAATTGTAAAAACTGTGACACTGTGTGGACGCGCAATAAAAAAACGTACCGCCCGCTTGAAAAAATGTAACTACTTCTCTCCTAATTGCGGCTCACGAAATTTGGAAACGGGTATTGAATCTTTATAAAATTCTCTTTCCAATAGAATTTGAACGAACTTTTTAAAACGTTGAGAACATTGTTTATTTTGTGCTGGTACACTTCACGTATTTTGACTCATTTACATTCAGAACATTTTTAACATGGTATTTTTGTGCGTTTCGCGTTGCGTCTTGCGTTACCTTTGCCATGTAGATACAACATTAAGCTGCATCTACATAGAGAAAAAAAGTGAGAAACGCGCGACGCAGACGCGAAAAATTGCCATGTATTTTTCTCGCGTTTCGCGTCACGCGTTTCTCACTTTTTTTCTCTATGTAGATACAGCTTTACATGTTCGGACGCTGTGTTTTACGTTGAGCAATGAGAGAGAAAGAAAGACATACTTCTATCCTTATTACACTCATTGCTCAAAGCAAAATACAGCTTTCGAACACAAGCATTAAAACACCGCCTGACGCGCGCATTGGTCAAGCTGATCAAGCCATGAATTTACTACTAAATAATTATTTTTAAGCAAATGTTAAATTAATCTACACGAATCACCGAATCATTAAAAGAACAACGAGTATATGTGGCATTCCACGTCAAGTGATCCGGGTCCAAAGAAATGTTTGGGATCAGGTTAAAGGTTTGCACAAACAGTAGTTCTATTAGATACAATTAGAAATACCAAATATATTTGATTTATTTAAACTTATGTAACAACTGGAGAGGGTAAAAGTTTAAATTAATAAATTAAAACTACCCGGCAAAAAGCGGAGAATTGAAAAGAATTCAAAAGTTGTATTCTTCTTAATAAGCAAATTTAATTCGGCGTTCTATTCCACGGGAACCATCAAAATTTCAGAAATATCTAATATTATTCTGAATTGACTTCACAAAAATATGAAACGCGCATTCAAAAAAATGACCACTCAAGATCTCACAAGAAAAATATGGTTGTCATCTACATAGTACCGACTCTCGTCTGATTAAGGATTTTGTCGATATCTTTTTTTATCTAATTGTTATAAACAATAATAAAATCAAATGTAAAAAAAATTGAAAAAATTGCAAGAATTCTTTTTTTCTGCGCCAAAATTTTTTATCGACAAAATCCTTCCTCCAACGAGAGTCAATACTATGTAGATGACAACCATATTTTGTTTCTTTGTTTTAGATCACCCAAGACGTGAGATTTCATGTACACTGTTTGTGCACCTAAAAAAGGACGGGCTTGCGCTTGAAGGAGTGTCACGACAGCAATTTTAAATATTTTTACTTAAAAATTTTTTTACAAATACTTGAATATATAATAAAAATGACGGTTTAATTTAATTTAATGTACCAGTCATATTTTGTTAGAAAAAAAAAATCGGCCTGTTTTTTCCCTTGTCACAGTAGACTTCCCCCTTAAAACTTGACGTTAAACATTGAACAGTTGAAAATTTATTTTAATAAGAGCATTTTATATTTTATCGTAAGCACTATTCGTTTTTAACCATATTTTCACTAGTTTTAATATTTCATTTTAATAATTTTGCACTGAAATTTCAATGAAATTCACACGAAAGTAAAGTGATGTAAAAGTGATGCTATTATAGCAGGAATTGTACTGCCATTAAAAAACCGCTATTTCATCATGAGTACATTGCAGTTTTAGCATTGTTTTAGTCACGCTATGGTGTTTCTCACTGCAAATAACACTGCCAAATTTGCATGAGTAAACTGCGCCACTTTGGCAGTTTTTTTCTCCCAGTGTATTATAAGACAATAACTAGAGCAGCTCCTACAGAGCTACTCGTCAAACATTCTATTCTTTTGAATTGACTACCCAAAATTGCTAACAGTCAATTCAAAAAATAGAACTCCACATTTTTTCAAAAACTTTCAATACCAATGAAAATTTTGCGTATTAAGAAAAATAGAAATAATAATTTGACAATAGAATCTCCTTTCTTCTCAACTTCTCAAAATTTACTTTTATGACCTAATGAGGATGCTAGAAACCATCGAAACGTTGTCAACATAAATATAAACATATGTGACGCGATATGAAGAAAGACGGCTAGTCTTGTTCGGCTTCTTAGGTCCCTTTCTTCATATCGCGTCACATATATTATAATTCGGTATAAAGGCCTTGTAAAATTTACATCAATAATAACAACTACTAATTAACTTTTTATAAAAACTTTACAATTTTTTATACCCGGTTCCACCAACCCTTAGTTATCAGGCCTGTTAGTTATAGGTTCGATTGACTGACAGTCCGCTAAAGTTAAAGGCGCTGTTAAGCTGACTTTAACCGCGTATGCGATCCACCAACATGTTATAGCCATGGTTAACCAATCTTATACTATGTTCGCAAGAACATTACTTTCTCTATTGTGATTGGTAAATTCTAACAATGGTTCTCTTGAAAAATTGAAACAGTTAAAAATAAAATTAGTTACTGTATCAAACTTCCGTCGATTATTTTAAAAATTACAATAAATTTTAATAGAATTTAGGCCAAATATTTAATGAAAAGGGTTTCTGATTTTAAAAAATCAAAACCAAATCTTACTTGCGTTTGCGAAGGCAAAAAATATGCCCCACTTTATTGTTTTTTTTCAGTCATTTTATTTGAAAGATTAAAAACGTTTTTTGCACCTTAAAATACAGTATGAAAACTACAAAAAGAAAAAATTGTTTCGTTTTTCAACTGTTATTTACGATTCGTAGATGACGCCTCAAATGGCGGTCTCAAATTCGTAAGAGTTTGCGGTGCCCACGATAGAGCCGCTCTTGACAGTCTACAATAAAAAAACAAAATTTATTTCTTAGTGGACGTATATGATGGAATTAAAAAAAACGAAAATGACATCCTTTTAAATTAAATGTTTAAAAAATGATGATTTTGATTTTCTAAACATTCACTTTAAAAAAACGCCATTTTCGTCTTTAAAAATTTTTTTTAACTTCATCATATACGTCCACTAGGTATTAAAAACGATTATAAATATAACTTAAATTTTTTTTTGAGCTTTGGTTGCGAAGCGTCTCATTATTTCTGAGAATATTAATAAAAGTAAATATTCTAAATTTAAATTAAATTTTTCTCGTAGGCAAATAAAGATGAGAAAGCTAAAATCGCAGGATTTCAACCAATTTCCGGTACATCACCCGAAGAGGAAAAAGAATCTCTTGTGAAGAATATCCTTTGGCAAATGGATGAAGATCGCAAAACTGGAGCATTAAAGCAACTTCAGGGTCATATATGGCGACAAGCTTTTGAATCTGGTGACATAAAGGGACAGTGCGTAATACTTTATATTTTACTAGCTAACATTGTATTAACCCATTAAGTACATGTTAATTAAATGTTTATTTATCTATCCCTAAAAATTTGTTTATCACATTCAGTTGATTTGATAGTTTTGAAAATATCAGCAAGCTTGCAGGAAACTGTAAGTTTCCTGCAAACTTACATGTTAACTGGATTTACTTAATTAAAAACCAACGTTTCACGAATTCATTAATTTACTTTTTGTATATTTTCCCATGCGATTCATGTAGATGTATTGGTTGTTTACAGTGTCTTTGATGATGTACCAAAAGCATTGGAATCCTGGACAAATGGTGGCAGAAAAATATACATTTATTCAAGCGGTAGTGTTGAAGCACAAAAATTGCTTTTCAGTCATTCAAGAGATAAGGACTTAACGAAGGTAATCTTTTCTCCTTTTCTTTTATTATAAGTTATTTACTATATGAGTACGAAAATAATAATTATTTTCGTATATTTTACGAACGTTTTACATGGAAAGAAAGTATTCTGAAAAAATATAAAACTTTAAGTTCAGTAATTCAGAATAACACGATTTTTTCAATAGAAATTCAAAATGAATTTTAATCTTTAAAGAAAAATCAAATGACAACCTGCTTAGTACATTTTAAAAACTCAGTAGAAGCTTCCGAACATATTCCCTTCCATTACTCACACGTTTCATCCATAATGGTCAACACAGATTCATGGAATCAAGTTTTTATTAAGAAATCTAAAGAGGAAAATAATGTTTGACATAAAATTTAATGGCGGTCGGATTAGAACCCACGACTCCTGGCAAAGAAATCCAGTGTTTCCTCTGATCTGAACAGATAAATAACTGTTAATTGACCCGTGCAGAAATTTTGGTAAGTCAGAAATCAGACCCTGATAGAGGAAAATATGTCCCCGGTCAGGTAATCCAATCCGTGCCACACTTGGGACGAAACGCCTAACCTGATCAGGGCCAGATAGGATGATCTCTAGTAGGACCCTGGTGTGGCCTTGATCTGGCATTTTTTAATATTTATTTCTAAAAATACCAAATTATTTATGAGTTTTAATAACAAAAAAATGTTTTCTTTTAAATACTAGTTTAAATATTTATTAATTTTAAACATACCTATACTATGAAAATTAAAACTAAAAAAATTAAACCTACACGGAGAGAAATCTGTTGCGAATAATGCATAGAGTAGAGGTTATGAATATAACATAGACACTTACTAGCGAAAAGTATAAGAGGTCCGCCTGAATATCAGTCGACTCCGCCTAATATTCAGGCGGACTCGAGCAATAAATAGGGCTCTCTGTTATGTACATAACCTCAAAAAAATTTATTTTAATTTTGAATATTATTACAGAATTATTCGTATTAATTTTAATTTCACATCAATTGTAAACAAAATAATTTTTTTAAATAAACTTCATACTTAAATGTTACATACAATAACTAATAATTTTTAAGATTTCAGCAAATAATAGAAAAACAATTAACTAAAAAACACTATGGAAATATAACATTTTTATTTCAATATTTAAATGTTGAGAAACATATAATTAACATTCTCAGGAAGTTTTGTATAAATGTTTATGTATGCAATAACAAGAAATATATCTTTCTTATTATCTAAAATAACAAGGCATGCTAGATATACACTACCGGTGGAAATTGTGCGACCGCTAACACCTCGAGCTATTAAAAAACACACCCGCATAGAAACAGTGATAACTCCGTCAAAAATGAATCTAGATGCTTTTTTTAAATTGCAATGGAAAGCTTATTAAATTTCCAATGAAATCACACTATTTTTATTTGTATTGCATAAATAGAAAGCGAGATATCATGTTATAAACACAAAAATATAATTTTTTAAATTTCTGACCCTGACTTTGACTCCTGGCAAAATTTAGAAAAGTTTATGAAAAAAATTGTTACTTTCACAGACTATTCCTTGTAATGTGAGCTTTAAATAGAGACCAAGAACAGCAAAAAATATTAACGAGTTCCCGAGATATTACAAAAAGAGTCGGACCGTACGAAGCAAAATTTTCAATCATCGTTTTCTCTATAAGGGGCCGTCTATAAATTACGTAAGACATTTAGGGGGAGGGGGGTCAGCAAGATCTTACGAACAAAAAAATTAATTAATTAATTTTTTTTTATCTTATCTTCGGTGCGTTTGTGAGAGGTAAAGCATGGCTTTGCTTCAAGGAGTAGTTTTCTCGTCCTTAGGATGGTAAAACTGCTGCCTGAAGTAAATGCATACTTTGCGTCTCAAAAACGCGCCGAGAAAACGTAAAATAAAAACTTTACAATTTCTCCTGCAACTAGTCGCTTCGGTTGAGATAATACTGGTTTCTGATTCAAAAATAACTGGCCTATTTTATCAGTTAAATTGTTAACTTCTGAAGCCTTCCCGTTAATAACTTTAGTAGGTGTAACATAAGATGTATAGTATTGAGTTCCGCATTTGAACGCAACTTGCAAAATGTTACACTGATAGGTAAGACCACTTGTTTCCAAATCGAAGAAAACAAAAGCAGGACTTACGTTCTTCTGTAATTTTTCTGGAAAATTTAAATTTGAGTTCCGGTACATCTGAATTGCTTTTGAATTATCTGTACACTGAGAGACCTTTGGGTCAGCAGCAGACTTTCGATAGACTGCTACTGCCCATTTTGGTGGAACGCTACAAGACTATATTTTTGGGTTGCTGCGGTACAATTTTGGGAGCGTGATAGTTCCAAAGGCAGCTGCAAACCAAAGGCGGCATCCCCACTACTTTGGTGAGCTGCTTACCCACATTTTGGACTGTCAGGCTCCCGAAAGTGTACCGCAGCGCACCAAAACCACAGTGGAGCTGCTGTCACATACGTTGTTCCGCTACAGTCCCAAAGGTCTCTCAGTGTAGTTACTGCACTTTGAGCTGTGCATTGATTTTTCAGATCTAGAGAAAGTGTTATATTGCTTTTATAGGTGTGCTGTTCTGTAGATTCTCTCTAAATAATGAAATGGGCAATTTTTTTGACTAACCGCACAATTTACTCGAGTATCTGCAGATTCAGATAAACTATGCAGATATTTTTAGGACACTTTCGGGTTATTGAATTATTTAAACTTTCGTTAGCTTGACTGCATGCTGCAGAGGCAAATCTTTCTGCATTTTCAGCAAGTTTATTGAATATGCGTTGCAAAGTTTCAAATAATTCAGGAGATTGGAAACCACCAGGAATAGCCGAGTGATCATAATTTTCCTTATCAACAGCATATTTGCACCAAATTCCACAGTTATCTTCGGTGCTAGTAACTTTATATAAAAGAAAAAAAAAATTGACAACTCCTTTTTTCGTATGGTTTGTATCATCAACCAACTTCAACATTATACTTTTTTTAAGTACTACTGTGTACCACAAGTCTTGCAGCTTCTTCAGCTTTCATGGCTTTAGAAGTTCAGGGTTGCTACAGAACCTGGAAAACCTGGAAAACCTGGAAAAGTCAGGGATTTTTTAAAAAAGGTCTGGAATACCTGGAAAAGTCAGGGATTTTTAAAAAAAAAGGTCTGGAATACCTGGAAATGTCATGGAAATTTGAAATGCCTGGAATTTTATTCCACTTAATATTTTTTACTACATTTTTTCTTTTAAAAAATGATGTCTTGGAATTCCTGAAAAATGTCCTGAAATATCCTTGAATTTTTCATATTTTGCTTTTAAATATTCAATAATTTAAAAATTTTACTCAAATTTAAAAAAATAATTTTTTTGATCCATCAAAAAATAATTTTAATTTGTCGTTTGATTAAAGAATCTGATATCTATATTATATAATATTGATTTTTAACTCTTTTTATAATAAAATTAATATTTTTGTTCAAGTAGGTTAATTTAAATTATGTTAATCGTAATATGAAATAATATTACACATGTAAATGTCCTGGAAAGATAAAAAATCTGTTCTGGAAATACACGCAACTGCGAACAGGATTCGCGATACTTCGCACCTAGTAAGTGAGTACCAGGACCTCGATCTATGATTTATTTATTTATTTATTTATGACATATACGGGTAACAATAAAGACCCTTCAATATTACAAGTAACTTAACCAAAATTACAGAGCCATAGATGCATATCAAACATTTTCAGTATAAAGCAATGAACGCAATTTAGTCACAAAAGATGTAACATTATTATGAAAGAAATCCAAATCATCCGAGTATAAGTTACCCTCAAAACAAAGTCTACTAAAAACAGAATTATTGCCATATTTCGTTCTATGAAATGATTGGAAAAATGGAGTAACATATCGCAAGCGTCGCACAGGAGCAGAGAAATTGATTAGTGACAATACTGAGGGACACATGATTAAACCATTAATTACCTTGAAAAGAAAAAGTAGGTCAACAAACAAAAATCTAGATTCAATCTTGGGAATTTTAAACTGAGTTCTTAAACTAATATAATCATGTATATAAAAATCAAAGGGAACATTAAGTTGTTTGGCTAAAAAACGCAGAAAACGATTCTGTACTCGTTCGAGTCTTAGAACGTGAACACTAGCAAATGGGAACCAAATTAACGAACAATATTCAATAACAGACCGAATTAAGGAAAAATAGAGTATTCTTAGTGTAGATAACTTATGGAAAACCTTGGAATTACGCATAACAAAACCCATTATTCTCAGTGATTTACTAACAACATAGGAAATGTGTGCGTCAAATGTTAAATCATAAGATAAGACAACACCAAGATCACGCACTTGATACACTCTAGATAGTATATTATTATTAATTGTATATATTATATATATTTTCGTGTTTATTTTTTTAGAAAAAGAAATAGAATAACATTTATTTATATTCAAAGGCATTCCATTCAGTTCGCACCAGCTGAGGAGAAAATCGAGGTCACTTTGTAATTTAACATAATCATCAAGACAATTAACCATACGATAAATCTTTAAGTCATCTGCAAACAATAAAAAATTGGAAAACTTAATTTTAAATTTAATGTCATTAATAAAAAATTATGATGATTGTATCAAGCATCGCCTCCCAATGTTCTTTCCTTTCCTCTGTGCTTGAAATTTACTTGCAGTAGAATGTATGAAAGGAAAACAATGTTACTTCTATAAGCAGTCCTGATTCAAGCGTCCTATCACTAAATAGTCGAAGTTACATTTTGAAGTGAAAAATTCACAAATATCTAAGGTAGCTGTTAAGGAAATAAGCATTCCATAGAAACAATTACTTGTTTGGAATTCATTCTTAGTTTCCTTAGCTTTTTCTTCCCATTATTCAAGATATTTGATGAAGTTTGTAACAACCTGTTAAAAAACATAATTTAAATATGTTTTCATAGTTAATTACATTAAAGAAATTTAATATAATAATATACTACTCACATTCCAAGACTAAAATAATAATACATATATGTATGTAAATTCGTTTTACGTTATAAGATTTACCTATTTAAGATGAAGGTAGTGCTTAATGTTAAAATCGTCTCAAAGTAATATTTCTTTTCAGTTCTTAAGTGGCTACTTCGACACAGAAGTAGGAATAAAAAATGAAGTTGACAGCTACAGAAATATACTAAACAAGATAAACGTTCCTGCTTCATCAGTACTGTTTCTCACCGATGTCGTTAAAGGTTTGATGATTTTTTAATATATTAAATTGACTTTAGCAGTACATATATGCTATGTATTTATTTATTCGTTTTTACACCTATCTTAAGCCTACAATGTTGATTATACAAGTGTTTTACACCGTAGAATTTCTTTACAATTGACGCTTCGCTCTGTTCTGTGTCCCCTGAATGAGTCAGCCTCCAGCTGCGCCGGAGACCTACGCGTTTTTCAAGCGTCGGTTCTTCGATCCAAGCCCTTCATTTTTATTCCATAAACTTAATACTAACTTTTTCGACTACAGAACGACTTTAAATTAGAAGTACTCGTATTTGCTTGGACCACCCGTATAATTTTCATTACATTTTCATACTTACAATTAACAATTAAACGAATCGGAAAATCTTACAATCATACGGGAAATATTGTGTAATGATATGCACTGTCGATTATATTATTTTCTACGGTTTACCCTCTCTTCTGGCGAGAAAACTCATTTAGACGGGAGGGTGGTTCAGGTAAATGCGAGTACTCCTAATTTAGTAAAATAAGATGTAGTTTGTAAAACAATTCCACGATGAAAATTGTAACGCTGAATTACAACATAGATTCAATATACCTATAGTACTTACATTATGATAAGGATGAGCTACTTTTATTATCCTGTGTGAAATTATTATTCGTGATAATATAATAATAAGGATTATCTAAATTTTACTTTATGCGTCTTAATATAATTAATTTTAA
This sequence comes from Leptopilina heterotoma, assembly GCF_015476425.1. Lineage (NCBI taxonomy): Eukaryota > Metazoa > Arthropoda > Insecta > Hymenoptera > Figitidae > Leptopilina > Leptopilina heterotoma. The sequence goes on from NW_025111054.1 coordinate 1,317,721, forward strand.
AGTGTAAAAATGTTAATTATTTGCTGAAATAATATTTATAAATATGTACATGCATTTAGTTTGAATTAAAAATTTTAATAATTCTATGTATGTTTTAGAGGCCAAAGCAGCTAAGGAAGCTGGAATGTCGACAACTATTGTGATTCGTGAAGGTAATGCTCCTCTTAATGAAGAAGACAAATCAACTTTCTCCACAATAAAATCATTTGATGAATTGTGTTTCCAATCTGTGAATAAGCGCCAGAAAGTTGATTCTGTTGAAGATATAAAAGATTCAGAAGTTGAAGAAGTTTCTAAAAGTGAACCAATCGAGACTGGAATTGACAGTAAAAGTCAAGTTCCTATTAAAAATGACGATGAAAATGTCGTAGAACCAATGGATGTATCCGAAGAAAGTTTAGCGAAAATTGAGGAAAAAGCTGAAGCAATTTTGCAGGAGGAAAATGAAATGAAAGATGTAGTTGAAGTTGAACAGTGCGAAAAGAAAAGTCCATCGTCTGAAATTTCTAAAGAAGAAACACCTAAACTCGTTACTGAAGATTCCAAGGAATCGAAAAATACCGAAAGCGAAAAACCTAAGGAAGAATGTACTAAAGTCGAAGAGAAGAAGGATGAAGAAACAATAGCAAAAGAATCAGACGAAATTTTAAAAGTGGAGAAAGTTAATGAAACTGAAAAACCAGTTGATGAAAGTGTAAAACAATCTGTTGCTGAAAAAAAATCAGAAATTGAACCAGCGAAAGCAAAAGAATCTCAAAATACAGATCCTACTCCTGAATCGAAAACTGACGAAAAAGAAGAAGAGAAAGTTGAAACGACACCCGAAATCAGTACAAAATCCAAAGAAACGATTGTCACTGAAGAAAAGGTAATAAACAAGAATGAAAATAAAGATCAATCTCCTAAAACGAAAGAAACAACTGAGGAATTAAAAAAAGATGTTCCAGAGAAAACTATTGAAATAGAAAAAGAAAAAGCAACGGAATCCGAAACAAAAGACTCGAAGGTTGATGTCAAAGAAAACGGAGAAGCTAAAAAAACAGAAGAGAAAGAGCAACCATCAACAGAAGCGGAGATAAAGAAGGATCAACCAGAACTGCGAAGTGACAAGGCAGAAGAAGAGAAGAATGAAAAGAAAGAGGAGGACATGTTAGATAAATCAAAAGAAGAAGAAAAAGAAGAAAAAGTTACAGAAGTTGAAAAGGCGAAGGAGGATGAAAACAAATTTAATGGCACGAGTAATGGCAAAGAGAAACACAGTAATGGAGTAGAAGAGAATAATAAGTCAGATTCGAATACGTCGAAAGCAAGTTCTTCGCAGAACGGTGAGGCGGAGGTTGGTGAATCTTCTGAAGCGATTAAAGTAAAAAAAGTTGTTGATCCAACAGTTGCAGATGGAGCAGGTGAGCCCGAGGTTGTCACTCCTCCTGTAGCTGTCGCCGCAACGTCCTAATCACATTTTGTGCGATATAAGTCATACATACATGGCTCCTAATCCCTCGATTACTTATCTTACGTTTATAAAAGAAACAATTACACGAACACGACTCACTGCAGCTCAGTGGATTATCGGGAGAAAAATTAACATTAGACAAGTTCAATTAATTGAACATTGTCTTCTCATTCAGAGAAAAGTGTTGTAACAAATAGTTTAGTCATTGCCAAATTAATCATAGTGAGCGTTTTTTATTACAAGAAATTTAAAAAATCAAAGCTATCATATGTAAAATTATGTTCGATGTTACTTTTATTACATAAAAACTGATGACGAAAGAGATTACGTTTCTAAAAAGCAAAAAGAGTTTTTTTTTTAAACTTTTTTCTGAAAATAAATTAACTTTAATTCTTTACACTTTTTTTAAGAAAGTAAAATTCAAAGAAAAACTATTTGAACACCGTGCTACAAGTTTGAATATCTTTTTTTTTAATATTTCATGAGTTGACACACTTGTTCCTACAATAATATGATTTTTTAAAAGCATCTTTAGATAGTTGATTTAAATATTGTGGTGCTGTATTTTGCTCAACGACGCAATTTTTATGTACGCACACTTTCAATCTAAAACTTATTGGATCATCATATAAATAGAAATAGAACGGCCACAAAATTGCCTCGTTGGTTGCAAATAAATGTTGTTAAATTCCTAATTTTCGCAGAAAATTCTGAAGAATTAAGAATTTAATGACAAACTTTGTATAAGAGTTTCTTTTCGACTTTTCTTAACTTACTTTTTAATCTGATTACTCCACGCAACTATTCTTTATATCGTCGCTTGAAGAGGAAAACGTCAGTATGAAAATATTTTGAATATTTTCTATCATTCCAACTGCCATTTGAAGAAAATTACATTTCGAAATTATCAACTCTTTTATTTAAGGTTTATTTTACTATAAACTAGTAAAATTTAAATTTTAAGCCCATCGAAGTTGACATTATTTAAACGAATATTTCCTTCGGACTTGGATTAATAATCCAAGTTTGATTAAAATCAAACCCTAATTAAAATAAATCAAATGATAATCATTCTAACATTCTAAAATTAAGAAGATGAAGAAAATATGTTAAGAATATTTATAAAATATTCAAAAGGAGCTCATTTACATTACTTATTAATTATTTTTTGTATTTTATTATTTATTTACTAAATAATTGAATTTGAAATATTAAATGAATAATTTAACATAAATTCCTAACGTCTTTTTGAAGATGAACGTCAACCTAAATTAAAAAAGATATTTTAATTTCGAAATGAAATGTTTATAACAATGGTACAGTTTATAAAAATTCTTTGAAGCGACGTCGTTCTTAGTGCTTATTTGAAATGTCAGAGTTCTCCCCTCTGTGATATTTTGTGGCAGATCTGTTTTCCTTACGAGATTAACGCAAAACCTTGAACAGTGCGTGTTTTTGGTGCATATAACATGTATAATTATTTCATATGTATACATGATCATTGCATATTGATTCAACAATATTTTAAGGAACATTACTAATGACTACAGTTTATTATCATCTCATATTAAAAGCGTAAATATTTTGACGTACACATTATTGTAGGTGTTCATGTACATGTAACAAATGTCGAAAGTTCTTTCAATGTTAACTTGTACATATACAGGTACCAAAAACATGCATGTGTTCATGTGCGTCAATTTTTAGCCTGCTAGTATTAAGAATTAAATTTACCATCTCACATTCGGTATATGATCAATTCTTTTTATATTATTCCATGCTGAAGTTCATTTGCTTAATTATTTTATCTCCCCAATGTTTTAAAATCTGAAGGAATGCGCTGTGCGAAATCGGTAAGATAGGGAATTCGTAGATGGAGTATGATATACGAAATATACTCTGTGCCAAATGACCTAAGAAATGTCATTTTTCATTGTATTTTTATGTCAATAAACTGAGAACAGTCGATCTTTGCTGTCGCTTCTTACAATTATTTAAACTATGTAAAACTGTCAATTGGCATTCTATATTTAAATCCTTAAGGAATTGTTAAAGAAAACCTAAGCGAAAATATTAAATTTTTAAAAGGGCTGTTTTTTTTTTATAAAATAATGAACGATTATTTTTTTCTCGATTTTACATTAAATATGTATCTTCACTTAGGTTACATTTTAACTTTGATTTGATATGGAAAAGTGACCAGCAGCCTTTATAGTACTGCGAAATCTAGTATTTTGTTCATATTGTAGAATGTCTTTTGTGCATAGTACTTAAGCTCAAAAATATAACTTTCCATTTTACATAAATGTTTTTGACAGTAATTTAAAGTACAAACATAGTTGCATATTACTTAATTTAACATACAAATTTTCTTGACAAAATAACGTTGTTTGCTTGAGTGCGTGTGTTGAAATTTTTTTGGAACTAAACTAGAAGCTTAACTTTTGAAATTTTAGGTTACAAAACGTCAATTTATTTATTTATTTATTTAATTTTATAATTTGCCAAATTTTCTGTGATTTTTTCTATTAAAGTTTTAATTGATTCAAGCTTCTCGTTTATTTTTACAATTTGGTTAAATAACATAAATTGAATATTATATTTTAAAAAATATAATTAGAAAAAAGCTTTGTAATTATTATAGTTCTTGAAAATAAGTTTTATAGCTTTCACTGCAAAATATTCAAATTTAGTTTTCAAACTAATCTAGTTTGATAATCTAGTTCCAAAATTGTTTCTTAATTCTAAAACTATAGGAGAAATTTATACAATTAATTTCTCGTATAATTCTTTCGAATGTTTTTACGTATATGCTTAGATTGTATTAATTTTTCTTCGACGACTGGAGTATTTGAAATTCTCAAAATGTGACTCTCTTTTTTATATTTCCAAACTCTTTTTCTTTGTTTTGCATACTTATTAAACGTTTCAAAATCATTATTTTGATTATTTATAATTTATTTTCATTTTATTTTTTGAACATTTGCTCGAAAGGTCGACTGATTATTGAAGAATTACAATTAATGATTAATAAATAAAGAGACTGCCTTGGCTGACTATATGATAATTTTAAGATTTTAAGGTGCAGGACGTCAGTAACAGAATCAACATAAAGTTCTCGATTGACTTTCACGTCATCATACAAATTTTATCATTCCATATCGTCTCATATTAATGTCTGCGTCAATAGTCGAGAGCAATATTAGATAATGTTTAAGATTACCTGCGCGTTAGAAAGAGACAAAGTTCTCAATTATACTGCGATTTTCAATTATATCATTCTTTGTCTACTTTGTGACTAAGTATCTACTATAATCTGATAAGTTTTCTAAGTTTCAAAAATATTTAAGAAGAAAATAAAAACACAATTTTTAAGTTAAGATCTTATCTTTTTTAATGATCCTTATTTAAATTCATTCCGAACATAATTTCAACTAAAAGTATTTTTTTTTTAAACACACACGGAAAAAATTAATGGTTGTCACATCCATACCTTTGATTGCTTCAACCATATTATATTGAAAAATACGTCCAAACCATACAAAAATTCATAACTAAAAAGCCGTTTATAATAAATTAATGAAACTTACATTGATTACACACAATTGTTCACTCTTTTAAAAGAAAATATTTGCATGATTGTAAATTTAAAAATTCCATATTTTTAATAACAATTTTATAAATTTTTTTAATTATTTATGTTTTCTACCCCTCCAATTGCAATCAAATTCATAAAAAGTTTACTCCCTAGACTCTTCTTGAAGCCCGAAGAAAAAATCAGGCGAAAGGAATCCACGAGAAAAAGCAAAAGAAATCAAATGTAATTTTTTATAAGTCAATTTTTTTACATTTCAGTATTTAATTTCTCATTTGCTATTTGTATAAAAATAATTATTAATTACAAATAATATTATTCAGGGTTCCCACGCAACCTGGAAAACCTGGAAATGTCAGGGAATTTTTATAAACCTTGAAAAAACCTGGAAAAATCAGGGAATTTTGATTGGAATCCTGGAAAATGATTGTTTTCTAAAGTTATTGTGCTTATTCTTGAAATTTAATTTTTCTTTAATTTAATTTTCTTAATTCAAATTTCTTAATTCAATTTTAAAAGAGTTGCCTTTACAATTTTTCTTCGCAATAATTCAATTATTTTCATAAATAATAAAAAAATTTATAGATTTGCAATTATTTTCATAAATAATAAAACTCATCACAAAATTTCAATTATTTTTAATACAATTTTAATAGAATTTCTCGAAAACAGTATAATTATTTTTAAAAATTTTATTAAAATTCATCAAAGAAATTCAATTATTTTCAAAAATTTTAATGAAATTCGTTTTAACAAATTCAATTTTTTTTCAAAAATTCTCCTCCAGTCAATGATTTTCAATATCTACTATTTTAATAAAAATTTCCAAAAGAAATGAATTATTTAAAAAATTTTTTTTATAAATTTCTTCGCAATAATTCTATTATTTTCAAAAATATTCAATTTATGTTTACAGAGATTTAATTATTTTTATAAATATATGTAATACAATTTTTTACAGGGATTCAATTATCATTTTCATAGATAATAAAACTCATTGCAGAATTTCAATTATATTTTGTATATAATTTCAATCGAATTCCTCAAAAAATGTAATTATACTTAAAATTTTATTAAAATTCGTCAAAAGAATTCAATTATTTAAAAATTTGTTAATAAAATTCTTTATGAGAATTGAATTTTGAGAAACATTCAATTATTCAATAAATTATTTATTTTTGTATTAAAAATAATTAGGTATTTAAAAAGAAATATTATTAAAAAATTCTTCTCAAGAATTCAATTATTTTCAAAAGTAATAAAATTCTTAGCAGAAATTCAATTATGGTCAAAAGTTTAATAAAAGTTATTGTCGAAATTTCAATTATTTTTATAAATATTAAAATTTTTCTCTAAAATTCAATTATTTTCAAAAATTTTAATAAAATTCTTGGCAATATTTCAATTATTTAAAAAAATTTAATTATAATTCTTGACAAAATTTCAATTAATTTCAAAAACTTTTCTCAATTCAATGAAATTTTTTTGCAGATATTCAATTATTTTTAATACATTTTTAATCTAATTTCTCGAAAAATGAAATTGTTCTTAAAAATTTTATTGAAATTCTTCAAAAGAATTTTAATTACCTATTTAAATTTAACTTTGTAGTAGAATCACTTTTACTACTGATTCTACTAAGAAATACAAGTGGAATACATTTATTACCAATTTATTATTCGAAAGTTTAAAAAAAATCGAAAATCTTTTAGTTTTATTGATACTTTTTTAAATAAATCAAAATAGGGGTAGTTTTGGGGTTGAAAGTTAGACCTGAAATATTAGTAAGGGTATGTTTAATTGTCCCAATAATCTTCAAACAATTGTTGAATAAAAATTTCCCCTTTTTCTAGATTTTTTGCAAGAAAATTGGTTACCTTCTGTTTAAGGGTTGATTTTACCCCTAAAAACCACAAATGACTTGATCTCGAGAAACGGTCAGACAGGGGTATCTTTTTTTTGGCTCTAGTTTTCAAAAATCCTTGGTTCATTCATGTGTGCGAAAAAAAGTTTAATTTTGTCGGACGGTGGAATATGTCATTTGTTAAAAACGTGAACAATTTCTAACAAACTTTCTTTAGTTGTTTAAGTAAAATAATTAAAAACTTCTTAATATAAAAATTATAAATTAACAAATTTATGAAATGAATACATTTTAATATTTTCGTACTCTATATTTATAAAAATAATTTGTGTCCCTCCTGAGTTTTCTTTACAGGTTGTCGCTATCCAAGGTCTTATCGAGTTCACTCGAGTTTCCTTGAGAGAAAAATCCTTTACAGTGTTGTTATTATAATAAAATAAATTTAATAGTTAAAGTACTCGATTACCTTACTCATTTTTTCTAATTTTAAAAATATTTCAATTTTCGTAAACAATATTTTTAGTTTTAATCGTCAAATATTTTTACATAGATTACATATTATATTTAAAACGTTAAAAAATATGATATTATTTAGAAAACGAGGCTTCGGAGATGAATTTGAATTTTTACTCACATTGATAATACTATTTTAATTAATAATTTCAATAATTTTTTTTATCCTTTTAAACAAATATAGGTGAAAAATAAACGTTAGATTCTGAACTTTAATTTGATATATATTATAAATATGTTGAAATTATTAAATAACGTTAAAATATAATTATAAAATATACATGCTATTTAACCAAAGCTCGAAGATAAATGAATGAAAATAAATCTCTGAAAAATTAAAAGGTTATTTGTTATAAATAATTCATCTGTAGAAAAGTTGACGCATCACTAACATAGAAATTTTTAATTAATTTATTAATTTATTATTATCATAAATATTATAAATTATTTAATTAATGTAGAAATTAAAATATGAAATCAAAATTTTATTTAATCCAAATAAAATATTCTTGCTGCAATGTCGTCAAGAATCCAATTTATGCCCTCAACTAAATTTTCAGCAGTAACGGCGGAACATTTAAAAATTTGACAATGATGAGACTTTATATTCGGCAATTCTAATACTTCCGCAATTTCCGATGCTGAAAGTGCACCAGTCAAATCTTGTTTATTAGCGAATACTAATAAACTAGCACCCTCTAATCTTTCTTCTTGTAACAATTTGTGCAATTCGATTTTACAGTCCTCAAGTCTTCTTCTATCTGCACTGTCCACGACCCAAATAAGACCGTCCGTGCATTCAAAATAATTTCTCCAATAAGATCGTAATGATTTTTGTCCACCAACGTCCCAAATATTTAATTTATAACCACGATGTTCCAAAGTCTTAATGTTGAATCCTAGTGTTGGCGAAATTGTATCGATTGGTTCTCCATTAATCCTTTTTAAAACTGTTGTCTTCCCTGCATTGTCTAAGCCCCTGAAAGTTTTAATAAAACATAAAATTTTTACAATGAATAATTTTTCTGTAATAAAAACTATTCTAGAAAACATATAAAACATAATATGGTGTAGATTTTTCAAGAGAATTTAATAAAAAAAAATATGTTTGAATTTTAAAAATTATTTTTCTGTTAATAAGATTGTTCCAAATTTTTTGAATTTTGTTGGTCCAACTTTGACGATCTGGATTTTCTAAGAAAAAAATTACACGTTAATGCCTATAAGTAATTCTTATAGTGTAGTAAATGACCTTTAAAATAAGCCTAAGATCATTGAAAAGCGTACATTATTTTAGAAGTTATTCAAATTTTTGTAAAACATTGAAAATGACGATTTTTTAAAAATATCTTTAAATCAAATATTGTCCAAACGACTTCTGAAATATCTTGTTCTTTTCAAAATGTTATCATCTTTCAAAATATAAACAGAAAAAAATTTTAGTTTCAATAAATTTTATGCTTTCAAACGTTTTTCATTCGCCTGAAAATGAGTGGTCTCTCAATTTTGACCGGTAGTGTACGGGCCAATTATTGACAAAAATATAACCAGTCCGAGTCAAATAAGAGAACATTTTACATAAAACTATAAATTAAATTTTTCATAACTATAAAACATGAAGATATCGGAGTGATCGATTTCTTCATGTTTTATAATAATTAAAGATGACCAAGTGATAAAATCATTATCAATTCAATTATTATCTTCAACAATTTTTAACTAAAATTCTTCTTTAAATCGATTATTTTTAATAATTTTCGAAAAAGTTCTTTGACAATTTTCAAATCAATTTGTTTACAATATTCAATTTTACGAAATTTCAATATTATTCGTAAATTCCTCAATTAAATATATATTCGAAAATAAAAACTTCAAATCATATAAAAAACATTCAATTAAACTTTTTCAAAAAAATTAATTACAAAATTCAATTATTTTTAAGAATCTACGCTTTAATGCTTTTAATATTCAATTTTAATCTAAAATTTTAACTGAAATACATTTTTAAATCAATTTTTATTAGAAAATTCTACTAGAATTCAATTATTTAAATACAAAAATAAATAATTTATTGAATTCTTTTGACGAATTTTAATAAAATTTTCAACTTATAATGTTTTCAAGACCTTAATTTTTGACAAATAAATTTGTTTTTATTGTGGCCTTGGGTCCACTTTTTTTGAAACAAAAAGTTTCGCGTTTAAAAACTTTTCAAAAAAGTCTTTTGGAAATATTTTTAAATGTTTTTCTAAATTTAGTAGAGCTTTTTGAGACGTAAAATATTGAAAAAATTTGTTACTTATGCTTTTTTGGTGTCAAATTAACATTTAAATTTGAATATTTTCTATTATAACTGTACAGATTCTTCAAAAATGCATTAAATAACTTATTTTTGAACTTTATACTTTTTTTGGTAATAAATTGAAATAATAAATGGCGAAAATGCAATTTATAATATTCATAACATGAAGTTAATATATTATTACTAAAAAAATAATGTAATTAATAAATAATGTCTTGATTTTTTTTCCTAAGCTGACAAATACTTTTATTTAAGCAAATTGAAAAATAGATAATTTCACTTTTAGGTAGTAATTTTATAATATAGTACTGATTTACTTACAACATAAGAATCCTCATTTCTTTCTCTTTTTGTTTTAATTTCTTTAATACTGTTAAAAGGCCCATTTTGACTCTTCTTCCTTTTCTGCTATAAGAAAACTTTTTTTTTAACCCTTTCGAAAAATCATAGTATCCTTTCTTTTCATTTATAATTTAAAATCTGTTTATAATATCCTCCTGGAGTACACTTTTTTAATTATTATTTTTCTTTTCTGAATGATTGCTGAATAATAAAACCATCAAATTGAAAATAGTTTAAAAAAAACTTCCAATCAGTATAATATGACGTCTGAAAATGGTAAAATAAGGGTGCATTCAAACCAGCTTCAAGTCATTGGTGCGCAGCGCACATCTAAATGTAAAGGTGTTTCTACAATAGCTTGTAAATGGGGCATTCCACGCCAAATCGGAAATTATTTTGCTTTTGCATTTCAAATTTTTTTAAACATTGTTTTTCTTTTAGTACTCTTTGAAATGAGCTACCATGATTTTTTTTAAATTTTTTCATAAAGCGGTTCAGAAGATACAGATTTTTGAAAAATGAAATTTTTTTCGTACCTAAATTTTTTTTAAATGCTTATAACTCGGTCAAAAATTGATCAAATTAGACCTTTTTATAATGAAAAGTTTTATTTTTACGCGTAGTTTTCAATAAAAATATTTTTAAAAAACTTTAAAATAATTTACGATAATATTTAAAAATTTTTTAAATAAAATTTCATTTTGCTTCCTCTAAAGGAAGCTTTGTATTAGCAAAATTTTGGATTGTCATTTTTTGACATATTTATAAATTTTTTTTTATTATGCCTAATACTTTAGTACTTTATATATGCACAGGAACTCGCCGTATAAATGTTCTAAATAAATAAAAAAAAATTTCGACGTATTTTGAACACCGAAGTCCAAAAAACGGATTTTAAAAATTTGTCCCGATGTGTGTGTGTGTGTGTGTGTGTGTGTGTGTGTGTGTGTACTAACATTACATTTGCCTCAATATCTCAGAATAAGAAAGAGCTAAAGGCCTCAATTTTTTTTTAAATTGTAGGTCTCCCCGGGGGACATAAAATGAGAGTATTTTCAGCCCGATTCATGAAGTTTAACTATTTTTTTTTGCATTTTTCATTTTGTAAAAAAACGTTTTTTGGACGTAACTTAAAAAAATGTTAGGACACTTATAAATGTTTTTCTTTAGTTTTGTAGAGTTTTTTCACACGCATCTTTTGAGCCCTAATTGAATATTTTTCGTTCATATTAACCGGAAATATTAAACTTTAAAAAATCAAAAATTTTAGAAAATAAGACTTTTTTGAAAATTTTGTTGAAAAATGTAGAAGTTTAGTTTTGTTTTGTATTTAGTTTTGTAGAGTTTTTTCAGACGCATCTTTTGAGCCCTAATTGAACATTTTTCGTCTATATTGACCGGAGATATTAAACTTTTAAAAATCTAAAATTTTGAAAAATAAGACTTTTATAAAAAATTTTTTAAATTATGTAAAAGTAACTTCAAAAAATTATTACCAACTTGAAGAGCATTAAAAACGCTTCGTTTAACCTATTTTTTAACCTGATTCGGGCAGAAATCATGAAATTATTGGTATTTGAAAAATCAAGAATTGTGGAAAATATCATTTTTTCAACATTCTTGTTTATTAATTTATGTGTAATTATTAAACTATTATTATCATCTTATAGAATATATAAAAACACATTTTTTGGACCAAGATTTAATGATTTTTAACCCTTTTATAAAAAGTAATTCTTATATTTCAATTATTATTATTTCTATGAGGAAGCAAAGTGTTCATGAAATGAACACCAAAATTATAAAAATGTACAACTTGGCAGCGGTTTTTAACTATGTATGTATCGATCAATTTTTTTTCAAAATTTTTTGTAAGAAACTAGCACAAAATTAACAATTTTTAAGCCTTGTCCGATCGTGGGCAAACGATGAGATCTATTTATTTAAAATTTTTTAATTTTTATATACACAGTGAAAAAGGTAGGCCTAACTTGTCATTTGACCAAATCACAATTTTACACAGAAAGAAGGTTAAGTTTGGAGAGACTCAGTCTGAAAACACATTTGCTGTGAAAAATTTGTGTGATTTTGTCAAATGGCAAGTTAGTCTTTTTGCCACCACTGCGTATATAAAAATTTCAAAATAAATAGATCCCATTGTTTGCCCACGTTCGGACAAGGCTTAAAAATTGTTAATTTAGTGCTAGTTTCTATTACAAAAAATTTCGAAAAAAATTAATCGATACATACATTGTTAAAAATGAAATTTTATTTTAAAAATTTTAAAATCTTATCGTAAATTATTTAAAAAATTTTTAAAAATATTTTTATTGAAAACTACGCGTGAAAACAAAACTTTTCATAATAAATAAACGTTCAATTTGATTACTTTTTGATCGAGTTATGAGCATTTAAAAAAAAATTTACGTAAAAAACGTCATTTTTCAAAAATCTGTATCTCCTGAACCTTTTTTTATGAAAAAATTTGTAAAAATTAAAGGTAGCTCATTTCAAAGAGTGCTAAAAGAAAAAAAAATGTTTAAAAAAAAATTTGAGATGCAAAACCAAAATGATTTCCGACTTGGCGTGGAATGCCCCAAATACATTTGTTTTGTCTGAAGTCCAACCCACAATATTCGCAAACGATACGCATGAGATAGAAAAGGACACAAATATATCTCTGTCCTTTTCTAACTCATGCTTTGCGTTCGCGAAATAGCAGCGTTTTTCGTTGCGTTTTGTAACTAGGACATGAGTGTGAGAGAGATGGAGATATATGTTCGCTATATTTGCTCTCATGGCCAAGTTACAAAACGTAACATAATCCGTCATAAGGATGGAATCGATGGAATTTCATAAGCGCAAGAGAGAAAGTGCTATATGACTATCTCTCTTGCGCTCATGAAATTCTGCTTTCGATTTACGCACTTCAAGCACCTTTAGATTTACCATGGAGACTATCTTTAAAAAAACAACTATAGTATCTGCACTTTGGTATTCGGTTATTTTAGGTTAAATCTTTTTCTGCCATTTCTGCATTTGAATTGTCAATTCGTTTGAAAATAATGGAGGAATTAACACTAGATGAACGAAATGCAAGTATTCGACGTAGAATGTTAAATTTGGAAAAAGTTCATATAATGCCAATGCCTCCAGATTCTCTCTACATTAGACCACTGAGAATGAATTATACTCAGGACAGTCGTGAAAAGTATTGGGACTTAATGAAGGTTCACGACAGCGTTTGTATTATTATTTTTAACATTACTCAAAAGAAGCTTGTTTTCGTTAAACAATTTCGTCCTCCGTGCTATTTTGCCTCTATTCCTGAGAAGTTTGGGGATATTGACGTCAAAAAATATCCAGCAGATCTTGGGGTTGCTATGGAACTATGTGCAGGAATGGTTGATAAAAATAAAACAATTGTAGAAATTGCAAGAGAAGAAGTTATAGAGGAATGTGGATATGATGCTCCAATTTCACTATTCGAGAAAGTTAATTGTTACAGGTGTGTTTTATTCTCAAAAACATCACACAATAATAAAATCAGGGTGGCCACCTGTCAGTAAAGTCAGGGAAATTCTGTGTAAACTTTCATATTTTTCTGTGAAAAGAATTTTGGCAAGGAAAATAATTTTAATAACAGTAAATTATCAGGGAAATTGTTAAACTAAAACTTGTGACCACCCTGAAAATTTTAAATATTTGTACTTCAAGCTTTCCGCTTGTCACATTTTTAATTTTTAATATTTAAGAAATCCATTCTTTAAGTCTAGACCAAAATCATTCAGAAGTATTAAGTATTTTCTTCAAATTCTACGAAAAAGCTTCTCTTGCTCTAAATTTTTCGAAGAATATAAATTGCAAATTCGTCGTTTCTATTCATTTGTTTTATCAATTAACCACACTTTTGAAAAATATAGAACCTCTTGATTGTAGGAAATTTAAGATTATTTAAAAGAAAATTATCTCTTTTCTTATAATTTTATTTTTTTCATATTTTTCGAAAAATTTAGAGATAAAGAGAAATTATTTTTATAGAATTTAAAGAAAATACTGAATATTTGTAAATGATTTTGGTCTAGAATTAAAAAGTGGAATTTATACTTCATATTGTAAAACTGTCAAATCGTAATAAAAAATTTCTTCAATTAGCGTTCGCTTGAACTCAAGATTTCGAAATCGCAATTTTTATAAAAAATCTCTAACTTTAAAGAACTATATTTTCATATTTACATTATTAAATTGGTTAAATATCTCAGCTTATTTGACACTCAATTTATTGCACTTTAAAATGATCCTAATTGATAGCTTTTACATCAACTAGGATATAAAATTTTCTGTTTCTAAAGTCTAAGAAAATCATTCATAAATAATAATTTTCTAATATACTTAATTATAATTTTAAAAAAATATTGAAACGGAAAAAATCGAAAATAAAAATAAAAATTGGATTTAGCTCATATACAATTTTTATTTGATCCAAACATTTAATTGTAGAATTCTTAAAAATTCTCTAAACTTTAAAATTGAAAATTCCGACGAAAACTTAAGTGTTCCATTCCATTTTATCTAAAGATTGCTCTTCTATAGAAAAAAATAGGAATTATTTTCAAAATGAAAGAAACCCTAAATCCTTCACTCAGTCTGATTCTAACGACATTATGACACAACAAAGACAATTTAAACGCAAAGATTAAAAAAGATAAAATGTACGCAGACGAATACCAAATCCTGAGTCTTAGCAAGACAACAAAGCTAAAAAAAACTCGCACAAATGGTACTTCAGGCATTGGAAGAAAAAATACTGCCATTAAAGCTAGAGAAATGGAAAAAAGGATGTTACAACATAAAATGTTAGAGGAAATGTCATAAGCTCTCAACTAATGAACAAAAAAATGCTTTTTATGTGTTTTGGAAGGCAGAAAGTGATTCCAAACAATGGGAAATTTTAAATAACTGGCTAGAACGAGGGCTAGAAGTAAAATAAATTTGACGATAGTGATTCACCAGACTACGGAAAAGTTGACGCCCCAATACAATGAGGAATTATAAGCTCCCAAAAAATAATTTTACTGAATTTGTTACCGTATGCCGTAAAATGTTCCTGGATACGCTGAGTACGTTAAACTTTTTAATATAAACTAACTCCCATTTTTTCATAGTTTTAATTAATTTTTCAATTTTTATTAATAAACTTTTTCATTTTTAAAAATAACTTTTTTCAGACATTTCAGAACAATGGGTAAGAACGGCTCTGAAGAAAAAAACTATATCGAATGCTACTTACTAGCCTCATAGAAGCAGATCAAAGGGGAAACTTCTCTGCAGAATAGGATATGAAAGAATAGGAATCCAAGATCAGCAGAATATTTACCTAAATAAAAAATTGATTAGAAAACTTATGAGTGCGGCTAAAAAACATCCAAAAAAGATTAAATTGTGTGCACTATCAATTTTAATATGCAAAAAATTTTAACAATACCTCGAGCAGAAATTTGACCACTTTATTACATCAAAGTTTTGTACGGAATTTTTCACTATTCGACTTAGGGAGTCATGAAGGTGTCTGTTGCCTTTGGGATGAGACCATAGGAAAACGACGATCGAATAAAATCGCATCTATTTTAATGGCTTATTTAATAGCAAAACTTAATGCATCGCCAAATCATCGTTTATTTCACATGTTTAGCGATAATTGTAGTGGCCAAAATAGAAATAAATGTGTTTTTAGTATGCTTATTAAGGTACTACTCCAATACAATGTAAAAATTTGTCAAAGGTATGAAAATAATAGATTCTTTAAGGAGTAACACGTACCACTCTAGAGGCAGAAAAAGTAACATTTTTTTATTTGTTTTGGAAAAATGTAAAAAGGAATATGATTTCTTTTCGGAGGGTTTTTTAAATTCATATAAAAGTGTGAAAAATAAGTTTTATTTAAAATTTTATAACAAAATGGTGGCGATAAATTTTATAGTAAAAATATACTATTTTTTTAAGTCCGGAAAGGTTTTTTGAAAAGTTTAAGTCCTGGAACAAAATATAAAGAAATTTCATGATTTACACTAGGGTCGAAAAGTTTGAGTACATTTGTACTGATTACTTTTAAATGCTCGTTTCACTTAATATTCAAATATTTCTGTAAAAATAGATGTAAGAGTTATCAAACTAAGATTATTTTAAAGTTCAATAACTTTAGAGTCAAATAGGCTAATATGACTAATTTAATAATGTAAATATAAAAATATAATTCTTTAAAGTTAGAGATTTTTTGTGTAAGTTGAGATTTCGAAATCTAGAGATAAAAGCGAACGTCGATTGAAAATTTTTTTTTAAAGATTTGACAGTTGTACAATATGTCTTTTTAAATTTATGCAGTTAGATAATAAAACCTTGAAATATATTTCTTCTATAATAAAAATAAATGAAATTGTTAAATTACTTAAACAATTTTAATTAACAAATACCTCATATTGTTAATTTTTACAAGAATGTAATCCGTTCTTACATAAAATCATTTTAATATTACTAAGTTACATTTAAAAGTAGTAGAAAAAATGTAACAACTAAAAAATCGATTACTGTAGACAATCTTAACTAACAAATGCTAAAGATAAAATTACTAGGGTAATCGATTTGAACTTTTAAATTACAAAAACAAAATGTTTTATACAAAAAAAATTTAATTAAAAATTAAAGTAGCAAGTTTCGAATTTGCTCAAGAGCTCGAAAAGTATTAATGTATGTATTTGAAAAATTCGAGTACTGGGTCAAAATTTCCCAAACGGATCACCTAATACTAACAAATTTTATTTTTGAACAAAAATATTTTTTTACTCTCAATATAGTTTAGAAGAATCTCTGAAAATATTTTAGTCTCACAACTAAAAAAACACTCCCCTACTAAACTATTCTAAAAAAAGAATTCAAACAATAAATAATGATTATTTATTGTTTTCATAATTTTTTAATTACTTTCAATTTACTATAGGTCGGGAGTAGGTTCCGCATCTTCTATGCAGACATTATTCTACGTTGAAGTTACTGATGATATGCGAACCCATTCAGGTAAGAATACAATTAGAAAACAAATATATAAAAAACAATAAATCATTTTTCTTCAAGGAGGTGGTGGTGCTGACTCAGAGGGTGAATTAATCGAAGTTATCGAAATGAATATTCAGGAAGTAAATGATTACCTGCATTCTGGAAATGTTCAAAGTCCTCCAAGTTTACTTTATGGTGTTACTTGGTTTTTAGCTAGTAAACAAAACCGTTACCAATAAATTATAATTGAAAAATTAAGGTAATTTCAAATTTTTATAAGAGAAGATTGTTTTATTTTTTAATTTAAATTTATATACATTAAAACTTTTTGTACAAACGTTTATAATTGGTAGTCAGTAAACAGTCGACATTTAATGTTCAACATCATCTTTTGTAAACTGTGTACTGACCCAGGCAAGACCCCATTTTAAATTTGTCAGAACATATTTTAAGGCCTTAGTCCACTGCTCTTCGGAATTAAATTGAATCCTAAAATGCAAAAAAACAAATTATTATTTTCTCTTATTTAAATTGGAAAAATGTAATCAAATGATTTAACGAATAAAGATTGTTTAAAATAATAATAGACTTTATTGATGTGTGTGTGTCTGTTCGCAGAATTTCACTTAAATTCATAGATTTTTTTTCAAAATCTATACTGTTTTTCATAATACTTATTGTTATTATTAAAACAAATTACTTCAATAATCCCATTTTAGAAAAAAATATAAAATTCAATTACTTGATAGAATAAGAATTGCCGGTGGCTGAATCTTCGATCTTTCCTTTATCCATTCTATATGGAAGCGAGAATCCACTGTCGCCCTTTTCTACTTTTTCCTTAAATTGTTGCAAACAATCCAAGAAAGCTACCATTGCTGAGTCGAATTTAGTGTCCCAGAGGAACTTAAAGCCTCCACTACAGTGCAATGGAAGTTCCATATTTTGATTCAAGATTTTTATATAACTGTGATTTCCACGAGGCACAAGTTGAAACCGTTGAAAAGTCAAGTTTATCTTTCGTGCTAGTGCTGTTAATAACAGAGTTGCCTGTCCCCAAGCTGCATTAATTTCGCTCCAATCAACAGGTGCACTTGGTAATCTTCCTAATCTAAAAGAATTTATTGTGCCAAAGTGACCAGAATGCCAGATGTGAAAAGTTGCATTAAAAACATTTGTTTTTTTTAATCTTTCCAATTGTGCAGATGCGTAGGCCAGTTGACATTCCAAACTGTACACAAAAATTATAGGAAATTAGACAAATAGAAAATAGGACATAACTTTTGAAATATATCATATACTTTTTTTGTAAACATAAAAAATATACCCCCTAATTTCTACAATGTTTATTTAAATGAGTTAACATTTTAGGGATTTAATAATTTTATATAGAATAACAATTTACTTTGTTTAAGACTTGGAAATGTTACCTTCTACATTCGTCTTCTGCCAACATAAGATCTCGTCTGTGTTTTGAATATTCTCTCCAATATCGTTCTTCTTCACTTTGTAATCTCTCTCGTTCAATTTCCTGTTGTCGAATGGCACTTTTTGTATATGTTTCTTCGTTTCTCAAAGCTTCCAATTCACTTATTATTCTGTTTTCTTCTGCTGTGGCATCATGTAATTCTTTTGACAAATTTTCCATTTTAACATCTTCATTTCTTTCATTTTCTTGTTCAACATCTAATTTTTTTAAATATTCATTATAGTCAGCCCATTCGCTTTCAGTTAATCTTAGCTGCTGGTCCATTAACATCAAAAGTGTATCCGTGCATTCGTCACATAAGGGATGATCAGAAGAACTGCTACTGCTTAATATATCAAATAACGTTGCTCTTATCTGAAATTATGAATTTAATGTTTATCAAATTTTAATAAGCTGTAAAAATTGAAAAATTGTATCTTATATCTTAAAATAAGATCTTTTCCAAAGTGAGTTACATGTAAATCGTCAAAACTTTTCTCCGAAAAAATGCTGAAAATGTATAAAGCATTGTTATGTAGATACTTTTAACATCTTAAATTAAGATATATCAACTAGCTTAAAAGTAACTACGATGCATTCAGCTGCGAAAGGAAGAGGCAGCGTGCATTGATGTAATTGCTGAGGAGGTCAGCAAGATGCTTAAGACCTGCGAGATCCAGAAGAATGTTGGCGTGACAATTAATGAGGGACTAAAAAGAAAAGCACGACGAAGCGAAGAGGATGGATGAACGTCTCTATCAAGGATTAGTCTGGTCAGAGGAGGTTCGACAGGATCGTAGACGCAGAAGAGGTAGATTCAATGCAATTGCATTAAAAATGTTGTTATGGCTTCACAGAAAAAAAGATTAAGCAGTCCTGAATCGTCGAAGGACCTTAAGAAGAAGAAAGAGGAAGTGAAAGCTCCTAAACTGTCTGCACGTAAGGTTGACAGGGATTCCAAAGTAAACCAAGGCAGGGAATTACCTAGGTTACCGCCACGATCAGCTATGGTTGTCAAGGTGGCTAAGGGTGTTAGTTATGCTGATGTCTTAGGAAAGCTCAAAAGAGAGGCAAAACCTGATGCCAGCCAGACAAGAGTGGTGAGAGCAATGCCCACAAAGAAAAGTGACTTTCTTTTAAACTAGAAGGCTCACAAGGAAAGGAGAATTCTTCTCCGAGGAGGTGTCAAGGATTGTGGGAGAGCTTGGTAAGGTGCAGATGGCGGATCGAAAGGTCACACTGGAGATCCGTGACCTGGACTGCCTTACCGACAACGGAAGTCCAGGAAGCCTTAGTGCAAATTTTGGGTGTACCATCAGCCTGTAGGAAGGTGACGACCCTTGTGCCCAACAAGTGTGGCTTAAAACTTGCTGTTGTGGTTACAAGCTCAGAGCCTAATACCATTGATGCCTTTAATGTGCTGGGAGAAGCGGGTCCACTGCCGAACATCATTGATTTCTTTGATGTGCTGGGAGAAGTGGGCCTGCTGCCAAACACGACTGGCATCATGGATATGTTCGGTAGACCTTGCCGTGGTAGCAGGGCTTTTCACTAAAGGACAACCGAACAGAAAGAAATGAACATGATGAGCGACCGTCAAAAATACTTCAGTTAAATCACTCATCGGTTCCAATTGTCAAGCGCCTAGCGTGGGGGCAATAGCCGGTGGCCCGTGGATGCAGGAGGGCAACGCCGCACAGAAGGTTCCACAGATCATCGTGAAGAGTAAAACTTCAATGTGTAGTTAAAGACACATTTCACTCCAAAAATCTAGTTGTATACCCTGATGTTTTAATGCTGTCGTTCCTGTTTTGACGGCGTTTTAACGCGAAAAAGTTTTTTTGTTTTAACGTGAAAAATCGTTACATATCTATCAAAATATTGTTAGTTCATGACGTATGAACGAACTTATATGTCACTAACTAACCAAATTTTGATAGACATGTCACGACATTTTAAAACACCGTCAAAACCGGAAGGACAGCATTAACCACTTGAGCGTCAGGGCGTCAGAATTAGCGTCGGTCGTAGAAGTGACAGAAGAGGCAAAAAGGCGTCAAGACTTGACTATGATTTTCTAATTCTGTAAGGAGATTTATAATATCAAAATAAAGTATTCTTGTTTTTTAAGATAAAAGAACAGACCTATGACCTACCGCTCAAGTGGTTAAAGCATCAGGGTCTATAAACCAGGAATTTCTCTCAGGCTGAATAATCTTGATTGGTATATGGGAGCGTTCACAAATTATGTCACGTTTTTGGGGTAGAGGGGGTCTCTACTAAATGTGACACAATGTATTTTTCACATGTGAAATTGCATGAGATTGCGTGACAGGGGGGAGGGGTCGAAAATCTCAAAAAATTGCGTGACATCATTTGTGAACGCTCCCTATGTGAAATTATGTTTCTTACTTTTAAATTATGACTTAAGCTTTCCATTTCACCTGAATCACCAACGACCATAAACCCATTTGAACCATTCGCAGACTCTGTTAGTCTAAACGGATGTACCAAGTGTTCTAAGCTCCCACTAGCTGGTTCCATTTCCTCTGCAGCTTGGGGTTGAATTGGCACTAGAAAATGTTAAGGAAATATTTTACTGATTGTTAATCTACCTTTCTTCTGTAACTCATTTGTGAAACACTTTTTGGGGAGATTTTTCCTGCACGGAGAAACTTTAGTTTGGAAAATTTTACATTATAATAACTATTTTTACAAAAGATCAATAATAATAGAGGATACAGTGATAAAAATGACATTATTTTCTACTACTATATTACAAAATACATTTATCGGTCTCATTTACAATTATAGCATACCTACTATTAATAATTACAATAAGGAGTTGGAATAACTAATAAAATCTAGATGTTTTTTAAATTAGGAAACACAAATATTCACGAAAAGAAATTTGACAATGATAATTATGAAAAGTAAAAATTTGAATTTCACATTTTACACTTTGATTTAGAAAAATTACTGTACTCAATCTAAAAGTCATTTGAAAACATTTCAGAAAATCGGAATATTTTTTTGTGAAAAAAATTTTCGATTTCGCTGTATTAATTAAAAATAATATATTTTCATAGTAATTGATTCGATTTCTGATTCACCATCAAATGATTTATGCTTTTGGTAAGTTCTGATATATATGACATAAAATAGTTATTAAATAAAAACGATTTTAAAAAAGTGCAAAATTTAAGGTTACAAAATAACTCTGAGAGTCCAACTTCTGATTAATAATAACATTAAAAAAAAAATAAAATTTTCGGAATAATATTATGGTTAGTGAAATCAGGAAGTCTTCTAGTTTTACATATTTTGAAACCAGATTTTTATCAATTAATAAAAATGTCATTTAAAATCATCATAAAATATAAATATTTATAAATAAATTAATATATGGGGCTTTCCACGCCAAATCGGAAATCATTATTTTGCTTTTGCATCTCAATTTTTTTTTAATTTTTTCATAAAGCGGTTCAGGAAATACAGATTTTTGAAAAATGGCGTTTTTTAAGTAAATTTTATTTTAATTCCTTATAACTCGGTCAAAAATTGATCAAATTGGACGTTCTTATAATGAAAATTTTTGTTTTCACACGTAGTTTTTAATAAAAATATTTTAAAATAATTTACGATAAGATTTAAAAATTTTTTAAATAAAATTTCATTTTTAACAATATATGTATCGATAAATTTTTTTAAAAAATGGTGTAAGAAACTAGCACTAAATTAACAATTTTTAAGTCTTGTCCGATTGTGGGCAAAGAAAGGGATATATTTATTTTGAAATTTTTAATTTTTATATACGCAGTGATGGCCAAAATGCCTAACTTAACATTTGACCAAATCACACAAATTTTTCACAGCAAATGTGTTTTCAGACTTAATCTCTCCAAACTTAACATTCTTTCTATGTAAAATTGTGATTTGGCCAAATGGCAAGTTAGACCTACCGTTTTCACTGTGTAATATAAAAATTAAAAATTTCAAAATAAATATATCCCATCGTTTGCCCACAATCGGAGAAGGCTTAAAAATTGTTAATTTAGTGCTAGTTTCTTACAAAAAATTTTGAAAATAATTAATCGATACATACATTGGGGAACGTCCATAAACTACGTAGACCAATTTTTTTGGAAATTTTAACCCCCCCTCCCCCCACGTGGACGCAATTACATGTATTAGCGCCATTTTTTCCTCTTATGGTAGACAATTGCTTGACCCCCCCCCTCCCCCTAGACGTGCTACGTAGTTTATGAACGTTCCCTTGTTAAAAATGAAATTTTATTTAAAAAATTTTTTAATCTTTTGTAAATTATTTAACAATTTTTTTAAAATATTTTTATTAAAAACTGTAAAAAATTTATGAGACATTTTCAACTACATCCTCTTAGTAGAGTAAAAAGTAATAAAAGGAACTACTTTTTCAGTTAGTCTATCTTTGCATACTTATTTTAACTATTTTATGTTGTTATGTATACTTTATACTATACTACATCTGAGCGAATAACTGACGATAGAACGTAGTTTTTTTATTTACGATTAGACACAAAAATAATTTTCAATTGTAATAATTATGTTTTAACGCAAAAAAAATACTTAAATGAATCGAATAATCGGTTTGATTATTATTTACATAAAAATTCACTTTTTTATTATTTTTTAATTATTATATTATATAAAACATGAAGATATCGGTTGCTCCGAGAGTCGAAGACTCGGAGTGATCGATTTCTTCATGTTTTAGAACAATTTTCTATAAGTTGTTTAATTTCATAAAGGTTTGAATTTGAAATTTTTAAAAATCTTAATTCCTATAGAAAAAAAATAATAATTAAATATTTATTTAAAAAAGAAGTTATTGATGTTTTTGAATAATTTAAAAGAAATTTGTAAATAAATAAAACAACATTTTTTAAGTAAGTTTTTTCCCTTTATTTTCTAAAAATTTTAAAAGTTTCAATTTCATTTTCAATTAAAATTTGTAATGGACAAAATAATAGAATTTTTAAATATTTGTTTCCTTTATTTTTAAGAAACTTTAAATTTTATTAAAGCAATTGTAATTAAGAAATAGAAATGATGCAAATTATTTCCTTATGAAAATTGAGAATTTTCTACAAAAATATTATGAAACGGGAATATATAGTCGAAAAAAGTCGCACAATCCGAGCCCTGTTTTTTTTAAAAATTAGGCCGCAAAAAATAAAATACAATAAATATTAAATGAGTACAGAAAAAACATTTTTTAAATTGTTACTTATTTTGTCAGAAGTTTTAGAGATTTATCCATAATAGAAAATGTCATCGGCTTGGTGGCAAACTACCATTTCAGGAATTCGTTATGAAATGTAGCATTTCGGTAGATGTTTATAAAACATATCATTTCGAGAAAAAAAGTTTTTTGCTTTTTATCCAAGTTTGTCAACAAACTAAAAATACAAATAAACAAAAAATAAGTTTATGAATTTTTAAAAAGAGGTTTCTTATCTTATCTTATCAGTTTATTAACTCAAACTTTCTAATAATTTAAATCAATTGTTTGTTAATCATTATAGAAATTGTTTAGTGCAACACTTTTATATACATTTTCATCGAAATGGTATGTTTTTGTTTTATAACAAACTTTTGAATTGGTATTGTTTATAACGAATTCTTGAAATGGTACAGTTTACCACCAAGCCGACGATGTTATCTTTTTCAAAATATGCCAAAGGAAATAAATATAGGATTTGTTAATTTAAAATTACTTACATGAAAGTTCAGCAAGAGTATGTTCTCCCAACTGATTAAAACTAGGATCGAGTCTCAGAGGTTGTAAACATCTTTGACATGTAAAATTAATATTAGTTTTAACAACATCCATTGTGAAGACTTTCTATTTACAATTAAAATCACAGTTACTCCTACGAAAATGTTACTAATAAATACGCATTTCTTGCTTGAGGAAGCAATGACATCTGTTTTGCTATATTCACAGTTGTTATGATCACAGACGCATTGGAGGTTAGGTAAAATCGATATTGAGGCTGTGTCCACAATGGTTGTTTTCGGCAATTACTCTAAAGTCCTTTCTCCAATAAGATTCCAAAAGCATATTTCGCCCCACACTACGGAAGCCTGTACTGTACGGATCACACGGAAGCTTCTACGCGTCACCATGGTCCATGACTCACTCGCGCTACGAGGCCAGAGTGAATGTCGATTGAAGCACCCTGCAAATGAGTGCCTTGTACTGAGCTTGGATGCGTGCCTCGGACCGTTCTTTGTGCGACCCAAGAAACTTTCAATATTTTGAATAGTGCGCTTGATAGTAACGGCTATATAATTGTTAGAATTCGTTTATTCGTAAGTAAATAAACTTTAATAGTTAATTGCTGTTAATAATTTTAAATAAAAGTAAATTTTAGAATAGTTACAAATTTTGTTGAATCTCGTTTCATATATTGTAGTAATGGTGTTGAAATGTTTTTTAATTTGAGAGAGAGGTTATAAACTCTCGTTTTCATAAAAAATTTAAACAAATCAAGATTTTTAGGAATTATTAAAAATTTAATCTTCGTATATAAAACTATATTGAATCCTAATTTATAGCTTGTCATAAATAATTTTTAAAAAAAAAACGTTGAGCAGAAAACGTATAGAGCAAAGCCAACTTTTATGAGTGCGAGAGAGATAGTCAGATATCACTATTCTTTTCACTCTGATTCTTTACAGGAAAATACATTTTTTTCTATTATTAAGAATATATGTAATCATTTTTTTCTATGATAACCAGAAGTATAACTTTATAAATTAAATCCATAATATACATTTTTTACAACGATAATATAAAAAATTAATAAGAAAGAATTAAAAATTTCAAAAACGAACAATAATAATCGAATACTGGGCAACAGAGGCATAAGTATCTATTAGAACATAGATTTATGACGTCACAAACAAAGTCATAAAATAACAAAGTTTATAATAAAACACTTTAAAAATTAAATTGCAAAACAATTATATGTATACAAAATTCCCACATAGCACAGCATTTTTCAGGAAGTTTACAAAGTAAAGTGTGTAAATTTTCTTTGTATCTACATAATTAACAGGCACAATAATAATCTAGAGTCCCTGGGAATAGGCAACCAAAACAACATATGGGGCATTCTACGCAAAACAAACAACCTAAAATTTCTAATGGAAAATACTTATTTTTTAAAACGCTGCAATTGACAATTAAAATGGATGAAATAAAAAAAAATACGGAACTTTATTATTGTAAATTTAATTCTCTTTAATTTGGTCACTTTGAATTTCAAAATTGTACACATTTTCATTGAAAAAAATAAAAACGAAAGTTTGTGTTTATTTCTATAGACTTTGTACTTTACTTTTTTATAGACTACTTTAAAAATTTTCGAAAATGCCTTAAAAAGTAGTAGAAATTATATAGATTATATGTCTCAAAGGACAGACTGGCATCTTGTATGGTTTAAAAGTTATTTAATATAATACCCCCGCAGCACCGAAACTTTCCTAAAAATTTATTAAATATTTACTTGCAATATTCGGCATATTTAACTGAAAAGTTTAGTGAAAATTGTGTAAAGATTTAAATCTCCCGATTAAATAAATGTTTAGTGTGAAAATTTCCTAAACATTTAAATTACATTTTCGCCTAATTATACAATTATAATTATAACTAGACGAAAATGTAATTTATATGTTCAGGAAAGTTTCGCGCTAAACATTTATTTAATCGGGACCTTTAAATCTTTATACAACTTTCAATAAACATTGCAATTACATATTCCGAACATTGCAAGTAAATATTTAATAAATTTTTAGGAAAGTTTCAGTGCTGTGGGGGTATAAAAACGTGGTGTTTTGCTTTGAAAAGAATCAATTTCTGCGATGAATGGTTAGACGTTTTCGTTTTATAAACAGCAGTAACAAATTTTATGATTACAAATTTCAATAAATTAAAAATTATTATTTTCATTAAACAATTCTATTGTTTTAAATATAAATAATTTCTAATCATCACTGGTCATGTGTGACTTATTTAAACATTATCGTGAACATTGTTGTTTGTGTATCAAAAACATCTAAACTTAATCGAAGTTTAATCATTCCACAGGTTTACAAATTAAAAACTTTTTTTCTCAATCGAACAAAATATTTTTTTTCGAATAATAGGTGTTTTTTGAGTAAGAAGATCATGGTTTTAATTTTTTTCCCTCGTGCAGTTTTGCTGTAGCTTCAAATTTTGCATTTTCGAGGTGCGACGTCACTTAAACTTACCTGTAGGAAAATTAGCTTGTCAAAATAGGGTAAGCGTACCAATTGCCGAGGGTGTCCCATTTGTCGATGTTACCATGGTAATAACCAAAAAATATTGTCTAAAATGTCTCATTTGTTTGTGTATATAATATTAATATATTTTTTTCACATTTATAACGCATAAGAAAATTAATATTTATCACTTTTTTCCATTTACAATGTGCTACAATGTTTAAATAAAATTCAAAGTTTGTTTACTCGACAACAGGAACCATCCTCGACAATTGGTACGTTTACCCTATAATAAATAGGATATCATTGGAAAGGTAATTAATTACACGGAAAAGTTCTTGGGCGAGTCGCTGTACCTGTTGTGGTGGCGCTGCGTGACTAGTACCTATGGTAAAGTGACAGCCCCATTTTGGTAGCTCATTTCACCCACTGAGACTGCTGCTTCCCTACTGTGGGGAGTCAGAGCTCTCTTGTGGGGCATCAGAGCTCTCTTTAGAGAGAAAGCAGAAAACCTTTTCTGTGGGAGGCGAGTGAGAGACGGCTGCTCTCCCATAAACTTTTCCGTGTACCTTTCAATTCATAGATCATAGATAGAGCTGTGCAAAATAATTCGAACCGAACTGTTCGAATTTTTTCGCTTAGTTCGAATGTCGAATATTCGACATTCGAGTTACTACAAAATTCGAACCGAACCGAGTTTTGTTCGGTTTTGGAATGCTAAAATGTCGAATTCTAAAATTCGACATTTCAGTCGCCTAGTTTGAATGTCGAATATTCGACATTCGACATTTCGGCGCCCCAAAACCGAACAAAACTCGGTTCGGTTCGAATTTTGCACAGCTCTAATCATAGAATAAAATTCAACGAAAATTGAGAGAATTACTGTTGATTAAAGATCAAATTTCATGACAATTCTGATGATTTTTAGACATTTGAGTAACTTCTACTATTTTTTTACACATCAAACTGGAAAAAATGTTTAGGTTTTAATCTTTTTATTGATAGACTATATCATTACAAAAATTTTGAGCCGTTGTGGATCTCGATTGGATTAAAAATGCCAATTCTACACTAAATTTTGTGAACGAAACCACTTTCTTCATTTTTAGTATTCCTTCAACATTTGCAGCAAAAATTCAAGTAGTAAAATGTAGTTGAGCGCTAAAGTTACTAAAATCACTAATCAAAGGTTTCTGAAGTCGCAGATTTCGAATCTAATGTCAGTTTTTCAAATTTCAAAATGCCTGATCCAATATGGCGGACAAGTTTTTAAAAATCGATTAAATTCGTCTTAAATTTGTTACTCGAGAGTTTGCGGGGTCGCTGATTACGAATCCGATGCTAAATTTCAAAACTTCAAAGAGGTGGATTCAAAAGATGCGAATTCGATGGATTTTTAAAAAACTCGTTCACCACTATGAATCCATCATTTTCAATTCTCGAAATCTGACATCAAATTTAGTGTAGAATTTATTGTCCTTTTTAATCCAATCGAGATACACAAGGGCTTAAATGAACGCTCCCAAATGTTCTGTGAGAATTAAATTATTTAAAGAAAAATTTTTATGTAAAATGATTTTAAAATTCAATTGTTGACAATTTAACACTCTGCCTACTCGTGTGACCGTTATCGTCTAAAATCGTCTATTTAAACTCCTGGTGGGGACTGTGGGAATTACATTCAAAAGGGCTAGAGTGGGGATAAGTCAGCGTAGGCAGAGGGTTAAATTTAATATTTAAAAAAAAATCAACTGAAAAATTTTTAAAAACTAACTTCTTCAGAATTTTTTAATTATTAAATAGAAGTTAAATTATTTGAAACTTAAATTTTTTTAAAAATTTGGTAATTCTTCTAAAATTCGATTTATTTATTTGTGTACAATTCTCGTAGGCTCATAATTGGGTATCTTTACATAATCTATTATCGTATATGTTGCATTCCACCTCAAGTGATTCGGGTCCAAATTTGAAATGTTTGGGATCAGGTTAAAAATTTGCACAAACAGTCCTATTAGATACAATGAAAAATACCGAATATTATTAATTTATTTAAACAAATGTAAAAACTGGAGGGAGTCAAAGTTTAAATTTTTGGTCTTACATGGAATATTTGAAAAATTTGTAGTTTCTTTAAAACAGAACGAAAAGATGTTTTCTGTTTTGGGTTTTTTTTTTGCTGTTTTTCAGCTCTTTCTAATGGTATAAATAAATTTTTGAAAAAAATTTTTGACCTTGAAAAATTCATTAAAAAAATAAATTTTATTTTTTTATCAAATGAACATTTTTATTTTTTTTAAATGTTTTCTTAAATGCGAGGTTTTTTTCTAAACAAAATGTGTAAGTCAAAACGTGGGAGAAGAACTTTTAACTATAGTCAAAATAAACATTTACTTCTGCAGTGCACCGGCACTGCGTGTTGTTGGGCTGTATATATTATTTATAATTATAACAATTGAAATAAATTATTTTATGCTTTATTAATTATCTGGTGGTCATATTGGATAAATTTGAATTGATTTAGATCATGTGCAGCAACGGAATAAGAAAATATTTAAGAATTTATTCTCCTTTAATTTAAAATAAAAAACACTCAAATCGGTTAAAAATTGTAAGCTGTAGACATTTTTTAACAGTAAATTGTAAAAGAATTCCACTGTGGGTCGGTGCACTGCAGAAATAAATGCTTAATTTGACCAGTTAAAAGTTCTTGTCACACATTTTGACCTATACATTTTTTTTTAGAAAAAACTCATCTTTATGAAAAAAATTAATAAAAAAATGTCCATTTGATAAAAAAAAAGTTTTATTTTTTAATTCAATTTTTCAAGGGCAAATTTTTTTAAAAATTTTTTTACACCATTAGAAAGTGAATAAAAACAACTAAAAAACACAAAATAGAAAACAAATTTTTCAAATATTCCTCGAGATGTCCTAGTTTCAGTCCATTTTTATTTTAAGAAAAACAACAATTATTAAAATATTATTATTTGCTTAGATCTGTTTAGGTAAATTAATAAATTGTAATCAAAATAAAACTGAAGTACTCTTTCAGTTAATACACACGTTACAAACACAAATTATTATGATTAAATAATTAAACTTAATTTTTTTCTAACCAGTCACACTTTTCTTATTTGAAGGATCTGTGTCTACACCCGTGTGGAAAAGTGAGGTGGGCCCACGGTGGGTCCCAGGTGGGCTTCCCAGGTTCTAGGTGGGTCCCAGCAGGGATGGCCCAGGTGGGCGATTCCTTGGCTTGTAACGGTGAATCCAGCCACAGCCCACCTAGGAAAAATCCAGCTGGGGCCCATAGATTTAGTTTTCATTCAAATTAATGAATAAATTGTTTATTAATAACAAATAAGTCGAATTATAAATAAATAACGTTATTATTTAACGATTTTTACTTTTTTTAATGAAATTGTGACCAAAAGCAAATTCATAAATAATGTTAGCATATATATGGGAATTAATATATATCCTTTCATTCATAAATTAAAAATTTATAAAAAAATTAGAAATTTGTTAATTAAATTATTAAACGGTATATATAATCACTAAATTGCATACTTATACGAATACAATGCAGAAAAATCGGAATAAACGCAAACCTAAGAAACAAATAAAATTTAACGCACGCGGGGATTGAACCTACGACCTACGGACTACTAGACTAACGCCCTAACCACTATACTACGGAGACTAACTACTGAACACCGACGTTTTATTGTCAGTGACTTGTTGATCTGCTGTAATGATTCAATAAAGCACTTACTGACACGAATACACCGTAACAAATAAATAATTTAATAATAATTATAACAATATTATTAATGTAATAAGAACGATAAATATTCTTAAAATAATATTTATATTATTATGAAAAAAATATATCAATACATTTTTATTAAAAATGTGTTTTTTATTGTTTACAATCATTATAAACATTAATTTGTTGGTCTAAAAAAAAAAATTTTTTTTAGTTTGGACTTAGAAATTTTTACTAATTAATTATGTGGACATTACATAAAAAAAATATTGTGAATACATTTTTGTTAAAAACACGTTTTTTCTTAATCTAAGTCATTATAAACATTAATTTTTTGTTGAAAAAAAAATTTTTAGGTTTGGACTTAGAAATTTTTACTTATATAATTATTGATGTGGGTCCTCAAAAACTGGGAAGCCCAGGTAGGGCCCAGCTCACGCCCACTTATAATATTATTTCGCCTGACCGGAACCCACCGTGAGTGGGTCAATAGACAAACTCTAAAATGCTTCCGTAAAATGTTAACATGTTTGTCAATTGTCAATTCATGTACGAAGATGACCATAATTACATCAAAGTTTTATTATTAAATGTTAAAGAAAAACTAAACTATTTAATAATTTTCACTGTAAACGATTTTTGTTATTATATATAATAAATTTTACTAATGTTATATTGCAGTCGTTATTGTTTAAATAAATAATTGTTGTTAATTAGTAACTCCTGACACTAGCTTCCAGAAAGATGCAGTTTTTTTCTAATTTTGCAATTAACTAATTCGAACCACATGAAATAAAAATAATTTAAGGTTTTAACAATTCAAAAATTGTTTAAACAAATGATTGTTGTTATTTACTAATTTTTGACACAAAGCACCTAAAAAAATGCAGTTTCTTTTTAATTTTATATTTAACTAATCTGAAAAGTATGAAATAACAGTATTTTATGATTTAAACAGTTCAGAAATTGTTTAAACAAATAATTGTTATTGTTTATTAACTTTTAATACAAACAATCCAGAAACTTGCAGTTTCTTTCTAATTTTACAATTACTACTACTCTGATTAACTAATTGCAAAATAAGAAAAAACTTCATTCTTCTAGATGCTATGTGTCAAGAGTTAGTAAATAACAACAATTATTTGTTTAAACATTTGATAAATTGTTAAAATTAAAATCATAAAACATCCGAATGATTTACTATTTACATTAGTTAATTGCAAAATTAGGAAAAAACTGCAAGTTTCTAAGTTATGTGTATCAAAAGTTAATAAATAACAACAATAATTTGTTTAAACAATTTCTTAATTGTTAAAACCATAAATTATCTTTATTTTATGTTGTTCGTATTACTTAATTGCAAAATTAGGAAAAAAATTGCAAGTTTCTAAGTTATGTGTATCAAAAGTTAATAAATAACAACAATCATTTGTTTAAACAATTTCTGAATTGTTAAAACCATAAATTTTCTTTATTTTATGTCGTTCCTATTAGTTAATTGCAAAATTAGGAAAAAAAATTGCAAGTTTCTAAGTTATGTGTATCAAAAGTTATTAAATAACAACAATTATTTGTTTAAACAATTATTAAAATGTATTAAAAACCGTTATACCTTGATGAGTTAATTATTAAATAAATAAATTCAGCTGGAACAACTTTAAAATTTCAATAAAACTAAATGTCTGTTAGTGTAGTACAATAAAAGTTTATAATTATTGACAATAATAAATTGTTTAAAATAATAATGATTATTATTATTATGAATTAATTGTAGAATGATTTATTGTGAATAGTTATATTTAATTTTCAGACTTTTTCTATTATAATGTTAATATTTTTATGAAAATGGGAAGCCCAGGTGGGGCCCAGCTGGCTCCCAGTTTTTAACTGGGCTAACTTGGGCAGATTTCCACACGGGCATTGAACCACCTCTATATTAAGACACTACAATTTACTTCGAAAATAATATTTCCACTTACACATTGTAAAAAATCTTATTTTTCACTCAAAAAATAGAGGATTGTTGTTAAATAGTTATTATTTGTTAATATAGGAGATTAATATTATATTTCGATGTCAGGTTGGGTAGCAATAGTGACAATTTAAGCTTATCACGTTGACAATTGTGATGAAAGCATGCGTCTTCCAGTATTTTTCTTACTAGTTAGTAGAGCAGACAACTTTGCCATTCTTAAAATTGAAAATACGCTGTAAATTTGGGTGGTTCAATATTGCCACACTCATTGTTTATACATGACATTCAGGACAAAAATGGTTTATAATAAATTTATGTAAGATTTAAAATTCTTTATCACATCGGAATATCGAAGTAGACACTCTAAGCGAAATAAATCACAAGCTTACTAATTTTTCAAACTTCCTATTTCAATAAAAAAACGTAATTATATTTTCACAACATTTTTTGCTTTGTAGGGGAGAGTGGGGCAAAGGCGCTATGCGGGGCAAAGACGTTTTTTAAAATATCTCCTTTATTTTCTGTCTATTCCAATTGGTATTAAAAATTAAGTTGCAATGCAATCAGACCAATTGATTAAAAAAAGAAAAACCTAAAAATATCAAATATTTTAAGAAATATAACAAAAAAATTGTTTTGCAAAAATAAAATAATAATTTTACTGAACAAACTTTTATTTTTTAAAACATAAGTGTAAGTATTTAATTTTTAAAAACGTAACATGTAAATAAATTAAATATTTCTCTACACAACTGGCGTGGTGTTTTAGTTTAATTTTGTATCTAAATATTTTTAATTTAAAGTAAAAAAAAAGTTTGTTATGTGGGGCAAAGGCAATATTGAACATAATTTGGTTAAAAACAATTGAATATTCCCCTTTTCTCCTTATTAATTCACAATATCAGGTTAAAATCACTAAAAGTTTTTATTTTTTATTTAAATAGTTTAATTCTTTTAATAATATGTTGTTAACCTTATGTTTCGTAAATATTATACTAATAAATATCACTTGTTAATTTTTTTAAGGCTTCTAAATGCTTTCTTTTAGAAATATAAGCGAAAACGTCGCTGCCCCAGCGTGTGGGGCAAAGGCATTTTTTGCATTGTTTTTGAATTTCATTAAATAATGTATTTATAATTATAATATACTAAATAACAACTATTAAAATTTCTTGTTGATTAGTTTTAGAATAATGAAAAACAAAGACCGCATAAATTAATTGCTTAATTTAAAAAATATACATCGATAAATGTAAACCTAGCGCCTTTGCCCCACTCTCCCCTACGTGAAAAACAGTTTTTTTTAGTTTTTCTTTATAAATAATAATCCTACGTGCCGGAAATTTTTGGACATAGTCTGTTTCGGTAAAACTAACATATATTGAATAAAAAAAAATTTCCCTCAAGTCATTTTTCAGAAAATTGAAGTGGTTCACTGTTGACGCTGGTTCAATGTAGCCTACTCTCCCGTACACCAAAATTAAAGTATTCTTAAAGTTGTACACAATTGAAATATACATTAAAACGCTGGTTTAGCGGAATTTTTGGGTTGTGATTTACGATTTTCTTTGTACTGACTCGTTAAAGGTATTGTTAAGGTGTTGTTCGCTTTAACAGATGACTAACCCCCCGACAGTCCGCTAAACCGGCGTTCAAGTGTAGTGTAATCACTACACCAGTGAATGAACAAAATAGTTCTTTTAAGGACTGATGCTGAAACAAAACTAAATAAAAGCATTTGAGTTAAATTTAGTTTCGTGTCGACCCAAAACTAAATTAAAAAATTGAATTAAGTTCCGTGTCGAAACTTCGTTTCAAAAATATAAGTATTTATAGTGTCTATCAAAGAATATAATACAAGGAAAAAAGTACTTTAAATTTTTCTTTAAAGTGCTTGACTTTTGGATACCCTGTATAAAAAATATTGCGAACACGGAATTTGAAAAGAAATTTAGCTCCAATAGCAAGGTAAATTTAAAAAAGTTGTAAATCCAGATGTTCATTACATGAACATTTTGCTTCCTCTTTACGATCAGCAAAAAAAATTTGCTTCCTCGTGGAGGAAGCATTAACGACAAGTATATTTAATTTTTAAATCATTTTTAATTCAATTTAACATTTATAAAATAAAGTTCATTCGCCTTAATAGAAAGAATACAATTTTCTTATACAGTAATATAAATCTAAATAAACAAAAAAATTTTTAGTAAAAAACTGAATTTTTCAACTTTAATTGTAATTAATTCTATAATCCTTTCTTAAAAAAGACATGGAGTGGAAAGGTCGAATGTATCGAAAAGTATCGAAGTAAAGACCCTGGTAAAAATTTCGGACTAATTCCGGATTAAATACGGACAGATTATTACGGATTAGTCCGAAAATTGTACGAAAAAGGTCCGAAAATGATCCGCGTTATTCTGATATTAATCCGAACGAAAACCTGAATCCGAAAACACTCCGGAGTAATCTTGAATGTCTACGAATTCAGTCCGTAATTAGTCTGCAACAATCCGAATATATGACCGGTGAAGAATTCTTCTAAAATAAGTACAGAATTATCCGAAATCAATGTGTAAAGAATACGGAATCAGTCCGCAACAATCCGAGTTTAATCTAGTTAAAAAAAACTTAATCCGCAAAATGTCCGGAACAATCCGAAATCTGTAAGCTAGAAATCCGGTATTAGTCCGCAACAATTTAAAATTAAGTGTGGCAAAATCCTATTCCGAAACAAGTACGAAACAATGCGAAAACTGTATGCTAAGAATCCGACATTAGTCCGCTTCAATTTGGAATTAGTGTGGTAAAATCCTATTCTAAAACAAATACGAAACAATCCGAAATATGTATGCTATGAATCCGGAAATAGTCGGACACCCGAATCATATTATATCCCTGGCAAATATTTCGGACTGATCTGGATTAAATCCGGACATATAATTGTGGATTAGGACGATAATTATAAGAAAAATAACCGAAAATGATCCGCATTAATTTAACGTTAATCCGAGCGAAATGATGAATCCTAAATCAGTCTGGAGTAATCATGAATGTCAATGAATTAAATCCGTAATTATTACGCAACAAACCGAAATTATGTCCGTTAAAAAATTTATCTAAAATAAATACGGAATAATGAGAAATCAATGTGTAAAGAATACGAATTCAGTCCGCAATAATCCGAAAGTAATCCAGTTGAAAGATTGAATCCGAAACAAGTATGGAACAATCCAAAATCTGTATGCAAAGATTTTGGTATAATATTGAATTTGTATATTAAGAACAATTTGTATTAAATTCAGATAAATTTTAACTATAAATATATTTTCATGGCATAAACCTGACCATAACCAGATTAATTCCGGACTTAATCGGACTAATTTCACATTTGCAAGTTGCATATTATCAGACTAACTTGGGACTAGATTGGACTAATTCCGGATTCACTGGTTACACAAAAACCGTATTGAGTTTGGATTTATCCAGGCTAATTCTGAGTGACAAAAACCTGACCATAAGCAGACTGTTTCGGAATAGCTGCGGATTCACTGGTTAAACCAATCGGATTACTTCTGCATTTACTATAGTTGCATATGATCTGACTAACTTCGGACTAAATCGGACTAATTACGGATAATTACGGATTCAATAGTTATAAAAAACTGTATTGATTTCAAACTTAATTCATGGTGAAAAAACTCGACAATAAACCGCATTGTTGCGGACAAATTCCGGATTAGTCCAAAATCGGTCCCACTTTTTATTCAGGGTATTTACTTACGGTAAATAAAATATTTAATTCTGCAGTCAGTTTGTTTTTACAAATTTACTAGTAGGTACCATTAGTTATCTTGTTTCAATATTAAAATTAACACTGATGTGTTAGTTTCTTGTCATTTCTTTTTGTGGCACTTCATAAATTCTATTATGAATTTGAAATCCTATGCGAGCGTGGTATAGTGGTTAGTGTATTCGATTTCAGTGCGTTATAATGTTAGATAGGTGTAGGTTCGAATCCCCAAGCGTTAGAAATTTTAAGTTAATGTAAATAAAATTGCGATAGGTATATCGAAAAATATGTTGAATGAACCATAAAGTAATGATAATTAATATGTGTAATAATAATTATTTTTTTTATTAACATTCACTAAATTGTCCGGTCTAATTTTTGACTGTTTCGGACTAATTCCGGATTTACTAGTTAAAATTAACTGATTAATTTCGGACTTCATCCGACCAATTCCGGATTCACTAGTTGTTCACAAACCGTATAGAGTTCGGATTTATCCGGATTAATTTCGGGTGACAAAAACCTGACCATAAACCGCACTGTTTCGGACAAATTTCGGATTAGTCCAAAATCTGTCCGGTTTTTTAACCAGGGGAATGGGCAATGAGAATGTAAAATCTTAATAGAAGGGTGTTTTTAAAATTGTTTGTACATGTGAAGGTGGCGCTGCAGTCGTATGTTATTTAAAAAGAGCGCGAATATATAAATTTTATTTTTGTTAAGAGAAAGTACTCATAATAAATCTTATTTTGCATTGTCAAAAAAAAACGTCAACATTTCAATATAAATAAGCAAATTATTAACTGAAAAAATTTGAATATTATTATTAATGAAATAATGGACTTGGACAATGGACATATAAAAACTAGCACCGTAGACGGCCGCTTGCGGCCGTCGGAGGAGCTAGTGATGTTAAAAAGATGATGTTACACGATACTATCATTATGCTACTGCCAACCATCACAGATGCTAAAAAAAATATAGTTATGCTACCCCGTACTACCAAGATGTTACTCCTGATGATATTGATGGTAACGGTGACTATCTAGATAGCTGTCCGTATTTGTAGCATTAAAGATGGTCACCCTAACCACAATTATGTTACCCACTACTATAAATTTCTCTCCGTGTAAGATTTTCCGATGTATTTAGTTGTTAATTGTAAGTATGAAGATGTGGGAAAAATAAAACTTGTGAATTAACGAATATATATAAAGAGTGCATTTAAAATATTTTTCTTTTTTTTAATGATTGGTTATTGTTTTTTTTATATAAAATTGACGAAGTGAATAAAAGGAAACACTCGTTTCGCGTCGCGTCGGCCATTTATTTTGACAGGTTCCGCGCCTGCGTTCCCTTATTGTGAAAATTTCGAAGTAGGGGACTGAGTCCAGTTTCTCTACTATGCACACTGCAGCGCGCCTTATAATCTTCGCCTGTGTTTCAATGCTGATGTTTACAGAGGCATGTGGAGATTGGCCAATAGATCTCGCATCTACGCCAATTTCCCATATAGATCTCTCACAAGTGCAATACGGGCTAGTCTTGTAGCATATATACAAGTTCCGAATTTGCTTCCCCCGTCTAGGGCAGGTCTCCCACTACGTAGCCTTACTGATGAGTCCAAGTAGTGGGGACCGGGACGAAACGATATAAAGTGGTCTTCATACCATACTCTATGGATATGGTTAACCTCCCTACAGTCGGGCCACTATTGTCTGCCAAGAGTAGGCACTGACTATGCCGTCACTGGGCCAGTTTTGGGCCGTTTTTAATTTCGCACTTGGGTACTTTAGCCGTATAATTTGATTCAAAATACCAACAAAAAACTACATAAAAAATTATTATTAAACAAACCTTAAAAATTGATGGGACGCTCCCAGGTTTTAATCTTATATAGTAATTTCCTAGACAAGTTTACTTCATTTCCATATCCCGTAAAACTTTTATCATTGTCATTCAAACAAATTTCTTCGAAGTGTATTTGACAAATATAATTGTTTTTTCTGTTTGATCTTCCTTTGCTCAAATTGTCACCAATACTTTTTAACCACATATTAAAATATATAATGTAATCTATCTAAATTATTTTTTTTAATTACAAATATTGCAAAATGGCAGCGTAACAGGCGTTTGAAGTTAAACCTTTGGTTTTGCGCCGTGCAGCAAATTAATTAAATAATTTAATTAATTTTCGAAAAAAACGCTTATTTTTATATAAACAATTTAAAAAAACAATGTTAAAAATTTTTTTTCAAAACCTGATCGTTATTCAATATCTAGTAATTTAAAGAAAATTTTCTGGCAAGTTTCATGAAAATCGGTTGAAAATTGGCTGAGCATAACATTGCAACGGCGCACGAAAAAATACGTTTTGAGAAAATTGTGATTCAGAAAAGTACTAGTAGGACCATATAATAACTATTGCCCTAATACCAAGGTTTACTATCACTTACTAATAGTCCTTACTATTTACAATTAATAAAATTTCATTACTATTATTATTTATTATTATTATTTGTAGCATTATAGAGGATTTGAGCATTTGAGAATTTTGGATTAACAATGTAGGATTTTATTCTACAGATAGTAAACTAATTTTAAAGAAAAAGAAAATTTTAAAAAAATTTTATTTTACACGAGTTCCCCCTTAAGAGATTTATGAACATATAATTTTGAAAACTACTAAAAATTAGTCAAATTTTACTATTTCTTAGTAGAATTCTACTAATTCAGATTTAGAGAGTATGATGGTGTAATAAAAAGCTGTAAATAGTTTTCCGAAATTCGAATATTTGCCAAAGTTATTCAAGGTTACACGGAGAGAAATTTATAGTAGTGGGTAACATAATGATGGTTAGGGTGACCATCTTTAATGCTACGTATACAGACAGCTATCTAGATTGTAGCATTTACTATCAAAAGATTATTAAAATTTGATTGTACAGGTAACAATCTTTGATGTTAAAAATGGTTGGTTGGGGTTATACCATCAGAGATTATTGCCAATCGCCAGAAGAGGGCAGAAGTATGCAGAGCGAGCACAATGGCCGAACTGTTATATTCTTTGCATTACATTACTTCTCAATTTTTCATTTTACAATAACGTTTACGCATGGATTTAAACAATCTTTTCGGTTATTATAATTTAGAAGACGCTTATTCAGTGTATGTAAGCAGATTTTGTAAAAAGTGTCTGTGTTCAGAGAAAACATTGTTGGAAAACGTTTGTTTACTTATTTCAGGTACTTTAAAGCAGTCAGTACCGTTCTCTTGGGCGATAATCGGAAGTCTCATTTAATCTACAAATTTCAGAGACTTTCTAACACTTTTAAAAAAATTTATTGTAAAATGAACTTGTGCAAGCATTAACCTGTCATTTTAAAAGAAAATTTAATCGTTTAAAATTTTGAGGTTATAAACATGTATAAATTTTATAGTCTTTGATTAACTATAACAAAAATAATTAACTAACTGACAAAAGTTGGAATCAAAGATTCCATATTTCACAACACTGCAATATTTTTTACAAAATTGTCTATTTTAGATGAATTCGGAAACACGTAAAACACACGAATTTTTGCAATTGCATATTGAAACGTGTTGTCATAGTCAGCGCATGCGCTCACGTTAAATTTCGACAATATTTGATAGTAGTGACTACAATCAGAAAGTTAGCATATGTATATGTTCTCGGGTAACATCTGAGATTGTAAAAAGTGGATAGTAGAGATTGTACCCAGTAACATAATGATGGTACCACGTACAATCTTTTTTTTAACCATCAAATTCTAATTATCCATTTCTCTCAGTGTAGCATTATAAATAATGCATTATTTACATTAAATAATTTAGTTTACTTAAAGTCATAAAATGAATTAATTGCGACAAATAATTTTTAAATAAAAAAAAAATAAATAAATAAATAAAAATTTTTGGATATCAAATATTCAATTAATTGAGTGAAATAAATAAATTAAATGTTTCAAATAACTTATTACAGTATAGGATCTTTCAATAGTGCAGTCGTCAGGAATATTGTGCACTGTTCGAAGCAAGCTAAAACTAAAACATTCAGGTCCGTGTCAAGAAAATTAAGGGTCCCAAATTACTAAATACCGGGCACCACTAAATGATACTAAATAATCAAATAGGCGACGGCACTGTATTTGACGTCACAGATTCCCTTTCTGTTTGTCTCCCGAAACCCCTTGTCTACTCAACTCACTAATGACTGCGCACTATTCAGAACTGCACTATTGAAAGATCCTACTGTATTTTGGTTTCAATAAGTTATTTATTTGATCCAAATATTTTTTTTTGTTTCTATTAAATAATATATTTGCATTGAATAATGCATTATTTGAATTAAATAATTTAGTTTACTTGATGCGATAAAATAAACTAATTGTGTCAAGTAATGTTTATTTATATCAAATATCCAATTAGTTGAGTGAAATAAATAAGTTAATTGCTTCAAAT
Source organism: Leptopilina heterotoma (assembly GCF_015476425.1). Lineage (NCBI taxonomy): Eukaryota > Metazoa > Arthropoda > Insecta > Hymenoptera > Figitidae > Leptopilina > Leptopilina heterotoma. The sequence continues at coordinate 1,358,616 of NW_025111054.1, forward strand.
AACTCATTATTTGTATTAAATAAGTTAATTGTTTCAAATAACTCATTATTTGTATTAAATAAGTTAATTGTTTCAAATAACTCATTATTTGTATTAAATAAATTCATTTATTAGAGACAATTAATTATGTATAATTGATCCAATTAAGATTTATTTGATTTAAATAAATAAGATTCAAGTAATTCAAGTTATTTGAAGCAAATAAATATTTATTAGATCCAAATAAAAACGATTTGAATCAAATAAATATTTTTCAAATAATTTGAATTAATTGAATCAAATAATATTTTTTTTCAGTGCAGGCAGTACTTCGCAATAACTCCACCAGTTGTACTTTTCCCTTTGGATATTGGACGCTGAAACGAATATTCCTAAAACGAAACCGTGTGTCTTCACAATGCTATGCTGGCGAAGTAGGAAGGAAGGAAGGACTAGCATGCAAGTATAATTGTCGTGCAACACTGTCGCACTACAGAATTTTATTAATGGCAGTATTGAATCAGTACGGGCGAGCCAATAATTATTAGCATGCCAGTATTGCTTCAATACTGGACTGTTGTCAATGTCGACAAATGACAGGAAAGAACGTTACTTAATGATATTTAACGAACGACTCTTTGTTTTATCAGTAATTTTCAAAGATTCAAATTTAGTCTGTAAAAGATTGTTATATCAGAATCTTTTATTAAATGTATATATTTTCCATACATAATCTAACAATTGAATTGATCTTTTCTCGTTTTTAAAGAAAAAAGAAAATTAATCCAGTTCTAGAGACACGAAACACTTTAATAAAACTCAGTTATAAAAACAGCACTGAACAAATTAATTACGTATAAAGCAATTAGTGAATCTTAAATGTTGCAATCGTCACAAAGGAGGTTTTTAAAAATTTAAAGATATTCTAAACGTAGAAAATTTGAAATAATTTTTTATCCTTCGCGAAGTCGTTCCTCTAGCTCTTGCAACTCTCGTCTAGTCGTCTTTTGAAATACCAAAGGAGCGTGGCTCACTAGGCTCGAGCGGGAAAGCTTCTCCTCGAAGAGAGCAAATCCTCTTTCAGATAGTAAGAGGGGAATCAAGGTGGAAAGTGGGGATAGCCTGTTTAAGGGTGGGACACCTTTATATTAAGGGAGGGAGAAATGCCGACACCGCCGCGCCGCTGTCGTATATTTATTCCGTTCGTACCTCACGTTGTGTGGGGATTCCTGCGTGTATTGATGCAGCAATGGCGGAGCGCTCGAGTTCGGCGAACCGCCACCGCAGCGCCACTGCCAATGGGCGTGGCCTAGACACATTGGCCGCGCGTTATAGGCGTGTCAATTCACCTCCCACTCCCTGACGCCAGTCGTCGGTGATTGACAGTTGGCGAACGACTGCGGACGGCGCAGGATCTAAACGCTCGCTTGTTTCTTCGGCTGTTCGCTCCGTGTGATTTTCGAAAAACGTTTACGTCCGCCGCCTCACCCTTCACACAATCAAGGCCTGAAGTTTAAAACGACAATTTCCTATATGAAAAATTAATTTCTTCTGAGAGAAATAAAGCCCGTGTGTAAAATATATGTTTGTGGAAGGTGTCCTGAGGCAGGATTCGCGCAATCGGTAATATTTGGTCGTGGTGGTTAGTTGGCCACAGTGCTGGTTCCTTTGTTGGAAGAAAAATATCGTGATTTCTGTGACTTTGTGTTTGGTGATTTAGTGAAATGTCACATGTCGGTGATGACAAGTAGATGTGATCGTTCGTGAGTGATTGACGTGTTACGGAATTTTGCAAAAAAAAAAAAAAAGAATTTCAAGATCAATTTGGACATACGGATACAAGTCAGGAGTGAAAAGTGCCCGTGGGACGAAAGACCACGTGCTCGAGGCCCAGTGATGCGACGACGCCACTGACGAACCGGCAGAGAACCTTTTGGATCATTGAGGTGCAGTTCCTCTTGACAATGAGGAAGCAGGACACATTTGTCTGGCGATTTAAGCTTTGCTGACGTCACGACCAAGCAACTCGAGGCTCTAGGAACGAGAGACGAGGTACGACCGCGATAGTGTTTCGGTTTAAGTGCGTGCATCTGTCGCAGAGAGGTTGGCTGTCGTGCCTTGCCGCCGTCCACCGACGGTAACAGTTTCGCTTTGTCAGTGATTTCTCGTATGAAAGTGCCAAACGACGGGAATAGTGGAAGCAAGTTTGAAGAAAGCAGAAGATAAAGAAGAGGTGGTGGGCGAGAGAGAGAGAGAGAGACGAGTTGTTAAAGGTGTGAGGCTAATTGATTGTTACTCTGGGAAAATATAGCCGCTACGGTGGCTCAGCACGCAGAGTTCCCCGGCGCGGCCAGGGCGTTCATGTCGCAGCCAAGGGTGAGTAACGCACTCCACTTCAAAGTCTATTCCCGCCAACGAGTTGTAGAGGTCGCTATTCGATAATTCTCATGAAAAAGATTTGCAACCCAAGCAGCGCGTAAGCTTATCTTGAATTCACTGTAATATTATACATTGGAGATTCGTTATATTACACTGTAATATTACAGTGATCTTACTGAGATATCAAAATGTCCGCCTGGAGGTAATATTATGTTGTTATATTAAGAGAAGATTACATGGTAATATTAAGGTAATATTACATAGAAATATTAAGGTAATATTACTTGGTAATATTAAGGTAATATTACTTGGTAATATTAAGGTAATATTAACCTAATGTTAAGGTAATATTCAGATAAAATTAGAATAATTTTATAATTTAGAATAAAACATTTCACAAAGCTAGACTTGAACCCTGAACCTTGTGCACAGTAATCAAGAGTCTTACCACTGAGCAAAACTTACTTATAGTGTGTTCTATTAAGATTTTTGATGAAATATGAACAACTTTAAAAAAACTTACAAAGATTATATACCGTCGAGAATCTTAATACACTATAAGTTTGGCTCAGTGGTAAGACTCATGATGACTATGCACATGTTCAGGGTTCGAGTCCAGCTTTGTGAAATGTTTTTTTCTAAATTATAAAATTATTCTAATTTTATCTGAATATTACCTTAACATTACGTTAATATTACCAGGTAATATTACCTTAATATTACCAAGTAATATTACCTCCAGGCGGACATTTTGATATCCCAGTAAGATCACTGTAATATGACGAATCTATAATGTAATACTACATTGTAATGTAATATTATCCAATGTAATATTACATAAGCTTACGTGCTGCTTGGGAACATTTAGTTTTCATTAATTTCATTCAAAACTTTGATACCAATGTTTAGCAGTGTGCTTTTTCTTAATGTCAAGCATTTTTTTTTTTTTTTGGATTTAACGAGAGAAATCTTCCGCCCCAGTGAAATATGTTTCCCTCAAAATTGGTTACTGTTTTGTCCTTATGACCAGGTGGTTTTCATGAAAGGATTCTTGACTTCAGGTAGACCTTGTAGTTTAGAAGGTACTCTGGATTAGGCTTGAATACATTAAGTTACTTCTTCTCTTTTAAGAATATCAATGGATTAGAGAGGATTTTAAAGAAAAGACATTGCAAAGACATAAAACTTGATGATTTTAGTCAGTCTTTTAATGAGCTTCTCCCCTTTTATCGAGAAAGTGCTTTTTGAAACATCTTTTTGGCATTCATTTGAAGTGAATGCCTAGTTAAACCTATAACTTAATAATTTATGCATTTCAAAGTTTATAAATGGAAAAAATAAATAACACTCCAATCGATGCACACATAATAAATAGAATATTAATAATAATATGGGTTCATCTCGACTCGCGATAGAAGAAATTTGACATTTCATCTTCGATAATTTCTTTTATTCAATACAATAATTAAAATTAATGATTTTGTGCACTTTTTATATTTCATACAAAAATTTATTTCCTCAATATAAATTACTGTTAATTAATTTTTTCATTGATCAATGTTGTCACTTCGTTTTAAATTCAATATATCAGTTTTAAATATTTTTTATTCAATAATATAGTTTTTGTTTATAAATTTAAACGTTTAAAATTTATGTAAAGAGGGAATTAAATAAAATGTTTTGGTGGAAAATATTTGAATTTCTATAGCGACGGGTGTGAAGAGAATGTTTACAGCCTGGAAAACTCCGTCCCTTCGGATCGTGGGAATTCTCAGAGGAGTCTGCTTTTTCTTCTATAAAGAGATTTAACATCCTTTTCTCGTTTATCATGAAAGTAATAATAATAATAATATTCATCTTATTAATTTTTTAAAAAATATAACACGATTTTCATAATAATTATTTAAAATTCTAAACTTTAAATAATTCCATCTTTCTATTACTAATTAGAAATTTTTATAAATTCACCTTTTTATTTTAGATCCTATTCATAATAGTGATTGGTATTTGGTTTGCTTGTAGTTTATCGAATCTCTCGCAATAATAATGAAATTTACTTCTTTGTATTCAAGTACACTATTATTGACAAATTTCGATTCTATATATTGTCACTCAAACACTATTAAGAACTTTGATATTTTGTTGTTGCTGTTATAGAAGAACAAATTCTGAGTTACTGTTTCGGAAATAAAAAAGAATTTCTCAATATTTATAAATTCAATATTATAACGTTTCTAATAATTTCATTTACTTAACTTTTTTAGGTTTAAATAATAGAGAGAAATTTGTACCATTAAAACACTTAAATTGTTAAATTATATTCGTTACAAGTCGTACTTTGAAAAGAATGTAGAAAATTATGTTTTTTAATTTTATTGTAGTGAAAATTAAAAAAAAAACTTGTAGGATGAACTTTTATGAAAATTGCTGACTATGTACTTCTTCAGTTTCCGTCGGCAAGAAGTCATTGCATATTCTTTTATATAAACAGGATACATTCTCCACTTTTCTCATATTTAAAATAATTAGTTGCTAAACCACAGTAGGTTGTGTGATTTTAAAAATTTTGAAATAAAATTTTATTCGTTCGGTAGTACTTTTATTTCGGAATACAAATGAATTGGGTACCTGACAATAAGTTTCGTACTTGCAACTTCTAACGGAACTCGAAAATTTTAAATTCAATTTTTTCTTTAATCAAATGACTCTGTAATAGTAAATTTTCTCAAAATTAAAAATCTACAGAAATTATTAATTAAAATGTTTCCTGCTACGATAAATATTCACGTCATTATTTAGTTTATTTTAATGTTCAAGTTCTTGCACATTGTAAATTTATTCTTTTTTTAAACCATTCATATAATTCATATAATACATAATATGTTCATATAATATATTCATATAATAATTAATACAAGTTTTAACTACTCATATGTACTAAAAAAAATAATTATCTATTTATTTTGAAAATTAATTTTAAGTCAGGATTTTATGACTTTAAATATCAAGTAGCTTTTCTTGTAGATTTTATTGATATTAAGGTTTTGTAACCGTTTTTGTTAGTTTTTCGTCATTAGTACTTAATTATAGTTAGGAGTTGCAAGTACATGTGTAGTTTTGACAAATCTTTCTAAAAATCTATAGCTATATAAATTGGCACCCAATTTACTTATTTTAACTGAAAAGTATAAAGAAACTGTTTTAAAATGTTTTTCCGTTTCGTCCGTCGCATTGCGCTGGCTAATTAAGAGTTGAATAAATTCTTTAAATTATAATAAAATTTTTGTTTTTCCTATTTATGTGCATAAATACCTATATGCAATTAAAATGTGAAAAATGTAATTTTTCAACTGAACGTATATAAAAGTGAAAGAGCTTTAAGATATGTAAACAAGTAGACTAATAATTCCAAGTTTTATGCTTGTGGAATATCAAAAAAAAAAGTTGTCGATGGGTTAGAGGTTTTCGATTAGGTTCAAGAGGACGCTGTCCGATATCTAGTGATAAGGAAATTTACATGAAATTACATTATCAAACGTGGTGATAAGAGACTTGCGTACGTATATGTGTCAAGATTGATTGTCTGTGAGCTTCTACTTGTAGCTTGTTTATTTGCGTTTTCTGACGCTGTTTCATTTCTTCGCGCACTGGTTACAATTTCAAAATCACTTACATAGAATTAGTGAAATGTAGCGTTCATTCACATTCCCTAACATCACATTCATCAATCGAGATGACATTATGTTGCCTAAAATAATAATTAGTATTCATTGTCTGATAATTTTGATTCATTTTTACTCAATTGTAAATTTGTATTTCAACTTTATTTTTTTAACAAAAACTTTAATATTTTCGTTCGGATTCGGTTTTATTGTGTGGGACTTACGTTACCTGGATGTTGTGAGTCGTAGGTAGATAAGATATTTTTCCCCTGAAAAACGATGATACATACATATCTTGAGCAGAAATTTGATAACATCTATTGATTTTTCTACTTGGATTATGTTCCTTTAAAGTTATAAACCTTCAGAACAGATCAACGTGTTTTATAATAGAATGTCTTTCAAATAAACTTTTATTCTTTTAATAAAATAAGAATCTTGATGTATATTTTTAACAGAATATCATAGAAATTGCTTGAAAATTAAAAATTTTTTAATTTTATTTTTGCTCATAACAGGGCTTGGAACATCAATAACTTCTTTTTTAAATAAATATAAAATTATTATTATTTTTCCCTTGGAATTAAGATTCTCAAAAATTTCAAATACTCAAACCTTTATGAAATTAAACAACTTATAAAAAATTGTTATAAAACATGAAGAAATCGAGTCTTCGACTCGGAGCAATATCTTCATGTTTTATAATAATTAAAAGATTTTAAAAATTATTTTTTTATGTTCAGAACACATAAAAAAATTGAATTGAAAGCTTTTTTTTCAAGGGGCTTGAATATAAATATTTGTTTTTATTTTTATTATTCTATAAAAATATATAAGAATTTCATATGAAAAATGTATATATTAATAAATTGGTACGTCCCTGAGTTTCTTTCAACTATCTCATTAAGGGTCCTGGGACAACACTCCCGAGCGGCGGTCCAGTATATTTCAAAGTTCAAAACTTCTGCTATTCAAAACTAAAAGAGAAATGTTTTAAAATTGTCCTTCATTTGTAGACTACTAAACATAACCATATTACTTTATCTTTTTCGTTATAAATTATAATTTTTTAAATTATCTAAAATTAAAACTACAATGTTCTAAAGAAGTGTACAAGAAGCAGGTTCAGAACCCAAAGAAATACACACAACATTTCAATTCATATATGTCATAGGAGTTTTAACATATGAAATTAGAGGTTAGATTTTAGCTCCCCATATTTCAAAGTTTTAACTTCTATACAGATCAGTTTTAATATCTAGGCATAGCCGACCCTATAATTATGTTAAATATAGAATATTCCAAGTAAAAATTTACAACCGGCGGGTAGTGTTTGGTCAGTATATCGAAATTAGCTCTACAATGTTTCAAAGTTCCATCGACAGTTGCTGAAAACAAAAAATCCAATGACTAATGAAAAATAAAAAAAAAAAATTCTTAATTCTTGCTTACTTTTCCTACATGAACAATACACATGTAAACAACACTGTTTCAGCCAATCTAACATTAACACGCATATACATATTAAATTAAATTACACTAGCGCCTCCTCGATTTCTTTGTTTCCACTTTTTTCCATTCAACATATTCCTTTTACTTAATTTTATATTGTTTATTATAATTCATTTAAAATTACTTAAATTTTTATTTAGTCTCCAGGCATCACAGATAGTCCCCTTTTCACATTTTTCTATTCAAAAATTAACAATTTTTTTTTTTTTTTTTTTTTTTTTTTTTTTTTTAATATTTGAAGGTATATCTGAAATTTAGACTCAATGTTAGAATTCAATGCGTTTTATTTTTGAATATTGCACTTTAACAATAAAAATGACTTAATTTTTTTTTATTTATTTTTATTTATTCAATTAATAATGTTTCAGTTTATCTCAATGTATTGAACTTAATAAAGTTAATTTAATCTTGATTTTCTTATTTTCTGTCGAGTTTAAGATTTATTAACTCACTAATAATTGTCAGGTTTTTTAGCAACTGAGGGAGATTAATAGTGACGGTAAGAAATCACACGTCGTCAAATGATTTTTGCCGAATGCACAAGTATGATGTACGTAAATTATATACTAGCATAATTTATGTTGGTCATTTGTCATTAAAAGTGTAAAGAAAAAAATTGACGTCTCTTGCAACGCAGATTGAAATATAGAACGACCTGTAACATATTTTTTTTTACATCAGAATCGAATACTTAATCGATTGTCTATTAATCTCCTGAAAAGAAATTTCTGACCATTTAAACCACTAGTATAAGTGATTTCAACTTTTTATTTGTGTCTATTACAATAATACAATATTATTTCGTTAGGCAATTGTAAAACATGGCGACCAAATTATAGATGACTGAAACAAAATTATTTAGTTATCTCAAAGAATCTCTTGGTACGGGCCTGATTTTTAATATTTTTTATCATAAATTTTACAAGTTACTCATTTAATAATGCACTTTAAGATATGAAATTTTTCAAATTTAATACTTTATTTATTTTATGAAAAAAAAATTATTAACAAAAACCTACGTTTTCTAGTCGTTTTGACCCATATAACCCCTTAGGAAATTGATGAAAAATTTTTTAGCAAAAAAAAAATGTATAATGATTAAATAAATATCTGTTTAAAAAAGTGTCATTAGGTACCTGTAAGGGGCCATTCGCATATTACGTGATATATTTAGGGGTGGGAGGGGGTGTAAGCAAAGTAACACGCTTTAACAAATTTGCTATACTAAACTATAGAAAAAGTATCACACAGGGGGGAGGGGGTCTAAAATACCTAAAATATCTATCACGTAATATGTGAATTACCTCAAGAGTTACAATAAATTAATTTGTAAAAATATTTCATGTTTTCTGCAGTATATTGAACAGCTGTCAGAACGCCCGGCAACGTTGCACACAATGTACTTCTTAAAACTGAATGTAAACAAGTCATAGCAACCATTTGCAACACGACTAAAGAAATGCGGTGTTGCCAGACGTTTCAAAGTACCAAGCAAGTCAAATCACAAAATAATGGTTTCTGTTTTGATTAGTTTCGTCAAGCGATAGAAAATCCTTAAGTATATATAGATTACATTTAACAAAGGACTGAATGGCATCTTCTATGGTTTAAAGGTTATACTTAATTTAATGTCTTGGAACTGAAATCAGAAATACTTTTTATTGAATATTCTGACCATGATGAGGACTTAAATATGTTCGTACTGAGAAGTGATCGTTCTTTTTTTAATTTCCCATAAAGTTTGAACCTGTCAAATATTTCGCAGGTACATGCTTTTGTAAAAATGCTTAAAAATACGGCGAGATTCGTAAAATAAAGTTATGGTACTTGCGGCACAGTATATGAAAAATTATCAATAATTATCGACGTCACGCGATTATCCAATTTTTCATTTCTCCATCCGCTGGAAAGTGCTTTATGCAAATAGAAAAGAATGACAGCAGAAAAGAACCGGTATTGAGTATATTATGTCAATAACCAATAGTTTTATCGCACTCTTGTTTTTACAACAAAATTACTGGGTATCGCGACTTTACACCCTAACATCTAGTAATTGAATGTGACAGTTGATTTGGTCTATCTGTCATCATTCTTATTTCGTTTTTTATATTATATGCGTTTCTAGTCAAAATGACCCATTTCTATCAGTAACAAAAATCAGCAAAAAAGGGGACTTAATATTATTTTCATTTTTAATAGTTGAATCCTACATGTTGGTTGAAGAATTAAAAAAAAATTAATTTTTATATTGAAATAAATGAAAAAAAAAACGATAAAAAAGTAAAATATTCCTATAACTTTTCAGTATGACGATGGCCTGCACGGAGGCTATCTCGAAGGAGGCGGTGGTGGGGGTGGGGCAGGACTTTATCACCCAGATCCACATGCCAGTGCCCGAGGTGTTCCAGGACTTCACCACAGTTCACACCTGGGAGCAATGGGGCCGGCCCACCCCCAGTACCCACCACCCCCACCCCAACCACCTCACAATGTATTGGCGGCAGTTGCGTCATCGGCGGCGATACCGGATGTTCACAAACGAGACAAAGACGCCATTTATGGGTAAGTTATCACATGAAATCAAAAAATTTATTCTTAATATTTTTATTGTTATGGAATTGATTATGAAATGGAAAATTCGCTCAAAATGAACAAATTTTAAATGACAACGTATAGTATCATCTACAACTACTGCGTGGCTGAAAAATAATCTCACGCAGAAAAATTCGATTTAAAATTTTGGAGTTCAGTACTGAACAATCGCCGTTTTAAGTGAACGTTGATACACAGTTTATTGTAACAATTGAGTAGCTGAACTAAAATTTAATATTTCTTCCTACGATAATATAAATCATTCAAATTGTTTTATACTCTGTCCGAAATCTGAATTTTCATTTTTCTCCATGCTGCTATGTTAGCTAACAATTGCTGTCCATTTCAATCTGGGCAGTACATATAGTGTGGACAATTTTCATAGCATATATATTAAAATATTTATTAACATACGATAATTAAGTTGAAATAATTAAACTCTTGATTATGAGTGAAAAATCACTGCTCGGATACGTTAAGTTTTTTAAAATTTGCTATGATTTATCGCAGTAAAAGATGTTCCAATTTCTGGTGTATTCTGAGAGAACGGAAGCTTATTATTTTTGCGGCAAACCTGTAATTTGTTCAGTCGTCGTGTGCCCAGGCGGGGTTTTTAACTTTCCTGGAACGCCTGGATACAATTTAGGATCCTGTGCATTCTTTATGAACAGGTTTTACCTCGCACACGCGACTGTTGTACATTTTTACCTACAAACTCATCTGATACAAACAATGAAAAAACTAAAAATTTTATTATTATTGTTGACATTAATTTAAATTCTTAAAGGACAAAAAATTACATTAATATTTGTTTAAAATATAGTTTGGGGAATTTAAATGCACAATTTTAATAAGTTTTCTCGTGTCCTTTAAGAAATGTTTTTACTAAAATTGAAAAAGTCTTGTGTAATTCAGTACCATAATGTTGATACATGGCTCAGAATTGGAGAAATGCTGAAACGGAATGTATTTTGCAAGCTCTCGGCTCATTATAGATATTATCGGAGTCGCAAATAATATGATTCAGATGGGCTTCTTGATATCTTGATGTTATCTGCTCGATTACAAAAAAATAAAACTGCAGAAGGTTACTTAAAATCTTTGTCTTCAGTTTCTCGAATTTCTTTTTCGATAGAATTTGTCTCACTGAGACAACTTTTTAAATTACAAATGTGGACCATTGTCATAATTATAATATACATTGATAACATTATTTTTTAACACTGCAATAAACACGAAGAATATTCAAAATTAAAAAGTAGTTAAACGGTTGTTTATTTAATAAAACTTTAAATATTATTTTATTGCCGAGCGCGGTTTAAGTACGTCTCTTAAATGCTAGAAAGCAACTGACGCTTCAAAGGCAATTCTTTGGAAATTTCACTGAAAATTCAAAAAATTTCCAAAATATTTCTTATATGTTTGGAAATTTCTTTCTTAATAAATATATACATATGAAGAAAAACGTGTGCTGAAAAACGCATAATAAAATAGACAAGGAACCTTTATGGCTGGTCGTCCTAAGTCAAACCAGATGTATAGCAAACCTTTCAGAATAAGAAAATATTTCTAAGGTTTTTGCTTAGGAATGAAAATATTTTACTATACATAAAATACTTTTTCTAAGAATATATTTTTAGTATATATTTATAATATAAATATGTCTAATAATCTGAATACGGTAGGGACCCCCTATTATTCTGATTTTCGATTATTCGGACATATTTCAAATATTTTTTTTATTAATTTTACAACCCATATGTAAAACTTGACAGAGCTCATCCATAAAGCGTGTGATACTTAATTTCGGGAATTTTAACTCCTTCCCCCGTTATGATGCTTTTTTAAATTATTGATTAACTTGGAGCACCGTATTGTATTTCGCAGTTTTGGGTACTTTTTCTTAAAGTATAACGAGTCTAATGCATTGTTCTTAGAATTTAGGGCAAAGAAGTCAGAAAAAAAGAGCTAAGAATCGGAAACCACAAAACCACAGGTTCTGCGAACAACGTTCAACAGGCCATCGTATATCATATCATTACTTTTGCGGTTCACGTCAACCCAACACCTAAGTCCTTCACCAGTCATTTGTCACCCCTATACATGCATTTTTGTCGGATCTTCCGCTAGAATCGTATTTACTAAATGATTTAGTGAAACTTAATCGAATATTAATAAAACAGTTCTACTAATTGTTACTATACTAACAATTAGTAAAACTCCACTAATTGCTAGTATGTAAAATGATTACTAAATCATTTGGTCGACGACTGTTTGTAACTTTCTACTAGAGAGTAAATACAACTACTAAAAATCGAAAGTCTCGGTCTCGTGAAACTTAGTATCGTGGCAGCACTATGAGGGACGTAAAATAGATGTCTTTTGGACCAGAAATAGAACGTCTTTTAGTTGTTTTTATGACTTGCCACCATTGTCCCAGGATGTCCGCGGATAGAAAAAGACGACCCTGTGCCCACTGGGATAACCATAGTTTATTAGTTGATTTAACTATCTTGTTTGTTTATCTACCGGTTTAATTATAGTTCACTAATATGCTGATATCTTTATATATATATTTAAAGAAGTTCGAAGACTCCTTTGTGACGATTGCTATGGTTGCGGTGCTGCCGCTGGCAACGTCAATTTGTCGAAATTCGTTCCAAATCATTTTATGTCCGCTACGCTACAAGTCACGACCGCCACCTTACGCACATAAAGCATTCCTCCTATAGAAAAGGGTTAGGATGAAGAAAGAACAAAAGTTGACTGTAGTAGATAAGACCTCAGCTTTTTATATAATCAGGCTAACTGCGCATATTTTTCTTCTTTAAAGTATACCTTTCAGTATATATACCTTTCTCATAAAAGAAAGGTACCTAAGAATCAAAAAATTGTAGGTTATGTTTATAATTTTTCAAGTAAAAATACACAAAGAGATTCAATTACAATTACAATTACAAATTATTCAAGTTCAAGTCTTCATTTCATCGAAAATATATTCAATAAAAACTGGTTTAACATTTACATAAATTAAAACAGGGTTGCCACGCAACCTGGAAAACATGAAAATGTCGGGGAATTTGATAAACCTTGAAAACACCTGGAAAAATCAGGAAATTTTAAAAGACTGACGTTTACAATTTTCATAAATAGATATAAACTTCAAAAGCTTTTAATTTGAAATTTTGTAATAGGTTTTCAATTATTTTCATAAATAATAAAACTCATAATTTCAATTATTTTTAATACAAATTTTAATGGAATTTCTCGAAAAATGTAATTATTCTTAAAAATTTTATTAAAATATTCATCAGAGAAATTCAATTTCTTGAAAGAATTAAATTATTTTCGAAAATTTTAATGAAATTCTTTTTAACTAGGTATTCAATTTTTTTTCAAAATAATTTCAATAAAATGCTTCGTAGAAATTTAATTAGTTTCAATAATTTATCAAAATTCAATTATTTTCAATATATCCACGATCTCAATAAAATATCACAAAAAAGTCAATTAGGTATTTAAAAATAAATATTATTCAAAAATTCGTCTCAAGAATTCAAATATTTTCAAAAGTAATAAAATTCTTTGCAAAAATTCAATTATAGTCAAAACTTTAAAAAAAAATTCTCTTCAAAATTTCAATTATCTTTATAAATAATAAAATTTTTCTCTAACATTCAATTATTTTCAAAAATTTGAATTAGTAGAAATGTTTTCTAATTTGAATTAGTGACTGACTTTTTGTTTTTCAATTGGCAGATTTTACTAATAAATAGTCGTTTCTACTAATTGTGAATTATGAATTTAATAGTTTAATTTTCTAATTCAAAAGCAAATAGTCAGTCACTAATTCCAATTAGTAAACATTTTTACTAATTCAAATTTAGAGAGAAAGTATTATAGAGTCAATTTTTAGAAACAATTGAATTTTGAAAATATTTCAAATTATAATCTTTGAATGTTTGAATTTTTTATACTTTTAACTGAAAATTTTGTAGGTTAAATTTTTTTGAAAAAGTTTAATTGAATTTTTTTTAAGTTATTTGAAGTTTTTTATTTTCTAACATATATTTGATTGAAGAATTTCTGAATAATCGATGAAATTTCGTAAAATTGAATTGTAAACAAAAAGATTTGAAAATTTTCAAAGAAATTTTTCAAAAATTATTAAAAATAATAAAAAATAAGAATTTTAATTAAAAAATCCGGGAAAAGAATAATTGAATTAAAGTGATGAAAGTAATTTTGAATAAGTTGCAGTAACAATATTTTTATAATAAAAAATAATTATTCGGTCATTTTTAATTATTATAAAACATGAAGATATTATTGCTCCGAGTTGAAGACTCGATTTCTTCATGTTTTATAACAATTTTTTATAAGTTGTTTAATTTCAAAAAGGTTTGAATTTGAATATTTTGAAGAATTTTAATTCCTATGAAAAAATACAATCAAAATAAAATAAAAGTTCAATTAAATTTCAAAGATAGTAAAAATAGAATGTTACATATAGTTCAAATTATAAAAAATCGAATGTAAAAATTTTAAAAAAAAAATGTTTTTCTTTTTTTTTAATTTTAAAAGTAAAAGTTTAAAATGTCTTCCGTCGGATTGACAATGTGGCCCAATCTGTAATCTCAAGAGAATTTTAGTTTCTCCCATTTTTATTGTCTACACTGACTTTGTCCTCGGTATTTAACTGTATATATTTGACAAAAAAGCCTTAATGAAGCTGTTTCTCACGCCTCTTCAGATTCCACTGTTTTTCTAAATTGCATCGATTTGTAGTCACGCAAAATTTTCGGTTTTATTCTTAAAATTGCAGTTCGCGATGTTTCTATACTTAAAAACGAAACCATTCATTTTGAGAAGAAAAAGAAAACAAAAGTATTCGTTTCAAAGAAAAAACACCGAAATTTTGAATCGCATCTTATTTACAAAAATTTTATACTTTGAACTGAATTCGTAAATAAATTTTTACTTTTATTATTATTACACTGCTTTAATTCGATTGCTTGTATATTTATTTAATAAATATTTATTTGTATTTATAATTTTTATCTATGTCAATTAAAATGGTATATTTAATTCAAATATTGAAATTATTCTTTCCATTTATTTGATTTAAGTAAATTTATCACAGTAATTTATCATTTATTTGATTTGATAAACTAATCATCGGTTGTTGAATCAAATTTTCTTTCAGTTTTTTTTTTTAAATTGCGCGAATATTTTTTTTATTAGATAATGGAAAAATTAGAAAAAGGACGTATAACTTTTAAATATTAACTTGTGAATAGTGTATTTAAATTCTTTGTTTGAATTACTTATAATTTTTTCTATACGAATAGAAAATAGTTTCATTATCTAAATGAGAGGGGCTCTAAACTAAAACGATTATCAAACTGAACTGTTTTTTAGTAGTTGACAAAAAAAAATACTGTTTACATAAAAGAAGCAATTTCTTTTTTTTAATTGAACGAAAAATTTGTTTACATTGAAATGACTACTATGCGTGTTTCACGTTGTACCTGTTGTTCTTTAAAAAAAAAAAAGATAATTACATAATTAGACTGCGATAAGTTGTTGAATTTTGTGGGAATTTTCGCATTTAGGTAAAGAGGAACCTAAAATACTTATTTTATTTGCTAATTATTTAGAATGTAGAGTAGTTTTAATTTATAAATTAATATTATTTGTTGCAGACATCCTTTGTTTCCATTACTCGCCCTAATTTTCGAAAAGTGTGAGTTGGCAACATGCACCCCTCGGGAGCCCGGAGTCGCGGGTGGTGACGTGTGTTCGTCTG
Source organism: Leptopilina heterotoma (assembly GCF_015476425.1). Classification (NCBI taxonomy): domain Eukaryota; kingdom Metazoa; phylum Arthropoda; class Insecta; order Hymenoptera; family Figitidae; genus Leptopilina; species Leptopilina heterotoma. The sequence goes on from NW_025111054.1 coordinate 1,374,549, forward strand.
AAAGTTTTAACGAGGATATCGCCGTCTTCTCAAAACAGGTACGTTCTCATTTTTAGACATAATTTTATATTTTTTTTCCTTTATTGATGATTTTTCGTTATTGATGATTTGTCACTGAAAATAATAACCGAACAACAGAATGTTTTCGGAAAAGTTTGAAACACTAGTGTTTCTAGAAAATGACGATTTTGTGTCAATGAACCAAAGTTCGAACGAGTTGTTACATTGGGGCGCTCAATTTGTCCGCATGTAGAAAACTTTTAGTTTGACTATTTCTTATTTTTAAAAATATTTTTCTATTCATAGAAAAAGGAGTGTGACGTTTTCATTTTGTGAATAAATCTTCAACTCTCAAAAGCAGTATTATAATAAACCGCAAAAAAAAAAAATTTGTTGTTCTCATTCGATCAGATTAAGGATGAGATAAACCTGAAGGAATGACAGTCTGTCATTAAGGTTTCGTAAAATTTACGTGTGTGTACATAAGTATTTATAATAGTGTATATAGAGAAAACTTTTGGTCCTCGTATTTTCAGATTTTTGGATCCATCTCGTCAGGGTATACCCACACACTTCAAGGACACATTTGTAATTCTAGCCTCGGCCCCATGCCGCGAAACAATTTGGGACCTTTTAAAACGCACCATTTCACCGTCTACATTCCACTAGGCACCCGTAAGCGTATATTCTTCGAAGCCTCTCGCGAGAAAGATTGATTTATTCGGCAAAAGTTGTTGCCCCATCGCTCGAATTAAGAATCTAAGATTTTTAAAAAAGGAAAAAAAAAAATTCTTCAAATCCATCTTGTACCACTATTTGAAAATCTTATTTGATATTATATATTGAAGCTGCCCTCCAATCTAACAGCAAAAATCTAACCGTAAATGAATTTATAGGAAGATGCAGATAAATTTTTAACGAAATTTTATTTACTCAATAGTAAAGATTTGTAAAGCAAATTTCTCTTGATAGCTAGATAAAAATGAGAATATTTGAGAGTGTAAATATTTTCTTTAATTACGATTATTTTTTAATTACCTAATTACAAGTAGGTTTATTGTTATTTTTCTTCGTCTTGCGCAGAGCGAGCATCTTTATCCCACGTGAGGAGCTTACCTTATCGTTATCTCGTCATAGCTTCTCTTTAACACAGCTACCGTGTTACTGAAGCGTCCTAAATTCATGTTTGATTTTCAGACGAATTTTTCCGAAGCACTTATCGAGCTTGAAAATATTACGTTCTTAAATGATAAGCGGCTAATTTTATAAGAATTTATATTCCTTACATATATATATATATATGATCGTGAATGATGTCGGTTTACTGTTACTTCACAAATCACAATTTTTTTTAAATCTAATTACAATAATTGATATATACATTCTACGTGTAAAGGAAAACTAAGAAACACTGATAATGCAAAAAAAAGAATCAAGTTCTTTATTTTATCTTGGTTTGAAAAAAGTTAAAGCCGGTTTTTTACATTTACCTGACTGTCTATTCATATTATTATATTTCGGACTCAAGTGTTGTGCTTGTCTTGTTGGAAAACGAATTGTCGGTTGAGAAAATGGATATAGTTAAAAGAGAAGTTTAAGAAAATTGTGACACTTAATTTTCACTAAAACAATTAACATGTTTTCAATTATCTCTCATGTTAATGATGATTTTATTATAATAAAATAAATTTCACTTTTCTATATTTTTAATTAATTTATAGCTACAATTATTTCTCGCTAATATCGTTAATCTCTTATAAAGAAAATTTCCATCGCAAAGAGTAGAAGAAGCAAAAATGAACACTGGCATGCGATATACCTACAACAATTCAATTTCAACTATTTTATCATGTTCAAATTTCAAACTTTTACTGTATATAATATTTATGAATATACACTAATATAATATTTATTATGCTAAACAAAAATTCGTTATCTTACTGTTTTAAATTCTCATATGTGTTAAAAACTTTTAAGATAGATTATTTCTTTTTAAAAATAATTAGAATAGAAATGTACAATAGATTTTGAATAAATGAATTATTAATGAAACACAGTGGTTTACGAAAATTAAAGAAATATATTTTTCTTTGACATCTAAATTTAGCATAGTAAATAATTTTTTTTCAAATAACTTATTTCTTGAAGAACTACCCTCTGGGCACGGAAACATCTTTGTTCTAGAAACGTTCCTAAAACGTTATTAGAACGTTTCATGTCCTCCACATAAAGTCTTAAAAACGTTTTATGTTCTAAAAACTAGTTTAGAACATTGGACGTTCTTTAACCGTTATCTAGTGGACATGAAACGTTCTAAAAACGTTTTAGGAACGTTTCTAGAACAAAGACGTTTCCGTGCCCAGAGGGTATCATATAAAATAATTACTCAAAAATTATTTAATAAATAATTGAAAGCGGTTTCAATTTGAAATTTTATAAAATTTCAATTTTCAATGTACTTGATCAGAAATTTTAAAAAAACTTAAAATTTTCAAAAATTTTTATAATTCAAATTCTTCGGAAATTAATCGAATTTTTTAGGTATATTGAATTTGTTATTAAAAATAATGGATTTATAGAAGAATTTTAGTTAAAAATAAGAAAAAAAAATTTAATTTTGAAAATGTTAGGGGAACATAGTCTAGGTCGGCCACCTTTTTGACTTTTGTTTATAACTTTTTTTTAAAAATGAATTTGGACAATTGAAGTATATGGTTGGAAAGTCCTGTTTAATAGGAACATCTTTTCTGTACAAAGTAAATTGATTGGTTTTAAAATGAAAAAGTTATAAAGATTTAAAAAAAAAAAAATTTGTAGTCGAGGTTGGCCATTACAGTCAAGGTCGGCCATGTTTAAAATTCAAAGGGCATTAATCGTTAAAAAATAAAATAACATGTTTGGAGTTACGGAATATTGATTCTTTATTGTTTACAGTTTGTAACTTAATAAAATAACAAAATAATAACAATAAACAATATAAAAAAATAAATATAAATAAAAAAAAATTCTGCACTAAAATATTAATAAAATTAAATAAAAATATTAATAAGATGATCAATTATATTATGAGTTATACAGAATTGCAGTTTTTGCAAATGAAGTAGCTCGTCCTCAACTTTGCGCATTTTAAACACATAGTGGCCGACCTTGACAGTAAGTAACATTACCGAATTGTTGTAACCATAAAGAAATACGTTTCGGGATTCGATTTTTTACTTTGTTTTCCTTTCAACCATGAGTCCCACAAATTTTCTGCATACTTGCCTTGACGATTCAATTTGTTTTTTATCTTTTATTAATGGTTTTTCACATTATGCACAAAACTTTTTTTGAGCTTTTTTTGTACCGACGTCACAGAAAACACAATTTTCGATCCTCCGAAAATGTAATTGAACAAAAAGTAGACCAACCTTGACTACATTCCCCTACAAATTATAGAAATTTAATTATTTTCAAAAGTATTAAAATTCTACGCGAACGTTAAATTAATTTAATTATTTTCATAAACTGTCATAAATAATAAAAATTTCACAAAAATTCAATATTCTTTACAAATTTTTTATAAATTTTTTTTTTTGCAACAATTCAAGTGTTTAAGAAAAATCAAATTGTTGACAGGATTCAATTATTTTTAATATACAATTTTAATCGAACTTCTAGAAAAATGAAATTATTCTTAAAAATTGTTTTCAAATTCGTGAAGAGAATTTAATATTTTCCTAAAAATTTTTTTTAAATAAAATTCTTATTAAAATTCAATTTTTTGAAATAAATTATTTTTTTGTATTTAAATAATTCAAGTCTCTCGTAGAATTTTCTAATAATAAATTGATTTAAAAAGAAATTTCAGTTAAAATTTTCGATAATTGAATATTAAATGCCTTACAGCGTGAATATTTGAAATAATATTGGCTTTTGAAAAAAAATTTAAAAAAAAATTGCATTTCTAAATGAATTATAAATTATATATTATTATCTGATCAAAAACAACTTATAATAATTGACATTTTTCTAAAAATCTTGTATAATATTTGAATATTTGATTTTTATTCTAAAATATGCCAATAACTATTTTGTATCGTTTAATTTTTTTATTATTCATATTTTATTGTTTCATTTGATACATGATGAGAGTTGAGGTTGTCGCTTGCCAATGAATAGGGTACAAAAGGGTTGTCAGATAAGGTGTCAATCCTCTTGTGGATATTTTCGAGGCATTAAACCCAGAGGATTCTTTTTCTTTATAAAGGCCTCATAGGACTTGCATGACTAAAGCAAACCGCTTGATGTATAGTAGGACCGTAATTATATTAATCATCATTTTTATTTCATCTCTATTTTATATTTCTAACCGTAAATATTTAAATTATTTCATTTCTTTAAAATTATTTTATTTTCTCAGTTTTTAAAATTATATATATTTTTATTTATTTCATGAGGGAAGTGTATTTTTTATTTGGGTACACATATAATGCGCAGATTTTTAGAACCTGGAAGAGTATAAAAAACTGAGACTGCTCGTTTTCTATCATATTGTATAAATTGATATATTCAATGGGTGGTGTTTCATCCCAGTAGTATGCCCTATGGGGCATCCAAAATACCGCTGTGAGCTTTGCAACACGACATACGTGGTACCCTGCTGCGCATTGTTGTGCCTTTTTTTTAAAACCTTTAACCTCTAAAACGAGACGTTGCCCATTTTTTGCTTATTCACTCCTTGTCAATTGGTTTTCATATAATTTTTAAAATATTTTTTCAATGAAAAAGAGAATTTCATACCGAGGTCGCTAAAAGTTCATACAGAAACCTGAAAATTTATACAGAAAGCGAGCAGAAAGTCAGTGTATTGTCGAAATATTAATTTTAATATTTCACATGTACTGGAAATAAAGTACACATTTCCTACAAAGCAATGTATGTACAGAAGCTACACGTGTCATAAATGTTTACTCTTTTCTCACAAACGTAATAATTGTTGGCCTTATCTTCCAAGCTTCCTATACTTTGTTGACAGTGTCCCCTCTGCCTAGACTTTATCTCATTAACTATCGAAATAAACTTCTGATAAGGAGCTTTGTTGAGCTGGGCAAATGACTCTATGACTAACATTCATGTGATAAGGAAAGTTAATGTTCTAAATATTAAATGGATAAAATCTTCATCGCTATATGTATAGCGAAAGAAATGCAGATGTATATATTCATTTAATTTTAGGGAGAATAAAATGTAATATTGGCTAAAGCTGCTTCTTAACTAACAAACTTATTGTTAACTACTTTCCTTGATAGTCAGCCTAATTGATGGAAATAACACCTGTCTTGTGTTTAGGGTACCTAAATCAATTTTCCCCTTTCTTCTGTAATAAAAGAGAGTAGAGGTCTTGAAGACCTAAGATTTATGGCGTCACACAAGTCCACCACTTGTGCCTTTCAACGTTAAATTTATGATCACTCTTATTGTCACAGAATCGCCTCTATTACAGTTGATAGAGTTAGATAAAAATTTCAAGGTAGTTGGTAAGTTTTGCGATAAGTTTCTTCGGAGGGGTTGTCAAGTCGCATGATATGAAGAACGTGGGTGTTTGGTTTGCATTTGCTAATAAAAGTGTTAAGAATCTTTGTACCTCGTGATGCCCCATTGCGATTTATTGGTGCAATTAGAATGCACCTCGGAGGCATTAAACCCTCGTAAAACGTTGGACAGCATTGACGCGACGGGCTGACTAATATCCACGACAGAGAGCACGCGTGCTACCTGCTTTCCACTCTTAAAACTTTACAAAATATTTCTGTCCATGAACAGCTGAAAACGAACGAGCTCAAGGAATGCCTTTGCCAATCACCATTTTTAAAGTAGGTCGTAAAAACTAACGAATTTCAAGACGTTCAGCTTTATTGGACTGCACTACAGATTATGTTATAACGATGCGTAACGTACCTTATACTTTATTTTTCTAATGAACAATAATTATTTCTTGAAATCAGCGTTGTGTTAGTGACAACTCTTAATTTATATAATCACATGTCAGTGGGAATTTTGCAAATCCTATTTTTTAACATTTCATGATGATTATTGCTAGAGCTTAACAAAATTTTTGTAAAATTGAATAATCTTTTTTTCAAGTGCATCACTTGACTCCTGCTTACATTAGATGTTACTACACGACAAAAAATGAGTTTACTGTTATATGGATTAGATAATTTTTAGTTAAGATAAATATTAATTAGCTTTAACAGCAACAAAATTAACTCTAACTCTTTTCTCCGTGTATGGTAATTGAATTCAGCATTATTAAGCATATTAGCTCTTGTCTCATCCAATGTCTATAGTCATCATTTTTTATTCGAAGCTATAAGATAATTAGTAATTGAACATGCCAAGAAAGTAGAGAAAGGAAATGTAAAAGAGCACGAAGCGCCATTACCATAATCGCAGCAAGAAGAGATTGCATTTCTTTCGTCACTATTTTGCCAAGTTATTGCAGTCAAACATAGGCTTTATTATTATATTGTTATTGATTAAATTCTGTTATAGTCTGCATTCATAAATACTATATTAAATTGTGTAGTTGGTTAACTAGTGGTATTCAAGAATCTTGGAAAATTATTGTTTTCTAAAGTTATTGTGATTATTCTTGAAATCTAATTTTTCCGAAATATTTCAAAATTTATTCAATTTTAAAAGAGTTAAGTTTCCAATTTTCATAAATAGATAAACTTCAAATGGTTGTAATTTGAAATTTTAGAAAATTTCAATTTTGAATGAATGAATTGAATAATAAAAATTTCCCAGGAATTCTATTCATAATTTCAATTATTTTTAGAGAAAGGTAGATTATGCGATTGCATAATTGCATAATTTTTTAAAATCAAGTAGAAACATTATAATATTATGTTAATTCATGTTTTAAACCTTTTACAACATGTTTCTAGAGCGCATAATATTGCATAATTTTTTACTCACTGCATAATTGTACTCTTTTTGCATAATGATCGCAGAATAGACTCAAAATTTTCAAAATAGTGCTTTTTTAACTAAAAACCATGGCAAATTTTTTTTTAGTTTCTTTATTTTTAAAATATTTTTTTAAATTAAATAATAAAATAAATAAATTTTTAAACTATTAACTAACTTGTTAAATGTTATTGAAAAATTAAATAAATCTTAAATTTTAAAAAGCAGTAAGTACTATATATGATGAGTAACATCGTTTCCGGTCATTTTCCCGAAAGGCCGTGTCTGAATGTCTAATTAGTATAAAGATGTTTCCGTTGTTAAAATTTTTTTCGGAATCTTAAAGAAACCACAGCAAAGATTTGTTTAGTGTTTGCCTCATTCAATTTCGTTTGGTCGTTCAAGAGTTATTTAATTATTATTTAATGCCTGTTTTGTTTATAAAAATTTGTATAAACATAATATAAACAATTTTTCATTTTTTTTTTCTGAATTAAGTGTGGTGGAAACATTTCTTTTTATGTGTAGATTAAAATTCCTGAATTTTATTGCAATTGGTTTACTTACTCCAAAAAAACTAAATTCTTACTTGGAGTCGCACATATATCTATTTTTAATAAAAAACAAAAAAAAATTTTGGGTACATAAATCTTTGGGAAATTAGATTCGGGAAAAAGGTATTTGGGATTTTAGACATTCGGGATAGGGCCTTTCGGGAAATTGGTTTCGAAAAATAACCAGTAACTGTTCCAAATCAAAAATTTTTTTTAAATGCAGCATAATTTTGTAAAATGAACATTTTTTAGCGCATAATTGAAGCAGAATTCTTTTTAATTGCATAATTCTGCATAATCATGCTCATTTTATCGCATAATTAACGCAGAATTCATCTTTTTAGTTGCATAATTCCGCATAATTGTACACAATTTAAGCGCATAATTAGAGGGACTCAAAATGCATAATCTACCTTTCTCTAATTATTTTTAATACAAATTTTAATGGATTTTCTCGAAAAATGTAATTCTTCTTAAAAATTTTATTAAAATTCATCAAAGAAATTCAATTTCTTGAAAGAATTAAATTATTTTCAAAAATTTTAATGAAATTCTTTTTAACAATTCAATTTTTGTTTCAAAATAAGTTTAATAAAATTCTTTGTAGAAATTTAATTAATTTCAATAATTTATCAAGATTCAATTATTTTCAATATCTAAAATTTCAAAAAAATTCAATTAGGTCTTTAGAAAGAAATATTATTAAAAAATTCGTCTCAAGAATTCAATTATTATTTTCAAAAGTAATAAAATTCTTCGCAAAAATTCAATTATGGTCAAAAGTTTTAAAAAAAATTCTCTTCCAAATTTCAATTATCTTTTATGAATAATAAAATTTTTCTCTAAAATTCAATTGTTTTCAAAAAATTTAATAAAATTTTTGTCAAAATTTCAATTATTTTCAAAAACTTTTCTCAATTCAATCAAATTTTTTTTACAGAGATTCAATTATTTGTAAATATAATTTTAATCTAATTTCTCGAAAAATGTAATTATTCTTAAAAATTTTATTAAAATTCATTAAAGAAACTTAATTTCTTAAAAGAACTAAATTATTTTCAAAGATTTTAATAAAATTCTTTTTAACAATTCAATTTTCGTTTCAAAATAATTTTAATAAAATTCTTTGTAGAAATTTAATTAATTTCCATAATTTATCAAAATTCAATTATTTTCAATATTTACTATTTCAATAAAATTTCACAAAAGAATTCAATTATTTAAAAAGAAATTTTAATAAAATTCGTTTCAAGAATTCAATTATTTTCAAAAGTAATTATTCTTCGCAAAAATTCAATTATATTCATAAATTTACAAAAATTCTAGTCAAAGTTACAATTATCTTTCTAAATAATAAATTTTTTCTCCAAAATTCAATTATTTCCAAAAATTTTAATAAAATTCTTGGCAAAATTTCAATTAATATCAAAAACTTTTCTCAATTCAATCAAATTTTTTTTACAGAGATTCAATTATTTGTAAATATAATTTTAATCTAATTTCTCGAAAAATGTAATTATTCTTAAAAATTTTATTAAAATTCATCAAAGAAATTCAATTTTTTGAAAGAATTAAATTATTTTCAAAAATTTTAATGAAATTCTTTTTAACAATTCAGTTTTCTTTTCAAAATAATTTTAATAAAATTCTTCGTAGAAATTTAATTAATTTCCATAATTTATCAAAATTCAATTATTTTCAATATTTACTATTTCAATAAAATTTCACACAAAAATTCAATTAGGTATTTAAAAAGAAATATTATTAAAAAATTCGTCTCTAGAATTCATTTATTTTCAAAAGTAATAAAATTCTTCGCAAAAATTCAATTATTATTATCAAAAACTTTTTTCAATTCAATCAAATTTTTTACAGAGATTCAATTATTTGTAATACTTAATCTAATTTCTCGAAAATTAAAATCATTCTTAAAAATGTTATTAAATTTCGCCAAAAGAATTTTAATTACCTATTTAAAAATTTGTTGATAAAATTCTTTATGAGAGTTCAATATTTTAAAAAACATTCAATTCTTCAAAAAATTATTTTTTTTCTATTTAAATAATTGAAATCTCGTAGAATTTTCTAATAAAAATTGATTTAAATTAAAATTTCAGTTAAAATTTTAGATAATAATTGAATATTAAACTCTCTAAATTTGAATTAGTAAAAATGTTTTCTAATTTGAATTAGTGACTGACTTTTTGTTTTTCAATTGGCAGATTATACTAAATAAATAGTCGTTTCTACTAATTATGAATTATGAATTTAATAGTTTAATTTTCTAATTCAAAAGCAAAAAGTCAGTCACTAATTCCAATTAGTAAACATTTTTACTAATTCAAATTTAGAGAGAAAGTATTATAGAGTCAATTTTTAGAAATAATTGAATTTTGAAAAGGTTTCAAATTATAATCTTTGAATGTTTGAATTTTTCATACTTTTAACTGAAAATTGTGTAGGTTAAATTTTTTTGAAAAAGTTTAATTGATTTTTTTTAAGTTATTTGAAGTTTTTTATTTTCTAACATATATTTGATTGAAGAATTTCTGAATAATCGATGTAATTTCCTATAATTGAATTGTAAACAAAAGGATTTGAAAATTTTCAAAGAAATTTTTCAAAAATTATTAAAAATAATAAAAAAGAAGAATTTTAATTAAAAAATCCGGGAAAAGAATAATTGAATTGAAGTGATGAAAGTAATTTTTAATAAGTTGCAGTAACATTATTTTTATAATATAAAATAATTATTCGGTCATTTTTAATTATTATAAAACATGAAGATATCATTGCTCCGAGTCGAAGACTCTGAATAATCGATTTCTTCATGTTTTATAACAATTTTTTATAAGTTGTTTAATTTCAAAAAGGTTTGAGTTTAAAATTTTTGAAAATTAGCCTAGCTTTGAAATAATGGAAAAAGATTGTTAAGTAATTGTAATAGAATATGATTTTAGGAACAGTTTTAATTTGTGTATGTGCAAAATTTATGATTTCCAACCCCAAATCTTAAAGTTAACTTTAAATTTTAAAAGTAAACATATATTCCAAAGGACAAACGATTGTATCTTGCCATCTTTGATTCTTGGACAATTTTGAGAGGCAGTTTCGCAGGTAGTTTTTGAAGGAAGAAGTCAAGGTTATATCAATTTTCTGATCTTTACATGCCTCTTCTTCTTCAGGGAAAGTCGATATATTTAAATGTTTATAGCATTTTCTAACTGTTAGTTTACAGCATCCCTAGAAAATTCTCACCCCAGTTCGGACTGACTTTACATTGACTTTTTCCTGGAATAGAAAAGTGTACATACTTTTATTTCAAAGACAATGCAAGAAACCTTGGAAATGTTTTTAAAAAATATTTGTCTCACTTTGAAATACATAATACCTAAAAATTTCACTTTTTCAAGATGAAAAACATGCCGAGACGATATTCAGACATAGAATTTATTTACAGCAATATGTTTAATTTATAAGAGAGAAGCTTAGTCGTCGATTCTGAATTTCTTATGAACTTAACCAGGAAACTTCTATTTTTAAAGACATGGATTGCTTTTAAAACTTGAAGCATTTCAATTTATGTGTCATGACAACTATTCAATTAAAAAATTGTTTTTTTTATTCCTTCCTAACAGATCTAAATAAATAAATAACAGAATAAATTAAAAGACTTTTGTCTTTATTTAAAAACACCCTCATATCTAATATTTGTTAAAGCAGGAAAAAAATTAATACGATTTTCAGGAAAACCTTTTAGTTTTCAAGACTGGGGACTAAACTTGAAACTTGTTTAGTCAAGAATTAAATATGTTTCAAGAAAGTTACATTGAAAAAAAAATACTGTTGAATTTAATGTAATCTAACTTCTGTATATTCAAATACGTTCAAAAGCAACTGAATATTTTATTGCGTGATGAATTACATTTGATTTTGAACGTATGTTAATATGCCTGCTATAAATTCAATAGCATTTTTTTTCCTACGGCATACGATTCAATCGGTTATAACCTAGGCTGTAGAATTCACGTCCCTCGTCTGATGTTCGCAGTTCGTACCAATTGCTCCTCCTTAACTTTCTAAATTGAACCAGAGAAAATTTGCTGATTGGTCAAACTCGTCAGAGCAAATTCATAATTTGCAAAAGGTTGTGTTAAAGTTTGTGTACCTAAAGTAACAGTTAACAATAATTTTCCTGTTTCTTTTTATAATCATGGCTTCCCAACTTTGCAAAAATTATTCTGTTCTTTCTAAAACAACAAACTAATTTGTTAGTAATAATAAAAAAAAAAAAATTAGGCTCCAAGTACTTCATTTTGGTTAATATAGTAATGAAGAAAAATTTCTTTCCATTTATAGCAATAATAATACATTTTTTTCTTCTGTTACAGATCAGACAAGAAAAGCCTTACTATATAGCAGATCCAGAGGTGGATTCATTGGTGAGTTTGTATTTCATTATTTAATAGTTTTCCTATATTTATACATAATACAAATGCATAAGAGCTTGTAATTATTCAATCATACTGGACAAGAGAATTATTTTTACTCTCCAGTTTTTATTTGGTTTATTTGGTTATAAAGTTCTGAAATGATTCTTGTTTTAAGGACATTTTTAGACATATTCTGAAATGCTAATAAAATTGCAAAAATTATCAACATTCTTAATTAATATTTCTATTATTAATATTTCTAGTATTCGTTTCTAAAATATCTTTCAATAAACCAAGGTTCAATAGGAGAGTGAGGAATAAAAAGGAAAGTTGAAAATAAAGTACAACATATTTAGTGCGGTAAAATAAGATTTTTTGAAAAAAAAGTCCTTTCCTTTAAACAAATCGCTTTGGTAGATAATTAAAGCGGTCAGTATGACATAACATATGGCAGGCATATTTTTTTAGGGGCTTTTGAAAGGATCTTAAAAATCCGGAGAAGAAATATTTCAAATGATCCTGCTTTTCTGCTTTTTCTGATCAAGATAAGATTAAGGAGTGGACCTTTTAAACACACTAAGGGAGATTCAAGAGGACGCTTCTCTCATTTAGAATTTACCCACATAGTTTCTGAATATCATTTAGAGGAGAGGTATCTCCCAAAAATTCTTCTTCTATTAGATTTAAAAAATTTGAAGATCTTTTATAATATTAAAAATATTTTACGTAAATATTTTTTTTAAATTTTTAGGCTTAAAAGTAACTTTTATCAAAAAGTTAACACTTAACGAGTATATAATAAATAGAAATGGCTGAAAATAAAAATTTCGAGGTGAAGCTTCTTCTTATGAGTTTGGAGGTTATAAGGTTCGGTTGTCGACATCGTTTTGCGATCGGTATTGCCTACACTTGTGACTAAAGGAACTTGGCGTGGCTTCATTACGTCCGTAGCGAATCGTAATCTACGAGCAATGAGTTTCTATCGTAAAGAAGACGAAGCATGTTACTTTGGTAGTTTTTTGTCCAGTTCTTCTCTGTCTTTCTTTTTTCCATCACGGATTTCTTCCTCACTTTCTGTTAGTCAATCGACTCAACTTTTTGTCGATAATTTCGCAGAACGGAAAAATCCTTCTCTGGAATTACCTTTGCTTTTAAAGTGCTTTATTTTCATGTGAGAACAATAAGACTTTACTTTAATGGTTCAAATTCCACACGTCGCCCTTGTCTTTTTTTCCATTATTTTGCTTTTCTATTCTGCGGTCCTATGCAAGGCTCGAACTAGGTCCGTAAATTCCGTAAAGGTCCGTAAATTTGCTAGAAGTCCGTAAAAGAGAGTTTTTTTTTGAAAAAGGTCCGTAAACTAATATTATAATTTGATTGAAAAAAGACGAAAAATTCGTAAATTGTACGATATAATTTGGAGAATTTTAGAGAAATTACAAATGATTGCAGAAATTCAATTATTTTCAAAAATATTGAAATTCTTCCCAGGAATTCAATTGTGTTTAAAAAATTTTTGAAATTCTCGTCAAAATTTCAATTATCTTTAGAAATAATTAAATTCTTCTCTGACATTCAATTATTTTCAAAAATTTTAATAAAATTCTTGTCAAAATTTCAATTATTTTCAAAAATTTTCCTCAATTTAATGATTTTTAATATCTATTTTCATAAAATATTCCAAAAGAATTCAATTATTAAAAAAAAAATTAATAAAATTCTGCGCAAAAATTTAACTATTTTTATAAAAGAATAAAAATTCCACAGTAATTCAATTATTTACAAATTTTTTATAAATTTCTTCGCAATCATTCAATTATTTTCATAAATAATAACATTTTTACAGGGATTCAATTATTTTCGTATAAATAATAAACTTCTTTCTAGGAATTCAATTATTTTTATAAATAATAAAACTCATTGGAGAATTTCAATTATTTTTAGTAAAATTTTAATCGATTTCCTCGAAAAACGTAATTATTTTGAAAAATTTTATTAAAATTCGTCAAAAGAATTCGATTACCTATTTAGAAATTTTTTCATAAAATTCTTTATGAGAATTCAATTTTAAGAAACATGGAACTATTATTCAATAAATTTTTTTTTTACTAAAATAATTGAATTCTAGTAGAATTTTCTCATAAAAATTGATTTAAAAATGGATTTCAGTTAAAATTTTAGATTATAATTGAATATTAAAAGCATTAGAGCTTGAATTTTTAGAAATAATTGAATTTTGAAAATGTTTCAAGAATTAAAATCTTTACAAATCTGAATTTTTCATATTTTTATTTAACAATTATGTGTAATTAATTTTTTTTTTGAGAAAGTTTAATTGCTGATTTTTTTAAAAATTATTTGAAGTTTTTATTTTTAAATTTTCTAATTTCAATTATTCGTAAATTCTTCAATATTATTTAATGTTGAAATTGTTGAAATTTTATAAAATTGAATTGTAAACAAATGAATTTGAAAATTTTCAAAGAACTTTTTCAAAAATTATTAAAATTAATGCCCTGATTTATAGAAGAATTTTAGTTAAAAATAAGAAAAAAAAATTTAATTTTGGAAAAATTACAAATTATTGCAGAAATTCAATTATATTTTCAAGAGTAATAATATTCTTCGCAAGAATTCAATTCTTTGCAAAAATAAAACTTTTTACAGGAATTCAATTATTTTAAAAAAAAATTTAATAAAATTCTTCGTCAGATGTCAATTATTTTCAATTTTTTAAGGAAATTTCTCGATGGAATTTAATTATTTTGAAAAAGTTTTTAAAAATTTTGAGAAATTCAATTATTTAAAAAAAATTGGAATAAAATTCTTTACAAGAAAGATAATTAATATCATAAATAATAATATTCTTCTTCGGAATTCAATTATTTTCACAAATAAAATTCTTCACAGGAATTCAATTCTTTAAAAATTTTTTAATAAAATTCGTTGCAAGAATTATTATATTATTATTATATTTTTATAAATAACAAAACTTATCGCAGAATTTCAATTATTTTTTATACAATTTTCAAAACAATGATAAAAAATTGCATTTATTCTTAAAATTTTTTTAAAATTCGTCGAAAGAATTTAAATATTTAAAAATTTTTTTTATAAATTTCTTTATAAAAATTCAATTTTAAGAAATATTCAATTATTTATTTTTATATTTAAATAATTGAATTCTAGTAGAATTTTCTAGTAAAAATTGATTTAAAAATGAATTTCAGTTAAAATTTTAGATGATAATTGAATATTAAAATTAATATAGCGTAGTGAATTTTTAGAAATAATTGAATTTTGTAATGAATTTTTTTGAAAAAGTTAAATAGAATTTTTTTATATTATTTGAAGTTATTATTTTCTATAATATGTATTTAATTGAAGAATTTACGAATAATTGAAATTTCGTAAAATTGAATATTGTAAACAAATGGATTTGAAAATTGTCCAAGAACTTTTTCGAAAATTTTAAAAAATAATCGATTTAAAGAAGAATATTAGTTAAAAATTGTTGAAAATAATAATTGAATTGATAATGATTTTATAGTTATGAAAAATTTAATTTATATTTTTAAGTAAAATGTTTTCTTATTTGACTTGGATTGCTTATATTTTTTTGTCAATAATTGGTCAAGTAAAGTCAAAGTAAAGTTAAAAGTAAAGTAAAATTTTTTTTCTTAGCTACTAATAAAATGACGAAAAGTCTTCCACCAAATGATTTACTAATAATTTTACTAACAAA
Source organism: Leptopilina heterotoma (assembly GCF_015476425.1). Classification (NCBI taxonomy): domain Eukaryota; kingdom Metazoa; phylum Arthropoda; class Insecta; order Hymenoptera; family Figitidae; genus Leptopilina; species Leptopilina heterotoma. Next base: position 1,390,238 of record NW_025111054.1, read on the forward strand.
TAGTGAATCTTTTCTAATTGTTAATAGATTTTACTAATTGCTTAGTAGAATTCTACTAACAAAACTAACAATTAGTAGAACTGTTTTATTAATAGTCGATAAAACAGTTTCACTAGTTCATTTAGTGAAATAAGTGACTTTTAATTAGTGGAATTCTACTAAACATTAGTAAAGTTTTACTAAAAGTTAGTAATATTCTACTAATTGAAAAGGGGAAAAGTCTTCCATGAAAAGTACTAAAAATTATTATAGTAAAATTGGACTATTTCTTAGTAGAATTCTACTAATTCAGATTTAGAGAGTACACTTTGAAGAATGTGAAATTACATACAGATTTTCTATGAAGAGATTTTTGAACGAAACAATGAATATTTGGGTGGTAGAATAGTATTTGCAAAATTAAAAAGTGGGACATATAATGCATACGGAGAATTGTGAGAATGAGAAGGAAGATTGAGACCAACAGTGGCAAGTTTAATTCGAGTGGGCATATGTATTCCCTTATAAATACAGGAAGGTGTGCCAAGGTACTTTTGCTGTGTAGAGTACTCGAGGCGACAGTCAGTGGGCGGATAAGCGTAGAGCAGCTTCTTCTTAGCGAGCATCGTAAACGAAACGAGGGGCCACGCAATGAAAAGAGTAAAGCAAGCAAGCGAGTAAATCGAGAAACGAACCTATACCCACGCGTGCGAGGAAAGTCAACCCGTGATAAAGAAGTGAGTGAGAAAAAAGCAAGGGTTACCTGCTCTTAAATAATATTCGCATTTGCATTTACATACGGGAGAAATGAGCCAATGAGATGCTAATTATGGGCCTTATGCTTGAGAAATAATTGCCACTGTCTGAGTGAGCGACTCTCGACGAAGTAGCTCTTTTTATATTTCATTTATTTTCATTTCTTTGCTTTTTATTTCAAACTCAAATTCAGAACTCGGAACAATAGGCTTTAATTATTTCACCATTCTATTAGCTGCAACAAAACTGTTTTTTTTTTTCGAAAATTGAAAACGCGTTTTTAAAGTATATTCATTTTTCAATTTCGGTACTTGTAGAAATAAATTTTATCGAGAGGACATTAGTTTTGAATTGCTGAACAACATTTTCTGATGAGTAACTCAGATACCTGACTTTTGAAAGTGTCAGGCAAACAAGAGTGTGAATCGTTGCGGAGAACGTTCTCTCAGATAAAGCTAATGATATGACACAGAGAATGTATTTTAATGGTGTCGCTCCTATCATCGACTTGAGAGTTGTACTGGTTTCTCTGTAAATAATGATCGTGCGAACTCGATTCACAAAAAAACATTTTCTTAAAAAGAGACCCATCGGGCAAAAAAAGGAAGAAAATATGAATTTAAAGTGCGTTTTTAACAATGTTAACTTGTTTATTATATATATATGTAGTATCATTAGCAAAAACTGTACTCTCAAACGACTTGTCAAAAAGGTCATGGTTACATCCTGCTTGATATGAGATAAGAAACTTGGTAACGGTATTCAAAGATTCAAGAAAGAAGGGCAAGGATCAGGAACGATCCTCCTCCTCAGTCAGCTGTAATATAAGCGCGTGTCATCGACTTCTACTTTGCACGCGATCTTTGCGCCCGATCACACCGCAACGCGTGCTAAAAAGCGATAATGTTTCGATACTCATTCTATCATCTCAAATTTCTAAGAAAAATGGATTTAAACAAGATGTTTGCTTTCGAGCCAGGAATCTCGTGTAACTGTTCAAATTTAGTCAAGTTCAAAATAATAACATTTATTGAAAATAATACTTTTCTCAACTCGGCGATTATTACGAAAGAAAATATTTGTATGTACATTCGAGTAACTTCAGACAGTTTGACTAATTTCAAACACATGAAATTTTCCAGGGTTGCCACAAGTCAGGAAAAAGTCAGGGATTTTTATTAAAAGTACCATGGAAAAAATTTAATTTTTAGAATTTATAAGAAAATTCTGAATTTATGGGTCTTTTCTGTTTGCCTCATAAACTATGAAATTGACAAGAATTCTAATAAAAAACCTTCAATTTTTTCTATTTCTGACAATAGCTTCTTTTTAAATAACTTCATTCTTGAAGAACTATCATAAAATTATTACTTAGAAATTATTCAATGAATAATTTTACTTCAAAATTTCAAAATTAATTGGATTTTAAAAGAGTTGCGTTTAAAATCTTTATAAGTAGTTAAACTTCAAAGGATTCAATATAAAATTTTAGAAAATTTCAATTTTTAATGAATTTAAATAGAAATTTTAACAACTGATTACTGAAATTCAATTATTTTCAAAAGTTTTATACATCTTCGCATAAATTCAATTATATTCAAAAATTTATAAAAATTCTCGTCAAAATTTCAATTATTTTAATAAATAATAAAATTCTCCTCCGAAATTCAATTATTTTCAAAAAATTTAATAAAATTCTTGGCAAAATTTCAATTATTTTCAAAATTTTTCCTCATTTCAATTACTTTAATATCTATTTTAATAAAATTTTCCAAAATAATTCAATTATTTAAACAAAATTTTAATAAAAATTTCACAGGAATTCAATTGCTTACCAATTTTTTATAAATTTCTTCGCATCAATTCAATTATTTTCAATTTTTTTTAATGAAGTTTTTCGAAAGAATTTAAATATATTCGGAGAATTGAAAAAAATAGTTCTGCAAAATTCAATTATTTCGAAAATTTTAAATAAAATTCTTATCAAAATTCTATTATTTAAAAAAATTTTAACAAAATTCTTTACAAGATTTAGTTAATAAAATTACAATTTTAATGAAATTTTCCGATTCAATTCAATTATTTTCAATACAATTCTTCTTAAGAATTCAATTATTTTTACAAATAATACATTTTTTATGGAAATTCAATTATTTAAAAAAAATTTGAATAAAATTCTTTGCAAGAAATCAATTATTTTCATAAATAATAACATTTTTCTCTAGAATTCAATTATTGTAAAAAATGTTAATAAAATTCTTGGCAAAATTTCAATTATTTTCAGAAAAATTTTCCTTAATTCAATGATTTTTAATATCTATTTTCATAAAATATTCCAAAAGAATTCAATTATTTAAAAAAAATTAATAAAATTCTACGCAAACCATTAACTATTTTTATAAAATAATAAAAATTCCACATGAATTCAATTATTTACAAATTTTTGTATAAATTTCTTCACAATCATTCAATTATTTTTCATAAATAATAAAATTTTTACGGGGATTCATTTATTTTGGTATAAATAATAAACTTCTTTTTAGGAGTTCAATTATTTTTATAAATAATAAAACTCATTGCAGAATTTCAATTATTACAATTTTGATCAAATTTCTCGAAAAGTGTAATTATTCTTAAAAACTTTATTAACGTAGAATGTTTTCAGGACCTTAATTTTATAAAAACTTTATTAAAATTCGTCAAAAGAATTCATTTCAATTTTTTAAAAATTTATTAATAAAATTCTTTATGAGAATTCAATTTTAAGAAACATGCAATTATTATTCAATAAATTGTTTTTTTGTATTTAAATAATTGAATTCTAGTAGAATTTTCTAATAAAAATTAATTTCAAAATGGATTTTGTGTGTTAAAATTTTAGATTATAATTGAATATTAAAAGCATTAGAGCTTGAATTTTTAAAAATTAATTGAATTTTAAAAATGTTTCAAATTAAAATCTTTGCAAAATCTGAATTTGTAAAATTCTTCGAAACAATTCAATTATTTTCGTAAGAAATAAAATTCTTCGATGCAATTCAATTATTTAAGAAATTTTAATAAAATTCTTCCCAAGAATTCAATTCTTTTCAAAAATAAAACTTTTCACACGAATTCAATTATTTAAAAAAAATTTAATAAAATTCTTCGTCAGATGTCAATTATTTTCAATTTTTAAATAAAATTTCTCGATAGAATTTAATTATTTTGAAAAAGTTTTAAAAAATTCTGAGAAATTCAATTATTTAAAAAAATTTTTGAATAAAATTCTTTACAAGAAATTAATTAATATTATAAATAATAATATTTTTCTCCGGAATTCAATTATTTTTACAAATAAAATTTTTCACAGTAATTCAAATCTTTAAAAAATATTTAATAAAAATTCAATTTTAAGAAATATTTAATTATTTAATAAATTATTTATTTTTGTATTTAAATAATTGAATTCTCGAAAAAAATTTTAGTAAAAATTTATTAAAAAATGAATTTCACTTAAAATTAAAAATTATAATTGAATATTAAAAGCATTATAGCATGAATTTTTATAGAAATAATTGAATTTTGATAAGGGTTCAAATTAAAATCTTCGAACATTTGAATTTATAGTTACAATATTCTTATGATATAAAATAATGATTTTATCACTCTGTCATCTTAAATTTATTATAAAACATGAAGAAATCGATTGCTTCGAGTCGAAGACTCGGAGTGATCGATTTCTTCATGTTTTATAATAATTTTTTAAAAGTTGTTTAATTTCAGAAGGTTCGGATTTGAAAATCCAAACAAATTAAATATTTATTTAAAAAAGAAGTTATTGATGTTTTCGAATAATTTTACTTTTGAAGAAATTCGTAAATAAATGTAACAGAAAATTTTTTTGAGTATCTAATAATTTTTGGAGTGAATCAGTATATATTCTTCAGGGTCAGGGAAAAAGTCAAAATTTTGTCTGGAAATCAGGGAAAAACAGAATTAAATTTTTGTGGCAACCCTGTTTTCTTCTTCCTAACAAAACATTACTTTTCAAATATATAAGAACATAATTATAATTGAATGCTTGGAAAAATTGAAATCATTAATAAGGCATGTTGACTGTTCGGGAAAAAATAATGCAAAGTTCTATTTTATTTTGATTAGAAATGAAAATTATTTGATTGAAAATATATAATTAAATGACTGAGTTGACATCATTGTAATGTATAAATGATTAATGTAGAAACTGATTTAGAGTAAAGTCCTTAGTCTTTTATGTTTCTGGTATTTTTGTATTTGTTTATGGTGGTGTTTCTGTTTCTCTTTAAGCGTGCTTCGCAAAGTTGTGCTAGACCCAATGTTGAGAGCGTTGTGTCGAGACTATAAATCTCTGGCTATTAAGACAGTGGATCGCCCCGTTTGATGATCCGTGCCATGGCTCACTGTCATTTTTATACAAACACACTTATATGCAAGCATTTAACTTATGTAAATAAGCACCAGAAAAAATTATATTTTAAGTTTAATTTAATTTTTCTTTTTCCTCTAAAAAGAGAAACCAATATACCTTTTGTCACATTTTTCACAAACTTAATACTTTTTTCTCACAGGCTATATGTGAGAATCACAAGCTATGCTTATTTTTCATTAATCAATAAAACATGTTTTATTTTTTCACCAGATTGTCATTAAATCAATAAAAGTGTGGGAAAAAAAACGATGAAAAAAAGTTAATGACCTTATCTAGCCTTTATAAAATTTATAAAATTACAATTGAAAATATGTTTCTTTGAATCGACCGTCGATCTCTTTTTGCTAGAATCTTTGTGTTTTAAACGATAATGCTCATTAGATTCGTGTCGATGGAATTAATCGACGATATTATACAACTTAACCATTCACTTGTTGATCACTTGACTTGTTGTTAGTCGAGTAATAAATAATTTAATATGCGTAAAGTTCAAAAGCAATATTATTCCAAACAAGTTAATAAATTCTAATTGTATATAAGAATTTATTTTAGCTTACTTGATGAAGAGACCGCAGTTCAATCACCCTCACGAAAATAATCTTCACACACCTGATTGCTTACGTTTTCTAATAGAATTACCATGGAAGGCTATTAAATATTTATCCAAGTCTTATCTTATTGTTTAATTTTCAACTAAAAATAAAGAAATTTAATAAATGTAAATTAATTCTAAATAATTCCTAGCAATATTAATGATTTTGTCCAGCTTCAGGAATATTGTAAATCATTAGTTATATTTAAATTTAAGGACATTGTTTTCCACACTCCAATTGGACCAGCGTTTTAGAGTGTGGAAAAGAATGTCAGAATTTTACTCTGTGCGAAGAAAGGGTCAACAGATCGTACAGTACCTGTAAAAGCTAAATTGAATAAATGGCTAAATGCAAAACCACATCTTACATCGTATTATAATTGGCAGCAAGATTTATGAGACGACACAACATGTTGACGGTTACTTGGATTTCTGTCGCTTTAATGGAATGAATTAAAGCCACTATAATCACTGGAGAGTGGTGTACCATGAATGACAAAAGTTGTAATTAACGTGAAAGACGTTTTGCATAATAAAGTCATCGCATTGTATCGATGGTGTCTTTATCTTGATTAAATAGGTGGGGGGGGGGGGGAGTAAGAGACCATAACTTATACGCGTATATCTTTAGAAGACGCCTTCAGAAGAGAAGGATAAACTCAAAGAGAGTTGATGGCGAGAAAACGTAAATTACGAATCATCAGTAAACTGGCTTCATGCGAACCTCACTCTCTCGTTAATTATAACTGATACAATTATTTATTAAGTTCATGGGACTCTTAAATTGTAAATATTCTCCGCGGCTTCTTCAAATATTTGATTCACGCGTTAGTGAATATTATCTCGATATTATACGCGTGAACTTGGTTTATGCAAAGATGAAGTTATACCTTGTTTCTGCGAGATTGTTTCCAAGAGTCAATTCGTGAATGCAAAGAGCTTTTCATATCATTCATATTAGCAATACATTTAATATTTATGCAGCATTTGATTCTGACGGAGTGCCAATAAACTCGTTGACACCGATTGACTCTTCTCGCTGACGCGTCGGGTCTGAGCGAAAGACTGATTCTTTTGCACAGTTTGATTGTACTGGGTTCTAAAAGCACATGCCCGTATACGTCACGAAGATACGTGCTATGTATTATGTATCTCGGGCATGAATCACGCACATAACATGGATCTGTATCCTCGCGCGACTCACTTACATACCTCTCTGGCATCCTATAAACGCTTCTCCTATAAATAACGCCATCTTTTCAAGTTTCTTCAGAGCTTTTTCTTCATCTGCGCGCTTAATCTCTCGTCTGCATCCCCCTTTCTACTCATCTTTTCAGCGGATCCAGAAGTGCGATGCGCATAATTAATATCACGTGAAGAGCGATCACAGCAAAACCATTTTCAAGCTCGCAGCCATTGAATTTGCAACTTTTCGTAGGAATCATTTATATAACTATATTGTGCAATCTTCCTCCGTCGCAAAAAGTAACTTAATGATTTACTTAATACTTAACTTAATGATTTATAAATTTATTAAAAAGTAAATCGATTCTAATTTAATGGGAAAAATCATTAAATCGTTTATCCAAAAATCCATCTCTGAAGTGTCGGTGCGCAACCCATATGGTATCAGTATATAGAGAACGCTTTGTTGAAGAACGGACTTGGCACCATTTTTATTGCCCACTGGATTTAGCGTTGCGATATAGGCTAGATACCATCTCCTCTTCACGAAGTGAGTCCTGAAGTGCGACTCGTTTCGTTGCTCCCTTTCCTCTCGATACTTGAGTCGCTCAATATAATGCGTTCAACTGTTCAACCCACTTGCGGTGTGGAGCCACTTCAATTCTCCAGATCTTTTTTTTATCAATTGAAATGGCCCTTTTTCTTTCTCAAGTTTCGTTGAATTTCTGATTTTGGTGAAAAATATTTTTTAGTTTCCTTCAAAAAGGAGAATTTTTTTTCATTTTTAAAAAGAAAGGAGGCTGCAGTGAAAATACCCCTTTCATTTATTGCGGTAGCTGGGGCACTCAACTATTATCAACGCTTCTCAGTTCTCTATCCTTTCTTTATCGCTTGAGCGGCATCATAATGGACCCTAATTGCATAAATATAATTTGAATTAACAATTAAGATTGCCGTTTTGCCTAATTGAATCGCCACTTTAGAGAGACAAATATAAAGTTTACTGGACCATTTTAAGAGGTAAAAATGGAACAAAGATGGTACACAGTTTTCTTTCTTTTCGCCAGTATTTAATTGTTGAGAGCAGAGAAATTATATGCGCATAAAGTAGGATGGGGCTAGATGGCGAGTTAGGGTTATCTTAAAAAGCAATTATTCAAATCACTAGCCGTCGATCAGGGAGACGCACTGTCACAAACTTCCACGTGAATTTCATTGCTGAACACGAATGTTGTATTGATTTTTTAAATTTATTAAGTTTTGTTGGCAATATCTTGGTTTTTTTTGTGAAGTGTGCCAGTGAGGGGCTATAGGTGGCGACTTTGTTACTATGAGTTATAAATATTGTTAACTTCATTGTTTTGTCGCATTTTCAGCTCCATGGTGCGGAAAAATATATTTAAAAACGCATAAAACCGAATGAACAATCTATTGAGGAAATATGTGCAGCTGTTCATGATGGTTCAAAAATATTAACTGCGAGGAATGAGATTTAGTTTTTAGTTTGTTTTATCCAAATTAATCTATTTATATAAAGCATTCATTTTACAGACAAAAGCATTTTTAACAAATAAAAGGAACATTTTATACAGACTTGTGATTTCCATGTGACATAAACAGGGTTCGAACTAGATACGTAAATCCCGTAAAAGTCCGTAAATTTGCTTGAAGTCCGTAAAAGTACGTTTGTTTGAAAAAAGGTCCATACAGTAAATGCCTGAAATTACAACACCCTAAAGAAATCTTTATAATCGAGAAATATGTATGTACTTAAGTGTGTAAGGCCTTGAATTCGGTTTTCTCTTTTTAAAAATACTTTTTCTTATAAGTTTACAAGCAATCCGATTTATGTTTACACTATTCGTCTTATAAATAATAATTGACTTTTGTTTCTTTTCCAGATGGTACAAGCAATCCAAGTCCTCCGGTTTCACCTCCTTGAACTCGAAAAGGTAAGTCTCCTCTTCAGAATTATTCCACTGTACTCGAAAATTGAGCCAGCTTATCTAAAAAAAAGGGGGGGAAATAAGAAAATTAAATGTTTTTGAGAGAAATTAAAAATGGTAAAACACAGGAAGAATTCGTTTTCCGCGAGATTGGCCAATATGGCGTCGTCCATGTATGAGATACATTTACACCTGGGAACAACTGTTATGACAGGAGCAATTTTCCGTAATTGTAGTGAAAGCCCGACGCACCACTACGTCCGTATAGTTAGAGCCAGCATTCTAAGTGGAGTGATTTAACTATATCCGATGGACGTTAAAGAGCCTAGGAAATTGCCTCGTTTTCTAGCCGTTTACTCTCGAACACCTCCCTTCTCTCTCTGTAAGAGAAAACCAAACTATAAAATTGTCCTTTATTTAGAAAGTTAATGCCTCTTCTCAGATAGCAAGTAATCTTGTGGCAATCTTACAGTGCAATAATTACCAAGCTTTCATAGCAAGCTTTTTAGTAGCAAAATATTCTACAAGCTTACGAAAGGTTTTTCTAAGTTTTACTTAAAAAAAAAAACTCTTTGCTGCAAGCTTGCCGCAAGATTACAGGCTACCCGAGTTGTATCAAATTGCATGTGATGGTAATTATAAAGTTTCTTTTTTATTGCAATTTGCCAGTCTTTTGTTAAAATATATATTCCTGAGAATCGAAAAGCCTGGGGACGTCCTATTACGTTTTCTGCCGGGATATTTTATAATACAAAATAGCAGACATCCATCGAAATAACTGTTGTCCTGTCGAGGACTCGCTGCCCTTACTGTGCACCGGTTTATCATGCAATTTTATAGCAATTCTCCTCATTTACGGCGATTACATTATATTCCGAGCTCCGGGTTAAAATGTACATATTGTTGCGAGTTTGCGAGTATTTACGTACAATACTCTGAACGGAAAAGATTCGAGAACAATGTAAACAGAAGATTATGTTAATCTGATGATTTCAATTAACGTATTCAATCCTTTAAAAGATCTAACATGACAGACTATAAACTAGGTCCAGTTAGAATTTTGATAAAACAGCGCATTCCATTTGAAGAATTTTGTTGGCATAAATTTTGCTAGGTACGTTCTTATAATTATGCGAATTTGGATTTTCAAATGATGGAAAATGATGATATAAAGAATACTTCTTGTCATCTCTCGAGAAAGAATAATGATTTTAATGTTTTTTAGAATTATTATTTTTCAGCTATATTTGCTCAGACTTACATTGAATAATTTATGAAAGTCGCTTTTTTTAAAATGAAATTCAGGGGCTAAAATTAAGCACCATCGAACACATGTGAAAATTCCATACATGCCTATCGTTCATTGGAGAAGAATTTCAATGGCCGGAGGTGCTTGTGATGCGTTTAACATTTTTGAGCCAATCGGGTATTAGCATAATTACGTTTCTTCGTGGCTGAAGGGAAGGCATCATGGCGACGAAGACATCGTTGATGGGTTTAGGGTTGTGTTCAAATGCTGATCCTTATACTTCCTCTTACACTATTCTTGCACACTTGTGTGTATATGCGAAAATACAAAAACACATACATACATACAGAAAAGAAGCAGACATCGGCAGATGAAGAGCGGTACACTTCTTATAACGCATTATAGCGTTGAGTACATACGAACGAGATTCATACTGCTAGGACACAACTCTCTCCCCTTTGTGGTTGCGGTAAGAACTGGTTCTAAAGTCTAAACCCTCGTCTTTCTATCCTCCTCTTAAATTCCCAAGGACAAATTTTAGGTCACAAATAATGAAATCATTTTTTTAAGCATTCATTTCAAAATCGTTCATTTTCTGCTGCATCAAATGTGATAAATATTGACGCCTCGCTTCTGTTAAAATACTCTTTCAAAACGTCAATGCACTCGGGGGAAAAATTTATTTCCCTTATCCAAGCTGTTTCACTACCCTGTTTCATTTGTTACCATAAAATGGTTTTTTTCATTCAAATAATTCCCAGGTGGAAAAGTTAACGTTAGACTAATGTTACTAACTTTAGACTAACGTTAGACTAATGTTAGACTAATGTTAGACTAATGTTAGACTAATGTTAGACTAATGTTAGACTAATGTTAGATTAATGTTAACTAACGTTATAATCTGATATTAGTGATCAAAAAGTGTCGTTAGACTAACGTTAGCCTAATGTTAGTCTAACATTAGTTAACGTTAGTAGCATTAGCTAACGTTACCTAACGTTAACTTTTGTATTATTCGATGCGGAATATTCAAGATGATGACACTTGTAATCCAATATTATTCTTGAAAGACATTTTTTTCACGGATCCTAAAGCCAATTTATAATTTAAAATTCAAAAAAAGTTGGTATTTTAAAAAATTTATTGAAATTGTTTTTAAACGTGTTTCTATTTTAGAAAACGAAATTATGACATTAAACAAACTTTTGTTCCAATTGTTTATCGAATGCTTCTTTAAAGGAGGACGCCTCCCATATATTTATGGCTGGTCATATATGCGTAGATTAAATTCCTTCTGTCCTTGTTTAATTGGCCATAAAATGGGAATAATCTTCAGTTACAAATGACTGTGGCTCCCAAACATCGTTCGTATGTGAGAAATCTTCCCCAGATTCCAAAACAAATATTCTTACATCATAAAACTGAACAAGATACTGCAATTATATTTTAATGTAAATTATTATATCTCTAAGTTATTAACAATTTTTTCCACTTTCTTAGAGATTCTTGTTTGGTTTTGAATCGTTTGTTGTAACTTAAGTGTGTTCCGAGTGATATGATACAGGGAGGGTAAAAAGTCGATCAAATTCCCGGAAGCGAAACTGATCTTAGGGTCCTTGCGTGATCTATCGATGCGTCCCTGTTTCCCGCCATAATTTAGCGAGTAAAGAAAGTCGAGGAGGAATCTTTTGAATGCTGTCATCTGTATCATACTCATAGACTAATAATTACACTGTTGTGTGACAAAAATCAAATTTGAATCATTGTTATCACCAGTCTAAATTATAACCCTTTTTTACTTCTATTGAACTTGTTTTAAATTCCACTAAACTTTTCTTGAACCTTTCTTGATTCTAACTAATTGGTTTTAAATCTCCAATTTTCTATTGTTATTTTAAAGATATAAAAAGGGAGATTTAAAAGAGGGTCTAAATTTCAACTCGGAAATGTTGACAAGAATCCATAGACATGAGAGATTATTAGAATCCTTACTACAACCTGAAGAAGGATGATTGCTGATAGTATATAGTTGAACAGAAAACAGGTACACAGTTTGCGAATCATGGCGGCAAAGGCATTGTGAACGAATCGATATCTCACTATCGAATATCGTGCACTTTGTTTCTTTTCTTCTCGGGGCGTTGTCGATCGGTTTGACTCGACTCCTGCACGCTGGATCAAATTCTAACCAGTCCAGCATTATAGCCGGTGTCCTTCGAATTCTATATCTTTCCTTTTCCACAATCTCTTTCCTCAAGCGACTTTAGTCATTTCCAGACATTGTGTTACGCCTTCCACCTTAAGAGAAATTGTTATTGTAGAAGAGGGATCGTGGTCCAACAGAAGTAAAAAAAAGAAAAATGTCGCATTAGTTGATGTCTACAGTCATGTATACAATAATGGAGAATAATGACATTGTAGGTGGACTCTCTAGATCAAGGGCAAGAAACCTTTTAAGATAGTAATCGTTAGATGGAAATTGAAGTTCTTTTACTGAAAGCGAATTTTCGGGGAAAATTTAAACGAAATAAATAGAAAATGTCTATATTACATTTCCTAGGGCTACTTCAAGAAACATCTCCTTTAACAAATGCATTTTGATTATTTTGGTTTAAATGCAGGGTTGTCACGAAATCTGGAAAACCTGGAAATTGCAGGGAATTTTATAAACATTGAAAAAACCTGAAAAAGTCGGAATTTTGATCGAAATCCTGAAAAATTGTTTTCTAAAGTTATTGCACGGAGAGAGAATATATATTAAATTTTGTAAAAATATTTTCAAATTGGGGAAAAAGTGCGACAAAGCGAAATTTTGATATCAAAAAATACTAAACTTTAAAAAAACTTATGTGAAATTTAGTATAATTATATCAAATATCAAGAATATTAATTAAATTCTAATATAACTTTACTAAATTTCATATAAGTTTTTTTAAAGTTTAGTATTTTTTGATATCAAAATTTCGCTTTGTCGCACTTTTTCCCCAATTTGAAAATATTTTTACAAAATTTAATATATATTCTCTCTCCGTGTGGGTTTATTCTTGAAATCTAATTTTACTTAAATATTTCAAAACTAATTCAATTTTAAAAGAATTGCGTTTACAATTTTCATAAGTAGATGAACTTCAAAAGGTTTTAATTTGGAATTTTGTAAAATTTCAATTTTCAATGAATTTCATTAGAAATCTTGAAAAATTTAATAATTCAAATTCTTCCGCAATTAGTTACATTTTTTTAATATATAGCTATTTAAACTAGTTATTAAAAAATAATTAATTTATAGAAGAATTTTAGTTGAAAACCCTAAAAGAAATTTTTTGAAGCAATTACTAATCTAATGTTTGCAGAAATCCAATTATTTTCAAAAGTAGTAAAATTCTTCTCTGAAATTCAATTATTTTCGAAAATTTTAATAAAATTCTTCGCAAAAGTTCCAAATTTTTCAAAAACTTTCCTCAATTCAATGATTTTTAATATCTACTACTTTAATAAAATTTTTCAAAAGAATTCAATTATTTAAAATAAATTTTTATAAAATTCTACGCAAACATTTAATTGTTTTCATAAATTAAAAAATTTCACAAGAATTCAATTACTTACAAATTATTTTCATAAATTGTTATTGAATTATTTTCAGAAATAATAGCATTTTCTACAAGGATTCAATTATTTTCATAAATAATAAAATCCTTTTTTGGAATTCAATTATTTTCATAAATAATAAAACTCATCACAGAATTTCAATTATTTTTAATTAAATTTTAATGAATTTCCTCGAAAAATGTAATTATTCTTAAAAATTTTATTAAAATTCATCAAAGAAATTCAATTATTTAAAAAATGTTTGCTACAAATTATTTACTAGAATTTTAGTATTATTATTTTCAAAAATTTTAATGAAATTTTTTGTGCAATTCAATTTTTTGAAAAATAACTTTAATAAAATTCTTCGTAGAAATTGAATAACTTTTCAAAATGTTGTCAAAATTATCAGTTATTTTCAATGTCTACTCAATAAACTTATCACAAAAGAATTCAATTATTTAAAAAGAAATTTTAATGAAATTCGTCTCAAGAATTCAATTATTTTCAAAAGTAATATAATTCTTCGCAAAAACTCAATTACGTTCAAAAATGTACAAAAGTTCTCATCAAAGTTTCAATTATCCTTCTAAATAATAAAATTTTTCTCCAAAATTCAATTATTTTTAAAAATTTTAATAAAATTCTTTGCAAAATTTTAATTATTTTCAAAAACTTTCCTCAATTCAATGATTTTTAATATATATGCTACTTTAATAAAATTTTTCAAAAGAATTCAATTATTTAAAATAAATTTTTATAAAATTCTACGCAAACATTTAATTGTTTTTATAAATAATAAAAATTTCACAGGAATTCAATTATTTTCATAAATAATAAAATTCTTTTTTAGAATTCGATTATTTTCAAAAATAATAAAACTCATCACAGAATTTCAATTATTTTTAATACAATTTTAATGAATTTCCTCGAAAAATGTAATTATTCTTAAAAATTTTTATTAAAGTTCATCAAAGAAATTCAATTATTTTTAAAAATTTTGCTACAATTTATTTATTAGAATTTTAGTATTATTTTCAAAACATTTTTAGTTGAATTTCTTTAAAGAATTAAATTATTTTCAAAAATTTTAATGAAATTTTTTGTGCAATCCAATTTTTTTAAAAATAATTTTATTAATATTTTTCGTAGAAATTAAATTAATTTCAAAAATGTTGTAAAAATTATTTCAATAAAATTTCACAAAAGAATTCAATTATTTTCAAAAGTAATATAATTCTTCGCAGAAATTCAATTATATTCAAAAATTTTCAAAAATTTTAGTCAAAGTTACAATTATCTTTCTGAATAATAAAATTTTTCTCTAAAATTCAATTATTTTCAAAAAATTTAATAAAATTCTTTGCAGAATTTCAATTATTTTCAAAAAATTTCCTCAATTCAATGATTTTTTGATGTATATCTACTACTTTAATAAAATTTCCCACAAGAATTTAATTTTTAATAAAAAATTTTAATAAAATTTTACTCAAAAATTTAATTATTTTCATAAATAAAAATTTTAGAGAATTACTTCAAAAACTCCTATAAATTTTTTTGGAGAAATTCAATAATTATTTTTGATACAATTTTAATTAAATTTTCTCGAAAAAAATATTATTAAAAAATTTTTTTTTTTAAATTTGTCAAGATACTTTTAATAAACAATTCTGTAGAATTATTTTTTTTCAAAAAGTGTAATTGAATTTTTTTTTTAATTATTTGAAGTTTTTATTTTCTAATATATATTTAATTGAAGAATGTCAGAATAATCGAAATTTCATAAAATTGAATTGTAAACACAAAGAATTGAAAATTCTCAAAGAAATTTTTCAAAAATTACTAAAAAAAATGATTTAAAGAAGAATTTTAGTTAAAAATTCCAGAAATTAATAATAAATCGAAATTATGAAAATATTTTTGTAGAAGTTACAGTAACAATAAGCAATATTCTTATAATATAAAATATAATGGTTTTAGCAAATTTCAATTACTATAAAACTTGAAGAAAGGGATCACTTCGAGTCGAAGACTCGGAGTGATCGATTTCTTCATGTTTTATAATAATATTCTCAAAAGTGATTGAATTTGAAATTTTTGAAAATCTTAATTCCTATGGAAAAATAATAATTATTAAATATTTATTTTAAAAAAAGTTATTTTTCAATCTTCGTTTTTCTTCATATGGTTTAAACTATTTTCCTCCATGCGCCCCTATGGAAAAAGAAAAAGTGAAGAAATTAGGAAAAAAAAACTGTTGGATCGAATCGCAATCGCGACATGTCGAAATTAATACGCGCTCTGCTTTTTGTTCGATTTACAATTTTACATATTACAATATAACGATATTTATTTGTTTTTGTTGGTATAATAGATTTTTTCAAAACCGATTCCGAGCATTTACGGTGACAGGCTGTTTCAGGGATCAAGATTGAGAAGAAAAGAGTTTGGCTTTGGGAAGGGCAACTTAGAGTGAAGACGATTGGTATCCTACAGGCCTGTCAGTCCTCATTTGCATACATAATATTCTGCTCGATTGGACACCGGTCAGATCTCCTCTATCTCAACCTGACTGTCTTGCTCACACTACTTACTTTTCTTATTCTGCCTTTTTCCGTCCACTCTTCTTTTTATCTTTCTCACTTTTGACTTTGAAATGGCCTTCGAAATGAGCCTGCCTTTATTGATACCTTCAGTTTAGATCTACCATACTTTATCTAAGCAAAGTACAACTGTAATCGACGGAAAGTCAGTTCATAAAACGTTTCATTTAGTGTGTGCTGTAATTTGTTATTAATGGTTCGCATTTACATAACTTTTGCATAAGTGTGATATCCTCTAGGCGAACATGAGTATATGTTGCACTTTGATTGAAAATTAATCAAACTGAAAATTAATCTGAAAACAAGATTTTTCTCTTGTGTGTTTACCGAATAATCCGCATTTCCTAATGAACGTTTTTCTCAATAATGGGTCGTTTCTCGAATGAAAATGATAATAATTTTTTATTTTGAAAATAAAAAATAATTTTGAAGATTTTTTGTCTAAAATAACTTTAAAATTAAAAAAAAAAAAAAAAAAAAAAAAAAAAAAAAAAAATTTAAAATCTATAAATGCAATCTGAAAGAAGATTAGCCGTTTCAATTAGAAACTTATAAATAAAGTATTGTGTTGTGGTTCAACAAGAGTTTAAAAAATTGCCATTAAAATGATTTTCTCCAAATTGCAATTATCTTTAAATTTAAAAAAATTCTTCTCCAAAATTCAATGATTTTCAAAAATGATAATAAAATTCTCGGCAAATATTCAATGATTTTCAAAAATTTTCCTCAATTCAATGATTTTCAATATCTAGTATTTTAATACAATTTTTCAAAAGAATTCAATTATTTAAAAAAAATGTTGATAAAATTCTAAGCAAACATTAAATTATTTTCAAAAACAATTTCACAAGCATTCAGATATTTACAAATTTTTTATAAATTTCTTCGCAATCATTCAATAATTATTTTCATAAAATAATAAAAAAATTTTTACAGAGATTTAATGATTTTCATGAATAATAAAACTTGTAGAATTTAAATTATTTTTGAATAAAATTTCAATCAAATTCCTCGAAAAATGTAATTATTCTTGAAAATTTTATTAAGTCGAAAAAATGCAGTTCTGTTGTTATATTTCTTTATGATAATTCAATTTTGAGTATATAACTATTATTCAATAAATTATGTGTTTATTTTTATATTTAAAATAATTGAATTCACGTAGAATTTTCTAATAAAAATTGATTTAAAAATTAATTTTAGTTCAAATTTTACATAATTATTGAATATTAAAAGTTAATGAATTTAATGAAAGCATGAATTTTTATAAATAATTGAATTTTCAAAAAGTTTCAAATTAAAATCTTTGAAAATTTAAAGTTTTCATATTTTTAACTGACAATTCTGTAGAATTAATTTTTTTTTAAAAAGGTTTAATTGAATTTTCTTTTGAAATTCTTTCTATTTTTTATTTTTTAAATATTTAATTGAAGGATTTCCGAATAATCGATAAATTTCGCAAAGACGAATTGTTAACAAATAGTTTTTAAAATTCTGAAGGAACTTTTGCAATAATTATTAAAAATAATTAATAATTGATTTCTTTCGAAGAATTTTAATAAAAAATTTTAATTACATTTTTCGAAGAATTTACGTAAAATTGTATTAAAAATAATTAAAATCCTGTGAAAAATTTTATTATTTATGAATGTAATTATTGAATTCTAAAGAAGATTTTTACAAAATTTTTTTAAAATAATTGAATTCTGTTTGGAAATTTTCTGAAAATATTAGATATTGAAAAATCATTGAATTACGAAAAGTTTTTAAAAATAATTAAATTTTTCTAAGAATTCTATTAAAATATTTGAGAATAATATTGAATGTCTGTGTGGCATTTTATTAAATTTTGTTTTTAATTAATTGAATTCCTAAAAAGCATTTTATTATTTTATATTTTATTTTATTTTTATTATTTTATTATTTATGCGAACGATTTTGTTAAAATTTTTTAAAATAATTGAATTTCCAATAAAAAATTTAATACTTTTCAAAATAATTGAATTCTTGTAATGAATATTGTTATTTATGAAAATAATTGAATTTTGCAAAAAATTTTATTAAAATGCCTCAAAATAATTGAATTCTCGGGAATAATTTTATTATTTGTCTTTAATAATTGAATTCTTTCGAAGAATTTTTTATGTAAATAATTGAATGCTTGAGAAGAATTTTATTAAAATCTAAAAGAATAATTGAATCATTTCAAAAAAAATAAATTAAAATTGTATTTAAAGTAATTGATTTCTTTCGAACAATGTTATTAAAATATTTGAAAATAATTGAATTCCTGTGAAAAATTATAATTTTTTTTTGTAAATAATTGAATTTTTTTAAAGAATTTGAAAATAGTATTTTTTTAAATAATTAATTTTTTCGAGGAATTGAAATTAAATTTTTAAGAATAATTACATTTTTTTAGCAATTCCTGTAAAATTTTTTTAAAAATAATTGAAATTCTATGAAAAATTTTATTATTTATGAAAATAATGAATTCCTGTGAAGGATTTTATTTAAATTTTTGTAAATAAGTTAATTTTTTTTGAAAAATTTTATGGAAATTTAAATTATTAGAAAACATGAAGATATCAATCACTCCGAGTTTTTGACTCGGAGTGATTGATATCTTCATGTTTTCTAATAATTTTCTTATAAGTTGTCGAATTGCAAAACGGTTTGAATTTCAAATTTTTTGGAAATTCTAATTCCTGTGGAATGATAATAATTTATTTGTACATTGGTACAAATAAATTGTATCAAAGTACAAATTAAATTTTCGAATAATTTTACAATTTAAAAAATTCGTAAATAAATATTGTGACGCGATCTGAAGAAAGGGACCTTAGAAGCAAAAAATTATAGGTTATGTTTGAAATTTTTGAAATGAAAATACGAAAAAAGGGTCAACTGTTAATGTAAATCATTGATGTTTAAGTCTTTATTACAACTAAAATATTTAATAAATACTGATTTTAATTTGCAATAAATAAAAAGTAACTTTCAATCAATAAAAAACTAACACTAACATAAGCTTAAAGTGATTTGCTTCTAAGGTCCCTTTCTTCAGATCTTCTTTCTTCTGCTTTTCTTTCTTCAGATCGCGTCACATTTTTTGAGTATCTAATAATTTTTAGAGTGAATCAGAATATTCTTTAGGGTCAGGGAAAAAGAAAATTAATTTTTTGCGTAAAAATCATTTATTCTCACCATAAAACAAATTTGATAAACACTTTTTTTGTCATTGATGAATAATTTTGAAAAAATTGTCTTTTTCAGGTTCACGAGTTGTGTGACAATTTCTGCCACCGATACATTAGCTGCTTGAAGGGTAAAATGCCAATCGACCTCGTGATCGACGACCGGGATAGTACGAAACCTCCAGATATGGGTAACGGTTTGGACGCCGGTGGACCGAGGAGTACAGCTGACAGCGCGAGCCATACCGATGGAGCCAGCACGCCCGACGTCGTGAGTACCTCACCATCATCAGCGTCTTATTATCCGCACGACGCGATCACTCCCCACCACCATCACAACCATCACCACCATCACCAGAGTAATCACGCCAGTATCGGCAGTACCACCCCCTTGCAACTGAGCCAAAACCAAAGCCAAAACCACCCGCCGCCGCCACCACCGCAAACGAACAACACCACTACCACTATTACTGCCCCGAGTAGCGCCGCCACAACTCCCAACTCCCTAAAGCGTTCGCACCAGCAGATGATGATGGCAGCCGCGGCGGCATCCGCGATGGCCTCCTCGCCGCACGCAGTAGCCGCATCCGCGCCCCCTGCGCACGCGCACGCGCACGCCGCCCTCGCCGCCTACCACAGCATCAGCTCGGCGATTTATCCGTGCTCGTAATAATCGTTCAATCGCAATACATTGTTGTTCGCTCTTCTCTTAATTCTCTCCTATTCCGCAGACGCATCCATTTCTTCTATTCTCGCTCATCATCCTCAACACCTTCTTTCTCTCAAATCAAAGAGATGCATGACTAACTCGCAACGTCCATTCGACACACAATTCATCGTTCTCAAACTTTATTTTTCATTATCGCGGTACTCTCGCAGCTCTGCCGTCTGCCATTCTGCGCGGGCAGCCGCAACGAGAGTGAGAGAGAGAAAGCACTTCTTCTGAATTTTCTTACTCTTTTACTCTCGTGTGTTACCATGACAACTCCCGCAGGCAGGCAGCGGCTGAGCTGAGAGAGTACTTTTACCCGCGAAGTAGTATTAGGAGACAAACACGTCTGTGCCAATCTCGCGTTTTCCGGTGGCGACCTTGAAAATTAAAAACTGCTTCAAGAAGGCGTTATTTAGTTTTTAATTTTCCCGAGGAGGTCGCGGTCAACAGTCCACCACCGGATAACGTGAGATAGGCCATGTTTTTCAGTCAACGCTACTTATACTACTTTGTGCTTTTACCCGTATTTTCAACTGACATAACCTCTAAACTACCTAATCGAAATTTGTCGAGTAAAATTTCTATTTGGTATAATTTTTTTTTAAGATCATTGATTCAAATTTGCTCTCGTCAAAACTGTCAGCACAAAATCAAACCAGACATAAATTTAATTTCATATTCTATAATTAATTTTTCAATCGCGTAATTTCAAAGCAACTAATCACTTGCATTTAAATTTCGCTGAAAAATTCCTCTCATAATCATGCCAATAATGTTAATAGATAAAATTTTTATAACAAGTCAATTCTGATAATCAGGGTGTCTACTAATCGGGAAATACGGGAACTAGTCTGGAATTTAATTTGACCGAAAAAAATCGGGAATTTTCTCACCAAATTAACAAAAAACCCAGGTGGAAAAGTTAACGTTAGCTAAAGCTACTAACGTTAGACAAACGTTAACTTACGTTAGACTAACATTAACTAACGTTAGACTAATGTTAACTAACGTTATTATCTGATATTAGTGATAAAAAAATGTCGTTAGACTAACGTTAGTCATTTTCGTTAGATATTTTTTTATGACTAATATCAGATTATAACGTTAGTAGCATTAGCTAACGTTAACTTTTCCATCTAGAAAGTTTTATTATTTATTATTATTTATTATTTTTATTTTATTATTTTAATTTGTTTTTAAAAAATCTCTTTTTTATTTCACTTTTTATAGATATTTATACTGTTCTCTAAATTTGAATTAGTTGAAAATAATTAATTTTATAGTAAAAAATCAGTCATTGATTGAAATTTAATATATAAATAAATTTTTAAACAAATTATCGAATAAAAATTTTGTGATATTCAAGTGAAAAGAATTCAATTTGTTAACAAATTTCATTAAAAACTTTTTAACAAATCGAATTTTCAAAGTATTTTAATTTAATAATGGATAAATAATTGAATTTTATAGTCACATTCTAATGTATTAATGTTAGTGCAAAGATTAATAATTAAAATTTTTATTAGTTAATTTAAAAAAATACAGATTTAAAATTTTTTAATCTAATTGAATGTTTGCAAAGATTTTTTGAAAATTCTGAAAAATAAGATTTTTGAAATTTTTCAATTCTATTGTTTCAAGATAATTGAATTTTGATGTTAATTTTTCTTTTTAAATTCTCTAAATTTCAATTATTTTCAATAAATAATTAAATTGTTCTCCATAATTCAACTATTTTGAAAAATTTTAATTCTACGTAAACATTTAATTATTTTCATAAATATGTCACGCTCCGAAGAAAGGTACCTAAGAAGCAAAAAATTTGAGGTTATGTTCTTTAATGGTTTGAGTAAAAATACAGAAAGAGAATCAATTATTAATTAAAAATTATTGATTTTCAAGTCTTCTTTGTATACATACAAAGAATTAAAAATTTGTTTTAAATTCAAATAATTAAAAATTAACTTTTAACCAAGATAAATCTAACACGAACCTAACCTATAATTCCTTTGCTTATTAGGTACCTTTCTTAAGAGCACGTCAGAAATAATAACATTCTTTGGAAGAATTCAATTACTTTTATAAATAGTAAAATTCTTTGCAGAAATTCAATTAGCATCAATAAGATTTTAATAAAATTGAATTAATCAAATTGTCAACTATAATTATGAACAGACAAGATTTTGAAAAAATTTGAAAAAATTCAATTATTTTCCAAATTTTTCATTAAGATTATTAAAAAAAAAACATTATTTTCGAAAAATTTAAAGAAACTTAAGTTTAAATTTAAAGAAACATCGAAGGAATTTAATTGTTCATAAAAAATTTTTGTAGCCATTTGTAGATTTATTTATGTTTGAAATCAAATAAATTTAAATTTGATGAGAAAAAAAACGAGGCATTTTGTTGATTGAAAATTGTAGACACCCTGGATTATACAATTATGTGAATTTGAAATTGAGATGAAAGAACCTCAAGTTCAAGTTTATGTAAAATTTTTATAATTTAGAAAAGATGAGAATTATACCAAATAGAAATTCAAAATAGAAATTCAAGTATACAAGAATAAAAATTAGGATATTTATAGATATTGTCAGTTACAAATTCAATTGTTTTACTGGAATATGATAAATGTCTTTTCATTACATTCATTTGGGAGTAAATAAATTTCAGGTGATATTCGTGATACTCTTTCAACCGTTAAATTAACATACCGAATAAAAAGTTGTTCAACCAGAAAACATATTCTTGCTTTAGTACAACTGCTCCTAAATCAAGAATATTATTCACAATTATTTAATTTAATAAACGAGTTATAACTTTTATAATAATTGTGAATACGCTCCTTTCAATCTAATTCATTCATTTTGTTTATCTAATAAATTTCTAATATTTTCCTCATATTCTCGTCTCTTCTTTCATTTTGAATTTTTCGAAAAGCCTGCAATAGAAAACTGAAATTAGAGTTTGCCTGACGACTGTTCTCTTCACTCGAATCAGCGGTTTGGATAGTATGCAGCTGATTGAATAGTCAGCTGAGCACTTAGCGCTACTCAATCTACTCCAATCTACTTCGGCTGATTCAAGTTTAGAGAGTGGCAGAGAGGGTTTTTGTCAGCAAGAATCTCGTATTCGTTCTCCTTCGTCTTCTTTCTTTAATTTCTTTTCAAAAGTTGAGTTTAAAATTTTTTTTTAATAAACTCAAGTGGAGACGCTAAAAATTCAAATTAGATTTTCAAAATTTTCTCTGATACAAATTTTCTCTGGTCCGTTTACTCTTTGTTTCTCTGCAACTGAGCTCGAAATATCCTTTACCAAGAGATTATTTAATGCGCTTTATTCCTTTTAGTAATAATTTTAAGAAGTGGCTGAAAACCGCATTGTTGATTAAATGTTTATTATATTGTTATTTCTTAGCTTATTGGAAAATAATAATGAAATTTTAAATTGAGCACTTTTGTGTATGCGGTATTCTAGCACTTTTTAAAATTTTAGTCAGCAATTCTTAATTATTTGAAGAATTTCAAAAGCTTGGGCCTGTTTTGTGACGCTTATAAAAAAAAAACTCTTTTTTCCTAGACCTATTAGAAGCTTCTTTGCCTAAATCCCTCTCTTTATATTTCAAAGAAATTTGTTGATGTCATTTTCAATTTTGAATATTGCATTGTTCAGCAAACGAGACAGAAGAGGAAGAAGGTGAATGTAGAAAAAGTACGAGATCGCGGAATTTTTTTCGGGTTTTAAGAGGGCGAGCGTTGGCGTTTGGTAGATTTTCATTTTTAAGTAGGCGCGACAAATAGAAATAAATTCAAGGCTTTTACTGTCGATTTAAAAATCGTTCTAGGCTGCGAAACGGGTAATTTTTATCAGAAGAGTAAATAATTTTAATTAAATTAAGTAAAAGTAAATTTCTATATAAATATGGTACAAAAATTGTTTTCCGTAATTTGTACCCTTTTGTAAAAATGTTCTTTCCTTGAAAAGTTTTTGTATTATCTTGTTGTATTTGATGATTTAATTAGATTTCTTGTTACTCTTTCTTCCAATTTTTTCGATTCGTTTCTGTGTTTCTTAAACTTTTCCGAATAGCGAAACAATTGCTCAAGAATTAAACTCTAAAGTTATGCAGTTTATAAACATAAATAAAGTTCGGTGTGGAGTTTTACGAAAATGATGAGAGTAAATTTTAAAAAAATCGCGTACAAACAAACAAACAAACGAGCGAGCGTTTTATGTGAATCGCGCGTTCATTGGATCGTGATGAGAAATATACGTAATAGGCTTAAGGCATCGATAGGATCACAAAAGTGAATCTGTGTCTATTTTTAAAGGAGAGTCAAAGTACATGATACATTTTATTTTAAAGATCAAGAGTGAGACGATACGCGATTCAAAATAATAGGGATCGTTAGTTTTTACAATGGTATACATCTAGCAATTAAGGTTACCATACGTAAATTTTGACACGAAGGGAACTGTCGAGCGCGAGTATACTAATGAAATCAATTTTTAAGTACGAATGAGCGAGAGTCAACGAGAGAAATGTGAATTTAGTGAGTATGACAAAACAAAATCGCCTTAAAGAATTAATGCATTTTCCTCGACAACCAATTAAATATGTAAATACGGATGAAAATAATAATTAAGCGAAAGTTAACGCGATTTTGTTTTGCTCACGAGAAGTAATAATCAAAAATAAACTTTAGTGGTCTGCCGTTTCCGCCACAAAGTACACGCTTCTAACATGATATTTTATTCTAATTGCTCATAACAGAATGTGAAAGCTTAGCTATTCTTGAAATAAATTATTGAGTTGGCGCCCCCGCGTTAATAAATACTAGGCCTCGGTACTCGTAACTAGGGAGTTGTGTGAGGTACAAGTCCTGGCCGGCAGGGCGCGCGAAGTCCACCCCCCAATCCCCGTACTTGAAAACCCTTTGATAAAATTAAAAAATAAAAAAAAAAAAAAAAAAAAAAAATGATCGAACAAATGGAATAAACATACCGATCAAGTATTGTACCGATCAAGTGATTGCGGTGCCCATAGAATAAGCCCCGCACCCCTGAGAGATGTGCCATCCCCCATTGATCAGTGGCGCACACATACCTCTTTCTGGTCATGTGTGTTTCACTTTTGATACGTGTGCACACTTGAACACTTTCTTACATCATTGTGCGACAGCGACACGAAAACTTGATCACGCATACAAATACAGGAACAGACACAGGAACAGAGGGTGGCAGACAAAAAAGGTGCTAGTACCAGCAACAAGTACGACAAAAAGGGGTGTTGGGTGCATTCGGAAGGCACCATGGTCGGACAATAAAGGCATGGTATTTTTTTTCTTTTCTTTTTCCTTTTCCAAACTGGTGAAGGACGATCAGAGAAAAGGTTGTTTTAAGTACGGAGGTTGGAAGGTGGACTTTGGCCCCTGTAGGTCGGAACCCTAGTTACGAGTGCCGAACCTAGGGTCGAGATTTTCTTCTCGGCTATAAACGAATTGCGTCATGTTGGAGATGCAAGTGTTCACAGAAAGCAGGAGAGACAAAAGCGTTTCTTATGTCCACGGACAGATGAGACAGAGTTTTGTCGAATATTCAGATGTTGTCGGTGCGTGTTTTTTTTATGAGACTTGATTTACGACATTTTTATAGTTAAGTTTGAGACTGTATATCGTTTTTTTTTTTATTCATTATTTGTTGTTGCGAATTAATGCATCGCATAATTGTCAGTCTAAAGATTAAAGTACTAATTGGATTAATTTCAAAAAAAGGGTAAACCACAAGTTTCCAATTCAATGTTGCGTTAATAATTTCAGTCAGAAAATTTACATGCAGACCAATCGAATTTGTTTTTAGTTTATAGAATCTTTAAAAGAATTAGTGTTTGTATTGGCTCAATTCGATCAACTTTAAGTTACCATCGTTTTTGTAAATGCAATAATTTTTCTCTAAACCAAAAATGTAACTAGTTTTTATTGTAACTCTAGGCTCATGAAATTTTGACTCTAATCAAGGATATGAAAATAATGATAAGTAGTTGATGTTAATATTTTTTTTTCTTGTTTCATCGACATAAACGATGATATCTTAAAGCTTCGTTTAATTTGGCCCGGTCTCGACAACTGCTGAAATTTTTTGAATCTGAAAAAAATACCAAAAATAAGAGTTCGAGGAAATCGAAGTATATTTTAAAGGAATTGGATACTTGGTGATTTTACTCATTCGCTTTGAGATAATAAAAAGAAAGAAATTACGTGAATACTCAGTGCCATATATTGCGCGCAAAGACTGTACTTAAAGGACAAGAAAAATTTATATAGACGCCGCATTATCAGTTTTATTTTAATTTTTTTTTTTTTCATATATTTAGAATGATGCCTTTGTCGGAAGAATTCGATGATTGCCTTCTATGCGCAACTGTCCTGTAATTTTAACAGAAAATATTTTTTGTGTTTAATATGAAAAATTAATATTTATGAAAGAATATTTCACTTTTTATTTTTACTAACATATTTCCAAAACAATATATATATCTTTAATTAAATTCATAATGGTCATATTTTCATGTTTCATTTGAGAAATAAAATTATAATTATTCAATGTGGACATGTTGCTTATAGAAGATCTACGCTCAAGGAACAATAATGAATCCATTTAAGGATATCGCTAATTATTGATGTCGTGTTACGTTTTTGTTTCGCATTGTTTCCTTCTATTTGTTAATAATTTTTTTCTGGACGTTATCTTTCACGATTAGAGAGTATATATAATAATTATAAATGTGTACAAAGGTCAGCGCAGAACTATGTAGAATTTGACTATTCGGAGATAAAAGAAAAAAAGCAGAGTTACTCAGCGATATAAATGATAAATGGACTTTTTATTGAATGAAACAAAGATTGTAAATGAATGTGTGTTACATTCTACAATTTACTAGATTTAAGAAAGAATAAAAGAACTCACCCGCACATTGTATACGACTAGCATTATAGTGATATAATATATTACCGATAACGATACTGTTTAAACTATTGTCTCAATCAACGTATTTTCATTATAAATAAATGTTAGCCTTGTTGAGTTAAAAAAAAGACTTTTTCATTTCACCGTCAACTCTCGCACATTAGTCATATTTAATCGTTTCAATTATATATATATAAATTTAGCTAAAAATAGGCTAAAGAATAAAAATAAAAATAAAAATCCCTTCGTGTCCGTTAGAGCGAAATGATGTTATTATGAATTCGAGTTATTTACTTGGGATTTACACAGAACTGCAGTTGCTTAAGAATATTGGTGATTGAAGAAAGAAGAAGGTGCATTATAGCGGTTTATTTAAAGCCGAAAAAATGAAGAGGAATAGGAGAGGGAGGTTATGTTTAAGATTATAAGAAAAATCAAAGAAAATAGGCAAAAAGACAGTCAGCGTTGGTTATAAATCTCGGTTAACCCTTCGCTAATAAATATTTAACCCTTTAAATTTGCAACAACCCTTAGCGTGTAGCCATTTGCATAAGACTTCTATTTCATTTACACATCGCATAATTGAATATTTAAATTCAATTGCCCCCCGTTACGTGCTCGCAGTTTCAAGCCGCAAAACTGCAGTAAAACTTGTAACGGGGCTACTTTCCTTCCGCGAACCACCCTCTTGCGAAACCCCCCCCCCCCACCACCACTCTTTGTGAAACTCTCACCCCAAAATCCCTCCTGCTGTCCCGTTACTTTCCTCATTGCGTATTAAGCAACGTTCCACCCCTATGGGAGCTCTTGGAAAGTGATTCAAGAATATTTTATATTTTGCTGCAAGAGGGGGGGGGGGAAGAGGGGGCAACCTCACTGAATTTCAACTATTTAAAAGAAAAATACAAATATTCCGCATGAAAGAAAAGCATGCAAGTTGATTCACTTATTATAACACAATCATTAGAATTTTATCTAAACACAAACTTCAAAATTTAAAACTGTATTTTCTTTCTCAGTTCATATTAAATAACACTGGGAGAAAAGATTAGTTGGGGTTATTACTTATTTTCACAATGGAAATTAAATTTTTAGTTAGATGAAAAAATATACAAAGACTGCAACCAAAATGATTGAAAAGTACTCTATTTTTAAGCTTAAAACTAGATTAAATCATTTTTAGAATTTTATTATTTTCTTTCTTAAAAATAAATAACTAAATATTGACTATAACTAAAAAAAATTAGCATCGACCTACTTTCTAACTTAATAGTAGTCATAACGAATCGTTTCTCATAATGCAAATAGTAAAAGATAGAACAGTTTTTGTTCGATGTCAATACGCAGTCTGAACTCCAGAAATCTAAGTAAGCGTCTAGAATTCGTGCCAAGGGCAAGTACAAGGGCGTTGCCGCCAAAAAATGCCTTCCAATTTTGCACTTATTGTAGAAGCTGCTTCAGAGCTAAAAATGTCGAAGAAAACAAATCATTTCTAACCATAATTGTGTTTGTGTAATAAATTATTTTCTCTGGTAAATTTTAAAATATTATTTTACTAATTTTTATGAAACATATACTACAAACGCAAATTGTACAAATGCTACAAATAATTGTTTATTTTGTAAAACGTATTAATTGACATTTTTTTCTCTATGTAACGTGATAATATTTTTCAAAAGTGTGATCGTTGTTTGAAATCGATCGGAGAAATTTTAAAAATTTTCTTATGAATATATTTTTTGAGGTAAACTATTATTGACAGTTATACAAAAAATTTTTATGCTTAGGATGTTAACAGATTCAGTAAGTAAAGGTCTGTAAATTTGCTTGAAGTCCGTAACAGGCAGTTTTTTTTTTAAATGGCCGTAAAGTCCGTAATTTGATTAAAAAAAAGACGAAAAGTTCGTAAATTGTACGATATAATTTGGAGAATTTTAGAGAAATTGTAATTTGTAAATGATTTGTAAATGATTGCAGAAATTTAATTATTTTCAAAACTAATGAAATTCTTCACAAAAATTCAATTACGTTCAAAAAATTTTAAAAATTCTTGTCAAAATTTCAAATATCTTTAGAAATAGAAATATTAAAATTCTTCTTCGAAATTCCATTATTTTCAAAAATTTGAATAAAATTCTTGGGAAAATTTCAATTATTATTTTCAAATCCTCAATTCAATTATTTTAAATAATTATCTACTATTTTAATAAAATTTTCCAAAAAATTCAATTATTTAGAAAAAATTAATAAAATTCTACGCAAACATTTAACTATTTTTATAAAATAATAAAAATTTCACAGAGGAATTCAATTGTTTACAAATTTTTTATAAATTTCTTCGCAATCATTGAATTATTTTCATAAATAATAAAATTTTTACAGGAATTCAATTATTTTCGTAAATAATAAACTTCTTTTCTTCTTTTTAAAAATTCAATTATTTTTAAAAATTTTATTAAAATTCGTCAAAAGAATTCCATTATTTAAAAATTTATTGATAAAATTCTTTATGAGAATTCAAGTTTAAGAAACATGGTTAAAAATATGAAAAATTCAAATTTTCAAAGATTTTAATTTCAAACCTTTTCAAAATTCAATTATTTCTAAAAATTCAAGCTCTAATGCTTTTAATATTCAATTATAATCTAAAATTTTAACTCAAATCTATTCTTAAATCTGTTTTTATTAGAAAATTTTACTAGAATTCAATTATTTAAATACAAAAAAAACAAGTTATTGAATAATTGCAGGCAATTATTCAATAAATTGTTTTTTTTAACTTACATAATTGAATTCTAGTAGATTTTTCTAATAAAAACTAACTTAAGAATAGATTTGAGTCAAAATTTTAGATTATAGTTGAATATTAAAAGCATTAGAGCGTGCATTTTAGAGATAATTGAATTTTGAAAAAGTTTCATATTAAAATCTTTGAAAATATGAATTTTTAATATTTTTAACTAACAATTCTGTGGAATTAATTTTTTTGAGAAAATTTAATTGCGGATTTTTTTTTAAATTATTTAAATTTTTTATTTTATATGTAATGTACCTATATTTAATTGAAGATCTCAAGAATAATTAAAATTTTGTAAAATTGAATTGCGTGAACAAATGAATTTGAAAATTTTCATAGAACTTTTTCAAAAATTATTAAAAATAATGGTTTAATAGAAGAATTTTAATTAAAAACACGAAAAAAAAATTTAATTTTGGAAAAGTTACAAATTATATCAGAAATTTAATTATTTTCAAGAGTAATAATATTTTCTTCGCAAAAATTAATTTTTTTTTCAAAAGTAATAAAATTCTTCTTAGAAATTCAATTATTTTCACAAATAATAAAACCCATCGCAGAATTTTTATTATTTTTAATGCAATTTAAATCGAATTTCTCGAAAAATGTAATTATTCTTAAAAATTTAATTAAAATTCGTCTAAAGAATTCAATTATTTAAAAATTTGTTGATGAAATTCTTTATGGGAATTGAATTTTAAGAAACATTCAATTATTCAATAAATTATTTATTTTTGTATTTAAATAATTGAATTCTCGTTGAATTTTCTAATAAAAATTGATTTAAAAATGAATTTCAGTTAAAATTTTAGATGATATAATTGAATATTAAAAACAATATAGCGTGGATTTTTAGAAATAATTGAATTTTGTAATGAATTTTTTTTTGAAAAAGTTTAATTTAATTTTTTTTATATTATTTGATGTTTTTATTTTCTAATATATATTTAATTGAAGAATTTACGAATAATTGAAATTTGGTAAAATTGAATATTGTAAACAAAATGAATTTGAAAATTGTCAAAGAACTTTTTCGAAAATAAAAAATAAAAAAAAAAAATAATATTAAAATAAAAAATAATATTGATTTAAAGAAGTATTTTAGTTAAAAATTCTTGAAGATAATAATTGATTTGATAATGATTTTATTTTTTTTATTTATTTAATTAAACATGAAGAAATCGGTCGCTCCGAGTCGAAGATTCGGAGTTATCGATATCTTCATCTTTTATAATTATAAAAATTTAATTTATAGTTTTAAGTAAAATGTTCTCTTATTTGACTCGAACTGGTTATATTTTTGTTGGTAATTGGTCCGTAAAGTCCGTATTTTTAAATACTTTCACTCGTTCGAGCCCTGTACTATAATTGATTTTTTATTAAATAAAAATTAATTTCAATTAATTCAATATTGGTCACCTTTATTGAATCGATGTACAGCATCTTGGCTCCCAATATTGGACCGATAGAACTCTCTAAATTTGAATTGGTCAAAATGTTTACTAATTTGAATTAGTGACTGAATTTTTGCTTTTGAATTAGTGAATTTGACTAATAAATAATAATTTCTACTAATTTATTAGTAAATTTTACTATTTCAAAAGCAAAAAGTCATTCAATAGTAAAATTTACTTATAAATTAGTAGAAATTACTATTTATTAGTCAAATTCACTAATTCAAAAGCAAAAATTCAGTCACTATTTCAAATTAGTAAACATTTTTACTAATTCAAATTTAGAGAGAAAGTTTATTACTGAGTAATGCAACCAAAGGTTGTGTTAGCGTAACTAAACTTCCAAAGGCAAAGGCGCCACTGTCGTTTTCCCATGTAAATTTCTTACTAGACGTGTTGTGTGTTAAAATAACAAAAACTCTTCTCTCCGTGTAGTATAATAATGCATTTATTTTTGCAAACTGTTTATGTGCACTTGTAACATATTGAAGTTGAAGCGCGTTAGGAAAGACCCTTGTCGGGACCCAGTCATGGAGCGGCGTCACGTTTTGTGATGTAGCAGAGGAAAGAAGGAGAAATACGAGAAAGTTAATATTATATGACCTTGAAATTAGAGACTTTCAAGGAAAATTAAATAATGGACATTCAACTTCATTTGATTCCTGTAGGAAGTAGGACGTGGAATAATGTCATAGGTGGAGGAGTCTAGACTTTTGCGTAGTGGATAAATTTCATTCTCCGCGCATACTAATATTAACTGTTTTCCATGTTTTTATACAAGTTTTTTTTCAGTTGTTTCATGAATAATTAGAATGTCAAAAATATTTTTAAACATCAACCTGGAGATGACGAATTCATTTACAGGGAGAATTAATTCTATCAATGAGAAACAATGATTAATACACTAGCACGCAATGATTAATAAATTAAAATAATATGCTTCATAGTTGGTTAGAATATTTTGAAAACATTTTCTTACAGTGGAAAAAGATAAGTTTTACCATTAGAGAACTCATGACCCCTCTAATTGGTTGGAAACCACGTGTTCTTTAAATTCTCTGCTTCTATTTCCTCTTTTTTCCATACCTTTTTATATGAAGCCTTGAAGTAAATATTTTTAGATTATGTATTCAATCGCCCCACGTGTAGACGTATTTCTTCATTTCAGAACGTTGTATCTCAAACTCTGCCTGGCATTCAGCTGGAAAATCAGTGATTAGTCGATGTTTCATTAGTTTCATGTATAGTACACTTTAGTACTGCATATGATTTTCTTACAACTTTCCCACTAAATTGTACACTGTTTGACTTGTTTTTAAAAATGCGAAAATAAAAGCACTTTCACAATTTATTTACCTAACCGTTTAGCTCAAAAAGAAAGTAATTTTATGTCAGCGAATTCATGTAAGAATCACAAAGCCCTTACAATGCAATGACAATGTTGAATGGCTTTTAGTAAATTCTCAAACAGTATAACAATTATGACAATAGTAAAATTTGTAAAAGTGGAATTTAAATAAGATATTTTTGAAAATGTTAAAATAGTACTAATATTTCTGCTATTTATTTTTGGGTAGTGATGTCGCAACAAAGTTCTGTTTGGGGATTCATTTATTTAAATTTAGAAGAAAATTCATTTTATTAAAAGATTATCATGAAACATATACTTGCACACTACGTTATTTAAAATTATCCCATATTAAAGACGTATTTTAGTATATATTAAAACATTTATAATACTCCAGTTTAATCAATTATTTAATTAATTTATAATAAAGCAGAATGTTCTTTAATGGAAAATCGGATAATATTCATTCAGTTTAATGATTTATTCCGAACTTTATTGAAAATAAATTAGACTTCTAAAATAACAATCGTTATTAAATGATTACAGTTCATTGATCCGTATCTTTGAAATACATTAAGTGGATAAGAATTAAATTAAGATAAAGTTATTCTTATATCTATCTCAATTTTTAAATTGATTCTTTTACGCATTCATTCTATAAAAAACACTCAAAAAATAGTTGCTGCTAAATGTGAACGAGCTAAATTTATATAGATACACATAAATGCAAAACAACTAACATTAGCCCTAGACAGTACAACTGAAGTACAAAAATACCCCAAAATTGATTTATTGCTAAAATATTCATTTTTAATGCAAAATAACTTTAAATAAATCATTTTATTCATTTTTTATGAGGAATATCTATTTTTCACCTAAAACTTAAGTTTTTTTTGTTAAACGGCAAAACGGACCGAATTCTTTTATATGAACTTGTAAGTAACTTGTAAGTAACAAGTTTATTAATTATTCATTTTTACTATATTAAAAAATAAAGAATTAGTTCTTAATAAATAAATAAGCATACAACATTCGAAATGCTTCATTTTTAAGAAAAATTTATTAATTTTATTAGGAATTTGTCGTACTTTAGTAGAAAAATATATTAAAGTTTTTTTGAAGATTGGAAATTCTAATAAAATTATAGAAAATTTTTCAAAACATTTTGCAATATTTTATAACTTAGCAAAGAAAAATGACTAATTACTTAATTAGTAAAAAAAATAGCATCAGTGAAGCTTATAGTCTTAAAATATATTTATATACAGACAAAAATCTATCAATCTATTTATATACAAATTATATTTATTTTTGGTTAAGATGATCACGACCCAACGTTCGGTTCGCAAACAGTTGTGGACAAACTTTTTCATGACCCAACGTATGGGACGTAAACAGTGAAGGGGTTAATTCTTTTGCGTCCAATTAAATGTTCCCAATTAAAGAAACGCCTATTTACAAATATCAATATTGTCGATATACAATAAACCCACGAACGTTCACGTGTATCTTTGTAACGTCCTTACATAATATTATAGTTTTCAAGTCGACAATTGAAGGTCTATTTATGCATATGGCTCTAAACACACATAAAATAAAATTATACAAATGATAGTCTTGAAACAAGCAAGAATACAAATATGACTGATGATCTTGACTTAATTTTACGTTCTGTGAAAAATTCTATTTTACATTTGATAATATTTGTAACCTGCAGTTTTAGGAAAAATTTATCTTCATAATTTTATAATTAAAATATAAATTATTATTTTAGATAATTAAGGTTTAATTAGTAAGAAGTAAAGTAAGAGTAATAATTGACAATTTAAATTTAAGTATTTTCATGATTAATCCCAACAGCATTCGCATATTCAGGATGTCCTAAAGATATCCGGAAACTATTATATAAATTTTTTTAATACCATTAAAAGTATAAGAATAATTTCTTTTACACTTTTCGGACACACTTTTACATTTTTTTTATTTCTTTAACACAAACATGTTTTAGTAGAGAAATCAATAGTTAGTTTAAAAAAATTAAATTCATTAAAAAGTAGCTTCATTGAAGTTAACAAATAGTGGGTGTTTTTAATAAAGTGACGAATTACAGTTATAAACTTATAAATTCAATATAATGTGCAAAAATTATGTAATGTAACCAGGTAAGAGTTTTAATGTCTTCTTAATAAATTCCATTCGTTCCATATTCGTTTATATACAAATAATTCATAACCATTTTATAATTAAACCATAAAAAATATGTATTTTGCAGAATATTAATAAAAGTACTGAAGAGGATCCAAACTAGGATCGAAACGTCTATAAAAACTTAAAAATTTAGTTTTTTCATGTCAAATTATTGATCCTACAATAAACGACAAAAAACTACACTATATCTATAATTATATTTATAAGTTTATAATGCAATAAATATATAAAGACAATTTTCAAAATTAATCAATTATAATTAACTGTCGAATCTAGGGATTTTTTGGGTCGCTGATTACGTAAAATTTTTTAAATTAACCGATTGTGATGAAACAGGTATCTTGGGTTTTTTTTAATCTGATCCATTTTCGACAATTCGACTCCGATACTGAATCAGCCACTTTGAATTTTTGAAATTTGAGATCAGATTCGTAATCACAGACCCAAAAAAAAACCCCTACATACCAAGGTTCATTAAAATTAATCGATTTTAAAAATTTTTATTTCCGCCATATTGGATCCGCCATTTTGAATTATTGAAACTTGACAATAACAGATTCGTAAACAGCGACCTAAAAACTCCTAGATACCAAGTTTCAATAAAATTAATTAATTTATAATTTTTCCATACTTGTTAGTCGTAAATATTTTGTTATCTGCCTAAATTTTCAATAGATTTTTAATTAAATTTCTTCAAAGATTTAAATTATTTTTAAAAATTTTAATGAAATTCTTTGTAACAATTCAATTTCTTTCAAAATGGTTTTAATAAAATTCTTCGTAGAAATTTAAATAATTTCAAAAATTCGTTAAAATTCAATTATTTTCAATATTTACTATTTCAATAAAAGTTCACAAAAGAATTCATGTATGTTAAAAATTTACAAAAATCCTCGTAAAAATTTCAATTATCTTTCTAAATAATAAAATTTTTCTCCGAAATTCAATTATTTTCAAAAAATTTAATAAAATTCTTAGCAAAATTTAAATTATTTTCAAAAATTTTCCTCAATTCAATTATTTTCAAAAGTAATATAATTCTTCGCAGAAATTCAATTATGTTCAAAAATTTTTTAAAAATTCTCGTCAAAATTTCAATTATCTTTAGAAATAATTAAATTCTTCTTCGAAATTCAATTATTTTCAAAAATTTTAATAATTTTTTGTAAAATTTCAATTATTTTCAAAAATTTTCCTCAATTCAATTATTTTCAATATTTATTATATTTTAATTAAATTTTTCAAAAGAATTCAATTATTTAAAAAAAAATCTAATCACATTTTACGCAAACCTTTAATGGTTTTCATAAAATAATATAAATTTTACAGGAATTCAATTATTTACAAATTTTTTTTATAATTTTCTACGCAATCATTCAATTATTTTCATAAATAATAAAATTTTTACAGGGATTCAATTATTTTCGTAAATAATAAAATTATTTTTTGAAATTCAATTATTTTCAAAATTAATAAAATTCTTCGCAGGAATTCAATTATGTTCAAAATTTTATACAAAAATCCTCATCAAAATTTCAATATTTTTAATACAATTTTCATCAAATTTTTTGAAAAATGAAATTATTCTGAAAAATTTTATTAAAATTCGCCGAAAGAATTCAATTATTTAAAAATTTGTTGATAAAATTCTTTATGAGAGTTCAATTTTAAAAAACAGTCAATTCTTCAATAAATTATGTATTTTTGTAGTTTAAAAATTTGAGTTCTCGTAGAATTTTCTAATAAATATTTATTTAAAAATGAATTTTAATTATAATTTAAATATAAAAAATATAAAAATAATTGAATTCTCGTAGAATTTTCTAATAAATATTGATTTAAAAATGAATTTCAGTTAAAATTTTAGATTGTAATAGAATATTGAAAGCATTATAGCGTGAATTTTTAAAAGGTTTCAAACTAAAATCTTTGAATGATTATGTAACTTAACATACAACATGAAATTTTAACATACTTTTAATTATAAGAATTCTGTAGAATTAATGTTTTTTAAAAAAGTTTAATTATTATATTTTATTATTTTATTTATATTATTATTATTAATTATAAATAAATAATTTTTATAAATAAATATTATTATTATTATTATTATTATTTATATTTTATTATTTTTTGTTATATTTAACAAAAAATTAATACACAGAAAAAAGTGAGTGTTATTTTAACACTGAATTCGGTGTTAAAAGTGTCTGCATCAAACTTTAGCTCGGAAGTGTTATTTTAACACTGAAAATAAGGTAAATTTTCTATTATAGAAAATTTATCCTCACTAAAATTACCCTACCAAAATTTACCCGCATCAAAAACAACACTCGCTTTTCTCTGTGTAAAATTCTACGCAAACTTTTAATTATTTTTAAAAATAATAAAAATTTAACAGGTATTTAATTATTTACAAATTTTTTTATAACTTTCTTCGCAATCATTCAATTATTTCCATAAATAATAAAATTTTTAAATCGATTCAATTCTTTACATAAATAATAAAATTTTTGCAGGGAGTCAATTGTGTTCAAAATTTTTTACAAATTCTCGTCAAAATTTCATTTATCTTTAGAAATATGTAATTAAATTCTTCTCCGAAATTGAATTATTTTCAAAAATTTAAGTAAAATTCTTGGCAAAATTTCTTCCATTTTAAGAAACATTCAATTATTCAATTATTTATTTAATAAAATATATATTTTTTTATTTAAATAATTTAATTCTTGTAAAATTTTCTAATAAATATTATAAAAATGAATTTCAGTTAATATTTACTATAATTGAATATTGAAAGCATTATAGCGTGGATTTTTAGAAATAACTGATTTTCAAAAGGTTTCAAAATTAAAATCCTTTGAAAGTTTGAATTTTTTATACGTTTAATTAAGAATATTGTAGAATTAATATTTTTCAAAAAATTAAATGGAATTTTTTTTTAATTATTTGAAGTTTTCAATTTCTAATATATTTCATTGAAAAATGTCAGAATAATCGAAATTTCGTAAAATTAAATTGTAAACAAAAGGATTTGAAAATTCTCCAAGAACTTTTCCAAAAATTATTAAAAAACAATTGACTTAAAAGAAGAATTTTAGTTGAAAATTCTAGAAATGAATAATCGAAATGATGAAAATAATTTTTGAAGAAGTTACAGTAACAATGTAGCAAGTTTCAAATTTTTAATTATTATAAAACATGAAGAGAGCGATAACTCCGAGTCGACGACTCGGAGTGATCGATGTCTTCATGTTTTATAATAATGTTCTTATGTTATTGAAAATAGATTTTTAAAAATTTTAAACTTTTGGAAATGTTAATTTATATGAAAAATAATAATAAATTAATTAATTTCCGATTCAATTATACCATAAAATTAAAAATTTATTCGCTTAATTAAGAACGATGGAAAATTAAAATTCACTCTAATTGCAAAGAAATCTTAGCCACATAATAGTATAAATATAAATATTAGATTATTTAAAATCATGCAACTTGTATATGAATTATTAATGATGAAAATTTATATATAGTTCAGTCTTTTAAAAAATTTACGTCGATCAGAAATTTCTCCCCATTTTCTTAGAAAGTAAAAAAATGATATTCTTATTCTGAAAGGAGAGTGTGAGTGAAAAGTACGAAGGAAGGAGAAGAAGAAAATGCGCGAAGGGTGTTTTACTGGTAATTGGTGCCAATTTAATCCTGCCCTTCGCTCGCGCAAGCCTGTATTAACGCTAAGGGCGAGGGTTACAGGGCTTGCAGGGTCCACCCTAGAAGAGTAGGGTCGCAAGAATTCCTCACCCCACGTGTATTTCTACAATGCGTACGAAAAGCGACGCCGAAACACCCTCGAAAAACTCTCTCTCTCACACACACACACACACACACACGCTCACCCTCCGAAAATATAATTAACGATAATCGCTTGCGTATATGGCTCGGATTAACTTCTAGGCTAAGGGGTCTAACCACCCCCGAGACTGAATTTTCCTCGGTGATACCAATCTTCATCACTCTATGTCCAAATTTTTCTTTTGATTTTCCAAAAATTGTTTTTTCTTTTATTAATCATTTCTTTTAGTTGTTTTCTCTATTTCTATATAAGGCTCCAAAATAATAAATAATGTTCCTCGGTATCAGGACAAGAAATCCAAACCAAAAAATGAAAATTAAATGAAATCCAAAAAAACATTTTCAAAAGTTTTAAACTTTCAAAAATCTATTTTCAATAACATATAAGAATATTATTATAAAACATGAAGACATCGATCACTCCGAGTCTTCTTCGCTCTCTTCATGTTTTAAAATAATTAAAAATTTAAAACTTGCTACTTTGTTACTGTAACTTCTTCAAAAATTATTTTCATCATTTCGATTATTATTCATTTCTAGAATTTCCAACTAAAATTCTTCTTTTAAGTCAATTGTTTTTTTTAATAATTTTTGGAAAAGTTCTTTGAGAATTTTCAAATCCTTTTGTTTAGAATTTAATTTTACGAAATTTCGATTATTCTGACATTTTTCAATGAAATATATTAGAAATTGAAAACTTCAAATAATTAAAAAAAAATTCCATTAAATTTTTTGAAAAATATTAATTCTACAATATTCTTAATTAAACGTATAAAAAATTCAAACTTTCAAAGGATTTTAATTTTGAAACCTTTTGAAAATCAGTTATTTCTAAAAATCCACGCTATAATGCTTTCAATATTCAATTATAGTAAATATTAACTGAAATTCATTTTTATATCAATATTTTTATTAGAAAATTTTACAAGAATTAAATTATTTAAATAAAAAAATATATATATTTTATTAAATAATTGAATGTTTCTTAAAATAGAAGAAATTTTGCCAAGAATTTTACTTAAATTTTTAAAAATAATTGAATTTCGGAGAAGAATTTAATTACATATTTCTAAAGATAATTGAAGTTTTGACGAGAATTTGTAAAAAATGTTGAACATAATTGAATCACTTTGAAAATTGTATTATTTATGGAAATAATTGAATGATTGCGAAGAAAGTTATAAAAAATTTGTAAATAATTAAATACCTGTTAAATTTTTATTATTTTTTAAAAATAATTAAAGGTTTGCGTATAATTTTATTAATTTTTTGTTAAATAATTGAATTCCATTGGAAAATTTTATTAAAACAATAAATATTGAAAATCATTGAATTGAGGAAAATTTTTGAAAATAATTTAAATTTTGTCAAGAATTTTACTTAAATTTTTGAAAATAATTGAATTTCGAAGAAGAATTGAATTATTTCTAAAGATAATTGAAATTTTGACGAAAATTTGTAAAAAAATTTTGAACATAATTGAATTCCTGCGAAGAATTTTATTAATTTTAAAAATAATTTAATTCCTAAACAGAATTTTATCATTTAAGAAAATAATTGAATCCCTGTAAAAATTTTATTATTTATGAAAATAATTGAATGGTTGCGAAGAAATTTATAAAAAAAAATTTATAAAGAATTGAATTCCTGTAAAATTTATATTATTTTATGAAAACCAATAAAGGTTCGCGTAAAATGTTATTAGATTTTTTTTTAAATAATTGAATTCTTTTGAAAAATTTTATTAAAATAATAAATATTCAAAATCATTTAATTGAGGAAAATTTTTAAAAATAATTGAAATTTTGCAAAAAATTATTAAAATTTTTAAAAATAATTGAATTTAGGAGGAAAATTTTATTATTTAGAAAGATAATATGAAAGATATTGAAAGATAATTGAAACTTTTGAAAATAATTGAATTCTTGAGACGAATTTTATTAAAATTTCTTTTTAAATAATTGAATTCTTTTGTGAAATTGTATTCAAATAGTAGACATTGAAAATAACTGACAATTTTGACAACATTTTTGAAATTAATTCAAATTTTACGAAGAATTTCGTTGAAATTGTTGTTAAAAAAATTTAATTGCACAAAAAATGTCATTAAAATTTTTGAAAATATTTTAATTCTTTGAAGGAATTCAATTAAAAATATTTTGAAAATAATACTAAAATTCTAATTAATAAATTGTAGCAAAAATTTTTTAAATAATTGAATTTTCTTGATGAATTTTAATAAAAATTTTAAGAATAATTACATTTTTTGAGGAATTTTATTAAAATTGTATTAAAAATAATTAAAAGTCTGCGTTGACGAGTTGTATTATTTATGAAAATAATTGAATTTTAGCAAAAAATGTTATTAGTTATGAATATAATTGAAAATATTATTAAAGTAGTAGATAATGAAAATCATTGAATTGAGGAAAATTTTTGAAAATAATTGAAATTTTGCCAATTATTAAAATTTTTGAAAATAATTGATTTTTGAAGAATAATTTTAATATTTCGAAAGATAATTGAAATTTTGACAAGAACTTTATTGAAATTTTTGAAAATAATTGAATTTTGGAGAAAAATTTTATTATTTATAAAGATAATTGAAATTTTGATGAGGATTTTTGTAAATTTTTGAACATAATTGAATTTTTGCGAAGAATAATTAAATTATACTTTTGAAAATAATTTTATTAAAATTTCTTTTTAAATAATTGAATTCTTTTGTGAAATTTTATTGAAATAGTAGACATTGAAAATAATTGAATTTTGACAAATTCTTGAAATTATTTTAATTTTTACAAAGAATTTTATTAAAATTATTTTGAAAGAAATGCGAAAAACAACTATATACAAATCTTTCAAAAATTGATTTTGAATCATTTTTTAACATAATTAAATTTTTCAAATATTATATCTATATTAATAAAAATCATTTTGAATAGTTGAAATTTTGTAAAATTTAATTGAAAACAATTAATTTATTTCAATATTATTTTGTTAGAATTTTTAAAAATCAACTTTTGATAAATTTTAATTGCAAATTTTGAAAATAATTGAATTATCAAAAATTTTAATGAAAAATCTTTAAAGATAAATTTAAAAATGAAAATTAATGAAAATTAGCTTCTAATTTTTTAAAATTCAATAGTTTCAGTATTTTCAATTACATATTTTCAAAAATAATAATATTTTAGAATTATTTTTATCATTTTGGAGAAAATAATCATGTTCTAAATTTTTAATTAAAAATCATCAAAAAATTACCTAGTTTTTTTTAATTTCTACAAATTTTTTTTTAAGAAATTCATTTATTTTCGAAAAATTACATTAAAATATTTTTAAAAACTAATTTTTAGAATTATTTTATAATAATTTTTTAAGATTCAATTATCTTCGAACAATGTAAATAAAAATTAATGAAAGTTTACTTTATGGACTTATTAAAATTTTTGAGAAATCATGGTCCTGTTTATAATTAAAATTCTTCAAAAATTTAATCATTTATATTTTTCAAAACTTTAATTATTTTGAAAAGATTTTATCAAATTTGAATTGTTTGGGAATTATTTAAAATTGAAAAACTATTAACTTTCAAAAATTATTTAAAAACAGGTATTTTTAAAAAAAATTAATTTTAAAAATTTCTTTATAATTTTTTGAAAATATTATATCTTAATAACTTGAGAAAAAACTATGGAGAGTTATTATAAAAATAAACTATTATAAAAAATTGAATTTTTGTATTTAAATAATTGAATTCTAGAAGAACTTTTGGAGAATTATTTAAATTAATTTATTCAGAGATGAAGTTTAGTTGAAAATTGTAGAAAATAATTGTATTCAGGAAGGGTTATAATTGTACTTTTTAGAAATTATTAAAATTCATAAATTTTACTGATTTTCCGTAAACATTCATATTTTCCTGTAAAAATAATTTTGTCAGGGAAAATAACCAGTGCAAAAAATGGAACCAATAGATGAACAGTAACAAAAAGAATTAAAACTACTTCAAATGTAAATGAAAAAAATAATATATGCCCTTTCTGAATGTTAGCTTTTAGATATAATTCAAGTTTTCAATTTCTAAGCCAAAAATTTATGAAAAAAAAATATATGCAATATTCGAAATCGAGTGTCCAAATTTATCTTCAGCTTTTTAACCTTGAGCACCAGTAGTTGGACCAAAACTTTACAGACATTAATCTTTTTAAATAATGAACGAATTAATATAAAATGGCTTATCCAACTATTACGGTAAAGAAGCAATTACTTATTTTCTAGATTTAAATTTAACTAAAATAAAAATTTAGATTTCTTATTAATTAGAATCCTTTAATCATAATTCAAACGAAATATAAAAATTTTGTCAAGTAAACTATATTATCTTTGTAAAAATCGTTGCTTTTGCTACTATTTTATAAGTGTCCAAGTACTGGTGCTTTTAGCTTACTTGATTTAAATACTTGATTTAAATGTGGAAATTATTTTCAAAATTTTACTGGAATTTTCTGAAAAATATCCTGGAAAACCTGGAAAAAGTCTGAAAAATTAAGGACCTAAAACTTCTTTTCAACTTCTAATCATCCTTTTTGACCCTCGAAATATAGCAGATATTGCAATTTCTAAAAATTTTGGGTCTAAAAGAGAAATAAGAAGAATTAAAAAAAATTAAATGGCATAAATTTCATGAACTTTGAGCAACGTCTTAATATTAACAGATTTAATAAAATAATTAATTGTTTTATAATAATAAATTAATTTAATTATTCTAAACTTGTACAAAAAAAGAACGTTTACATCTTTTTTTCTTATGATTCTTGACTATAACTTTTGATGAGAGAAATACTATTTGAGAATGCGAGAAGTTTACAAACTTTTCCACACAAGTGAATACGATCACGAGAACATGAAGAAGCATTATCATTTTATTGTTCTATGCAATCGAGTGTGGCCAAAGTGGCTCGTTCTCTTTTCCGGTTTTATACTACCCTACGTACTTGAAGCTTTGTTTCTAAAATATCATCTCTTTAATGTATAAAAACTTTAGAAATATTTTTTTTCAGTTTAATAAATTTTACACCAGAGTCAAATAGTTTCAACTTTTTGACTCTAGTGTAAAATTTATGAATGAATTATTTGCTAATTCTAAATGAACTGAAACTTTCTGTTCCCGCAGTGTAGGTTTGAAGAAAGAGTTATGGTCAAGCAAATTGTTAGTGAAACAAAAATTTGGTTCTTTCAAACAAATTTTTCTCTGTATGGGGTATATATTGTTTTCTAAATAATATTCCAATTAAATTTGAACTTGATTATTTTTTTTAATATTTATGGTTTACAAAGATGAAAAATAGTTTGGTGGTTCCGATGAAGTGAACGACTCACTGTAAATGTATACAACGCATCCCTTTAATCCACTAATTGGATTTATAAGCGCGAGCTCAATTACCTTTAGTCAAGTAATACGACCACCGACGCACACTGGCCATTTACCACGGTAATTTTCGCACCCCTATTTCGTACCGAGAGCCAAACACAGGATATTAACCATCCACAGATTAACGATTATTGCTAAAAATTCTGCCGGCAAAGAAGTTTTCGCGATATGGCCATCATATAGTTTTCTACTGATGAAAGTTCAAGGAAAAAAAAATTAATTTATCCTCAGAATAAAATAATTAGGTATATAGTGAGAAGTAAGAATTGTAGATTTCTGAAAAATTTTAAAAATTCAAATTCTTCTGAAATTAGTTACATTTTTTTAATATATATGAGGCATTCTTTGTC
Source organism: Leptopilina heterotoma (assembly GCF_015476425.1). Lineage (NCBI taxonomy): Eukaryota > Metazoa > Arthropoda > Insecta > Hymenoptera > Figitidae > Leptopilina > Leptopilina heterotoma. The sequence continues at coordinate 1,434,907 of NW_025111054.1, forward strand.
AACGGGACCCACCTGCTTTCCAAAAATGGTTTGCGTTTGAATTACCAGCTATACGCTTAAAATTTAGTTAAAAAGGAACACTTTTAAATGCCGAGTGGCAGTTTTTGAAAATTCAAAATGGCGGATCCAATATGGCGGACATATATTTAAAAATGTAATGAATTCGCTTGAAACTTATTACTCGGGGGTTTTCGGGGTCGCCGATTACGAATCTGAAGTTAGATTTTAAAAATTCAATATGGCGGATCCAATATGGCGGACAAATTTATAAAAATGTATAGAATTCGCTTGAAACTTGTTACTCGGGGATTTTTTAGTTCAAAACTCTAAACGGAAATTTTCCTCAATTCAATGATTTTCATTATCTACTACTTTAATAATACTTTCAATTATTTTCATAAATGATAACATTTTTTACAAAAATTCAATTATTTTCATAAATAATTCAACTCGTCAACGCAGACTTTTAATTATTTTTAATACAATTTTAATGAAATTCAATTTTTTTAAAAACAATTTCAATAAAATTCTTCGTAGAATTTGAATTAATTTCAAAAATGTTGTCAAAATTATCAGTTCTTTTCAATGTTTACTATTTCAATAAAATTTCACAAAAGAATTCAATTATTTAAAAAGAAATTTTAATAAAATTCGTCTCAAGATTTCAATTATTTTCAAAAGTAATATAATTCTTCGCAGAAATTCAATTATGTTTAAAAATTTACAAAAATTCTAGTCAAAGTTTCAATTATCTTTCTAAATAATACAATTTTTCTCCAATATTCAATTATTTTCAAAAATTTTAATAATTTTTTGCAAAATTTCAATTATTTTCAAAAATTTTCCTCAATTAAATGATTTTTAATATTTATTATTTTAATACAATTTTTTAAAAGAATTCTAAAAAAATCTAATAACATTTTACGCAAACCTTTAATGGTTTTCATAAAATAATATAAATTTTGCAGGAATTCAATTATTTACAAATTTTTTTAAAATAAATTTCTTCGCAATCATTCAATTATTTTCATAAATAATAAAATTTTTACAGGGATTCAATTATTTTCTTTAATTATAAAATTCTGTTTAGAAATTTAATTATTTTCAAAATAAATAAAATTTTTCGCAGGAATTCAATTATGTTCAAAATTTTTTACAAATTCTCGTCAAAATTTAAATTATCTTTAGAAATAATTAAATTCTTTTTCGAAATTCAATTATTTTCAAAAATTTAAGTAAAATTTTTTGCAATATTTCAATAATTTTCAAATATTTTTCTCAATTCAATGATTTTTAATATATCTATTATTTTAATAAAATTTCCCAAAAGAATTTAATTATTTTAAAAAGAAATTTTAATAAAACTCTACTCAAACATTCAATTACTTCAAAAATTCTTATAAATTTTTTTTGAAAAAATTCAATTATTTTTAATACAATTTTAACCTCGAGAGGGCCGGGGTGGCCACTATAGTGGCCACCATTAATTTTCACTACTATTTTCATCGAATTGACTTTTTATTTAATTTTACTTAATAAAAAACTAGTAAAATTTTTAAAAATTTTCCGGCCCTCTAAAGGTTAATCAAATTTCTCGAAAAAAGAAATTATTTTTAAAAATTTTATTAAAATTTTTCAAGATTCTTTTAATAAACAATTCTTTAGAATTAATTTTTTTTCAAAAAGTGTAATTGAATTTTTTTTTTAATTATTTGAAGTTTTTATTTTTCAATATATACCTACTTAATTGAAGAATGTCAATATAATCGAAATTTCGTCAGATTTTCAAAATTTTCAAAATTCAAGTTGGTGGAAATTGTTTTTTTTCAAAATTGATCATATATTCGCTTGAAACTTGTTATTCGGGGTTTTTCAGGGTTGCCATTTTGAATTTTGAAAATCTGACTTCAAATTCGTAATCAGCGACCCTTAAAACTCCCGAGTAACAAATTTTATGCAAATTTGAGCAATTTTGAGAAAAATGTCCGCCATATTGGATCCGCCATTTTGAATATTGCAAATTTTGAAATTCTGACTTTAGATTCGTAATCAGCGACCCCAAAAACCCCCGAGTAACAAGTTTCAATAAAATCCACTGGCGGGGTTTACCGGGGGCACGAAAGGGAAAAAAATTAAAAATTCTGGAAATGAATAATTGAATCGAAATTATGAAAATATTTTTGTACACGGAGAAACTTTGTATACTAGTTTCTGTTAAACTCACCATGTGTTCTTAGTAAATTGACTACTAAAGTGGGGAAAAACTGCGACGGTATCAATATTTCGTAGTCTGACTATTAAACACAGAAAAAGAGTTTGAAAATTTAGTAGTCAGTTGATCAACATTAAAAATTCACGATTTCGCTAAAAAAACAATGTCGAATGTCAGTGACAGGTATACAGAATGTCGCCACTCATACTAATGAGTAAGGAAGATATCTATTTTACCTAATGTCGTTTGATAACTTAATTTTAACGCAACCTAATCTAATTCCCTAACATACAGATAAAGTAACGCACACTGTAATCGACGGAACGCATATACAATTCATATAGAGAAAATAAGCCAGTGTTCTTATATACTAATCCAACAATTGTATTTCCACTTGGGAGAAAATTTGTATGCATATGTTGAATGCCGTTTTAAATAATATTTGTTTGTTATACAAAATTGATAAAATCAATTAATTACTTAAAATTAATAAGGTCTATTTTTGAAATGAACAGAATTAATTTTCATCAAACAGGATTCTTGTAATAAATTATAAAAATGTTTGACATATAGAAAAATAAAATATAATGTCATTATTATTTCGTAAAATTGTTTATTTAATTATTTAATTTAATTAAAAAAATAATTACACTGAGAAAAATATTAAAGCAGGTCAATAATATCTGTGACAATGAAATATATAAACATTTTGTTCAAATTTAAAAGACTTGTTCAAACATAACCTCACATTTACTGATAAAAGAGAACCAGGTGGAATGACGGCGGCCATTTAACTCGAACACATGTATATGAGTTAAGGTGGTTATGTGTGACTACACGAACAGCGGTACTCGTTTGTATGCGTGCAGTTCTGATAGTTTGACTACTAAATTGTAAACGCAGCGCGAAGAAAATATCATTCTTACGAATATAGAAAATAAAATTTCGACATTCACTTTTTCAATAACTTTTTTTTCTCGTACATCATAAACGAGTTTCTCTTAACTTGACTACTAAATATTGAAAAAAAAGAGAACATGTATTATTATCGAAACTTCTATTAAATAAGAAATTTCGTCTTTTGGTCACTTTTTCCCCACTTTAGTAGTCAATCTACTAACAATACATTGTGAGTTTAACAGCAATTGGTATTCAAAGTTTTTCCGTGTAGAAGTTACATTAACAATATTCTTATAATATAAAATAATGATTTTATCACTCGGTCATCTTTAATTATTATAAAACATGAAGAAATCGATGACTCGGAGTCATCGATATCATGTTTTATCTATTTTAAAAGTTATTGAATTTGAAATTTTTGAAAATCTTAATTCATATGGAAAAATAATAGTTATTAAATATTTATTTAAAAATAAAGTTATTGATGTTTTGGAATAATATTACTTTTTAAGAAATTTTGTAAATAAATGTAATAGAACATTTATGTATCTAATCATTTTGCGAGTGAATCAGGATTATTCTCTAGAGGCTTTTTGGAGTGATATGAGAATATGAATTTTATGATTCAAGTAGTCCTTAGATTGAAATTTCGTTGACTCCTTTTCTTTCAAGTGTCGAGAAATTCTTTTAAGCAACATACTCCTAAAATTTAGGATTCTAGAGTTACGAGTTTGTCTCTCTTTAGGCAACTCCGATTGAACATTCTACCAAATTCAAGATCAGGAATGCGTCTCTTAAAAAGGGAGAAAGAAATCATGAGAGAAAAGAAAATGAAAGAAGAAGGAATAGAAAGAAGAGAAATCGTAGGTAGGAAGATCGAGTTGGACTCTTTTTCTTTGCTTGCTCGAGCGGACGATCGGCTTTTATTTGGAGGAGAAACCGAACTGAGGCTTTAAAAGCTACGAGACGTTAAAAGAGAGAAATCGAGAGAGACGCAGGCTCTTACAACAGCATCCCTCCGTGCGTATATGTTTTTATCTCTCCTCCTCTCAAACTCCTTATCTATTCCTTTCCTTCTCTCGTGTTCCTTTCATGCACGCCGGTCCGTTAATCCTCCACAGATCCCGGCAGGATCCCACGGAGATGCATCCAGGGAATTTGCATACAAGATCTTCTGGCATCTCCACCTCACTCGCCGGACTCCTCCACCTCAACTACCTCCAACCTTCGCCGCCAAGCCGCACCGTCGACTCGCTTGCTTATGTGCACTTGCTTATATGTGCCATTCGTTTCAGGGACGTATCATTTTCTCATTAACCCCCCTTTACAACATTTATACTCGCAATTCCAATATCTACACTTTTCGACACTTTTTTGCACTTTCCGACGATTTCAATCAAACTTGATATGTCTGTTGGTTCATTATTATTTCTATTTGGATTAATGATCCAAATGTGTAAAGCTCTACAGCCTGAAATGATTTCACACTCTTCTAAAAGTTAGCAGTCTTAGGGCTAATTTCACCAACCGCAATTAAAAGTTAATAAATGATTAAAACCAGTTTAACGGCTCATGATTGGTTGATTGAGGATTTAGGGCCAGTTTCACCAATACATTTAAATGTGAACTGTATTATTATAACACTTTTTCAACAATCATTACAAGTATAGAAGAACCCTGATAAGTTCGACAGTTAATCCGGTTAACTTCTTGAAATCCTCCGATCGAAATATTTTGATGTTAACTTTCTGAAAAATAACAATTTTCCAGAAAAAATACAAGGGAAAATTCACAAATTGAATATAAAAAGTTTCCAAAAGGTAACTAGGAAGTTAACTTTAGACGATTAACTTCTCGCAAATAACGGTGCTATTTGGGTTTATTACGAGAAGATTTAATTTTTACCACAAAAACCTGAACGTTTGGAAAAATTAAGTAAAATTATTGTGGCAGCCATATTTTAATCTATAAAGCTTTCGCAAACTTGCGGTTTATTAAGAATAAACTTTTTTCAAACTATATTAAATCTCTCGCATTTCAAAATTTCACAAACCTTTTCTCATAATATGAGAATGGTTGTGAAATTTTGAAATAGGCTCGAGGTCCGTAAATTTCGTAAAGGTCCGTAAATTTGCTTCGTTCGTAAAAGTTCGTAAAAGTCAGTTTTTTTTAAAAAAAAGTCCGTAGATTCCGTAATTTGATAGAAAAAGACAAATAGATCGTAAATTGTACGATATAATTTGGAGAATTTTAGAGAAATTACAAATCATTGCAGAAATTCAATTATTTTCAAAAGTAATAAAATTCATCTTCGAAATTCAATTATTATGTTCAAAAACTTTTAAAAATTCTCGTCAAAATTTCAATTATCTATTCAGAAATAATAAAATTCTTCTTTAAAATTCAATTATTTTCAAAAATTTTAATAAAATTCTTGGCAAAATTTCAATTATTTTCAAATCCTCAATTCAATTATTTTTAAATAATTAAAATCTACTATTCTAATAAAATTTTCCAAAAAATTCAAATATTTAGAAACAATTAATAAAATTCTACGCAAACCTTTAACTATTTTTATAAAATAATAAAAATTTCACACAAATTCCATTATTTACAAATTGTTTATAAATTTCTTCGCAATCATTCAATTATTTTCATAAATAATAACATTTTTACAGGGATTCAATTATTATTGTAAATAATAAACTTCTATTCAGGATTTCAATTATTTTCATAAATAATAAAATTCATTGCAGAATTTCAATTATTTTTAATACAATTTTAATTGAATTCCCCGAAAAATGTAATTACTTTTATAAATGTTATTAAAATTCGTCAAAAGAATTCTATTATTTAAAAAATTGATAAAATTCTTTATGTAAATTCAAAAAAAAAAAATTTTAGTTAAAAACACGAGAAAAAAAATTTAATTTGGAAAGGTTACAAATTATTGCAGAAATTTAATTATTTTCAAGAGTAATAATATTCTTCGCAAAAATTAAATATTGTTCAAAAATAATAAAATTCTTCTTAGAAATTCAATTATTTTTACAAATAATAAAACTCATCGCAGAATTTCAATTATTTTTAATACAATTTTAATCAAATTTCTCGAAAAATGTAATTACTTTGAAAAATGTTATTAAAATTCGTCAAATAAATTCCATTATTTAAAAAATTGATAGAATTTTTTATGACAATTCAAATTTAAGAAACATGCAATTATTTAATAAATTATTTATGTTTGTAGGTAAATAATTGAATTCTATAGTAGAATTTTCTAATAAAAACTGATTTAAGAATAGATTCGAGTTAAAATTTTAAATTCTAATTGAATATTAAAAGCATTGGAGCGTGAATTTTTAGAAATAATTGAATTTTGAAATGGTTTCAAATTAAAACCATTGAAAATCAAAATTTTTCATATTTTTAACTAATAATTTTGTGGAAATAATTTTTTTGTCAAAGTTTAATTGCGTATTTTTTTAAAATTATTTAAAGTAGGTATTTATTTTCTAATATATATATTTAATTGAAGAATTTACGAATAATGGAAATTTTGTAAAATTGAATTGTAAACAAATAAATTTGTAAATTTTCAAAGAAATTTTTCAAAAATTATTAAAAATAATTCATTTATAGAAGAATTTTAGTTAAAAACACGTAAAAAAAAATTTAATTTTCGAAAAGTTATAAATTATTGCAGAAATTCAATTATTTTCAAGAGTAATAATATTTTTCACAAAAATTAAATATTGTTCCAAAATAATAAAATTCTTCTTAGAAATTCAATTATTTTTACAAATAATAAAACTCATCGCCGAATTTCAATTATTTTTAATACAATTTTAATCGAATTTCTCGAAAAATGGAATTATATTCTTAAAAATTTTATTAAAATTCATCGAAAGTATTCAATTATTTAAAAATTTGTTGATTAAAATTCTTTATAGGAATTAAAGTTTAAGAAACATTTAATTATTCAAAAAAGTAATTTAATTTTGTTTTTGAATAATTGAATTCTCGTTTAATTTTCTAATAAAAATTGATTTAAAAATGAATTTCAGTCAAAGTTTTTTGAAATGATAATTGAATATTAAAAGCAATATAGCGTGAATTTTTAGAAATAGGTAGTTGAATTGTGTACCTAATTATTTGTTTATTCTAAACAAATGGATTTGAAAATTGTCAAAGAACTTTTTCGAAAATTGTTAAAAATAATCGATTTAAAGAAGAATTTTTTAGTTAAAAATTCTTGAAAATAATAATTAAATTGATGATTTTATCCCTCGGTCTATTAACTATAAAACATGAAGAAATCGATGACTCCGAGTCTTCGACTCGGAGTCATCGATTTCTTTATGTTTTATCAAAAATGTTAAAAAAATGCATATTTTAGCATTTTATAATTAACATTTTTTGTTTCTTAAAATGTTAAAAAAATGCATATTTTAGCATTTCATAATTAACATTTTTTGTTTCTTAAAATGTTAAAAAAATGCATATTTTAGCATTTCATAATTAACATTTTTTGTTTTTTAAAATGTTTTATTATCAAAAATTTAATTTATATTTTTAAGTAAGTTCTCTTATTTGACTCCGACTGGTTATATTTTCGTTAGTATTTGGTCCGTAGTTTTTCATTTCTGCTCCGTAAAGTCCGTATTTTTAAATACTTTCACTGTTTCGAGCCCTGTCATATTGCTTTGCACTTATTTACAGAAACTTTTTCCCAGACATTAAATTTTTTACAAACAAAACTACAACGGAAAATATTAACATTACTATTCTCTACTATGTAGAGAATATAAGTTCCAGAAATTTTAAATTGTTTCTTGTGTTGGCTATTTAAAGAATCAAGTTTTACTTTCTGATACAGCCCTGAGCAAAAAAAAAAAAAAAAAAAGATGCTCTTGTGAATCGTGGAATTTCGTTGGCTAAATCTCACGTCAGGTGTATACTGGAGCAAAAAAAAGCGTCGTTCGTTCGATGGGAACAATGGGAATCATGTGAATCTCTTCGCTTAGAAGTTTCTAAGGGCCTCCCCCAACTCTTTTCGCAACACCTCTGAAAAGAACAGGTCTCGATTCCAACGAATTCACATATATTCAAATGGAATTCTCAACAGCTTTCGGCTTCTTTCGAATAAGTTGGACAGTTTACAATAATATTTTAGAAATAAATTCACATCTCTTCTGTTTCTTAGTTTTTTTTATTCTTTTAAGAATACCAACATTCGATTTTATTCATCATTTCATTATGGAACGTCTTTTATATCATTTGTTTGTAATGTATTAGACGGTCTGACTTTTTTGAATATTGCTTGTTATAATGATAATAATTTTACTTTTGAGAGAACAATTATTTCTTGCTTCTTCCAAACTTATTTTCTATCTTCCTCTTCTTGTCGTCTATAGATGGATGTGCGATTTCCATGCGCCGCAATCTAAAATTAACGACCGTCACGGACGTACGCAGGGTAACTCGTTAATTTCGGACAGTTTTTATGCCGTCCAATGTGTCTCCAACCGGTTGAGAGTGTAAGAGGAAAGACACATCTTCGGCCGTTGCTCTGAAAAATGAGAATGTAAAAATGAAAAAGAGATAAAAATAGTTTTCACGTTACAGTCCGTAAACAGTTTTGCTTTTTTTATATTCCAGAATGCAAAACAATATTAAGATAATAATATGTTCTTTGCTTCTAGCATTTAAATATTCTTTGAATTAAAAGTTTTCAAGACTAAGAATATAGTGTTAGTGTCATAATACACATATTTACTTAATCTTTTTCACCTAGAGCATTACTATTCATTTTTTTCAACTTTACCTTTCCGTACAATTTGTATAAAATTTTGAAACACTGATCTGAGTTGTAAATACAAATGTTAGTTGGTTTTGGTTCGATGAAAAGTTGACTTCACCCCGATGGAAAGGCAGCAGAAAGTATTGCTCATCAAAAGTTGTTTAAAGAATGCAGGTCGAATGGCATGAGAAGGGCGATGGTAATCAACGTTAGGCCGCAAGTTGCATTGAAAGACGCGTTGTTGAGAGGATCAGTCAGTGGGGGCTTGGTGTGAAAACGCGTTGTGCCCGTGTGTGGGCTGCTTCGCAAGACGAAGAATACGAGGAGGATGCGAGGAAGAAGAGGAGAATGATTTTCTTGCCTTTCTCTTGTCACCATCTTGCGACGACACCTCGACGACACCTAGACACGGTCGCGGACAGACAGACAGATCCTGTCGTGGAGGATATGCCCAATATATAGCTATATGAAGAGTTGCATTTATCATTTGTTGATACGACACTGCCTGGGTGGTCATTGTTGTTGTGAATGGGACGAAAGGCTTCAATGCTCTATCTCCACTGACAATGCTGCTAAATCTTCATCCTTCATCTTCATCTCGGAAATCTCTTTCTCATATCTGGTCTCTTTATCCGGATGAATAAATTTGTCCTACGAACCTAAGCAACTTGTTCTCTTATGGATTACTCAAATTAACAAACCTAAAATATAACCTTTACCTTTCAGATAGAATTTATGAAATTGACATCAATTTTCTTTAATTACATAAATTTAATTCATTTAATTCATTTAATTCATTTAATTCATTGAATTCATTTAATTTTTGCGTCAAGAAAGAAACTTTGTATGTTAAGAAGATGTAGGTTCAAAATATCACTAAGCTCAAGATCTGTTGTAAGGAATCTTCAATTTGGAGATGGTCCAGTTTTGTGTCCAAGGTCTCTTTGATCATTTCATTAATGTCGCATTAGGGATAATAGTCGTGTGTACTATTTTAATCTGCATGCAGTGATTCTTGAATCTCTGCGGCTTTCACGGTTTGTTGGACTTGATTTAAACAAGAATAAGGATTTGCTAAGGATAATAATGAGAATGTTGTTATATTTTACCTTACTAGTGAGTTCTAGTTTAGGATTTTAAAAATGGAAATAAATGTCGAATCCTGTTCGATAATTGAAATGGCAATGAACTTGGCTTGCTTCATTGTCAGGCTTGCAGGTAGGATGGTACGTGTGGTGTTGCGATGTGGGTACTGCTGGGAAAAGAGAACAAATCAAGCGCAAATAACAAAACAAATTACGAAAACAGGTTGACAGAAGGTTGATCAGCCCCGTAAACGCCTTCCTCGTCTTCATGTTTGTCATATAGTCTCTGCAGTCGTGATCCACATCTTGGTTCGGTTGGCAGTGATACTAGCAGGTGTGCCAACTAAAGACTAAAGCGCAACGTCACGTCTCTGTCTCAAGTCTCTTCTTTGCTTTTATTCCCACTAAGCTAAACTTAGTTGTAACTGTATCTTCTCTGTCAAAAGTTTTCAGAAAACTATACATACAAATGTATGTACCTATGTATTTTGAATCATAGTAAAATAGCTTGGAAATAAATCCCGACTGATATTAGAGAGTGCGTTCTCTGATTGTGTTTTGTGATCCGGGCGGTACATTAGTTTATAATACATTTCATCTAAAATTCATAGAATAATCATAGAATTAATCATAATTTTTATCTGATTTTTAATTCACAGAACGTTTTAAAAAATAATAGGTGAAATTTTCTATTCCAATAAGGAATTCATAAGGAATCCATAAGGATTTCTCCTTTATGTGAAAGGAGAAATTTTTTTTTAGAAAATCGAAACAACAGCAAAGACTCTTAGAGTCTTCCAAGTATAAACCACATGACAGACGCAACATCTTCCCCATGCAGAAATTGAGATTGGAATTTTATGGGGTCCTAGCCAGAATTCCCTATCTGTAGTGGGGAACTGATTAGAGAAAATCGTTAGAACCCAACTACTTTCATAACGGTCGGCAGATGGGGTACAGGCTAGAATATCTAGTCGGGAACTAGTATTAAAACTAGCTGTGTGTTGATAGGGCCCCGACTAGAATTTTCTAGTTGACTTTTAAAAATTATTATTTTTCAACTTAACCTATTTATAATTGAATTCTTCATTCATATTAACGTTATTAATGAATGTTGTACACGAAAAACCTGAAACTTGAGTTGAAAAATCTCGTGCCCATGGGGGATCGAACCTTGGACCTTGGGGACTCCAGTCGGATACACATACCTCCCGGCCGTGATAGCTTGGAAGCACCTCCGCTTAAATAACATCCCGTGCAGCAATTCACCATTTGCCCCTATCTCTAGTAGGGCTCTCGCTAGATTCTAACTAGAATCTCTAGTCTAGAAAAACTAGTCGGGTTCCAATCAAATTCTAGTTAAATAATTTTTACCAGCATTATTTTTTAAAAAATTTTGCATATTATTTAATTATTTCATTTTTTAACATATTTGAAACCCAATTTTTAATATTGTAGAACATTCTTACATAAAATTCCAATAAAACAATTTTATTAAATAAAAATCTTTTATTTAATAAGTAAATTAAAAGAATAAGACACAAATAAATATTAATTATGTGAGTATAATTAATTTTTATTACCTAAATATTGTAATATTATCCGTAAAAATAATTATTTAAAAATATATGTAAGTGCAATTATACTTTAAAATGTTTTTGACAATTCATAAAAATATTTATTTATAGAAAGACAATTTATGTATATTACTTGTACACTAGTTTGTCGCTAGTTGGAAATCAATAAGGTCCTAGTGAGTTTTTCTAGTCTGAATTATCTAATAATTTCAATTAATAATAATTCTTTATAATCTAATAATAATTTAAATTAAAAAATTATAAAGTTATTAAATTATTTAAATTATTAAAATAATAAATAATAATATCAATTAATAATAATTCTTTATAAAACAAAATTAGTAATAATAATTCTTTAACTAGAATTTGATTGGAAACCGATTAGTTTTTGTAGACTAGAGATTCTAGTCAGAATCTAGCGAGGTTCTTGACAGATTTTTCTAGACTAGATTTTCTAGGATGGTTCTAATCAGAATCCAACATTTGGTAGGGACAAGTAGGGAAATTTCTACATGGGTCTTTGGCAGTTGTGTTGTTGTTATATCGACGCTTCATTTGGCCCAGTCGTGTTACCGTGACTTACGGTCTCCCTGATCCCATAAGCGACTATTCTTCATCTCCAGTTTCGCGTTTCTTGTCCCACTGTAACGAGATGCGTCATCCAGATGCTACCGAGCGGTTTCGTTAGCAGAAAATTAAGATGGAAATGTTCTACATTCCTCAGTGGATTTTTTGTCATTCTCCGCATTGCTCATAATGTACCTTGAAGATTATTTAATCACACAAATTTTACTTTGAATAATTTTGATATAATTTTCTAGCCTCAAGTAAGAGTATTATTTTTTGTCCCGTCTCTTTTTTGTTTCCGCCTTTGGATACAGATGTTTTTGCGCAAGAGAAGCATATATTACTCTCGTAGCCGCGAATCCACATTCCTAAGAAGGGGCTAACGAACCTCGATACAGTCTCTCAAATAAAAAATTACCGCTGGTGTCTCGGGTTGGGTTATTTCTGGTTATATTCATCATCATCTGGCACGAGCATCGAAACGGACTTGGCCAATTTCGCAGTCTACATGCACTTCTATCATAGACGTGTGTCTTGAGTAATTTAGGTCGCTGATCACTATGACACCAGGTCATCCAACCCCTAATTTTGAATGCAGCTAGTTAGTGTTGGTCGGCAGTATTCGAAGTCATTTTCAACTTGGGAATCTCACTGACGAGATATGTATTTGAGGTTCAGTGAGGTTATGTCGGAGCTGGATGGAGACAGGTTATCGAATAGTAGTGGTCTAACGATGTCTAAATGGAAGTGTGATATCTTGACGGTTATTCCTGGCCACTCTGGCGTCTGTCCTCTATTAATGTGCATGCTCGAAAACCGTATCCTTCCCCCTCTGCACCGCGGACCTTCCTAAAGAGCTAAAGAGGTAAAGGGGGAGGAGGAACGCTCGTCAGAAATAGTGGCACTTCCCTGTCTCCGCGCCAGCCACCACCAATATCTATTCCGGCGCTACAAAGCAACGACTCACCTAATCTTCTATGACGCTTTTTACTTTCAACATTTCCAAAAGAAAACACCGTCCTAATTTTTAAATTTAAAGGTTGCCACACAATCTGGAAAAACCTGGAAATGTCGCAGGCAGCTTCATAAACCTTGAAAACACCTTTTTATCGGAATCCTGGAAAATTATTGTTTATTCTGCTTATTCTTGAAATCTAATTTTTCTTAAATATTTCAAAATTAATTCAATTTTTGAAAAAAGTTATGTTTACCATTTTCATAATTATAAAAACTTCAAAAGGTTGTAATTAGAAATTTTGTAAAATTTCAATTTTTTAATGAATTAATTAAATAAAAATTTCACAGGAATTCTATTATTTACAAATTCTTTATAAATTTCTTCGCAATAATTCAATTGAGGGGCTGGATGCTATAATGTGTTACGCGCCATTCACTTAACATGGCGCGTAACACATTATAGCATCGAGCCCCTCCATTATTTTCATAAATAATCAAATTTTTTACAGAGATTCTATTATTTTCATTAAAAAAAAAATTTATGTTTTAATTATTTTCATAAATAATAAAACTCATAATTTCAATTATTTTTCATATTAATTTTAATGGAATTTCCCGAACAATATAATTATTCTTAAAAATTTCATTAAAATTCACAAAAGAAATTCAATTTCTTGAAAGAATTAAATTATTTTCAAAAATTTGAATGAAATTCTTTTTAAAAATTCAATTTTTCTTTCAAAATAATCTTAAGGTATTTGTCGCGTAAATTCGTTTTCGTCAGATTTTTTTTAAATTTCACATAATTATTCTTTGGATATTTATCTACAAAATAAGGCCTATTAAAATAAAATTGACCGTCTGTCAGTCTCAAAAAATGAAATCAAAGTTTTGATTTTTAACATGTAAGGTATAGGAAAACCATATGAAAACCACAGATTTTTAATTTTTGCACTTATACTAATCGTCAGATTTTTTAGAAAAACTAAAGTTTTATCTATTGAACCAAAATGAACTTTTATAAAAAAAATGAAAATTTTTCACCGTCTTGTTTAAAAGATATTTAACATCAAACTTGAAAAATTATTTTAACATTTACTGTAAATGACAGATGAATTCGTAAACGTGGCAATAGCGCTTGTTAAATACTACAGCTTGTCTGCTACTTTTGGCGCGAAATTTTAAAGACGGCCATACGCCAAACTTGCGACGTTGCCACGATCGTTTTTCATGCGAGAGGTTATGAATATACATTGAGAACATCTGTGTGTCAAACTGTACGTCCGCAAAAGTTTTTCGGAAACTCGCATTCATAATCGTTTCATAAGTACAGTCAACGGATACAAACTTTTGACAGTGACCAGTAGCGCGACAAATACCTTAATAAAATTCTTGGCAAAATTTAATTAATTTCATAATAATTTATCAAAATTCAATTATTTTCAATATCTACTATTTCAATGAAATTTCACAAAAGAATTCAATTAGCTATTTAAAAAGAAATATTATTAAAAAATTCGCCTCTAGAATTCAATTATTTTCAAAAGTAATAAAATTCTTGGCAGAAATCCAATTATTATGATCAAAAGTTTAAAAAAAAATTCTCTTCAAAATTTCAATTATTTTTATAAATAATAAAATTTTTCTCTAAAATTCAATTATTTTCAAAAACTTGAATAAAATTCTTGGCAAAATTTCAATTATTTTCAAAAAATTTCGTCAATTAAATGATTTTCAATATTTATTATTTTAATAAAATTTTTCAAAAGAATTCAATTATTTAAAAAAATCTAATAACATTTTACGCAAACCTTTAATGGTTTTCATAAAATAAAATAAATTTTACAGGAATTCAATTATTTACAAATTTTTTTTTAAAAATTTGTTCGCGATCATTCAATTATTTTCATAAACAATAAAATTTTTACAGGCATTCAATTATTTTCTTAAATGATAAAATTCTTCGCAGGAATTCAATTATGTTCAAAATTTTTTACAAATTCTCGTCAAAATTTCAATTATCTTTAGAAATAATTAAATTCTTCTCCGAAATTCAATTAATTTCAAAAATTTAAGTAAAATTCTTGGCAAAATTTCAATTATTTTCAAAAACTTCTCTCAATTCAATCAAAATAATTATTTACAGAGATTCAATTATTTGTAAATACAATTTTAATCTAATTTCTCGAAAATTGAAATTATTCTTAAAAATGTTATTAAAAATGGTGAAAAGAATTTTAATTACCTATTTAAAAATTTGTTTATAAAATTCTTTATGAGACTTCAATTTTAAAAAACATTCAATTCTTTATTTTTGCATTTAACTAATTGAATTCTTGTAGAATTTTTTAATCAAAACTGATTTGAAAATAAATTTTAGTTTAAATAGATGATAATTGAATATGAAAAGCAATATAGCGTGCATTTTTAGGAATAATTGAATTTTGTAATTAATTTTTTTGAAAAAGTTTAATTGAATTTTTTTGTATTATTTGAAGTTAGGTATTATTTTATATGTAATGTAATTTATCTAAAGAATTTTCAATTTTAAAAAACATTCAGTTCTTCAATAAATTTTTTATTTTTGTATTTAAATAATTGATTTCTCGTAGAATTTTCTAATAAAAATTGATTTAAATATGAATTTCAGTTAAAATTTCAGATAATAATTGAATATTAAACTCTTTGAAATTTGAATCAGTAAAAATGTTTTCTAATTTGAAATAGTGACTGACTTTTTGCTTTTCAATTAGCAGATTTTAATAATAAATAGTCGTTTCTACTAATTATGAATTTAAGGAAGAATCTGAACTACAATCAAAACCAAAGTTAGTCCAATATCATAATTTTGTAATTTAAAAGAAAAAGACAAATTAAATTTTAAATTCGTTTTGGTGGAAAGGCGAAGAATTTAATTTTGAACATTTAAAACGATTGAAAGTTGCATTTGAATAAAAATTACAATTTTCTGTCAATAAGAAACATTTGTGAAATTTTAGGTTATGTTACTTAAATCATTTATTATTGACAAAAAAAGTATAATTTGTAATTCAAATATAACTTTAAATTATTCTAAATGTAGAAAATTTAATTCCTTACGCTTCTACCGAAAGAAATTTAAAATTTTATGTGACCTTTTCTTTTTAAATACGATATTATGATATTGGACTAACTTTTGTTCCGATTGTTTGTCGGATTCTTCCTTGATAGTAAAATTTTCTAAATTTAGAGAGAAAGTATTATATACACACTAAAAAAAAAGTTTTACTTTTAGCCTGTTTTCGAGGCTGAATTTAAGGTGTAAACGGAGTCAGCCCCATTAAACAAGGACAGACTTATGTGAAATACATGGGCTGAATTTAAGGTGTAAACGGAGTCAGACTTTTTTTTTCCTGTGTAGCGTCAATTTTTAGAAATAATTGAATTTTGTATAGGTTTCAAATTATAATCTTTGAATGTTTAAATTTTTCATACTTTTAACTGAAAGCTTTTAATTATTATAAAACATGAAGATATCGATAGACATTTCAGGCTAGTAGAAAAAAATCTAAAATATCTTCTAATGGCCGTTCAGTAGACGAAACCAGACCAGTAGCAGAAAATCTCGTTGATGGCTGATCATTTTCAGGCCGATGTACAGCAACAAAAAGTACAAAAAAACAAAAAGTTTTGTTGGGCTACAACAAAAGTACGAAAGAAAAAGTATTTAATTTGAATTTTCTGACTCCCTTTAATGTCGTTGCATAGGCAGCAGCCGAGCTGCGCGCAAGTATCTTTATATTTAACTTGGAGAGTCTATTTTTAAAAATTTTTTCAAACTTGTAATGTTTCCGAGTGATTGAAAAAAAAATAGTTGGAATTCACCAACTCAAGGGGATACAAAAATTGAAAATATATGATGTTTCTCTGGCTTCGTCTTCTGGTGACAGAGAATGGTGGGACATAGAATGACAGCACTGCTAGAGAGAGCCGAGATATTTTTACGTCCAAGTGGAGCGACACGGAAAAGCAGTCTCAGAGCGAAGTAGAAAAAGAGAATTTTCTCTTTCTGTCTCTCTTCGATGGTGCGAATTGCTGCCTACATCAGTGAAACCAAAAATCTCCCTAAAATTTGACGTGTCTCGAGACCAAGCACCGGAGGTACTTTACTCTTCGTAGAGCGTAGGATTGCCAACCATGCGAGGTACAGAGGTCGTTAATATTTACTAGGGAATTAAATCTAGGGTCTCAAACGTGGATGCAGACTTGCCACTCAAAGTCTCATCTGGAAATATAAGTCCCTCCTTTGCTGAAAGTGTATTCTGTTTTACGAGCTAAACAAAAATCATTCTTCTGAAAAATGTATTTTGTTGTTTGTATTTTGTGTTTATTTAAGTCTTTAATTATGACAAAATAAGTATTATTTCACTTTGAATTTTTTTAAAGATTTTCAAAGGTTTTAAATTCAAACCTTTTTGATACTAAATTTATAAAAAATTAAACCTGGCATTCTATCTGGCGTATGTGTATAAGTACCAACGTTGATGAAGTTTGATCTGAAGATGAAAGGAAAGGTCAGGAATGTTTTTGAGCCTGCGAGGAATTCTTTGGTGGAAGAAAGATATATCGTGTCATCGTGTGTTTGAAGAAGGTCGTGGTCTTTACGAATCACAATTGCAGATGAATTTTCACTATAAATTTTACACGTTTAAATCGGTATCATAGAAAGACAAGTCTTTTGCACGGAAACAATGTAGGCAATTCTCAGCGGAAGGTTAAGAGCGCCATAAATCACCAAGAACGAGCATCGACGCCCGTAAAGTCATCGAGCTACGATTATTCGTAACCGTTGGTGCACGAGTGCTGCACTGATTACGTGAATGGGTCAAGCGAGAGATACACATTATCGACTCAAATGTCTCATTAGTAACGAATCTAAGTCTCAGGTAACAATCTCATTCAAAGAAAACTCTTCCATTTTCCGACTATCGTCATTGAGAATAAGTTGAGAATCATTCTTAGCACAGAGTAATTATAATCATCAATTTATAGTATCCCACTCTTTTTTCTTGTCCTTCATTTAAAAACTCTTTTACAATTTACTTTGTTTTAAGATAAAGTTGAAATTTATTGCTTTCACGGAGTTTGAAATATTAGGTGAGGAGACATTTTTTTTTACAGTTCTGCAATCTTTTTTCAAACATAATAAATAAAATATGGGCATCTATCGCTAAAGCTTGTTGGGATGTCGTTAAAGTTTCGAAAATGTTTCGTTAAAAGATATTTGTTTATAGAAATTTGTTGTAAAATTATTGCAAAAATGAAAGTCTTATATATGGAAAAAATGGAAGTCTAAGTCTTGAACAAAGGAATCTATGTAAAATGAAAATGTGAACCTTTTGGAAAAATTATAAATACAATAATTTTTTCTGAAATAGCAAGTGGATGGTTTTTGTAAGAAAACACGACGAAAATAATGTTTTTGGTAACCCAGCAAATAGCGTTTGGCTAATGTCCAAACGAAAACTTGAGTTGTGCCACATTATTCATTTCACAAATGGTGCAAACCTTACATTACCGAAAATCTCAACTACAATGAGAATTAATTAAATTTCCATTTTAAATTTAAATTATCATCAATTATTATCAGTCTATTGAATTTTAATTTTTTATTAGCGGAAGAAAAAAAATTTTTGAAAAAAATTACAATTTTATTAGAAATTTTTTTTTTTTTGAAAAGTAAATGGTTTAATAATTTTTGTCATTTCTTATACATATTTTCAGTGAAATCCCTTATCAGTCATTGCTTTCTTAATCTCAGATGTCCTTGATGATATTCAAAATTGCGTAGCAATTGAAATGTTCATACATACGACTTATCATTCTTCATCTCACTGCACTCGTAACTGATATCTACTTTCATGGATCAGGTTTCAAATTTTAATCTCTTTAAAATGTGTGTAAAATTTTGGAAATTGAAAATTTTATTTTATAGAAAAAGCGCAAAACTCAGGCGCATATGAATATGAAATTATTATTTGCATAAATGTGAAACTAGAAAATTTTGATTCGAAAGAATTGAATTGCAGTAGAGAATGAATACTTAAGACGTTTTAACTTATTATGAAATAATTGAACACAATCAGAGGTTGAGAAAGGAAAATAATTCCTGGATGGAATCATTTACAAGATCCTTCTTTCATTCCCGTACAACTTTTGTGGGGTTGCGAGAGAGATATTGTATTACGAGCTTGAATATTTAATAAGGAAAGCGATTCTTCATTCAAGGTCTGAAAGTTCATGGTTATCCCTGAGGGCTCACTATACATCCTATGATAGTCGTTTCTGCCACATATATTGATATATAATTCTTAGGGTTTCGATTTTTACTTGTTAGGTGTAAACATTGTTATCTAAAAATATTCTATACCCCAAAAAGAAACTTTTTTAACTTAAAAAAAATGTTTAATTTCAAAATCTATGAGGCTTACGCTTCATAGAATCTATGAAGCGTAAGCTTCATAGATTTTGAAATTAAACTTTTTTTTAGAATGTAGAAACTTTTATGTACAAACACAAATCGTACTTTTACTTTCTTTGTAGGTAATTTGTCGACATTTAGCAATAAAATGCTTGTATAGAGAATTTATTTTTTCTTGTGGATAGTTTAGGTAGGGACAACAAACTACTGTTACTTATATTATAGAAGAGGTTACTGGGAAAGTTATAGGGACGTAGGTATTGTAGTTGTGTCGCTCATGCCCCCCCCCCCCCCTCTTCTCTTTTCTCCTCTTGTGCGACGCCATAAATCACCCCGACAAATTTAATTATCCTCCTGTCTGCGATAAAGTCCCGTCGTGCATCCTCCTTGTTACCTAACAGCTAACTTCACCTATCTTGCTGCCCCCGAAGCTTCCGGCTCTAACTCGACCTTCCTCGGCTAAGGTTTCACCTTCCACCAAGATCCGGGGATTTCGTGCATAACTGTGAGCTGGTTTCACACGAGATGATAATGATCGCTGATCTCAATATAGTCGACTATGTAAACACATTTTCTTAAAATAGTGAATACATAGAAAACAAGAAAATTAATAGATTTAATATTTTTCTCACAAAAGGAAATGTTGTCAAGTGTTGGCATTGTTATTTAAATTATATTTAACTACAGTTAACTTGACCTAAAGTGACATCATTTTGATGAAAAGTTTAGTAATTACTTATTTGTTTTTAAATTCATTTTATTATGAAAATGCTTAAGTAAAGCTTTATTGATTGTAAAAGAGGTTGAAGAAACTGTCTAAAACACAATTAGAGAAACTCCTACTGTTACGAAGGCCTTAAAAGCAACCGACTTGTTAGCACAATTTGTACCCCATAATTTGGACAACGAAAAGCTTAATATTGAAATGTCTTGTGTACATAATGCAATGAGAGAAAGATGGATATTTTTTTACAATTTTTGGTTTTTAAATTGCCAGTAATTTCATAATTTCTATAATCGAATTAGGTTCAAAAATAGGTCATTTGAAGCATATTTTAATGCTCTTCAAGTTGGTTATGCGACATTTAAAGTTACTTCTACATTTTTTAACGAAATTTTTTTAAAAAAGTCTTATTTTCCAAAATTTTAGATTTTTAGAAGCTAAATATCTCTGGCTAATATGTTCGAACAATGTTCAAAAAGGGCTCAAAATTAGCGTCTAAAAAGCTCTACAAAATAACAGGGAAAGACATAGATGCCCGAACATTTTTTTAGTTACGGGCAAAGAACTTTTCATTGCAAAATTAAAAATCCAAAAAATTGTAGTTAAACTTTATAATAACCTATCTCAAAGTGTACTCTTATTTTATGTCCGCACGTGAGACCTACAATTTAAAATAAAATTCATCCCCAAAGCTCTTGATAATCTCGAGATATTTATGAAAATGTAATATTTACAAACACACACACACACATTTACGCATACATTTTTTAAAAATGTCATTTTTGAATTCCTGAGGTCAAATTACATAAAGATATGTCAAAAAAGCGAATTTTAAAAATTTTGGTACTATAATACTTCCTAATGAGGAAGCAAAAAGGATTGTATTTAACATTATCAAGATTAAATAGGTTATAATTCAAATCGTGTTCGTTTTTTTAGGAAGGACTTGTTTCCACACCCGGCAGAATATATAAAAGCGAATATTTGAACAGCAGAAGAAAACTGAACTTGTCACCTGTAAGTTGTTTATATATGTAACCTGGCAAGTTAAAAGTGACCTTACGTCCAAAATCAAGTTTTCGAGAAAATCGTTTTTAAAGTTTTTAAAGTATTATAATAATTATAATGGAATAGCTCAATACATTTTGCAAATTTATCAAACTTTCTTGATACTAATTACTCGGAGTTTTTTTGAAGTCGCTGATTACAAATCTGGCATTAGATTTTCACTAATTAAAAATTCATTAAATTTTTAAATTTTGTTCGCTATATTGGATCAGCCATTTTGAATATCAAAAATCTAATTCCAGTTTTGTAATCAGACATCCCTTAAACATCTATATATCAAGTTTCATAGAAATAATAATCAATAATCAAGTTTTGGAAATCTGATGCCAGATTTGTAATCAGCGATCCAAAAAAACTTCGAGTAATGAGTTTCAAGCAAATTTTGAAGTGTATTTGTAAAAAATCTAATGAAGCTAGAGTTGCGCGGTTTATTTTATTGAAAAGAGCACATCTTCTATATAAGAATCACTAAAAAAAGGGAAAATTTGTTTTGTTCGAATCTAAGGTCCCCCTTTTAACTCACCAGGTCATATATTTTGAATTCGTCCAGGTTTTAAAATTATTATTGCTTTTTATAAAAATTGTCATGGTGCTTTCCAAATTTAAATTATCAAAATTTCAATGATCAGAATCGTATTAAAAGCAGAGGGACCTACTGTTACCCTTCTACTCACTCTGCAAAAAAAATATCTTAATTTCAGAAATTTTGGTACCGTAAACTGGGGCCATTAGGAACAGATTTCAACTTTAAAGGCTTGTAACTTTTTTGTGTATTGAAATATTGCTTTAATTTTTTTTCTGTTCTTGATCTTGGCGAGCACAATGAAGGGTTAAAGAATTGTTTTGATCAAAGTTGGAATTTTAAGCAAAAAAGAAGAAAAAGACGCATTTTTCAAAATTACAAAATAGGCCTATTAGGAGCAAGGTGGTAAAAACCATTGGAAAACGTATTTAAAGTTAAAGAAGTTATTGTTTATTGCTCGAAAGTACACACAGTATTTAAAAAAAATGTAGAAACGAAACTAAAAGAGCGAATGTGTGTTTTAAATGTTGCTGGTATCGTCAGTTGAGGTCGATGATGGAGTCACTGGCCGTTTTTTGCGACTTGTCGGTCTCAACAATCTTTTACAATTTCGAACCATTTTTTTTTTTTTTTATTTATTTTTTTTTTATTTTTATTTATTTAAAGAAATCGATAACTCCGAGTCTTCGACTTGAAGTCATCGACTTCTTCATGTTTTATAATAATTAATAATAATTATTAATAAAAGTAATTTATAATAATTAAAATAATTATCAATTCAATTATTATTTTTAAGAATTTAAAACTAAAATTCTTCGATTATTTTTTTTAAATTTTCGAAAAAATTCTTTGACAATTTTCAAATTTATTTATTTACGCAATATTCAATTTTACGAAATTTCAATTATTCGTAAATTCTTTAATTAAATAAATATTAGAAAATATAAACTACAAAATAATATTAAAAAAACTCAATTAAACTTTTTCAAAAAAATTAATTACAAAATTCAATTATTTTTTAAAATTCACGCTCTATTGCATTTAATATTCAATTAAGTATTATCTAAAATTTTAACTAAAATAATTCATCTTTATGAAATGAAAATCAATTTTTTATTAGAATATTCTACTAGAATTTAATTATTAAAATAAAAAGTAAATAATTTATTGAATAATTGAAGTACGTTTCTTAAAATTCAATTCCCGTAAAAAAATCAACAAATTTTCAAATAATTCAATTCTATCAACGAATTTTAATAAAATTTTTAAGAATAATTACATTTTTCGAAATTAAAATTGTATTAAAAATAATTGAAATTCTGCATTGAATTTTGTTATTTATGAAAATAATTGAATTCTTGCGAAGAATTTTATTAAAATTTTTAAAAATAATTAATTATATTCAATTATTTTTTTAAATTTTAATAAAATTCTTGGTATAAATTGAAAATAACAAAATTCTTAGCAGATCTTCAATTACTTTCAGAAATTTTAATAAAATTTTTCGCAAAAAATTAAAATATTTTCGTAAAATAATAAAAATCATTGCAGAGATTCAATTATTTTTCAAAAGTCTTAGTAAAATTTTTCGCAAAAATTCAATTTTTTTTCAAAAATATCAGAATTTTAGTAGAAATTCAAACATTTTAAAAAGTTTTGATAAAACTTTTTTTTGGTAGAAATTCAATTATTTTTAAGACGATTTTAAAAAGATGTCTCAATAATATTCAATTATTTTTAAAATTTTAATAAAATTCTTCGAAAATAATTCAATTATTATAATCTAAGATTTTAACTGAAATCTATTTTTAAATCAATGTTTATGAGAAAATTCTACCAGAATTCAATTATTTAAATACAAATGAAATGCAAATAAATAATTTATTGAATAATTGAATGTTTCTTGGAATTCAATTCCTATTAAAAATTTTATCAACAAATTTTTAAATAATTAAATTCTTTGGAGGAATTTTAATAAAATTTTTAAGAATTTTTTCGAGGAATTCGATTAAAATTCTATTGAAAATAATTGAATTCCTAAAAAGAATTTTATTATTTACGAAAATATGTAATTGAATCGCGGTGAAAATTTTATTAATTATGAACATAGTTGAATGATTGCGAAGAAATTTATAAAAAAAAATTTCTTATTAATGAAATTCTTGTGAAATTTTTATTATTTTTTGAAAATAATTACAAGTTTTTATAGAATTTTATTAAATTTTTTTTTAAATAATTAAATTCTTTTGGTAAATTTTATGGAAATAGTAGATATTGAACAATATTTAATTTTTGCGAAGAATATTATTACTTTTTGAAAATATTCCAATTTTTGCAATGGACTTTATTAAAATTTTTGAAAATAATTGAATTTTGCTATTTATTTATAAAGATAATTGAAATGTTGACAATGTTTTTCTTTTAGATTTTTTTGAAAATAATTGAATTTCTGAGAAGAATTTTAATATTTCTAAAGATAATTGAAATTTTGACGAGAATTTATGAATTTAAAAAAAATTTTTGAACATAATTGAATTTTTGCGAAGAATTTTATTACTTTTAAAAATAATTGACTTTCTGCAAACATTTGTAATTTCTCTAAAATTCTCAAAATTATATCGTACAATTTACGAACTTGTTATCCTTTTTGAATGAAATTACGGACTTTACGGACCTTTTTTTAACCCGTTGCCTGTTTGCGACCCAACGTTGGGTCGTGAAAAAAGTTGGCCCAGACTGTTTCCGACCCAACGTTAGGTCGTGAAAGTTTTAGCAAAAAATAGAAATTTGTTATTTAAATTATAAAATAAATTCTTTTATATCATTATTCACATACTATAGGTATCAATGATACTAGAAAAAGTAATAAATAAATAATTGTTTATTATTTTTAAGTAATATAACAATTTAAAAGATTTTGATGGACATTTTGGGGCACTAAAATGAATATTTTTCTAAACAGCGAAGGGGTTAAAAAAAAACTGACTGTTACGGACTTGAAGCAAATTTACGGACCTTTACTTACTGAATCTGTTAACATCCTAAGCATAAAATTTTTTGTATAACTGTAAATAATAGTTTACCTCAAAAAATATATTCGAGCCCTGTTATCATTATCTTAGTACCTATAGTACCTTAGAACATACAGAAGCTAAAGAGAGTAAGAGATTAAAGGTGAATCGAATTTTCCAAGCGAGATCGTTGAGACCTCATAAAGCTAGAATCATGATATATCCGGCAGAACGTCTACCAAAATCCTTTCGGTCCTTTCTTTTTCTGCTCCACATTGAAATCATAACCGCCCTCGCTTTGGAGATTGGCATAAGGCAACTCGAGTGAGTCGGCCTCTTGTTGTCGTGCGCCCCGGTCGTCGCATTATAATACAATTTTCAGTGCCAGTTGAAGTGAGTCGAACCGAGTTTGTAAAATGCAAGTGTGTGGGTAAGGGGAGAGAGGAGTTTGAGGGTTGGAGATAGATTACACATATAAGTTTACATTTGGTGTGCATGTGCCGCCCGTGAGAATGTGGAGGAATAAGTATATAAAGTGAACCGGTGGCAGGCAGCACAATGCGTCGTATCAAACAAAGCTTCCTACCTTTGGACTTTTTTTTTTAGGAGTGTGTGGGTGTGCGAGGTGTAGTATTACTCATTCAAATGATCTTCTTCCCTTCCTTCTCTCTCCACATTATCTACTCTATACGCTCCCTTGTTTCCATCCTCCATTCGAGGAAACTATCCCTACAATTCCGTCTTTCTCTTCCGCGCTTTTAATCCCTCCGCTATTCATATGCATATGCATACCTGAATCCTCTACATTTACTCGAAAAAAGATTTGCTCGTGTATACTCTTTATATATGCAAATCGGCGTAGTTTAGAAAATTATTAATTATTTAAAGAGCTACTGCCGTCACTGTTCACGTCACGCTTGTGACAATCTGTTACTGGCCAATCATGAATAACGGTTGATAACGAACTTTCGGTATTTGGGAATTGCTCACTGTTTTACCGACTGTGGGTATACAAGTGTTACCTTGGCGTACTAATGCAACAGCACAGTCTGTTAAATTTAAAAAAAGGAATTTTTCACTAATTCACGTTGACAGTTGACAGCTGTCAAATGAGTTGTCAACTTCTATAAAATCCAGTTTTCAAAGAGTTTTAAATTAATTATCACAAAAAACGGTTCTGTGGGTAAAGTTAATTCATATATAGGAATTTCATATATTTTGGCAGTTGACAGCTGTCACACTGAGAAAAATAATATTGTAATGTTAACAAAATCGTTTTGTTGAGCACTTTTTGTTGAGATTACTAAAATTTGGTTGTCCGTACTAAATAATCTACAGAATGCGATTAAATCGTCTGCTGCGCACGCGCTGTTCTAATAAATATGGCTGCTCGTGAAACCATACACACTTTGACAGTTGACGTTGTTTTTTTTCTTTCTTTTCATAATTGAACAGAAACAGTAAGATCAACAATATTTTATTAAATTCAATTAATGTTATTTATAGTCTTTATTTAGAAATTTACATCTTTATACCAAAAAATACTAGTGTTGAAATTTGTTTTGGAAAAAGTCGACAAAAGAATTTGGTTCGCCCAACCAAACGGTTTTGTTGCACATATTTCAAATAAAAGATTTTGTTGGTACAACCAAAATTTTGTTACCGGAACCAAACAGTTTTCTCAGTGCAAATGATTCAGGCAAAACATTTTAAAATGAGCTGGATCCAAATCATTTTGAATTCAAAATAAAATGACAATTGTAGTCAATTAAAAAGAGTTTAGCATAAAATCATTAGGGTAAGTCCGAAGGAGATGGCCAATTCAAATATTTTATAGAATTTTTTCTTCAACCATTTGTCTAAAACAATTTGAGAAATTCAGATTTTTTAAATGTTATATTTTTAATTTTAACAAAATTTGTAATGTTTATGTTTTGTAGAGTAGTATCTAAACCACACTTTGATGTAAACAAAAAATGAAAGGAAAAATTATTTTATTTATTTAATATTTTTATGTTTACTTTTACAGGCCTCGGATCGACTTTAAGTAGCAAAAAAAGTCGCTTTAGTCGATTTAAAATAGAAAAAAAGTCGAAAAAGTCGTTTATTTAATTCAGTGTTGTCACAAAAATTTTATTTTTTATTCTTCGGATCTTTCACTGGTTTCTAAATTTAATTATTTAAAACTTGAATAATTTCGTTAAATAAATATTTAAATACTTCTTGTTTGTTTTTATACGGGAATAAAATTTTTTAAATTTCTATTTAAAACCTTTTGAAATTTAATAACTTCTAAAAATTACAACTTTAATCCTCTTAAAATTCAATTATTTTCTACAATTTTTCATCAAACTTCTCGGTAAATTCTGTTAAAAAAATAATTGAAATTTTAAAGAATTTTAATTGTTAATATAAACGCGATTTCTCAAAAATTTTAATAAATCTAAAAAAGTCATATGCTGTTAAAATGTTGAAAATAATTGTAAAAAATTTGAATGTTATTATTTTTTGTATGTATTTGAATTTTTGGAAATTTCTACTTGAAAATATTGAAAATAATTGAATTTTAAAAAATTAGAATGCAAAAATTTTAAGAATTATTTTTTCAAAAATATTTTAATATTATTTTTTTGTAACTAATTTTCATTAATTACCATTTTTAAATTTACACTTGAGAATTTTTCATTAAAATTTTTGAGAAATCAATTATTTTCAAAATTCACAATTAAAATTCTTTTAAAGTTTATTTTCAAAAATTTTTATCAAACACTTTGAAAAAAATCAATTAAAAAAAATCAATTATTTTCAATTAAATTTTACAAAATTTCAATTATTGAAACTCTTTTTTATTGTAAATTTTGAAATTTTATTTAGCATTTATTAAAATAGTTAAATTGTTTCGAAGAAATTATTGAAATTTTAGGAAATAATTTAATTTTATGGTAATATTTGAAAATATTTGAATTCTTCCGAGAAATTCAATTAAAGATGTTTTGAAAATAATTGAATTTCTTGTACAGAATTTTACTATTTATAAAAATAATTGAATTCTTGCGAAGAATTTTACCATTTATAAAAATAATTGAATTTTTTCGAAGGATTTATTAAGAATTTAGAAAATAATTGAATTTATTCGAAATATATTAATAATTTTTTTTTAAATTTAATTCTTCCGAGGAATTTAATTTGAATTATTTTCAAAATTTGCAATTAAAATTCTTTAAAAGTTGATTTTCAAAAATTTTTATAAAGAACACTTTTAAAAAAAATCAATTATTTTCAATTACATTTTACAAAATTTCAATATTTATTGAAACTCTTTTCAATTGTAAATTTCAAAAATTTAATTTAGAGAAATTATTAAAAAATAATTTTTGAAGATTTGTCTATAGTTATTTTTTACATTTTATAGTTGCATTTTATACTAAAAATTATTGCAATATTTGGAAGAAAAGTCGAAAAAGTCGTAATTTTTGAAAATAAGTCGAAAAAAGTCCCATTTTCTGAAAATAGTCGAAAAAAAGTCGAAAATGTTATAATATCCGAGGTCTGCGTTTATCAAGGTATTATTGGGTGAGATGGCCATTAATGACATTTATTTAAATATTTTTATGTTAATTTTAGATGTTGAAGAAATATTAAAGAAAAAAGAATTTTAAAATGTTGGATAACAAAATAATTGATCTAATTGACGGTTGGGGTACAGCTTTTCTAAAATGTATTTTCTAATTTTTTATTTTCGAAAACTTTTTTTTTCTAATAAAGGTGAATTTCTAAAAAACTTTTTTCTAATGAAAAAAATATTTTATAAATATATTAATTTTGAAAATTTTGTTATAAAAATGATGTAAATTATTATTTCCTTTTTTTAGAGAAGAACAGATAATTTTGTTAAAAAATTGTGATAAAAAATAGGAATTTTATAAAATTTTTCTTCCTTTTCAAAAGATTTTTGATCACAAAATCACAAATTGTAACTATTGGCCGTCTCTCCCGGACTTTTACCCTAGTTGTGTGTTTCAATTATCTTGCTCATTTAATTTTCTGAAATTTTTCATAAAAAAATTAATGTAAACTACAGAAATCAATGTGGTATTTAAACTTTGTTTACAAAATACATAAATTGGTGGTAAAATGATGGTTAAATGTATGATTTAGTGCGGACAAAGTGCTAGTTCACACTTCACTAATAGTAAAATAAATATTTGTAACTTTTATAATTTTTTGTTTGTTTCAGGTAAGTTTCTCTTCTATTGTCCATAAAGAATAATACACATCACGTTGGTAAGACAAACAATTCTTTATTGATCTTATAATTGAATGACGGGATTTTAAAAGTATTTCCAAATTTTGCCTTTAACTTTATTAATTTGTATGCTTTGTTTTTAACTATGGATTAAATCACTTTTAAAGTGTTAAATGCTTTTCCACTTAGCTTGAATTTTTGAATTTTGGTATTTATGACTTTTTTTTATAAGTCTTTATTACACAAAAACAGTTATTGCAACGTTTACAATTATTACGTACCTGGAATATTGTGCTTTGCTATAAGCGGGCAAAGTCAGAGAATAAAGAAAGTTAAAGGAAGTCAGGGATGTCTCTAAAATGTTTCTATTTTACCTAGAGATTTATGACGGAGAAAAAATTTTCACGGGTTGATACTTTTGAGCTAAAATTATGAAAAAATAAAGTTTTTTTTTTTAAAAAAAACTTGAAAACTTTTTTTAGCTGACAAAAAATTGGAAAGTATGTAAGATAACATGGAATAAATTTCTGAATTTTATTTACTTTAATA
This sequence comes from Leptopilina heterotoma, assembly GCF_015476425.1. Taxonomy (NCBI): domain Eukaryota; kingdom Metazoa; phylum Arthropoda; class Insecta; order Hymenoptera; family Figitidae; genus Leptopilina; species Leptopilina heterotoma. The sequence goes on from NW_025111054.1 coordinate 1,464,589, forward strand.
CAGACTTCAATTATCAAAATCATCAAAATCATCAAAATTTTATTACAAAAATAGTCATTTTTTATAATAAAATTTAGTTTATTTAATTTTTTTTATGATTGTTTTGAAATGTAATCGACCAAACTAAAAACTGGAGCAGAAATGTTTTACATTTTTGACAAAGTATAATGTTACATTTAAATGACAAAATCTAAATCGACATAATATTACTAGTCACTTGGAGTAACCTAAACAGCAAACATCAGATCGGCTACATTCCATTTGCCGTTGGAAACGTCACAACAGTCGTTCCGGAAATCGACACAGTGTTAAAGAGTGTCTTCTCAGTGGTGGGCCTAAACTGCTTGACCCTCAACCGACTTCCCAAAACGCTAATTCCATTGTGCGACCCTTCTGTGACGAAGACGAGACGGACGGGACAAAAATATTCAACACTAAAGTAATTCGCGTTCGAAAAATCTTCCCTGACTTATACAGTACTGAAAAAGAGGCTGAAGGGGAAGGGGCAAAGTCCGCGCTTTTGCATTGGGACTACTATTCAGAAAAAAGACCCAACCTCTATTGATGAAAAGTCCGTTCCCTATACCATCGTATTGCTCGTGCACTTTTGTTCGAAACGGAGAAATTCTTGGAAAGATTCGTAAAAGACGAGACACCCCCGCTGCGCGGTCCATTGTCAAGATTCGCATTCACAGCGGGTTTTACTTAGGGCCCTTTTTCCTTCTACGTAGTCGTTGGGTCAAATATTACAACGAGAAGCATTTCAGCAGGAAAAGGTCGAAAATCCGCCTAAAGGATTTCGTCCTGAGAATTAGGTCAGTTTTTAGGGTCTTAGCAACTTTTGACTTGCTGATTGGGGTCTATTGAAAGTCTTTCTCTATTATAACAAACCATTTTCAGAGTTTATGTATATCTTACAAAATACGTATTTCACCCTTTAAATGGTAAGAGTCGTTTTAGTCAAAGAAAATTTAATTTAATACCTATATATTGAAGCTGCACTTAAAAATTATAGTAGAGATGAAACAAGTAAAAATAAGTTTTTGTCTATTTTTATTTATACTATTTATCAAAACTTTGTTTATAACCAGATGGGAAAATCGCTAGGAGTCTGCTAGCTTACAATGTCCGTAACAATAGGATGACCAGGGCGTAATGAATAATTTTATTCAAAAATCCTACTCTCTAAATTTGAATTAGTAAAAATGTTTACTAATTTGAATTAGTGACTAACATTTTGCTTTTGAATTAGTAAAATTTATGGAAATACCCAAATTTACTAATTAATATCAGTTTTTACTAATTTATTGGTAAAATTTTCTAATTTAAAAGCAAAAAGTCAGTTACTAATTGAAATTAGTTAACATTTTTACTAATTCAAATTTAGAAAGTAAAACGAAATAATTTTGCACCACCGACAAGTTATTGTCAGGGGATTCAGGGAAAAGTCAGGGATTTTTATTAAAAGTACTGAAAAAAATTAAATTTTTAGAATTCATAAAAAAAATTCTGAGTTTTCAGTGTGTTTTTTGTTTGCCTCATAAACTATGAAACTACAACTAATTCCAATAGAAAACCTTTAAAATTTTTTTCTATTTCAGACAAAAATGAATTTTTTAATATTATTTAATTATTATAAAAATTTTAATGCAATTATCTTAATAAATAACAAAATTCTTCACAGAAATTCAATTATTTTTAGAAATTTTAATAAAATTCTTTACAAAAATCAATTATTTTCATAAATAACAATATTCATCCCAAAAATTCAATTATTTTCAAAACTAATGAAATTCTTTGAAGAAATTAAATTATTTAAAAAAATTTAACGAATATCTCGTCAAGAATTCAATTATCTTTACAAATAGCAAAATTTTTCGCCAAAAATTCAATTATTTTCGAAAATTTAAATATAAAATTCTTTGCAAAATTTCAATTATTTTAAAAACTTTTTTGCAATTAAATTATTTTCAATATTTACTAATTTTTTAAAATTTATAAAAAAAATTAATTATTGAAAAAAATTTTTGATACAATTCTATGAAAACATTTCATAAATAAAAAAATTTCATTATTTTCATCGTAGAATGTCAAATTTTTCTAATACTTTAAATAAATTCCTTGAAAAATGCAATTATTATTAAAAATTTTATTAAAACTTGAGGAAAGAATTCAATTTTAAGAAACATTCAATTATTTAATAAAATAAAATTCGTTGCTATAATTCAAATATTTTCATAAATAACATTTAATTCGTCGCAGAAAATCAATTATGTATTTTTAAAAATTTTCAAGTAATTCTGCAAAAGAATTCAATTAGTTTAATAAACAACAAAATTCTTCCCGTAAAAACAATTATTCTAAGGAATTTAAATAAAATTCTTTTCCAAAATTAAATTATTTTGATAAATATCAAAATTCATCACAAGAATTCAATTCTTTTGAAAAGTAATAAAATACTTTGCAGAAATTAAATTATTTAAAAAGTTTTTTAAAAATTTTCGTCAAGAATTCAATTATCTTCGTAAATGGATAGCGAAATTCTTCTCAAGAATAAAATTATTGTCAAAAATTTTAATAAAATTCTTGTCAAAATTTAATTATTTAAAGAAAATTTAATAAAATTCTTTGTATGAATTCAATTGTTTGCAAAAATTATTATTTAAATTCTTCTCAGGAATTCAATTATTTTTAAAAGTTTTAAGAAAATTCTTTAAAAAATTTTCGATTATTTTCATAAATTGTTATAAAATTCTTTAATATATTAAATTTCAGTAAAATTTGAATTAAATTCCTTAAAAGAAATGAAATATTTTCAAGAGTTGTTAATAAAATTCTTCGTCAAAATTAAATTTTAAGAAACATTCAATTATTGAATGAGTTTTTTTTTGTATTTAAATAATTGAATTCTCGTAGCATTCAATTATTATTTTTCGTACTTTTAACTAACAATTCTGTAGAATTAATTTTTTTTGAAAAAGTTTAAATGAATAGAAATTGAAGTAATTGATTTAAAGAAGAATTTTATTTGAAAATTGTAGAAAATAATTTCAGTAAAAATTTAGATAATAATTGAATATTATAAGCCATATAGCGTGAATTTTAATAAATAATTGAATTTTGAAAAAGGTTTCAAATTAAAATCTTTAAAAATCTGACTTTTTCATATTTTTCACTAAAAATTCCGTGGAATTAATTTTTTTAAGAATGTTTAATTGCGTATTTTTTAAAATAATTATTTGAATTTTTTATTTTATATGTAATGTATATTTAATTTAAAAATTCAAGAATAATTGAAATTTTGTAAAATTGATTTGTAAAGAATTGAATTTGAAAATTTTCAAAGAACTTTTTCAAAAATTATTAAAAATAATACATTTATAGAAGAATTTTAGTTCGAAAATACGAAAAAAAAAATTTTATACTGAAAAAGTTACAAATTATTTCAGAAATTCAATTATTTTCATAAATAATAAAATTTTTCATAGAATTTCAATTATTTTTAATTTTTATACAATTTTAATTAAATTTCTCGAAAAATTTAATTATTCTTGAAAATTATATTAAAATTAGCCGAAAAAATTCAATTATTTAAAAATTCGTTGATAAAATTCTTTATGAGAATTGAATTTTAATTACAATTATTGAATGAATTTTTTTTTGTATTTAAATAATTGAATTCTCGTTGAATTTAAATTATTATTTTTCGTACTTTTAACTAACAATTCTGTAGAATTAATTTTTTTGAAAAAGTTTAATTGAATAAGAATAATTGATGTTATTGATTTAAAGAAGAATTTTATTTGAAAATTGTAGAAAATAATAATTGAATTGAAATGATGAAAATAATTTTGAAAAAATTACAGTAACAATATTCTTATAATAATAAATTAATGATTTTGTCACTCGGTCATCTTTAATTCTTATAATAAAGAAATGGATCACTCCGAGTTGAAGACTCGGAGTGATCGCCTTCTTCATGTTTTGCAATAATATTCTTATAAGTTGTTGCATTTCAAAAAGGTTTGAATTTGAAATGTTTAAACATCTTAATTCTACTGAAAAACAATAATGATTAAATATTTATTTAAAAATGAAGTTATTGATGTTTGGGAATAATTTTACTTTTGAAGAAATTTGTAAATAAATCTAATAGAACATTTTTTTGAGTATCTAATAATTTTGAGAGTGATTCAGACTATTCTTTAGGGTCAGGAAAAAGGTGAAAGTTCTGTCTGAAAATCAGGGAAAAGTGAGGGAATAATAAATTAAAATTTTTGTAGTATTAACCCTGTTAAAGTTTTACATTATTTTTACCTTTTCATTGCTTTAAATAATATCTACTTTATACAAGAACAATTATCAAAATATTGTATGAACATATCTAATTTATGCATTTGGTAAAGAAAAAGCTTTTTATTCTTATTATGAAACAAAATTAATAATTACGTAACAATGTGAGTAATTTGGCTGAAGCTAATATTCAAAGCACAATTATTTCCACTACATCAGTTAGTTTGCTTAGCAAGCTTGTTGGGTTTTGGACCACACAGGAGCTTTGGCAATTCTCAATGGCTTTGTCGGGCAGAAATCGCAGAAACACAAATTGGCCGGTGTGATTGTGACGGGTCCAGACGTGGGCCACGTGCTGTTGCTGTCGCGGTTGTTTAATCAGTAATACCAGGATTTTAGGGGGTTGCGAACAAAACTGCATCGAACTGAGTGAGGCCCCTATTGATATATACATCAGTCTTTAAAAACTCACAATCTACGCATAAATCTTTACATCCGCCTTCTATTTATCGGCAATTGTAAATCTGCTTTCAAATTCACTTATAAAATATAAATCCTTAAGCCTTAACTAAAGTAAAACATATTTTTACAGATTTTAAAAGTATCCTCTTTGAGGGACAATATACAATTTATGAATAACGACTTGTTTTTCAAACTGTCAACTTTATTTTAATTTCCAATTAACGAAAGATGTGGACCAATTGAAAAATGTGGACCAATTCTAATAAATATAGAAACAGTTTTTTTTATTTGGATAGAAAAGTAAAATGTGTGGTATTTTTTGCTGACATCATTGTAGCGTTTAAGATTGGAAGCCACATTGTTTACAAAAGTCACCACCAGATGACAAGGACACAAAACCAGCTCTGCTTATAGTGAGTGTTCTCACAGGGTGATTTTCCCATTGTCCCCTTGGTTTCGTAGCTCCCCTCGTTCCTAAATTTTCAGGATTCATCTCCTGATCGAAAAGTATTCTTCACAGAATGCCCCCTGTGAAAAAGTACCCTCTGTTTGCAGAACCACTGGTAATGGGTATCGCAGATCGCATTAGTCTGAGCACTCTGTATGATTTTATGTTTGTTATTATTAGCCGAATCGAAAGACAACCAGTTCCCTTCTCCGGAGAGTCATTATTTTTGGATATTCTACTCATTTTAACTTCATATTTTTAACATTTATTTGAGGTAAATATGGACCACTAATTTTAATATATTACAGGCTTCGCATTCATCTACTAAAATTTACTATTTATTATTTTTTTCTACGTTATGCTACTGTTTGGGTACTTTTTCTTAGATTTGAGCCACTAAAAAGTTATACTATTTCTGTTTTTTTCTTTTGAGAATTTCCACTACTTTAAATTCGCTAATACTAGAAATCAAAAAATTATTCTCAAAAATTATAGTCAAATACTTTAAAACGATTAAATTATTTTCAATATCTAGTACTTTCATATAAAATTTCGCAAAAGAATACAATTATTAAAAAAAAAAAAATTGATAAAATTTATCCAAAATTCAATTATTTTCATAAATAAAAAAATTTCCCCAGGAATTCAAATAATTTAAAACAGCATTTTCAAAAAAAATTTCGAAAAAATAAATTATTTAACAAAATTAATATACAATAAATCAATTATTAATTTCACTAATAATAACATTTATCATGGAAATTCAATTTTTAGAAAAAAGTTTGATAAAATTCTAAGCAAGAATTCAATTATTTTCATAAATAATAAAACTCATTGAAAAATTTCAAAAAATAACAAAATTTTTTTTAGAAATTCAATTCTTTTTAAACATTTTAATAAAATTTTTGTCAATAATTCAATTACTTTTATAAATAATAAAATCCTTCTCAGGAATTCAATTATTTTTAATACAATTTTACAAGAATGGATAAAAAGAATGTAAAAAAAATGTAAAATGTAAAAAAAAATGTAGAATGTAAAAGAATTCTTAAAAATTTAATTTCAATTCCCAGAAAAAATTAATTGTTAATAAAAATATTTTTTTTTAAAATTCTTTGCAAAAATTTAATTATTTTCATAAATAAATAGTACTCAACGAAGAATTTCAATTATTTTCAAAAATAACAAAATTTTTCATAGAAATTCAATTCTTTTTAAACATTTTAATAAAATTTTTGGCAATAATATTCAATTACTTTTATAAATAATAAAATTCTTCTCAGGAATTCAATTATTTTTAATACAATTTTACCAGGAATTGATAAAAAGAATGTAATTATTCTTAAAAATTTAAATTTAAATTCCTAGAAAAAATTAATTGTTAAAAAAAATGTTTTTTTTTTAATTCTTTGGAAGAATTCAATTTTTACAAAATATTAGAATTTTTCACAGGAATTCAATTATTTTCAAATATTTTAATAAAATTGTTCGAATTAGAAATCAATTATTTGAAATACAATTTTACTTAAATTTTTTTGAAATAATTAAATTACTCTTTTAAATTTTAATAAAATTCTTCCCAAGAATTCAATTATTTACATAAATAATAATTCTTCGAAAGAATTCAATTATTTTGAGGCATTTTAATTAAATTCTTTGCAAAATTCAATTATTTTCATATATAACAAAATTCATCACAAGAATTCAATTATTTTGAAAAGTATTAAATTTTTTCTTGGAAATTCAATTACTTTGGGGCATTTTAATAAATTTTTTTTGCATAATTCAATTATTTTCATAAATAACAAAATTCTTCTCTGAAATTCAATTATTTTTTCAAAATTTTAATACAATTTTTTGCAACTATTCAATTATTTTCATAAATAATAAAATTCTTCTTAGGAATTTATTTTATTTTTAATACAGTTTTACAGGAATGGATAAAAAGAATCCTAATTATTCTTAAAAATTTTATTTTCTCATCCTCGAAAAAATAAATTATTTAAAAAAGTGGTTTTTTTAAAATTCTTTGAAAGAATTCAATTATTTACAAAAATATTAGAATTTTTCAGAGGAATTCATTTATTTTCAAATATTTTAATAAAATTGTTCGAATTAGAAATCATTTATTTTAAATATAATTTTAATTAAATTTTTTTGAAATAATTCAATTACCCTTTTAGATTTTAATAAAATTCTTCCCAAGAATTCAATTATTAACATTGTAAATAATAATTCTTCGAAATTATTCCGGAAATTCAATTATTTTGGGGCATTTTAATAAAATTTTTTGCAAAATTCAATTATTTTCATAAGTAACAATATTCATTACAAGAATTCAATTATTTTGAAAAGTAAATAAATTTTTTCTCGGAATTTCTATTATTTTTAAAAATTCTTATAAAATCGTTCGCAAGAATTCAATTAATTTTATAAATAATAAAATGCTTTCTAGGAATTCAATTATTTAAAAAAAAAAAAAAATGTAATCTACTATTTTCATAAAATTTCCAAACAGAATTCAATTATTTAAAAAATTTTTTGAAAAATCTTCGTGAGTATATTTAATTCTTTTAATGAATAATAAAATACTTTTCAGGAATTCAATTTATTAGCATCAGGATAAGAAAGAAGTGAATATTTTTTATGAAAATTAGGAAAGCAAGTTATTATCAAATTTTATAAAAATATTTTACAAAAGTGTAAGTCAAAATGCGACAAAGGTAAATTTTAAGATGAAAGAAGTATACTAAACTTTAAAAAAAATTATGATATATAAAGTTATATCAAGTTTTAAAAACGTTTAATAAATTTTAATATTATAACTTTACTATATTTTATATAAGTTTTTTTACAGTTTAGTTTTTCTGATATCAAAATTTACCTTTGTCGCATTTTGTCCTACACTTGTAAAAATATACTTTTATAAAATTTAATAATAATAACTCTCTTTCCGTGTAAAATATAGAATGGAATTTTTGTCAGTTTTGTAAAGTGTCTAAAACGAGTTTCTTTGGTCGTCAAGTTTAATTTTTCGATATCAACTTTTTTACTACTTTTTTAAAATTAATTATCGAGTGCGAAGTCTGACATTACATTTCTTACTGTATGCGTCCTTATAATTTCTCAAAACGGTTGATTCTAAATGTAACATACAGCTTTAAACTATTAATAACAAACTGGAAATTATAAAAAAATTGAAAATAATTTTTGAATGTTGATGTGCACAATATAATTGACGTGGACATTTCCTCCTTCGAGTATCGAACTTTTTTGCACGATTAATTGAATAAATATGTATTGAGGGAAGTATCAGAAAGCACACGCATACATTAAATTAGCTTGCATTGTACAAAGTTTGAGAATGCATTGAAAGTTAAATGGATCGACAAATGTATTGAATTGAGAGAAACGTTTATATCGCAATGAGAATCGTTAGCCTGAAAAAAAAACAACAACTCGATCTGAAATGAATGCATGATTTCCGATCTTGAATATACCTATAGGTTGCAATGGCAATCTGCACCAGTGACGTTCGTATTATGACCGTTCGATCGAAGAGCTACCGCCTCTCTCTTTCTCTCTGTTGTCGGCGACATGAAAGCCTGCCGTGAAATGCGTGGCGATTGTGTTCCCGCTTGTTCAACTGGCACAGGGAAGTGTGTGTTTTCAACCCTGCACCTATGCATACACACCAACAACATGAACCCATGTTTCATGTTCGTCTATAAACATACTACTTACACTCTTGTCGCAATGTGCAGATATGCATTCCCAAGTAGTTTTCATTTTTTTTTTTTTTTTTTTTTTTTTTTTTTTATTTCCATAAATTCATTCCTTCTATTTATTTAAAACATTGGATACAGTTTATATCTTATACAAGGGAAGCGAAATTTAAGAATTTAAGATTGAATTTTATTTCTTATTATTGGGACGAGATGAGCATCTAAATAATCAAATATTGAGAACTTTTGATTATAGCGATTGTAGTTTGTTTTCAAACAGAGTCAGTTGTTTGCGGGTTTGCCAACAATAGCTTTCATTGTTTCTTATTACATTGCCTGTAAAACAAACAACCTTGGCAGCTCAAGCTCACACGGACCGCGATCTTACATGTGTAATTTTTATACCTTGATTTTTAATTAAAGAATATATTATTATAGCAGCACCGAAGCTGATTTATTGCATTAGCATTTATGTCCCCGTTCGCTGCAGCTCTGCAATAAAACAAATACTTTCTGCTTTCCTTTGTACATTTACCGACAAGTATTTGGATACAGTGACTCTCAACAATTACTCCTCACTTTGATGAAATCAGAAGGAGACAATTTTTATACGAATAGAGACACAGGATTGCCACAGGTCAGGGAAAAGAATCAGGGAGAGAGTAGAATTGGTCAGGGAATTCAGGAAAAAGTCAGAGATTTTTATTAGAGTACTGGAAAAAATTGACTTTCGGAGAAATTCAATTTTGCAATTCAATTCTTTCAATTCAATTCAATTCAATTCAATTCAATTCAATTCAATTCAATTCAATTCAATATATCAAATATCAAGAATATTTAGTTAATTCTAATATAACTTTACTAAATTTCACATAAGTTTTTTTTAAAAACTAGTACTTTTTATATCAAAATTTTGCTGTGTCGCACTTTTTCCCCAATTTGTAAAATACTTCAATTCAATTATTTTCAAAAATGATAATAAAATTCTTCTCAGAAATTCAATTATTTTTGAAAATTTTAATAAATTTTTTTGCAACTATTCACTTATTTCCGCATAAATAATAAATAATAAAATTCTTCTCAGGAATTCAATTATTTTTAATGCAATTTTACAGGAATTGCTAAAAAAATGTAATTATTCCTAAAAATTTAATTTCAATTCCTCAATAAAATCAATTATTTAAGAAAAAGGTTTTTTTTTAAATTTTTTGAAAGAATTCAATTATTTACAAAAATATTAAAATTTTTCACAGGAATTCAATTATTTTCAAATATTTTAATAAAATTGTTCGAAAGAAATCAATTATTTTAAATACAATTTTAATTAAATATTCTTGAAATAATTCAATTATTCTTTTAGGTTTTAATAAAATTCTTCCCAAGAATTCAATTATCAACAAATAATTCTTCAAAACAATTCAATTATTAAAGATAAATAACAAAATTATTCCCGAAAATTCAATTATTTTGACGAATTTTAATAAAATTTTTGGCAAAATTCAATTATTTTCATAAATAACAATATTCATTACCTACAAGAATTCAATTATTTTAAAAAGTATTAAATTTTTTCTTGGAAATTCAATTATTTTAAAAAAATCTAATAAAATCGTTCGCAAGAATTCAATTATTTTCATATAATAAAATGCTTTTTAGGAATTCAATTATTTTTGAATATTTTAATAAAATTTTTTGCAACTATTCACTTTATTTCCGCATAAATAATAAAATTCTTCTCAGGAATTCAATTATTTTGAATGCAATTTTACAGGAATTGCTAAAAAAAATGTAATAATTCTTAAAAATTTCATTTTCTCGAAAAAATCAATTATTTAAAAAAAAGTTTTTTTTAAAAATTCTTTCAAAGAATTCAATTATTTACAAAAATATTAGAATTTTCACAAGAGTTCAGCTATTGACAAATTTTTTATAAATTTCTTTCGAATAATTCAATTATTTTCATAAATAATAAAATTTTTTTACAGAGATTCAATGAATTTCATGAATATAATAAAACTTGTTGCTGAATTTCAATTATTTTTAATACAATTTTAATCAAATTCATGCTCGAAAAATGTAATTTATTCTTAAAAATTTTATTAAAATTCGTCGAAAAAATTCAATTATGCTGATAAAATTCTTTTTAAGAATTCAATTTTTAGAAATATTCAATTATTCAATAAATTATGTATTTATTTTTATATTTAAATAATTGAATTCTCGTAGAATTTTATAATAAAAATTGGTTTAAAAATGAATTTTAGTTAAAATTTTAGATAATATTATTGAATATTAAAAGCATTACAGCATAAATTGAAATAATTGATTTTTCAAAAGGTTTCGAATGAAAATCTTTGATAATTGAAATTTTTCATACTTTTAACAGACAATTCTGTAGAAATAATTTTTTTGAAAAAATTTAATTGAATTTTCTTTTTAAATTCTTTCAATTTTTTATTTTCTAAAGTATTTAATTGAAGGATTTCCGAATAATCGAAATCTCGTAAAATTGCATTGTAAACAAATAGATTTGAAAATTCTTCAGGAACTTTTGCAATAATTATTAAAAATAATTGATAATTAATAATTGTTTTCTTTCGAAATCAATTAAAAAAAATGAATTAAAAAAAATCAAATTCAATAAAAAATTTTTAAAAATAATTACATGTTTCGAAGAATTTACTTAAAATTGTATTAAAAATAATTAAAATCGTGTAAAGAATTTTATTATTTATGAATAAAATTGAATTCTTATAAAGATTTTTACAAAAAATTTTTTATATAATTAAATTCTGTTTGTAAATTTTCTGAAAATAGTAGATATTGAAAAATCATTGAATTACGAAAAGTTTTCAAAAATACTATTACAATATTTTATTAAATTTTTTTGGAAATAATTGAATTCCTAAAACTTATTTTATTATTTATGAAAATAATTGAATTCTTGCGAACGATTTTATTAGAATTTTTAAAAATAATTGAATTTCCAAGAAAAAATTTAATACTTTTCAAAATAATTGAATTTTCGGGAATAATTTTGTTATTTATCTTTAATAATAATTGAATTCTTTCGAAGAATTATTTATGTAAATAATTGAATGCTTGAGAAGAATTTTATTAAAATCTAAAAGAATAATTGAATTATTTCAAAAAGATTTAATTAAAATTTAATTTAAAGTAATTTATTTCTTTCGAATAATGTTATTAAAATATCCGAAAATAATTGAATTCCTGTGAAAAATTTTAATATTTTTGTAAATAATTGAATTCTTCCAAAGAGTTTTAAAAAAAACAATTTTTTAAAAAATTGATTTTTTCGAGGAATTGAAATTAAATTTTTTAGAATAATTAAATTTTTTTAGCAATTCCTGAAAAATTGTATTAAAAATAATTGAAATCCTATGAAAAATTTTATTATTTATGAAATAATGAATTCCTGTGAAGAATTTTATTTAAATTTTTGTAAATAAGTTAATTTTGTTTTGAAAATTTTTTTGGAAATTTAAATTATTAGAAAACATGAAGATATCGATCACTCCGAGTCACCGACTTAGAGTGATGGATATCCTCATGTTTTCTAACAAAATTCTTATAAAGTTGTTGAATTTGAAATTTTTTGTAAATCCTAATTTCTATGGAATAATATAAATTTATTCATTTATACATTGGTACAAATAAATATTTTGAATTCTAAAAAAGAAAAAAGAAACTCGAAAACAAAATGACTCTTGCGAATACTTCTACTTCTCTGACTTCGTACATTCGTAAAAGGTACATTTATTTTATTGGCATTTTATTAATTAACTAATTTTTAACAATATACAGACAACATTTTTTTTCACATTTATAAAAGATAATTTAAGTGTCAATAAAACAATGCATCACGAATATGAAATACGAAATGCAAAAAAAATTTTGCCACTGAAATTGAGAGTTTGAGAGAAGATTTACACAAGTCATAAATGAATCAATCTCATTCTATTAAAATAGAATACATATGGATTATTTAAATATTCTCATCAACTATTCATCAGATTTAATTTCATGCTTCATTTCAAAGATGACATTGATTAAATTTTTCAAACCAAATTTATTGAAAATGTTAATTATTAAAAAAATTTCTAATTAAAGAGAACTTTGTATTAATAAAGAGAGCTTTATTAATTTCCCTGCTGCTGAATAGTTTAATAACTAATATTAAAAGTTTAAAGTTTATTTTCAAATAATCATTATAATTTGTTTTAAGAAAGAAATAATAATGATTATTTAAATAATAATAATGTAATTTTCCCTATACTTAATTTTCATCTTTAACTGCATAAAATATAATAATTCTGATATTTAGGGTGTAGAATCTACTGTTTTAGATTGAATGGAAAATTTGAGGGTTGGCAGTGCTAGTGAGGTCCGCTTAACTCTAACTTAACTCAAGTGGATGTGGAGTAAAGTGGAGAGCAGCTGATTCGATCATGATAATTCCTCGAATGAAATTTACCGCCAACCATCACGCACGCAATGCCACTAACGGAGAGGCTTCTGTCTGGTTACTAAGCGCTCAGTTGTGAGGGATGTTCGTTTCGAGTCCACAGGGGTGCCAATCTAATAATACCAATTGACTCTAGCCACTGTCGAAGGCTCGATTTGTGGTTACTTTCATCTAACATGTACCATTTTCCTTTTTCTCTCGCCACTAAATTAACTGCAACAGTTTTTCCATTAATCACATAGGTTCAAATCATTTTAGGTATTATACACTAGAAAAATAAATCATATGAAAATCTTCATCAAATCAACTTCTTACTAAATGGGAAACGTTCTTAAATAGTTATTTTCGTGACAAGGGCGCAAAATAGGTGATTTCGCCAAAGTCGTAATCACCTTTGCGCCCATGATGCGAACATAATTTTTTGTCCTAACTGCATGGAAAGTATGGCATTGAGGGCACGCACGATTAAACGCTCATATTAGTTAAAAATTAAGCTCTATATAAACATTATATCGAATGAAGTCTATAATGATAGAAGTTTTAAAATAGAAATAAAAAAATAATGTATTCTGGAAACATAGTATTTATTTAGAACGTAGTAATTAATAATTAAACAAAACTGAAACAAGAACTTTTAAAATTGACAATTTTGATAAACGAAATGGGAACAAAACCAAATGTCTCATAATTTTTTTTAGAGAAAATAAAAAAAAATTGCAAATTTTTAAAGGTAAAATAAAACAAGTTGAAAATATTTGCAGTTCTATAGTCAACTTAAAAAGAAAGTCGAAAATGTCGCATTTTAATGAAGAAAATCAAATTATTAACAAGAGGGCGCAAAATACTTTTCCGCCCGCTCGGAGGTAGGGGAAGCGGGCGGAAAATACTTTACCGCCCGCTGACGTCATACAAGCGGGCGCAAAATACTTTTCCGCCCGCTTCCCCCACTCCCGGGCGTAATGTGTTACTTTGCGCCCGCCTTAAGTGCCCGAAATGACATACTTTCCGTGCAGGTAGGACAAAATAGTTATTATCGTATCAAGGGCGCAAAACAGGTGATTGCGACGATGGCGAGATGAAGGGACCGAGGGGACATTTTCGCGCCCGAGGCGAAGCCGAGGGTGCGAAAGTGTCCCCGAGGTCCCGAATTCTCGCCAAAGTCGTAATCACCTTTGCGCCCATGTTGCGAACATAATTTTTTGTCCTAACTGCATGAAAAGTATGGCATTGAGGGCACGAGCGAAGCGGGCGCAAAAGTACAGCAAGCGGGCGTAAAAGTACTTTTGCGCCCGCTTGTGTGACGTCAGCGGGCGTAAAAGAACTTTTGCGCCCGCTATCCCGACCCCGGGCGAGAATCAGTTACTTTGCGCCCACCTTAAGTGCCCGAAATGACATACTTTTCGTGCAGGTAGGACAAAAAAACTATTTAACGTTTTCGGGGACATATTACATTAACTAAATGATTTGGTGGGAGAGTTTTCATTATCATTATGTCATATCATAATAACATTTCACTGAATCATATTTAGAGTGTTTACATACAGTATATTTTATGATACGTAAATTTGGTGTTAATTATATATCTGAATGTAATTCGTCTTAGTGAACTGAGCAGTAACTCAAGTTCTTAACAAGTTATACATACATTGGAATCTCTACCATGCGCAATTCTAGTATTATAAGTACCAAATGGATAGTTTTTGTTTCACTTTGATGCTTTCAAATTAACTGTGCGGACATTTCTCACTCTCAAGAGCTTACGCTTATTTTCAGCCAAGCCACAACATTTAAGCGAGTCTATTTATGCCTAAAGGTAGACCTGATGAAAAGGCCAGCACACAGTTGATTTTTGGAGATTTTTGCATAAATAAAATTATTTATAAAAATAAAAACACTTGACGCATACTAATTAGATTGATTCGATTAATTCTAGATTCTAGAAGCGACAACTGGGTCACCTTAATAAAAATTACTTTTTTTTTGTTACGTGCTTTTGAAAAATTAGTTTTAAAATTTTTGAGCACATGGCTCGAACTGGGTCCGTAAATCCTGTAAAGATCCGTAAAAGTCATTTTTTTTTTTTAAAAGGTCCGTAAAGTCCATAATTTGATTGAGAAAAGACGAAACATTCGTAAATTTTACTACTTAATTTGGAGAATTTTAGAGAAATTAGCAAATGATTGCAGAAATTTAATTATTTTCAAAATTAGTCAAATTCTTCGCAAAAATTCAATTGCGATCAAAGATTTTAAAAAAATTCTCGTCAAAATTTCAATTATCTTTAGAAATAATTAAATTCTTCAACAAAATTCAATTATTTTCAAAAAATTTTAATAAAATTCTTGGCAAAATTTCGATTACTTTCAAAAATTTTCCTCAATTCAATGATTTTTTATATTCACTATTTTAATCAAATTTTCCAAAAGAATTCAATCATTTTAAAAATATTAATAAAATTCTACGCAAACCTTTAATGATTTTCATAAAATAATACAAATTTCACAGGAATACAATTATTTACAAATTTTTTATAAATTTCTTCACAATCATTCAATTATTTTCGCATAAATAATAAAATTTTTACAGGGATTCAATTATTTTCGTAAAAAATAAAATTCTTTTTAGGAATTCAATTCTTTTTATAAATAATAAAACTCATTGCAGAATTTCAATTATTTTTAATATAATATTTTAATCAAATTCCTTGAAAAATTTTATTAAAATTTGTCGAAAAAATTCAAAAAATTATTTATTTTTGTATTTAAATAAATTGAATTTTAGTACAATTTTCTAATAAAAATTGATTTAAAAATGTATTTCAGTTAAAATTTTAGATTAAAATATTTAATATTAAAAGCATTAAAGCGTAAATTTTTAAAAAATAATTGAATTTTGAAAAGGATTTAAATTAAAATTTTTAAAAATATGAAGTCTTCATATTTTTAACTAACAATAAATTCTGTGGAATTAATTTTTTTGAGAAATTCAAATTCAATTGAATTATTCTCAAAAATTTTAATACAATTTTTGGTAAAATTTCAATTATATTTTATTCAAAAATTGTCCTCAATTAAATGATTTTCAATATTTATTATTTTAATAAAATTTTCCAAAAGAATGCAATTATATAAAAAAATTATTTATTTATTTATTAATTTATTTGATAAAATTTTACACAAAAATTTAAATATTTTCATAAAATAATAAAAATTTCACATGAATTCAATTATTTTCATAAATAATAAAACTTTTACATAGATTCAAATTATTTTCGTAAATACTAAAATTATTTATAGAAAAATGAATTTCATTAAAAATTTTAGATTATAATTGAATATTAAAAGCATTATAGCGTGAATTTTTAGAAATAGTTGAAAATTTGAAAAGGTATCATATTGAAAATCTTGGAAAGTTTGAATTTTTCATACTTTTAACTAACAATTCTGTAGAAGAAGTAATTTTGTTTAAAAACGCTTATTTGAATTTTACTTCAAATTAATTATTCAATTATTTACAAGTTTTTTATAAATTGCTTCGCAATCATTCAATTATTTTCCTAAATAAAAAAAATTTTTACAGGTATTCAATTATTTTCGTAAATAATTAAATTCTTTTTAGGAATTCAATTATTTTCAAAAATAATTAAATTCTTTTTAGGAATTCAATTATCTTCATTCTTCTCAAAAAAATTAATTCCACAGAATTGTTAATTACAAAAATGTAGAATTCAGATTTTCAAAGATTTTAATTTAAAACCTTTTCAAAATTCAATTATTATAAAAAAATTCACACTCTAATGCTTCTAATACAATTATTTTTAATACATTTTTAATGTATTCTTTGAAAAATGCAATTATTTATTAAAATTTTATTGAAATTTGTCAAAAGAATTCAATTTGAAGAAACATTCAATTATTCAATAAATTATTTATTTTTATATTTAAATAATTAAATTCTATAGTAGAATTTTTTAATAGAAACTGATTTAAGAATAAATTTGAGTTAAAATTTTAGATTATAATTGAATATTAAAAACATTATAGCGTGAATTTTAATAAATAATTGAATTTTGAAAAAGGTTTCAAATTCAAATCTTTGAAAATCTGAAGTTTTCATATTTTTAACTAACAATTATGTGGAATTAATTTTTTTGAGAAAGTTTAATTGCGGATTGTTTTTTGAAATTATTTCAAGTTTATATTTCCTAATATATTGGAAATCCTATTTAATTGAAGAATTTACGAATAATTGAAATTTTGTAAAATTGACTTGTAATCAAATGAATTTGAAAATTTTCAAAGAACTTTTTTAAAAATTATTAAAAATAATGCATTTATAGAAGAATAATTTTAGTTGAAAACACGAAAAAAAATTTTAATTTTGGAAGAGTTACAAATTATTGCACAAATTCATTTATTTTATCAATTTATTTGATCAATTATTTAAAAATTTGTTGATAAAATTCTTTATGGGAATTGAATTTTAAGAAATATTCAATTATTCAATAAATTATTTATTTGCATTTTATTTGTATTTAAATAATTGAATTCTCGTTGAATTTTTTAATAAAAATTGATTTAAAAATGAATTTCACTTAAAATTTTAAATTATAATTGAATATTAAGAGCATAGCTTGATTTTTTAAAAATTGTTGAGTTTTGAAATTAATTTTTTTTGAGAAAGTTTAATAATTAATTTTTTTATATTAGGGAACGTTTACAAATGATGTCACGTTTTTGGGGTAAACGTAATAACACAATGTATTTTTCACATGTGAAATTGCATGAAATTGCGCGACAGGGGGAGGGGGAAGGGTTGAAAATCACAAAAAATTGCGTGACATCATTTGTGAACGCTCCCTTATTGGAAGTTTTTATTTTTTAATATATTTAATTTAAGAATTTACGAATAATTGAAATTTCGTAAAATTGAATATTGTAAACAAAATGGATTTGAAAATTGTCAAAGAACTTTTTCGAAAATTATTAAAAATAATCGATTTAAAGAAGAATTTTAGTTAAAAATTGTTGAAAATAATAATTGAATTGATAATGATTTTATCACTCGATCATCTTTAATTATTACGAAACATGAAGAAATCGATGACTCTGAGTCGAAGACTCGGAGTTATCGATATCTTCATGTTTTATAGTTATAAAAATTTAATTTCTAGTTTTAAGTAAAATGTTTTCTTATTTGACTCATCGGACTGGTTATATTTTTGTCAGTAATCCGTAATTTTTCTTTTTTGTTCCGTAAAATCCGTATTTTTAACTAATTTCACTGGTTCGAGCCCTGTTAGCACAACGGCTAAGTTTGAAAGGTTTATGTAACATTAAAAAATGAATTATATACATAAAATAAAGTCAAGTCTATGCAATAAGTTTAAAAGTAAAGGTGTTATACGTGTGGTCGAACAAGTGCAGAAACCATAATAAACTCAAGTTCTGCGGCCTGCGGCGATTTGCGTGGCTCTCGACACGTGGATATTGTTTTTGAAAACATCGTTACAGAGGATGACTGTCAGTTGTGTTTGCGGGCACTCGTCGCCACGCACTCTCCTGCACGTGTAATCACATTATTACCGATGTGCGTTACGCATTTGCTCGCTTTCCCGCACCGGGGACGGTTACAATGGCGCGTGTTTTTATAGCAAGCTCATGGCGGCCATTGTTACGTCATTATTCGTGTCTCGAATCCATAGGGTCCCCTGATCCCCGAATACACTGAAGCTTCACCCTCTGGCAAAGGGCTGGTGCCTGTTGTGCTCGTTCCTCACTGAGGTGTTACGTGACCCGGTTTAGACAAAGAACTACTCTTTGTAGCCAAACTCCCCTTTTTTTTCAAGCACTCTCACCCGTCACAAAATCATTGACTTTAAATTATTGCATTCATAACTTTCGTAAATATTTCTGTTTATTTACGCGACTAATGAAAATAAACGAGAAATGTATCTTCAACAAATGAGAGAGAAAGAGAGAGGGAATATTCTTTCTATAAGAAAAGTTTAAAGTCTCAAAGCTGAAAAATAGCTTTTTTGTTGGGGGTCTTTTAATTAAAAAAGGAAACCATCTTCATTTCGTAGGCTTTCACATTTGGAAGTGTTTCATTCTGATTTATCCCTGATCACAGTTTTCATATCAGACCCCAACATTGACAAAATTTCTACACGGGATTTTGTGTGTTTAGCAAAAAATAAAGGAAGAAATTTGATATGCTAATGATTTGTGGTCGGAGGTAGCAGAGATTAAATGTAGGTAAACAGAAACTGAGACTGTGAATTAAAGATGTTGAAGATGAAAGGTGTTTGATTTAAAAGTTACAGCCCTGGTTTTTGAAAAAGTCTGTCACTCGGTTCGCCAATGAGCATCACTCAGGGTAGTTGGTCTCATCAGTCACCCATCTGGCACTTTGACGATCCATCCATGCGTAGTGCGTTACAGCATGCTCTGTCGTGCATTTGACTATATCGACAATGAGCACAACATGTCTGAATAACAGCCAAGGGTGCAAAGGATAGGCGGGAGTAAGAAAGATAAAAAAAGGACAAAATGATTGACAGGCGTTGTGTCTCTATGAAAATTGACTTACAAATCTCCGTTCAAATTTTTCCTTTTCGTCACACTATTATAGATTCATTTGTTTGAATCGTCTATAGTTTAAAATTCATCATAAAGTCTGTTATTTATGGTAAATTTTGAATATTTGAAATTCTTGACAATTAATTAGAAAAAATAAGTAATGTTAGAAGTATTAAATTTTTTATTTCATTTACACATGTTTCGTTGAAATCGGGTGGACTATTGTGAGAAATGGTAATGAACACAGGGGACTTGACAGTAGACGATCAGTCATCAAATAGCACCGCTTGTGAGTGCCATGACAAAAACGTGCCTTATCGCACTTAGTCTTCAACAGACTTGTAATGAGCTTCGGGGTGGTTTCAAACTTGAGGTAAAATGTGCAATTATTTATCTCTCCCATATTTGTACACACTGACCTATAGGATAGTGCTAGTAAGTTTGGTCGGAATATTCAAAATATCTCAAATTGAGTAATAATTAGTGAAAAGCGACTTTATGTAGAAACAGGTTTGCCACAGGTCAGGGAAATCAGGGAATTCAGAAAAAAGTCTGGGAAAGTAGAATTGATCCCGTCAACAATTAAATTATCTTTATAAATAAATAGCGAAATTCTTCTCAAGAATTAAATTATTAAATCAAAAATTTTAATAAAATTCTTGGCAAAATTTCAATTAACTAAAGAAAATTTAATAAAATTCTTCGCATGAATTCAATTGTTTTCAAAAATTATTATTTAAATTTATTCTTCTCAGAAATTCAATTATTTTTAAAAGTTTTAAAAAAAATTCTTTAAAACATTTTCAATTATTTTCAAAAATTGTTATAAAATTCTTTAATATAATAAATTTTAGTAAAATTTCAATTAAATTTCTTAAAAGGAATTAAATATTTTCAAAATTTGTTAATAAAATTCTTCGTAAAAATTAAATTTTAAGAAACATTCAATTATTAAATAAATTGTTAATTTTTTTGTTTAAATAATTGAATTCTCGTAGAATTCAATTATTATGTTTTAACTAACAATTCTGTAGAAATAATTTTTTTTTTTTTTAAAAAGTTTAAATGAATAATAATTGAAGTAATTTATTTAAAGAAGAATTTTATCTGAATATTGTATAAAATAATTTCAGTAAAAATTTAGATAACAATTTGAATATTAAAAGCATTATAGCGTAAATTTTAATAAATAATTGAATTTTGAAAAGGTTTGAAATTAAAATCTTTAAAAATCTGAATTATTCATATTTTTAACTAACAATTCTGTGGAATTCATTTTTTTTTTAGAAAGTTTAATTGCCGATTTTTGAAAAAAATTATTTGAATTTTTTATTTTATATATGTAATGTATATTTAATTGAAGAATTCAAGAATAATTAAAATTTTCTAAAATTGAATTGTAAACAAATAAATTTGAAAATTTTCAAAAAACTGTTTCAAAAATTATTAAAAATAATGCATTTATAGAAGAATTTTAGTTCAAAAATACGAAAAAATATATATAATTTTGAAAAAATTACAAATTATTGCAGAAATTCAATTATTTTCATAAATAATAAAATTTTTTATAGAATTTCAATTATTTTTAATTTTAATAAAATTTTAATTAAATTTATCGAAAAATGTAATTATTCTTATAAAATTATATTAAAATTAGCCGAAAGAATTCAATTATTTAAAAATTTGTTGATAAAGTTCTTTATGAGAATTGAGAATTGAATTTTAATTTCAATTATTGAATGAATTAGGTATTTTTTTGTATTTAAATAATTGAATTCTCGTTGATTTCAAATTATTATTTTTCGTACTTATTTAACTAACAATTCTGTAGAATTAATTTTTTTTGAAAACATTTAAATGAATAATAATTGAAGTAATTGATTTAAAGATGAATTTTATTTGAAAATTGTAGAAAATAATAATTGAATTGAAATGATGAAAATAATTTTGAAAAAATTACAGTAACAATATTTTTATAATAATAAATTAATGATTTTGTCACTCGGTCATCTTTAATTCTTATAATAAAGAAATTATCCATTTCTTTATGATCCATTTCTTATAATAAAGAAATTATCCATTTCTTTATGTTTTATAATAATGTTCTTATCAGTTATTCAATTTGAAAGGGTTTGAATTAGAAATGTTTGAAGATCTCAATTCTACTGAAAAACAATAATGATTTATTTAAAAATGAAGTTTTTGATGTTTTGAAATAATTTTACTTTTGAAGAAATTCGTAAATAAATGTAATAGAACATTTTTTTGAGTATCTAGTAATTTTTAGAGTGAATCAGAATATTCTTTAGGGTCAGGGAAAAAGTGAAAGTTGTGTTTGTAAATCAGGGAAAAGACAGGGAAAAATAAATTAAAATTTTTGTGACAACCCTTCAAAAGCACTATATATGTGTCAAATTTTTGAAAGTTAACTAAATGACTATAATTTACAAGTAATAACGTTTGAAAAAGTTGTGGTCGCCATTAGGTTCATATTATGTTATTTATGAAAATTGCATATTAATTTGATGTTCTTAGGAGTACTATCAGTTTTCGACTATAATAAAAAGAACCGCCCAACATGATGATGGCTGCTGAGAATAGATGAACAGTCTGAGAGTCGCCACACAAGACGTTAGTCTTTTTCGATTTTCATGATCGCGCAGTCTCTTCAATATAGATCATGTAATGGAGATTCCTGCAATTGAAGTTACGACTTTATAGGGGCGATGGTGTTTAAACAAACCGACGGTTTTCACTTTATAGCTAGTCCTCACTTCGCGGAAGCCACACGGGTTGTGTGTTAAAACGAGGGGAATTTGCTTCTTTACCGCTGAAATAACAAATAGTTGAAAGACCTCGTTTGTGAGCCAAAAATTAGAGAGAAATTTAAATTAAGAAGGGCTTCATTGGAAAATTTTCTACTTTGTGGTTAACAAGTTAAATTCGAGAAGAACAATATTTATGTATTTCAAAATTAATCCTTTGACTTCTTTAGTATTTTGGGTTCAATTCGAAAGTAAGTATTTTTACAAACTGGTTTCTTGTTTTTTAACATTGTTTCTTAAACATTTCTGAAAATATAAATATAAAATATAACATTAGTAGGATTTTTGTTCAGTCAGTCCTTTACTATTAGTAAAGGATTGTTTACTACAATGTTGTTGACTAACAGCTGACAGTTAAAACTTTCTGCTTCTACATTTCCCCGTTGAATTCTTTTGCCTCATGTTTCGCAAGTTAAAGCTAATCGAGAAAAGACGTCCGTTATTTCTACCTTGGGCAAACAAACGTAATCGACTACAAAGGGAATTCCTCGGTAGGGGAGGATTCTCTCCTAGCACATCAGGGTCGGAAGATCAAGCTCCCGAAGAAATTCGAGAAATGTTTCGACAATTATTGTATATGCCTATTGTAATACAAATTATAAAACTTGATCATGATGGAGTCATGAAAAATCATTAGGCAAAGATATTCAATTTTGAATTTAGTTTTCGTCATCAATGTGGAATTAAGAGCAAGTGTTAATTTATTTGGTGTATATCTGGGACAAACTGTCAACTCATTATGTCGATATTCATTGGTCGGAAGAGATAACAAAACGTACAAGCAAAGATTTCACGCATGTGCAACCGCAAAGATAGATTGAATGTCCTGACATTATTCCAACTTAAAACCTATGGGGGCGAGACGGCTGGTAATAGTAATAATGTAAAGTAGTCGAGCGTCGCGTGGTTTGATTTCTGACAATGGGATCGGCCAGAGAACCCTAGGCCTGTAAAATGCACAATATCATCAAATTTCATTATCGATATAATAATGCCGGCTTAATTCGGTGCGCACCCTTCAATGTAACAAAGCTCTTCCCTTGGGGTCAGTCTCAACCGAGAAAGCATCACGTTTCAATTTTACATTTTGCAACTTCTATTCCCGATTCTAAAAGTTTTAACTCATTTTATTAATTTGTTGTTAATATTTGTTAATATTTGTTAATATTTCAATTAGCTTCGAAATTGTCAGAATTAAAAAATTTTAGCTTCTAAATGAGCCTTAACAATAATTATAGTGGCGGAATTCCATTATAACGATACGAAAGAAAGTCAAGAGGAAAAAAATGATTGGACAATGTAATATAACTCGTGATTTTATGGCATGACTGGGATGAAAGTTAGGCAAGGTAGGTTAGGAAGCGTGCTCAGCTCCACATGGTGCCGCTGGCCTTTAGCAGCCTGAAACGAACACAGGGGCTGATGCAGGCAAGCAGGCAGTCACAGCACACTGCGAAGAATAATTCACACACACTCTCGCGCTTGGTTCCAGCGGCTGTCAACCAGCCATCACTCTCGAACGCCTATGAATAATCATATCAGCCAATCTCATATTCATGTTCGTTCGCCAACGGGATTGAGATTGGTGCACGTGAATTTGTCACTGCCACCTTCCAATGTGTGTATATATGCCCAATTTGTTTTATGCCATCCGGACAGAAGGGTCACTTCCGTCTTATTGTAAAATGTACCTTTAATATATATATAATCCAACATAGTAGAAATTAGGAAAAATTTCAATTTTCCTTTCTTTTGGATTAGCAGGGCTCGAACTATGTCCGTAAATCCCGTAAAAGTTCTTAAATTTGCTTCAAGTCTGTAAAAGTCATCATTTTTTTAAAAAAAGGTCCCTACACTGTAAAAAGAAAGGTACTAATTTAGTACCAAAAGTGGTACTAAATCGTAATTTGGTTCTATTTTAGTACCGAAATCAGCTCTAATTTAGAACCTTTTTTTTATAGTGTAAAGTTCGCAATTTGATAGAAAAAAGACAAAAAGTTAATAAATTGTATACGATATAATTTGGAGAATTTTTGCAGAAATTACAAATGATTGCAGAAATTCAATTATATTCAAAATTAATAAAATTCTTCGCAAAAATTCAATTATATTCCAAAATTTTTTAAAATTCTCGTCAAAATTTCAATTATCTTTAGAAATATAATAAAATTCTTATCCAAAATTCAATTACATTCCAAAATTTGAATACAATTCTTGGTAAAATTTTAATTATTTTTAAAAAATTTTTAATACAATTCTTAGCAAAATTTCAATTATTTTCAAAAATTTTCCTCAATTCAATGATTTTCAATATTTATTGTTTTAATAAAATTTTACAAAAGAATTCAATTATATAAAAAAATATTTGATAAAATTCTACGCAAAAAATTAAATATTTTCATAAAATAATAAAAATTTCACAGGAATTCAATTATTAAGAAATTTTTTTAATAAATTTCTTCGCAATAATATTCAATTATTTTCATAAATAATAAAACTTTTACAGCGATTCAAAATTATTTTCGTAAATACTAAAATTATTTGTAGGAAAATGAATTTCATTGAAAATTTTAGATTATAATTGAATATTAAAAGCAATATAGCGTGAATTTTTAGAAATAATTGAAAATTTAAAACGGTTTCATATTGAAAATCTTGGAAAGTTTGAATTTTTCATACTTTTAACTATAACAATTCTGTAGAAGAAGTAATTTTTTTGAAAACGCCTATTTGAATTTTACTTGAAATTATAATTATTCAATTATATTTACAAGTTTTTTTTATAAATTTCTTCGCAATCATTCAATTATTTTCATAAATAAATAAAATTTTTACAGGGATTCAATTATTTTCGTAAATAATTAAATTCTTTTTGGAATTCAATTATTTTCAAAAATAATTAAATTCTTCGCAGGAAATCAATTATGTTGAAAATTTTTTACAAATGCTCGTCAAAATTTTAATTATCTTTAGAAATAATTCAATTCTTCTTCGAAATTCAATTATTTTCAAAAATGTTCCTCAATTCAATGATTTTTAATATATGTACTATTTTAATAAAATTTTCCATTAAATTCAATTATTTAACAAAAAATTAATAAAATTCTTCGCAAACCTTTAATTATTTTCAAAAAATAATAAAAATTTAACAGGTATTCAATTATTTACAAATTTTTTATAACTTTATTCGCAATCATTCAATTATTTCCATAAATAATAAAATTTTTAAAGTGATTCAATTATGTTCAACATTTTTTACAAATTCTCGTCAAAATTTCAATTATCTTTAGAAATATGTAATTAAATTCTTCTCCGAAATTCAATTATTTTCAAAAATTTTCAAAATTCAATTATTATAAAAAATTCACCCTCTAATGCTACAATTATTTTTAATACATTTTTAATGTATTCTTTGAAAAATGCAATTACTTATTAAAATCTGTCAAAAGAATTCAATTTAAAGAAACATTCAATTATTTAATAAATTATTTATTTTTATATTTAAATAATTAAATTATAGTAGAATTTTCTAATAAAAATTGATTTAAAAATCGATTTTAGTTAAAAATTTTGATTATAATTGAATATTAAAAGCATTAGAGTGTGCATTTTTTTATAATAATTGAATTTTGAAAAGGTTTTAAATTAAAATCTTTGAAAATTTTAATTTTCCATTTTTGTAATTAAAAATTCTGTGGAATTAATTTTTTTGAGAAAGTTTAATTGCCGATTTTTTTAAAAATTATTTAAATTTTTGATTTTATACGTAATGTATTTAATTGAAGAATTCAAGAATAATGGAAATTTTGTAAAATTGAATTGTAAACAAATGAATTTGAAAATTTTCAAACAACTTTTTCAAAAATTATTAAAAATAATGGATTTATAGAAAAATTTTAGTTATAAACACTAAAAAAATCTAATTTTAGAGAAGTTAAAAATTATTGCAGACATTCAATTATTTTCATAAATAATAAAACTCATCGCAGAATTTCAATTATTTTTAATACAATTTTAATCGAATTTCTCGAAAAATGTAATCATGAGAATTGGATTTTAAGAAACATTCAATTATTCAATAAATTATTTTTTTCTGTATTTAAATAATTGAATTCTCGTTGAATTTTTTTAATAAAAACTGATTTAAGAATAGATTTTAGTTATAATTTTAGATAATTATTGAATATTAAAAACATTACAGTATGGATTTTGAGAAATAATAGAATTTTCAAAAGGTTACAAGTTCAAATCTTTGAAAATTAAAATTTTTCATACTTTTAACTGACAATTCTGTAGAATTAAGTTTTTTGAAAAAGTTCAATTGAATTTTCTTTTGAAATTCTCTGAGAATTTTTATTTTTTAAATATATTTAATTGAAGGATTTCCGAATATTTCAAATTTCGTAAAATTGAATTGTAAATAAATAGATTTGAAAATTCTTAAGAAACTTTTGCAAAAAATGGTTAAAAATAATTCTAATTGATTTCTTTCGAAGAATTTTAATAAAAGTTTTGAAAATAATTACATGTTTCAAAGAATTTACTTAGAATTGTATTAAAAATAATTAAAATCCTGTGAAGAATTTTATTATTTATGAATATATTTGAATTCCTGCAATGAATTTTTACAAAAGTTTTTTTAAATAATTGAATTCTGTTTGGAAAATTTGATTAAAATAGCGTGCAATAATTGAATTTTGAAATTAATTTTTTTTGAAAAAGTTTAATTGTATTTTTTCCATATTATTTGAAGTTTTTTTTTCTAATATATTTAATTGAAGAATTTTCGAATAATTGAAATTTTGTAAAATATTGTAAATATTGTAAATATATTGTAAAATATTTTAGAATTGTCAAAGAACTTTTTTGAAAATTATTAAAAATATTTGATTGAAAGAATAAGTTTAGTTAAAAATTCTTAAAAATAATAATTGAATTGAAATAATGAAAATAATTTCGAAGAAGTACAATATTCTTATAATATAAAATCATGATTTTATCACTGGGACATCTATAATTATTATAAAACATGAAGAAATCGATAACTCCGAGTCTTCGACTCGGAATTATCGATTTCTTCCTGTTTTATAGTTATGAACAAAATTTAATTTATAGTTTTAAGTAAAATATTCTTTTATTTGAGTCGAACTTTATATTTTTGTCAGTACCTAATAATTGGTCCGTAATTTTTCATTTTTCGCCCGTAAAAGTCCGCATATATTTTTAAATACTTTCACTGGGTTCGTGCCCTGAATTAGAAAGAAAGATGTCTCAAAAGATTGTTACCTTCAAATCAGTATCAAGTGCATGGGATCAGATTTACTGCGTAGTTTATTTATATTATTTTATATTATAAAAATAAGGCAAAAGTCTTGGGTTTGTCAATACGTTTTCCAAACGTTATTTAAAAAGTTAGTCACAGTTTTTGAAAAGTTTTGGTTTACGATTGAGAATCTCTGAAAGCATTTATGCTGAACAAAGTCTTTCCATGAGGAGAAGGATAGAAATTGTTTGTGATTGGTGGTGAGTATAGGGAGAAACAGGAAAGAATTCTCTAGTCAGCTGCTTTCCTTGCAAATTTAGCCCTTAGGATCAAAGTGACGGGGCTCCGACCCGCAGGCGCAAAAAGGGCACCTAAACGGGTCCCGCGTTGCCGTTTAAATTGATTTACCTCAGTTTTTCCGCCTCAGGTAGTCCCTTTTCACTATTCACCGACCTCAACTCACCTTTAACTGTTTAACAATAACGTTACTTATAGAACTGGGGTAAAATTTCCGATTTTGCTCACTTTCTCTTTTGAGTTTCACAAAAAAATGTTTGATACGATGTGTAATTTTTGAAAATTGAATTATTTTAGTGATGTTGCGAACTATTAAATAAAGTTGTAGGTTATTAACATTAAATCTGATATTCATAGGAATCGAAAGGTAGATTAGTTTGGGTCGATATGTACTAGTCACTCTGGTATACGATATAAAATATTGATCGGAAAATCAGCTTATGTTAACGTTAGTCGGCGAATTTCGAGTCTCCTGGAAGATTACCAGTTTTAGGGTGCAGAAAGCAAGTCATGCCAAGTAATTGCTCCTGTGCCTACATATTTACATCGAGTGTTGTAGACACTCCGGAGTACCAAAGTCCTTTTTTTATTCATGGCTTGAAAAATGTCATGGGCGTCCCAGTGTTTACCGAACAACCCCACCTGGGTTCGATGTTTACTCACCACTCACTCGAGCTCTTCTTCTCCGACTCTAATGCAATTATTACACTTATTATAATTAATTTATTTTAATTACTTAATAGCTCTGGCAATTGGTTTTGTATTAACATTATACGCGACAAAGTGGAAAAGTTAAGGGCCATGCCAATTGTAAACATTATCGGCATGGCCTTGAACTAAAGCTCTCATTAAAATGAAATTGCTTGCCAGATTTGATAAAAATGATTAGATATGTGTAGAATAAAACAATCGTATATCTACTTTTGACACGGTCGTGAGAAAATGCGTGTTAAAATCATAAAAAAACACTCAACTACGACATTTGGAGTTTACGAACGTTGAGCGAGTAGTCGTAAAGTTTATCGCGAGGATCGACTTTCTTTCTCACTTGCTTGCTCATCTCTTCCCGGGATTGTCAAAATAGCCAATCTTTATGCTACTTTTATAGCCAAGTATATTCGTTGCCGCCAATACTCGGGTTACGAGCTTTTATTCAAGTTGATATCTCTTGGGCTGGTAACATGTATAGGGAAGAGTAGATTGTAATTGTCGTTAATTTCTATCTTGATTTAAGTAAAAAAAAAATTTAAATTGTTATTTCATTTTTATGTAGGTCATTGTGTGAAGAGGAATTTTAAGAAGGAGGAGAATTCACTTTTATGCGTGTTATTTTAGTGTAGAAATAATTTTAAATTATTTGAGAAATACTGAAAAATTTGATCCATCATAATCTGTCACCCTACTCTAGTGCTAAATCCAGCACCGTCAAAAGGCCTTGCTGTAAGTGTGTAACGAGTCAGGGGACGTAAGGGGAAAGACGCCTTTTTCCTGTGGAGATGACAAACACATGGCGAGCAAACGCGCCACACAAGAAAGACTTTACCCCACAGGGGGCCCACGTGCGCATTTCGACAGTTCTACCAACCATACCCCAAGTCTCGAGTTACACTTTTTGGCCGCTCGCTCGCTCGTCCAGACCGCATTGAGTAGAGGTCTAAAAAGGTCGAGAGTATCTTTCATTTTCCATTCGTAACTTGTGTTTAAATTGACAACTTTTCAGAATTTCAGCATATCCCAAATTTTTGAAATTTTGAACAACGTATCTGACTTTTAGTACATTTTAATTATTACAGCAAAACATACTTCAAGTTTTGTAGTGGAAACGTTAATGTTAGCTAATGATACTAACGTTAGGCTAACGTTAGGCTAACGTTAATCTAACATTTTTTGGTCACTAACATTAGATTAACGTTAACCAAATGTTAGTCTAACGTTAATATCATTAGCTAACGTTTTTGAATACAATAAATAAATAAAACAGTGTCTATTTTTTTTTTGCCAAATCAGAGAATTAAAAATGTTTCTTTATACCTAAGGAGTTAAGACTCCTAAGATATAAAGAATATCGCGAATAAAAGTAAAATTAAATACTAGTCATATAGGGAAAATTTTATGAATTCGTTCCGAGAGGTGTATGGTTGTTCTCCATTATGGGGGCACGTGTCTCGCCTAACCTTTTAGGTTAGAAAGGGCGCGTGGCCAAAAGTCTCAACCTACAATTACCGGCACCTCCTCTAAGGCTTCCTAAAGACCCTTGTTTCACGGACTAAAAATCCCTTCCGAACAACCGGCTATAAAATTATCGCCCGGAAGTTCTTTTAGTTTTCGAGGTCTCCATTTTACGTGTGCCGAGAAAAAAAGTTTCCTTGCTTTATATACTTGTAAACCTTTCATCAGCATAAATAAATTTATCACGAGCGTCAATAAAACCATAAAATTTCTCGAACAATTTGGGAAAAGTATTCGTAAGTTTAGAATTTAAACATATTTTTAAGAATTGAAATCCAATATTAGAATTATTATTAACATTGTCCACCATCGATTTTTAATGTTTTTTGTTTCTCTCGATATAAAATCGGTTAAAGAGAAAGTCTAAGTAATAAATTTAAGTCTTAATTTTCTCGTCGAATCTACAAGTGCTATTATAATATTTATAAGTTTATAACTCGCAGTAGCATGTCGTATCATATGCTGGTAGTCGATAACAGATAATCTGATAATGTGCGAAAATACGTAAAAATGGAAATAAAAAAAAATATATATATATATAGCAGAAGGAGAACTGAAATAAACTGAAAATATAACAGGAAACCAGGAAGATAATTATTGTCGCGAAATTAAACAAAATTGTAGTTATTAAAATAACTACAACTGCAACGTTCACAAAATTAAATACATAAATAGAATGTATAACTTTTAATTCATTGTAATGCAGTAAATGTCAATATACATGGAGAATTTAATAATGAATGTTGATTTTAAACGAAGGAAAGCTTTCAGGCGTTTATCGTATGCTAATAGGAAATTAAATTAATTTTACAGCCCGTTGTATTGGTATATACAAGCCGAACAGGTGTATAAAACAGTTGTACTAAACTAAAATGCGTTGCATTTTGAAAAATGCAGTTCTTCTTGTTCTACTTACTTTATTTTTTTAATAATAAAATTATTAAAACTGAGAACAATTTTAACAGTGAGCTTTGAGTACATTCATCAATTTATGATTTTTGTTTATTTTGACTGTATTAATTAATTTGTAGAAGTAATATTAATAGTTAAAGGAATGTTAAATATTTATTGATATGTTGCAAGTCGTTATAAAAAGCGTCAGATCAGTGTGTAACGATTAATTCCAAATGATTTATAAATAAGACTGGATTATGTTCTTCTGACGTGTAATGACCGATTATCGATGGGTCCATAAATATTACATAATATCCAATGTGATTTTGCTTTTTCCGCGAATGTAAGTTTAGTCTGTTATTTTCTATTTAAATTTTCATAAACTCGAATTTTATGAAATAATTTAATATAAGGTAACAACTTTGAAGTTATACTATCAATTATTGGTTTATAATTTTCAAGCAACGGTAACGCATTATTTGAACGTTGACTAGAAATGCGGGTCGAAGAACAAAATTTACTTTAATTACACTTTTTCTTATAATTCAAGAAGAACTTTAAATTACATCCCGATGCTTTTAAAATTATTTTACCTCTGTTCGTGATTAAAAATATCCTTTCTTTTTGCATAAAAACAAACTTCTCAATGTTATCCTTATGTTTTTATCATCTTCTATTTAAAAAATAAAATTTTTCACAGAAATTCAAAAATTTTCTAAAATTCTCGTCAAAATTTCAATTATTTTTGGAAATTATTGAATTTCTCTCCAAAATTTCAATTATTTAAAAAAATTTTAATAAAGTTCTTAGCAAAATTTCAATTATTTTTGGAAATAATTAAATTCTTTTCCAAAATTCAATTATTTTCAAAAATTTTAATAAAGTTCTTGGCAAAATTTCAATTATTTTCCAAACATTTTCTCCTCAATTTAATGACTTTCAATATCTACTATTGTAATTAAATTTTCCAAAAGAATTCAATTATTTTAAGAAAAAATTAATAAAATTTTACGTAAACCTTTAATTATGTTCATAAATAATAAAAATTTCAACAGAATTCAATTATTTAAAAGTTTTTTTTTATAAATTTCTTCGCAATCATTCAATTATTTCCACAAATAAATAAAATTTTCACAGGGATTCAATTATTTTCGTAAATAATTATCTTCTTAATGAGAATTAAATTATTTTCATGAATAATAAAACTCATTGAAGAATTTCAATTATATTTAATACATTTTTAATGTCTTTTTTGAAAAATGCAATTATTTATTAAAATTTTATTAAAATTCGTTATAAGAATTGAATTTTAAGAAACATTCAATTATTCAATAAATTATTTTTTTTTTATTTAAATAATTGAATTCTAGTAGAATTTTCTATTAAAAATTGATTTAAAAATGAATTTCAGTTAAAATTTTAGATTATAATTGTATATTAATAGCATTAGAATGTGAATTTTTTGTAATAATTGAATTTTAAAAACGTTTCAAGTGAAATCTTTGAAAATCTGAATTTTCCATTTCTTTAATTCACAATTCTGTGGAATTAATTTTTTTGAGAAAGTTTAATTGTGGATTTTTTTACAAATTATTTGAAGTTTTTAGTTTATATGTAATGTGTATTTAATTGAAGAATTCAAGAATAATTAAAATTTCGTAAAATTGAATTATAAACAAATGAATTTGAAAATTGTCAAAGAACTTCTTCAAAAATTATTAAAAATAATGCATTTATAGAAGAATTTAAGTTAAAAGCACGAAAAAAAAATTAGTTTTGGAAAAGTTAGAAATTATTGCAAAAAATCAATTATTTTCAAGAGTAAAATTAATTAAAATTAATTTTTTTTTTTTTTTTTTTTTTTTAGTTTATTCTTCGCAAACATTAAATATTGTTAAAAAATAATAAAATTCTTCTTAGGAATTCAATTATTTTTATAAATAATAAAACTCATAGCAGAAATTCAATTATTTTTAATACAATTTTAATTGAATACTTTAAAAAATGTAATTATTCTTAAAAATTTTATTAAAATTCGTCGAAAGAATTCAATTATTTAAAAATTCGTTAATAAAATTCTTTATGGGAATTGAATTTTAAGAAACATTCAATTATTTATTTTTGTATTTAAATAATAATTGAATAGAATTCAATAAAAAAAATAATAGAATTTTTTAATAAAAACTGATTTAAGAATAGATTTGAGTTAAAATTTTAGTTTATAATTGAATATGGAAAGCGTGCATTTTTCGAAATAATTGATTTTTGTAATTAATTTTTTTGAAAAAGTTTAATTGAATTTTTTTTTTATTTTTTGAAGTTTTTATTTTCTAATATAATTATATATATATTTAATTGAAGAATTTAGGAATAATTGAATCACTCGGTCTATTATATATAAAACATGAAGAAATCGATCACTCCGAGTCGAAGACTCGGAATTATCGATATCTTCATGTTTTATTGTTATGAAAAATTTAATTTATAGTTTTCAGTAAAATGTTCTCTTATTTTGAATTTTCTATGTTTCATTTCTTACCTTCTTTTTTTTATAAATTTTTAATCTTCAATTTTTCATAAGGAAAATTTGTTAATAATAGATATAATAATTTTTCTTTACCGACTCAATAAAGTAAGACAAAAAATTTTCCTCTTTTCTAAATGAGATATACATAGAACTCTCCCTCACTGAAAATTAAAAAGGAGCGGATGATGGTTCGTTAACACTATATTTTTTCAGTGTTTGAGGTTTTCAAGCAGCTGCAAAACTCTGAAAAAGAGTAATTATTAAAGAAAAAAGGGGGTCGACTCCAGAAGGGCAGGTGTGGATTAAAATTTCATGAAAATGCAATCTGCGGGGGTGCAATTCTTTGAGATAAGATTACAATAATTTTCAGAAGAATTAATATTTCACTAAAAATTCTAATCTCTATTAGCTGAATCTGTAATCTTTTAATAAAAAATAATATATTCGCGCTAGAATAAATCGACATAATGTTTTAGTGATTTGAAATGAAATAAAATGTGATTATATGTTATGTATATGAAAGACACACTTCATGAGATCATGCTTATAAAAAGTGTTACTCAAGTCTGAACATTCGCATCTTTTTTTACCTCTTGTCATTAAACATTCTGTTTTAGTTTTGCCTCTTTTGGACGGAGAGAGAGAGAGAGAGAGACGGTATTCATTTCACGAAAAAGACTTAAAATCGCCTTCACATTCGCTTCCCTCATTAAACAAACAAGCTTTGCATGCCACCGCACTTACTTGACTTTAATACTTCCCCTCGCCCTGCCATGCGAAATAATGTTGAGGTTTCTGAAAAGCCCATTTTAAAGACTGTAAAACCTGACCATAAAATTGCTAATACAGTTCAAGAATTAATTTTTCATTTGACGATGAGGGATCGTTTTCCAGATTGCGCTTTTGTTACAACCATATATGAAGATTGTTGCATTATAAAAATTTGCATATTGCTATCTTAATGTCATATTGGAGTGCTTGGTGATGAATTTTCAACGTTTACTTTTTATTATTGACTCATGAAAAGATTTGTGACGAGTGGCATTAAATACGCGAGTGTATATTAAAGAGTTGGAATGGTTTTTTGTGAATGAAGTGAATGCACAGGGTGGTCCCATGCAAAACAAGTACCCAGCTGTACTTGCATATGTACTTGAGACCGCCCGCACACGTCACATTAGGCTCATTTTCCACACGCGGTTTTACACGCGCGCCAATTACAATAATAATAGGCTTCTAAAGTCGGCTCGTTCATTCTTGATGCTCTCTGCTCGCTCGTTTTGTTAAATTGATTCAACATATTCATTAGCCTATGCTAATTCGCGGGCCTATGCGAATTTAACGGCTTGTGCCTTAACCCCCTAAACAGAATCCCATAAAGTCTCAACAGAATCCACGGATTTCCAAAAATATGTTGTATATACTGTTTAGGAAGTTTTATGTCCCAATTGATCAAATAATTGGAAATCTTCTTTGGAATTCCATGTAACATTTTTACGAGATACGACTTTAAGACTCAAAAAAAAGTCGCTTTAGTCGCATAAATTCACAATAAAAGTTGCATGAAATTTTATAAAGAACGAAAAAAAGGCATTTGCTTGTAAAAGTTGTAAAAAATTGGCAAAATGTTAATGGGGTATTATTACAATTCAGAATGTAAAAAAATATTTTTATGAAAATTATTTTATTTGTATTTAGGTCAGAATTCTTGTGCACTAAAAATAAAAAGTTTTTTTTTAAATCGAAATGTTGAAGAAAAATTTTTTTTTATAAATTTCTTTGCAATAATTCCATTATTTTCATAAACTAAGAAAATTTTTTTTAAGGAATTCAATGATTTTCATAAAAAATCATTAAAAATTGTAGAAAATAATAATTTAATTGAAATTTTTTTTATAAATAAAAAGGAGAGAAATTTTTATAATTTAGATCAGTCAAAAGAGATTTGTTGTAGAAAAAGCAGAAACTTTAGCTGAAAATTTGCAATGTATAGTATTTATAACTTTATTTAATTATTTTGAAATTGTTGAGAAGAAAATGTCACGTAACACTCTAATTTTTTATCTAAAGTTTGGCAATAACAAATTCGCATTTCAGCCTTCAGACGATGCTCAATAACCGGAAGTACATTACTCGACACATCCGCCCAACCGTCTATACGTCCCCCAATTTCTACTCAATGATTGTCGTTCTCGTTCGTCACTCTTCGGTCACTGGGTTAAATCTACTCTTGGATGCTGCAAAGCATAATACATAATTTGTGAATTATATCAATGTCAATACTTTTTTTTTTCTCAAAAAGAAAAATGTTTATCATCATAATTATTAGATTTTTGATAAAGAAATTATTAGTAAAGATTAACTTTAAAAATACTAATTTTTTACAAGGAAAAGTTTTAACGAATTTGAACTGAATTTTCATTTATTCAGATTTCAAAAGTACTGCGTCTTGAAAATATCAATAATTATTGAATTTAGATGCAAATTTTTAAAATATGCTGCTTCTGTCCGTATACTTTATATCCCAAGTCATTTTTGTATCTTAATTTTTCATTAAAATGTTCTCAGACTTTCTGCAGATTGTTTCATGTGGATAACGCTTTATCAAATCGCTGTTAAAATATACTACTCATATAAACAAGCGTGCAGGCAGTTTTTAAAGGTCAATAAAAGCACTTTTTATATGAAATCGATCATTAAATTGTCTATCAGGAATGGCTACAATTTGCGAAGTGAATTTAGCTAATAGCATACTTTCTATATTCATACAGAAATTCGATAAATGTTCAAAGTGCACACCTATGTGAATAGTTCCATACTGGTGGTTTTCAGCCAAGAGAAATGCTTCAAAATACATATATCATTTTCAAATGTATGCGATATACTTAAGAGCACTTGTCGCACAAAGCTCCTCGTTACTGCCTTAAATGTATATCTGATAAAATTTCTAATACATATTCCCTATAATTTTCAAGTCTATATCTTCTTTGCAATTACAATCGCTATTCAGTTTATAATTTGTATTGTTTAATATAATTTATTTAAATTAAAAAGACTGTAGTGTCCCATCTCTTAAGTATGTGTGAATTTTTAGGGTACAGCATTTCATTTGGAAATGTTCACTCTTCTACTCAATTTTTATATTGTCAATGCTCATTTCTTATTTCGACATTTTATTTAAAACTATAAATTAAATTTTTCATAACTATAAAACATTGAGATATCGATAACTCCGAGTCTTCGACTCGGAGTCATCGATTCCTTCATGTTTTATAATAATTAAATATTGAGTGATAAAATTATTATCAATTCAATTGTTATTTTTAAGAATTCTTAACTAAAATTCTTCTTTAAATCGATTATTTTTAATAATTTTCGAAATAGTTCTTTGACAATTTTCAAATTCATTTTCTTAAATATTCAATTTTACGAAATTTCAATTATTCGTCAATTCTTCAAATAAATATTCATTAGAAAATAAAAACTTCAAATACTATAAAAAAATTCAATTAAACTTTTTCAAAAAAATTAATTACAAAATTCAATTATTTCTAAAAATTCACACTATATTGCTTTTAATATTCAATTATCATCTAAAATTTTAACTGAAATTCATTTTTATAAAATGAAAATCAATTTTTATTAGAAAATTCTACAAGAATTTAATTATTTAAATGCAAAAGAAAATAATTTATTGAATGATTGAATGTTTCTTAAAATTCAATTCCCATAAAGAATTTTATAAACAAATTTTTAAATAATTGAATTCTTTCGGCGAATTTTAATAAAATTTTTAAGAATAATTACATTTTTCGAAAAATTTGATTAAAATTGTATAAAAAATAATTGAAATTCTGCGATAAGTTTTATTATTTGTGAAAATAATTGATTTACTAAGAAGAATTTTATTATTTTTCAACAATATTTAATGTTTACGAAGAATATTATTACTCTTGAAAATAATTGAATTTCTGATATTAATTTGTAACTATTCCAAAATTAAATTTATTTTTCGTGTTTTTAACTAAAATTCTTCTATAAATGCATTATTTTTTATAATTTTTGAAAATGTTCAAAAATTTTAAAAATTTTCAAATTCATTTGTTTACAATTAAATTTGACAACATTTCAATTATTCGTCAATTCTGATATTATATAAATGTATTTTAGAAAATAAAAACTTAAAATAATTTCAAAGAAAAATCTACAATTAAACTTTCTCAAAAAAATTAATTCCTGAGAATTGTTAGTTAAAAATATGAAAAATTCATATTTTCAAAGATTTTAATTTGAAATCTTTTCAAAATTCAATATTATTTCTTAAAATTCAGGCTCTAATGCTTTTAATATTCAATTATAACCTAAATTTTTAATTGAAATTTATTTTTAAACCAATTTTTGTTAGAAAATTCTACTAGAATTCAATTATTTAAATACAAAAATAAATAATTTATTGAATAATTAAATGTTTCTTAAAATTCAATTCTTATGACAAATTTTAAGAAAATTTTAATAAATAATTGCATTTTTCAAAGAAGACATTAGAAAATATTTTAAAAATAATTGAAATTCTTCAATGAGTCTTATTATTTATGAAAATAATTGAATTCTCAAAAAGAAGTTAATTATTAACGAAAATAATTGAATCCCTGTAAAAAATTTATTTATTTATGAAAATAA
This sequence comes from Leptopilina heterotoma, assembly GCF_015476425.1. NCBI lineage: Eukaryota > Metazoa > Arthropoda > Insecta > Hymenoptera > Figitidae > Leptopilina > Leptopilina heterotoma. Next base: position 1,503,299 of record NW_025111054.1, read on the forward strand.
TTGAATGATTGCGAAGAAATTTATAAAAAAATCTTTTAAATAATTAAATTTCGTTGAAATTTTTATTATTTATGAAAATAATTTAAGGTTTGCGTAGAATTTTATTAAATTTTTTTTAAATAAATAAACTTCAAATAATTTCTCTAAAAAAATTAATTCCACAGAATTTTTTGTTAGTTAAAAATATGAAAACTTCATATTTTCAAAGATTTTAATTTGAAACGTTTTTGAAATTCAATTATTTTTAAAAATTCACATTCTAATGCTTTTAATATTCAATTATAATCTAAAATTTTAACTGAAATTCATTTTTAAATCAATTTTTATTAGAAAATTCTACTAGAATTCAATTATTTAAATACAAAAATAAATAATTTGTTTTAGTAACAAAATATTTTTAATATTTCTTAAAATTGAATTCTTATGACGAATTTTAATAAAATTTAAATAAATAATTGAATTCTTTTAACGAATTTTAATAATTTTTTTAAAAATAATTACATTTTTCGAGGAATTTGATTAAAATTGTATTAAAAATAATTGAAATTCTGTGATGAGTTTTATTATTTATGAAAATAATTGTATTTCAGAAAAGAATAATTTTATTATTTACGAAAATAATTGAATCTCTGTAAAAATTGTAGGTATTATTTATGAAAATAATTGAACTGATTGCTAAGAAATTTATAAAATTTTGTAAATAATTGAATTCCTGTGAAAATTTTTATTATTTTATGAAAATAATTAAAGGTTTGCGTAGAATTTTATTAAATTTTTTAAAAATAATTGAATTCTTTTGGAAAATTTTATTAAAATGTAGATATATTAAAAATCATTGAATTAGGGAAGATTTTTGAAAATAATTGAAATTTTGCCAAGAATTTTATTAAAATTTTTGAAAATAATTGAATTTTGGTCCAAGAACTTTATTAAAATTTATAAAAATAATTGAATTTCGAAGAAGAATTTTATTATTTCTAAATATAATTGTAATTTAGACGAGAATTTTTAAAAATTTTGAACGTAATTGAATTTTTGCGAAGAATTTCGCATTATTTTTGAAAATAATTGAATTTTTGCGAAGAATTTCGCATTATTTTTGAAAATAATTGAATTTTTGCAATCATTTGTAATTTCTCTAAAATTTTCCAAATTATATTATACAATTTACGAACTTTTCGTTTTTTTTCAATCAAATTACGGACTTTACGGAACTTTTTTTCAAAAAAACTGACTTTTACTAACTTCAAGCAAATTTACGGACCTTTACAGGATTTACAGATCTATAGTTCGAGCCATGCATAAGTTATTTTATACACTTTTGAAACTTAAATGTTTTTTTTTTTAATTTGATCGCTTGAATTTTTTTTTATTTATTAATAATAAATTTGTACAAATTATTTAAAAGCCTTAAAACGAATTTAATTTTCCACTAAATATGTTTATTACACTTTAATGACCTATCAAATCACTAAATGGTAATATGACATCGTAATGTAATTAGAATTTATTATGTATTTAAATAATTCATTATTCTATACAACACGAATTAAAAATTAAATTTTTCTATCATAAAGATGTGAAGATATTGTTGCTACAGAACTTTTAAGTTTCCATTGGTTGAACGCGTCAGGCGCTGCTCCCTAAAGTTTAATGCTGACGGACCGGACACACAAACATATACCTACATTAAAAGTTGAAATCCCCGGATCTCTTAGAAAGTTTTAATTCTAAAAAAAAAAAAAAGTTTTAATTTTATTTATTTTTTTTTTATTTTTTTTTTTTTTTTGTATTGAGGTTATCACTTCAATATCAATAATACGCGTTTTTGAAAAGTTCGACGTAATATTCCAAACGAAAAGTAACAATGGTATTCAAGTAAAATTATCTTATTTTATCAAGTATTTTTCAACTAGCTGAAGACTTAAATTAATGTTTGTTTTCTGAATTATTCGATATAGAAAATAAGTTTTCTCCCCCTCGCGGTGTAATTTGTAGAGATACATTTTGATAAGAGAGAAGTTGGTTGTGGGAGCATAAAGGTTTGATGCTTTTTCCACTTATATGTATATGTTTCCCCTTTTTTTTCTGAGCGAAACTCGTCAAAGAGAAGTGGGAACGAATACGAAATTTCGCGTGTGTGACAGCACTACGGTGCCCAGCAGCGTATATTTTTTATTACGTGTGGGACTCGCATGAGTCGTTGGGAAAATTCTGGGTTCGAGAATATCCATATTCCTGATGGAAGCACACGACTAAGCTTTCATAACAATTTGCATCTAACCGAATGTCTCCATTAAATATAGATGCTTTTCGCGCGGGCTAACGGGGGCGCGCAGTATTTCGATAAAGGGGAATTCCCTGTTGGAGATGGCAGGGGATTCCCATGGGTGATGCGGCGATCAGACCACGTGACACCTACGTGAGTGTGTGGAGTCTGCGGTGTCTGCCCCTGAGGACTGACAAATTGACTGACAGGGGACTCCGCAGGTGAAATCAACACTGCCTTGTTGACCAAACTTGATCAATTTTCATTCGAATTCATCACTTTTTCCATTCGTCGTCCCAATATCCCAGACTTGAAAACCTTTTTGTCGCGGCCCGGGGTATATTTTTCTAATTATTTTAAAATTCACTCTTCCTCTCTCGTCACTTAATTCTAAATGTTAAATTAATTCGAGTTTTTGACAAGTTACGTGGAAATTACACTTTGGCAAATATTAACAAGATGCGCGTATGGACAGTATTTCGTAGACTAAACAGCGCTGAAAGTGTGATTTTCTAGAATACTGTTCTAACTTGAATTTTTCGCCTTCTCACTCTCGTCCTTTCACTGCTTCGGCTTTGAGGCACATAACGAGCGAACCTTCCACGAAGCGCCCTCGATTATTTTTTCGCTAATGAAACACAGCGGCGCTGGGCGTCACTGTCCACTAATGCGATTGCGGTTCGCGATAAGATGCTAGCTGCCTCTTGGCAATCGTTAGCGTCCTTTTTACTCTTTGGGTGCGTGCGTATCTGAGACTATAACTATATATACATGTTTGAAGTCATGTTCGCGTGAAAACCCTATTAAAAATTCCAGTTTTAAATTCAGGAAGGTGGAAAGTATTATGAAAAGATTGATCAGACATTATGCTCCTAATGCTAATGAATAAATGAAGGAGCTGTCGGTAATGAAGGTGGTTCCGTTTACAATTGTACCAGTTATTTCATTAGCAGCAAAATAACAAGGATAGTTTATTATTTTCTGAATTAAACCTAACCTCGAATTAAAGGAATAATCGTACAATATATTGTTTGTCAATCCGTCCCTGCTGAAAACTATAGTCACATGAGAGGATCTTATCCCGAGGGAGAGAATTTAACACGGGAAACCAATTAGCCGAAGAAGGTTGCCGCCACCGTTGGCACCATATATGAGTTCTTCTTCTTATATGCTGAGTCTCTCGTTGCTGATCCTATACTTATCAGTACTGCCAAAGCAACTTACATCTTCTCTTATAAAATATATTAAACCCTAAATTGCTTTTTTCTTTAATGTACACTGCTGTTAGGGCACAAAACAATAATTTAAATTTACTATCAAGAATTCTCTATATTAATGCGAATATATACAACAGAATCACAGTTAAATTAATAAATTTCAGTTTCCACTTAAAACATTTGCACAATTTTTCAGATTGAACGAAATAAATTTAGTTCCCTTTATTGTTATACTTCATTCTGACAATGAACCTGACTGGCAAATAAACGCCTTAATTACTGCAACAAACATGACTTTGCAATTCCTATTCAAATATATGCTTTAAATTTTTTGGGTTTTTTTATGTTAGGGGGAAATAAAAGAAGATATTTTTAAATTAATGTTTACAACGTAAACAGCAAATGAACAAATTTAATACGTAGTTAAAAAATATTTTAAAAAATTTAAATTATGGTTCCATCTTATGGATTTCATTTTGAATATATATAGAGATTTCTATTCATCCACGAAATAGAAATAGTCAGTTTTTTTGAAAAAAGGTCCGTAATTTGATTGAAAAAAGACAAAAAGTTCGTTTATTATTACGATATAATTTGGAGAATTTGAGAAAAACTACAAATGATTGCAGAAATTCAATTAATTTCAAAAGAAATAAAATTCTTCGCAGAAATTCAATTATGTTCAAAAATTTAGAAAATTCTCCTCTAAATTTCAATTATTTTTAGAAATAATTCAATTCTTCTACGAAATTCAATTATTTTCGAAAATTTTAATAAAATTCTTGGCAAAATTTCAATTGTTTTCAAAAATCTTCCCTAATTCAATGATTTTTAATATATCTACACTGTAAAAAATTTAGGGACTTAACGGACTCGGGAGTTGGGAGTGAAATTTTTCGAGTTAAAAATCAACTCCAAAAGAGAGTTAATTTCTAACTCCCCTCATTCAACACCCGCGCGAGTTATTTTTTCCTTGGGGAGTTAGCATTTGGGTGTGAAATTTTAACTCTCTTTATTTAACTCCCCTGGCATTAACTCCCCAATGGGTGCGACTTTTATAGACCCCCCGGGGGAGTTAAAATTTAACTCCCTTTTTTTACAGTGTACATTTTAATAAAATTTTCCAAAAGAATTCAATTATTTTCAAAAAATTTAATAAAATTATACGCAAACCTTTCATTATTTTCATAAAATAATAAAAATTTTCAAAGTAATTCAATTATTTACAAATTTTTTTAGAAATTTCTTCGCAATCATTTAACTATGTTCATAAATAATATAATTTTTATACAGGGATTCAATTATTTTCAAAAGTAATAAAATTCTTTGCAGGAATTCAATTATATTCAAAAATTTAAAAAATTCTCGTCTAAATTTCAATTATATCCTTAGAAATAATTAAATAATTCTTCTCCGAAATTCAATTATTTTCAAAAATTTTAATAAAATTCTTGTCAAGATTTCAATTAATTTCCTTAATTCAATGATTTTTAATATCAACTATTTTAATACAACTTTCCAAAAGAATTCAATTATTTTTTAAAAAATTTAATAAAATTCTACGCAAACCTTTAATTATTTTCATAAAATAATAAAAATTTCGCAGAAATTCAATTCTTTACAAATTTTTTATAAATTTCTCCGCAATTATTTCATTATTTTAGTGAATAATAAAATTCTTTTTAGAAATTCAATTATTTTCATAAATAATAAAACTCATTGCAGAATTTCAATTATTTTTAATACAATTTTAATCAGATTCCTCGAAAAATGTAATTATTTTTAAAAAATTTAATAAAATTCGTTTAAACAATTCAATTATTTAAAAATTTATTAACAAATTCTTCATGAGAATTCAAGTTTAAAAAACATTAAATTATTCAATAAATTATTTATTTTTGTATTTAAATAATTGAATTCTAGTAGAATTTTCTAACAAAAATTGGTTTAAAAATGAATTTTAATAAAAAATTTATATTATAATTGAATATTAAAAGCATTAGAGCCTGAATGATAATTGATATATGAAATAATTAAATTGTTTGAAAAGGTTTCAAATTAAAATTTTTGAAAATCTGAATTTTTTATATTTTTAACTAACAATTCTGTGGAATTAATTTTTTTTTTTGAGAAAGTTTAATTGCGGATTTTTTTTTAAAATTATTTGAAGTTTTTACTTTATATGTAATGTGTATTTAATTGAAGAATTCAAGAATAATTAAAATTTCGTAAAATTGAATTGTAAAAAATTGAATTTGAAAATTGTCAAAGAACTTTTTCAAAAATTATTAAAAAATAATGCATTTATAGAAGAATTTTAGTTAAAAAATGAAAAAAAATTTAATTTTGTTAAAGTAAGAAATTGCAGAAATTCAATTATTTTCAAGAGTAATAATATTCTTCGCAAAAATGAAATATTATTCAAAAATAATAAAATTCTTCTTAGGAATTCAATTATTTTCACAAATAATAAAACTCATCGCAGAATTTCAATTATTTTGAAAACAATTTTAATCGAATTTCTCGAAAAAAGTGATTATTCTTAAAAATTTTATTAAAATTCGTCGAAAGAATTCAATTATTTAAAAATTTATTCATAAAATTCTTTATGAAAGTACAATTTTAAGAAATATTCAATTATTCAATAAATTATTTATTTTTGTATTTAAATAATTTGATTCTCGTTAAAGTTTCTAATAAAAATTAATTTAAAAATGAATTTCAGTTAAAGTTTGAGATGCTAATTGAATATTAAAAGCAATATAGCGTGAATTTTTTTTAGAAATAATTGAATTTATAATTAATTTTTTTGAAAAAGTTTAATTGAATTTTTTTTATATTATTTCAAGTTTTTAATTTTCTAATAAATACATATAAATATATAAATGAAGAATTTACGAATAATTGAAATTTCGTAAAATTGAATATTCTAAGCAAACGGATTTGAAAATTTTCAAAGAACTTTTTCGAAAATTCTTAAAAATAATCGATTTATAGAAGAATTTTATTTAAAAATTCTTGAAAATAATAATTGAATTGATAATGATTTTATCACTCGGTCATCTTTAATTATTATAAAACATGGAGAAATCGATCACTCCGAGTCGAAGACTAGACTCGGAGTTATCGATATCTTATTATCTTCATGTTTTATAGTAATGAATATAATTTAATTTATAGTTTCAAGTATAATGTTCTCTTTCATTTTTGGTCTGTAAAGTCCGTATTTTTAAATACTTTCACTTGTTCGAGTTCTGCGAAATCGAAAAGAACCAAACAATGATTTCAAAGGCTTGAAATTAAAAATAATGCTTTGAACATTATTCTAACTCTCTAGGTGAATGAAAAAAGTGAATTTAGTGTCATTTTCATCTCTAAAATCCCCAAACAATAGTTTTCGAGTCTAACTTCAGGGACATGTTGATGGATCTAATCAACATTCCTCCCTAATTATGCCTTCTTTTCATCTACCTCTTTCCCTCGCCTCGTACAAACCCGATTACAATCGGTTCTCTCCTCCTCGATCGTAGATGGTATTCGTTTTAATTTGCCCACCAAAAATCAAGACCCCGTCCTTCTCGAGAGGGCAAAAAAGCATGTTCCTTCTTTTAAAATATGAAAATGAGTAGAAAAACTATATGAATCGAAAGAAATGCATGGACGACATTAAGGAAGAAAGATGAAATAACGACTCTGGTGGTTTTCTAATTTATTTAAAGTCATAATCGGATTCTGTGATGAGTTGTAAATTAGGGTTAGTGACGTGGAATAGGCGAGGGAGGCGTGAGTAGAAAGTCAAGTTGAAAACTTGAATTTCTCGAAGATATGCCGCTTCTGGCATGGTGTGGAGATCATAAATAACGATTTATTGCGGAGGCAGCGCCTCCACTCGACGGATTATCTTTCCGTTATGTCAGTGTGCTACAATTATATTTACATTTTCCACGTAATAGAATTCCCCTCAAGTTGGGTAGGCACGATTGAAGCAGGTAGCCTAACTGCCTTTTGCTCATTGCCCATGGACGATCGGGCGGATGCCGTAAAGTCGACGATAATTGCCAGAGGCAAGTCGAGTTGAATAAATTCTCCAAAGTCACGAGACTTTTGAATTAAATATACTTTATCAACCAATCGCCATTCTGCCCATTTTATATTCTCCTTCCTTCTCTTAATGACTTCCATTAACTGAAATGATACGTTGATTTCATAATTCGACGTTGTTTGCCTTTAATTTCAGTTAATTAAATTTCAGGATTGTTTTATCCTGTTGAGAGTTAGATGAAGGCCATTCTTGCGATTAAGATATTGAGGGATTGTTTACTTTCGCTCGCATTTATAATATCGATTATATTTGTTTCAAACAAAATTCAAGTGCTAATATACAAAGTCTCTATATGGCAAATGGAAAACATCAATTCTGGATCAAGAGAGATCTGCAAGATATAATGTTGGACCTTAAAAAAAACTTTAAATGCTCATATAAAAGAAACAAATTTATGAGGGTCGTATAGAGACCCCCAAGTTCGTATGTATTTTGTTGCCCCGCAGTCTGAAACAGGACTCAAACATCGCTCAAGTCGTAAATATGGAATCCCGGGATTTCCTCTCTTGTCAATAAAACCCAGAGTTTAGATTTGTTGTGAACCTTCTATAGGCTTTTTACGATTTCTGAAATCTGGACTCAACATGGTTAGCAGCTACCAAAACCCATTCTGGGATTTACAATAATACTCTTTCTAGTTTTCCATTTTTCATTTTAACTTGTTTTCCTTTAAATAAAACTTAAACGACTTAATTATAATACCATTGATTTCCAATAACTCTTTAATTTAGTATTCAAGCATGAAACAAATAATAATTTTATTTCAAATTCATAATACCAGGGCTCGGATTGTGCGACTTTTTCGACTTTTTTGTAATTTTTTAAGGAAATGATACTTTTTTCGACTATTTTGTGAAGAAATGCGACTAATCGATTTTTTCTAGATTTTCTTGATTAAAATGTGACTAATCGACTTTTTTCACATTTTTCAATTACTTTTTGACTTAAATTTTGAACAGCAGAAATCTTTTTTTGTAAATTATCTATTTATCTACTTTATCTACTAAATAATAATCTTCGTATTTCATTCTTGACAACATCGAAAATATGCAGGTATTTTTTCATGATTTATAATGGAATAATATTTGAAATTAGAAAATTATTTTTTGGATCAAACAAATAAATAAAAAAAAATAGAAAATTTTAAAAAAAATTATGATTAAGTACATTTTGTTTATTATATGCCTTTTTCTATAACAAATCTATTTTGACTGATCTAAATTATAAAAATTTTTCTCCTTTTTATTTATAAAAGTATTAAATAAAATTGTAAGTTTTAAAAAATTATGATTAAGAAACAGGAAATATACCCATGTTTCTGCATAATTTTTATTTCTCAAAAACAATATTGTTTAAAAACTCATTCTTTTCTTTTGGGAAAAGAAAAATTACATATTCCCGTTTCTTAATATTTTTCTAGAAAATTCTCAATTTTCATAAGGAAATAATTTGCATCATTTCTATCTCTTAATTACAATTGCTTTCATAAAATTCAAAGTTTTTTAAAAATAAAGGAAAAAAATGTTTATAATTTCCATCTGTCAATTACGAATTTTAATTGAAAATGAAATTGAAAGTTTTTAAATTTTAAGAAAATAAAGAAAAAAATTCTACTCAAAAAAATGTTCTGTTACATTTATTTACGAATTTCTTTAAAATTATGCGAAAACAACAATAACTTCTTTTTTAAATAAATATTTAATTATTATTATATTTCCATAGGAATTAAAATTCTTCAAAAGATTCAAATTCAAACCTTTTTGAAATTAAACAACTTAGAAAAACTTGTTATAAAACATGAAGAAATATATATATATATATATATATATATATGATATATTCATGTTTTATAATAATTAAAATTGCCCGAGTGATAAATTATTAATTTATATTATAAGAAAATTTTTACTGTAACTTCTTCAAAATTATTTTCATCATTTTAATTAAATTATTATTTTCTACAATTTTTAATTATTTTTTATAAAAATAATTGAATTCCTTAAAAAAAATGTATTAGTTTAATGGTAATTATTGCGAAGAAATTTATTAAAAAAATTGTAAATAATTGAATTCCTGTGAAATTTTCATTATTTATAAAAAGTATTAAATTTTTGGGTATGATTTTATTAAAATTTTTTTAAATAATAAAAAAATAAAAAAAAAATTTGTAAATAATAAAAAAATAAAAAAAATTTTTTTAAATAAATAATAATCAAATAAAATAATAACCGATAAATTAAAATTAAAAAAAAAATTTTTTAATTTTTTTTATTTATTTAATTTATTTTTTTTAATTAAATAATAACCGATTATTCTATTCATTTAAGTATTTTCTTGTGATAAAAAATAATTGAATTTCGGAGAAGAGTTTTAATATTTATGAATAAAATTGAATAGTTGCAAAAAATTTTATTAAAATTTTCAAAAATAATACTGAGTAGAATATTATTATTTATGAAAATAATTTAATTATTGTGAAAAATTTTGTTATTTTTGAAAATAATCGAATTCTTCATAAGATTTTTATTTTCTACAATTTTTAATTATTTTTTATGAAAATAATTGATTAAAAAATTTTATTAGCTATGGAAATAATGGAATTATTGCGAAGAAATTTATAAAAAAAATTTGTAAATAATTGAATTTCTTTGAAATTTTTAGTATTTATGAAAATTATTAAATGTTTGCCTATTATTTTATTAAAATTTTTTTAAATAATAAAAAAATTATTAATAAAAATTTTTTTTAATTAATAATAATCAAACCGATTATTCTATTCATTTAAGTAGTTCGTTGTGATAAAAAATAATTATTACGATTATAAATTATTTTTGTGTCTCATTACATTGTGAATAAAGGAATTTGTAACGTTTTGTAATGTTCTGCGTTTTTTAAAAATTTGAAAAAAATCTCAACGTACAATTAAAACTATGGAATCAAAATCCGTTGAGAAAATTTAGGAGCGACAATTATTTTAAAAGTTATAATAAAAATTATATTGCGCGGAGATGGGATTTTGATGCTTTTTAGAATTATAACACATTCCCTAAGGCCAAATAGAAATGCTTCTTCAACATTTCGATTTAAAAAAAAAAAATTTTTATTTTTAGTGAAAATTTCAAGAATTCTGACCCAACTACAAATAAAATATATAAAAATATTTTTTACATTCTACACTAAATTCTAATAATACCCCATTAACATTTTGCCATTTTTTAACAACTTTTACAATTTTATGACTCTTTTTTCGTTTTTTCTAAAATCTAATGCGACTTTTTCGGAAATTTCATGCAACTTTTTGCGACTTTTGTTGTGAATTTATGCAACTAAAGCGATTTTTTTTTTTGAGTCTTAAAGTCGATCCGAGCCCTGTAATACATGTTTGATGAGAAGAATCTAATTGAATCGTGAATTTTAAAAGGTTGTCTCGATTGTCAGTAGTAACTATACTTAGAAAAGGTTTCAAGCTTTCTTTTCTCAATATTCATATACTTTTGAAAGATGGAAGTCTTTTTTATTTATGTGAAGAAAGTTGAAGTGATCCTATGACCTCTAGATTATAATGATTATATTTCAGAAATAGGTATTTAAGATACATTTGTTCGGTTAGTGTGTTATAATAAAATAAATAGTTAGTTGAAGGCAATTAACATAAAAGTCGAATGAATCTTGTGAATATAAACACGAAGTGAGGGAATGGACGGGACAATAAAGTGGGCATTAGTCCTGTTTGATATGTCTTTCTCGCCTTGCGTGGTACGCAGCGCAGAGAAGCAGGCACATTCGAGCTAATAAATTTATTGCGGAGATTTACGTATCTTAGCCGTAAACCAGTCAACACAGACCTATAATGTCTGGTCGCTAATTACATAATTATATGGCGTTAGGTTTGCGACGACCAATTAATACAGCAGCAGCGACGTACAATTACTCCCGATGTCTGTGTACCGATCGAGTGTTGTCAGACGAAGCAGTAAGTCACCGAGCACCGATGCACGGGGACACGTCTCGTATACATTCGAGGATACCAGACGTAGGCGATACGTGTTGTTACTGGCCGATCGAGTGAGCTTTATAATTTATTGTCTTCCCTGTCGGTTGACAGCGGGCGTGTGCCACTCAGGGCCGTAACTATACTTATAGAGGCATACAATGTCTATTAACCTGCCGCCACCTTTTCCACACTCCAGGCTTTCTTTTCATTTGTGCAGAGTTTGGGATATACTTCCGAAAGCAACATAGCTCCGATTTTGGTCCAACTTTCAAAAAAATCGGAGCTATGTTGCTTTCGGAAGTGCAATCAGTGTTTGCTTTCGAAAACGATGATGACATTTGCGAACTATCCTCACGTTTCACTTTTAATCCAGAGGTGTGAAGAATTTATTTATACACTGTATATATTCTTGATAGAAAATTTGACGTGACGATGAGCATCATTGAAATGACAAGATGCGGGCATTCGCTGACTGATTTATTTAAGGGTTATACCAGACATCCGGTTTCTCAAATTACGCTCCAGAGGAAGGGAGGGAGAAAAAACTTAAGATTCGCTTTTGTCGCCTAACCGTTCGTCATTACATCGACACAAGTCACGTTCGAATATGGTCCCTCTCGGTCACTTAAAAATTCGTCCCTTAACAGGAAGTGACGTCAAAATTCTCCATTGGTCTGGAATTCATCATTTTAAGTTTTGGATCTTGGATCATTTGCTAATAATTAGATAAACTTGCTTGGCCCACTTGAACATTTTCCGACACAGTTAAAATATTAAATTATTGTAATATTATAAGTAAGAAAACTGTAAAGATTTGTTAGATGTTTAAGTTGATTGGCAGTCTCTCTGTTGAAACTCGCAACAGTTCAAACCTATCAGTTAAGTCCGTAGGGGGACACAAGTGAAGATGATATCTGTATGACAGTTCGTGGGAGTCACTGTCACTCATTATTGCTTGGCTTGCGCGTGCTTAATACAACTGAACGGATTTGGTCTCAAGATGACTGGCAGAGGTTACACGCATATTTCTTACATACATGAAAAGTTACAACTGTATGCCACAACTAATATTCGGAATTAAGAATAAAGAATCATCTGTTTTTCTAAACAGGTTCTTTAATGTTTCTCATAGTACTTACAATTAGAGAAATATTCGTAATTCAGTTAGAAACTTGCTTTTAGTGAGAGATATTTAATATTTGTTACGTATTTGACAATGCGCTATTTTTTATTTAACTCTCGTGTGAAAATTTAAAATAGGGTTTAGTAAGTCCCTCTTTGTTAATGAGGTTGTCACTGATGATGGCCTATAACAGAATGTGGGATTTAACAAGAGATAAGCTATTAGTAACTCAAATGAAAAAAAAATAATTTTCAGGAAATATTTACCCAGCTCTGATAAGATCTATAAAGAATTTAAAAGAAAGCTTACCAAGAAATATTTTACAAATAAATTCATGTAAACAAGTATAATAAACATACCTGTTATTTAATTTTACAGCGACCACCTTCTTCATCACTTTCCTACCCTGGTCCTGGAGGTAACGATGATGCACGCAGTCCCGGAAGCGGGGGAACCCCTGGCCCTCTCAGTCAACAAGCCCCCACAAGTTTGGACTCCTCCGATCCTGGTAAGTTGATAATAGTCACTTTTTCAAAAGTAGGTCACAAGATGCATGCAGGTTCAGATTTACACTGAGAAAAACATTCTTTTAATCCGAAAATAAGTAATTATTATTATTATTATAATATTAATATTATAACGTAATATTACCACTAGCCCGGCATTTTGATATCTAAGATCACTGCAAGGCTCGATCTAGGTTCGTAAATCTAGTAAATTTCCGTAAATTTCCTTAAAACCGTAAAAGTCAGTTTTTTTTTAAAAAAAGGTCCTTAAAGTCTGTAATTTGATTGAGAAAAGATGAAAAGTTTGTAAATTGTACGATATAATTTGGAGAATTTTAGAGAATATTACAAATGATTGCAGAAATTCAATTAATTTCAAAAGAAATAAAATTCTTCGCAGAAATTCAATTATGTTCAAAAATTTAGAAAATTCTCGTCTAAATTTCAATTATTTTTTAGAAATAATTCAATTCTTCTCAGAAATTCAATTATTTTCAAAAATTTTAATAAAATTCTTGGCAAAATTTCAATTATTTTCAAAAAACTTTTCTCAATTCTATGATTTTCAATATCAATTTTAATAAAATTTTGCATAAGAATTCAATTATTTAAACAAAATTAATAAAAAAAATTCTACGCAAACTTTTAATTATTTTCATAAAATAATAAAAATTTCACAGCAATTCAACTATTTACAAATTTTTTATAAATTTCTTTGCAGTCATTCAATTATTTTCATAAAAAATAAAATCTTTATAGGGATTCAATTATTTTCGTAAATAATAAACTTCTTTTTATGAATTCAATTATTTTCATAAATAGTAAAACTCATTGCAGAATTTCAATTATTTTTAATACATTTTTTAATGTATTCTTCGAAAAATGCAATTATTTATTAAAATTTTATTAAAATTCGTCAAAAGAATTCAATTATTTAAAAATTAATTGATAAAATTCTTTATGAAAATTCAAGTTTAAGAAACATTCAATGATTCAATAAATTATTTATTTTTGTATTTAAATAATTGAATTCTAGTAGAATTTTCTAATAAAAACTGATATAAGAATAGATTTGAGTTAAAATTTAAGATTATAATTGAATATTAAAAGCAATAGAACGTGAATTACTAGAAGTAATTGAATTTTGAAAAGAATTCATCAAATTAAAATTTTTGAAAATTGAATTTTTCATATTTTTTACTAACAATTGAAAATTTTCAAAGAACTTTTTTAAAAATTATTAAAAATAATGCATTTATAGAAGAATTTTAGTTAAAAAGATTTAAAAAATTTAATTTTAGAGAAGTTAAAAATTATTGCAGAAATTCAATTAATTTCAAAAGCAATAAAATTCTTCTCCGGAATTCAATTATTTTCAAAAATTTTCCCTAATTTAATGATTTTTAATATCTACTATTTTAATAAAATTTTTCAAAACAATTCAATTATTTAAAAAAAAATTTAATAAAATTCTACGCAAACCTTTAATTATTTTCGCATAAAATAATAAAAATTTTCACAGGAATTCAAATTATTTACAAATTTTTTATAAATTTCTTCGCAATTATTTAATTATTTTCATAAATAATAACATTTTTACAAGGATTCAATTATTTTAGTGAATAATAAAATTCTTTTTACAAATTCAATTATTTTCATAAATAATAAAACTCATTGCAGAATTTCAATTATTTTTAATACAATTTTAATCAAATTCCTCGAAAAATGTCATTATTTTTTAAAAATTTATTATAATTCGTTAAAAAAAATTCTTTATGAGAATTCAAGTTTAAAAAACATTCAATTATTTAATAAATTATTTATTTTTGTATTTAAATAATTAAATTCTAGTAGAATTTTCTAACAAAAATTGGTTTAAAAATTAATTTTAATTAAAAATTTAGATTATAATTGAATATTAAAAGCATTAAAGCCCGAATTTTTAGAAATAATTGAGTTTTGAAAATGTTTCAAGAATTAAAATCTTTGCAAATCTGAATTTTTCATATTTTTAACTAACAATTATGTGTAATTAATTTTTTTTTGAGAAAGTTTAATTGCTGATTTTTTTAAAAATTATTTTAAGTTTTTATTTTTAAATTTTCTAATTTCAATTATTCGTAAATTCTTCAATATTATTTAATATTGAAATTGTTGAAATTTTATAAAATTGAATTGTAAACAAATGAATTTGAAAATTTTCAAAGAACTTTTTCAAAGATTATTAAAATTAATGCATTATTTATAGAAGAATTTTAGTTAAAAATAAGAAAAAAAAAATTAATTTTGGAAAAGTTATACAAATTATTGCAGAAATTCAATTATATTTTCAAGAGTAATAATATTCTTCGCAAGAATTAAATATTGTTCAAAAATAATAAAATTCTTTTTAGGAATTTAATTATTTTCACAAATAATAATAATTATTGCAGAATTTCAATTATTTTGAATTCCATTTTATTTGGAATTTCTCGAAAAATGTAATTATTCTTAAAAATTTTATTAAAATTCGTCGAAAGAATTCAATTATTTAAAAATTTTGTTGATAAAATTCTTTATGAGAATTGAATTTTAAGAAACATTGAATTATTCAATAAATTATTTATTTTCGTGATTAAATAATTTTTAAATATTTTCACTGGTTCGAGCCCTGTCACTGTAATATTATGAATCTCCAATGTAATATTACAGTGCAATATCAAGATAATATTACGCGCTGCTTGAGGCGAAACCAGGAAACAAGCTTTAATTTTTTTCAACAATTAATTTGACATTAAATTTGATTAAGTTGACATTATTGATTATTTTATTAAAAAATGTAGGAACTATATAATTGTTCTTTGAAGAGAGAAAGAGTTGCCATTTTATATTTATTACGTAATGCATGAGGTTATTACATTGGTGAAGAATATTTAAAAATTTTTTTGTCATGAGCTTAGTGGAATGAGTTAGGGGATCAGAAATTGATCTCTGTTGTGTTTGATATTGAATGAAAAAAAGTAAACTTGTGTGGAGTGCTTGGCGACGTCGTTCGCTAATGACAATATCACGCGACAATCGAGTTGATGACAATCAAGATGCAGGGTGGGACCCACGGACCTTCAACACACCCTTCCAAATTTACAAACACAGACATACATGTCAACACCGACCGCGGCAAAGACACTGTCGAGCCTAATGAGCGAAATGTCCCAATGGCGTCGGCAAAACGAATTCTTTCATCTTTTTTGTTTAAACGTCAAAAAGGAATAATGGAAAACAAAAGCCTGTAGATAAATAGTAAACTTTATTTTACATCGAAAATTCCTCTCATTATTTCGTATTTTCAATTACATTTCGAGAGAAATGACTACTTTTATTATTGATTACTTACACATTTAGTTTATTAATTTCTTTCGATTCTTTTCGGAATCTTTGAAGAACTTCCGGGAAATGTGAATTTCACTTTGTCCACATTTTAGGCTTTTTCGTTCAGAGAAAAACATTTTACTAAAAATAAAACAAAGTAAAGATAATTATTTATTTTAGATGAGTTTAATAATAAAAAAAAGAGGAAAATTAAAAAAGGATTTATCGGCATTAATCCAGTGAACTTTTTCACGTGGGTTTATTCATTTGAACGAGAAAAGGTGTAGTTTCGTGGCATGGATTTGCAACACTTGACTAAGTTGGGAATGAAAATGCGCCAATGGGCAATGTAGTTGAAGGAATACATACAAGTTCACGACACCATCCCATAAAGATTCATTAAGGTCCGTCGTCTATATTCGCTGTCGTGCCAACATTATAAAATTCATGGCTCTTCTCTCAGCTGTAAATGCATTCATTCCAATCACTGCCTAAACTATATTTAGCAGAAACAGTAAAAAATTGATGAGTAAACATATATATATATATATATATATATGAATATAAGAAAAAATAATTTATTTATACCTTAACAAATTGCCAAATTTAGTTACTACAGTCTTTGCACTCGATAATTAATTTTACAAAAGTAGCAAAAAGTAGCTTTCAAACTAAAAAAAGGTAGTAAAAAAGTAGCTATTGAAAAATTAAACTTGACCACAAAGCACCAAAAAAACTCGTTTTAGACACTTCATCAAAACTGACAAAAATTTCATTCTATATTTTATTTTTATGACATTTTCATAAAAAATATTTACCTCTCTCTTATCCTGCTAATAAATAGAATTCCTGCAACGTATTTTATTATTCATGAAATAAATTGAATTCTTACGAAAATTTTTACAAACATTTTTTTTAACCTTTAAACTGCTATGCCTGTCTGACAGAACGCTACAAAAATTGTCTTTGCTTATAACTTTTTTTCAAAGTATAATAAGAACTTGAGCTTTTCAGTAGCTTCATATTTTATAAAAATCTATTAGTTGACAACTTTTTCAAAAAAAAATTTTTTTTTCAAAATCGTTAAATTTTGAATTGTAACGTGTAAAAATAAAAAAAATTGAATCAAAATAATATAGAAATGACTTTTTTATGTTAAAAAGTAAAAAATATTTACAATAGTTGTCTTTAGAAAATTATAAATTACTAAAAAACCGTAAAAAAGGGAATAGCGGTCTGACAGACCGGGGGTAGCACTGAGCGTGATTTTTTAATAGCACGTAGCAGTTTAAAGGTTACTAATTGCATTCTGTTTGAAAATTTTATAGAAATAGTTGATATTGAAAAATTATTGAATTACGAAAAGTTTTTAAAAATAATTAAATTTTACAAAGAAATTCTATTAAAATATTTGAGAATAATTGAATGTCTGTGTGGTATTTTATTAAATTTTTTTTGAAAATAATTGAATTCCTAAAAAGCATTTTATTATTTATGAAAATAATTGAATTCCTAAAAAGCATTTTATTATTTATGAAAATAATTGAATTCTTGCGAATGATTTTATTAGAATTTTTTGAAATAATTGAATTTACAAGAAAAAATTTAATACTTTTCAAAATAATTGAATTTTGCAAAGAATTTTATTAAAATGCCTCAAAATAATTGCATTTTCGGGAATAATTTTGTTATTTATCTTAAATAATTGAATTCTTTAGAAGAATTATTTATGTAAATAATTGAATGCTTGGGAAGAATTTTATGAAAATTTAAAAGAATAATTGGATTATTTCAAAAAAATTTAATTAAAATTTAATTTAATGTAATTTATTTCTTTCGAATAATTTTATTAAAATATCTGAAAATAATTGAATTCCTGTGAAAATTTTTAAGATTTTTGTAAATAATTGAATTCTTTCAAAGAATTTAAAAGAAAAATTTTTTAATAATTGATTTTATTGAGGAATTGAAATTAAATTTTTAAGAATAATTATTAAATTTTTTTAGCAATTCCTGTAAAATTGTATTAAAAATAATTGAATTCCTGAGAAGAATTTTAATATTTATGAATAGAATTGAATAGTTGCAAAAAATTTTATTAAAATTTTCAAATATAATTTGAATTCCTCAGAAGAATTTTATTATTTATGAAAATAATTGAATTATTGTAAAAAATTTTGTTGTTTTTGAAAATAATTTAATTCTTCATATGAATTTTATAAACATTGTTTTAAATAATTAATTTTTTTCGAAATATAATAAATATTATGAACATTTTTTTTAGACATAATTGAATTCCTGTGAAAAATTTTAATATTTTTGTAAATAATTGAATTTTTTTAAAGAATTTAAAAACTTTTTCTTTAATAATTAATTTTATTGCGGAATTGAAATTAAATTTTTAAGAATAATTAAATTTTTTTTTATCAATTCCTGTAAAATTGTATTAAAAATAATTGAATAATTGAATTCCTGAGAAGAATTTTATTATTTATGAAAATAATTGAATTATTGTGAAAAAGTTTGTTATTTTTGAAAATAATTGAATTCTTCATAAGATTTTTATAAACATTGTTTTAAATAATAAATTTTTTCGATATATAATAAATATTATGAAAATTTTATTTGAAATAATTGAATTCTTGTGGAAAACTTTATTTGTGAAAATAATTGAACTTTTCGATTAGATAATTTTAAATATTAATTAAAAATAATTAGAATTCTTCGATGAGTTTTATTATTTATTAAAATAACTGAATTCTTGTTTAGAATTTTATTAAAAATTTTTTTAAAAAATTTAATTTCCATGAAAAATGTTATTATTATTGAACATAATTGATTTATTGTAAAGGATTGTATAAGAATTTTTTGTTAAATAATTGTTTTTTTCGGAATTTTTTTTGAAAATACTATTCTAAATTAATTGAATTCCTGTGGAAATGTTATTATTTATGAAAATAATTGAATTTTGAATATTTTTTGAAAATACAAATTAAATCGTTTTAAAGAATTTGATTATTATTTTTGTGAAGAGTTTTTTGATTTCTAGTATTAGCGAATTTAAAGTAGTGGAAATTCTAAAAAAACCGAAATACTATCTTCTAGTTTTTTTTTTTAATTTTTCAAAATTTCAATAAAATTCTTTAAAAATTCAATTAAGTATTTTATAATAGATTTTAAAAAATTTTCAATTATTTAAAAAATCTTTAATTTTACATGAATATCTAGGATTGTGACTCTGTAAAATTCAAATATGGACCAATTATGAAATTTAATTATTTTTTATTGAATTTCAAACAATTTAAGTATATTTAAAAACAATAGAATTTAAATTTCTCAGAAGGCTAATTTCTCGAACAACAAACTTCACCCTGTTAAAATCACTAATTTTCACCACTAGGTGTACAATCTACTATTTTCAGTGTTTTTGATATAGTACTGACCTTTAGCACTGCACTTGCACCATTATTAAGCCCTTCGTCAACTAGAGCACGCCACGGAAATTTCTAGATGGAAATTTCTAGTTGTGTAGATGCTTTCGTGTTGAAAACAATTCAGTGGTATACAGATGCATGCCAACCTCTCGTCAATATTCTAAATTATTCCATTATTTATATATTTTAACCGCGATGTCAATGTCCGCTAATCAGTAAAATTACTTTGCATCAGTTGTTTGGTTGATTCATCGAAATATAATTGTGCTTTTGAAGAATTGTATAAATATGAAAAACTTGATTAATATATTCTACGTTTGGCAATTATCTGGTGTAACAACTTTCAGTGACGGAGGAAGGAACTTATTTTTTTATCATTCTAATTTTTGACAATATAAGTATTCGAACCAAACGGACTTGTTTGTCTGGTTGGTTAATTGTATTAATTGACTTTAGAACACTTTAGAAAGTCTTGTCAAGAAGTTGATTTGCGCATATAGAACTTGTCTCAATAGTTGTATTTTAACCACACACTCCGTCAGCATTCAGCAATCGAAATTTGTTGCTTATTTTAATAATAAATTTCTAGGCGTTTGAATTTTCCGCTAATGACTGCGATTTGTTGCGCGTTGACGATGTAATGACAATGATTTACTACAGTTATAACAAAAGTTGATTCGTTCGTGAATACGATTTAATTTTACCACTTCAAGGTCATGATCTGAGTTATATTTTATAGTGTGATTTATCATTTAACGCACTCGTACCAATAGCACTGCAAGAGATTTACACATGTTCGGGTCATGTACGCTTGATGTTGTAACTCGTTGAGTGATAAATCTTTATGACAAATTTCGATTAATGACCTTAATTACAAGAACGTAATGTCAACACGATGAGCATTACTGAATTTTAAATTTTCATTCTATATACTTTTTAATTGAAACCATTCAAGAATGGTTATCAGAGTTTACATAAAGATTGTAATTTACGATACTTCGGTGCGGGGTCAGATATTAATAATTAGCTTCTTCCTTCTATCTCAAGAGCATGTCACAACTATGAGGCTTTTTATGAATCCTCAGGAAATAAATTAGATTCTTCACAAATTGGAAACCGAGTTTACTCAAAGTTCATTTTGCTACGCTTCATTGTTTTCATATTCTTATCATCATCGTGTATGAGAATTTTTAATAATGCATATACGGAGTGTGTAGCGACCAGTACATATACAAGAAAATTTCAATTTTACTCTTCCAACATTTTTAAAACAATAAATACTACAGGGCTCGGATTGTGCGGCTTTTTTGTCTTTTTTAAGGAAATGCTACTTTTTTCGACTTTTTTGTGAAAAAATGCGACTTTATTCAGATTTTTTTTTATCAAAATTCGACTAATCGACTTTTTCACATTTTTCAATTATTTTTAAAAATTTTGAAAATTTTTCTCCTTTTTATTTATAAAAATATTAAATAAAATTGTAAGTTTTAAAACATTATATGACTAAGAAATATGAAATATACCCATTTTCTGCATAATTTAAATTAAATAATTTATTAAAAAATATACATATTTCTCTCTTTTCGAAATTAGTTTATATAATAATTATTACTATCCGACACAACTTTATACATTTTTTATTTTTTCACTAAATTAATACTATATTATTTCATTGTATCTTATTATGTTTTGTTAAAATTTACATTCTACATATTAATTTCTATTGTAAAATAATTGATTTTCTTTTGTTTTACGTACACGGAGAAAAAGGATTGTTACGTTGACAAAAAGATTGTTCATATAGAACTAACAAATTTATTTTGTTGCCCTAACAATTCAAATTTTTACTTATAACAATAAATCTGTTGGGATAACAAAAAATTTTGTAACAACAACAACAAAAATTTGTTAGTTCTATATTAACAATTCTTTTTTCTCTGTGTATGTATAAATGTATTATAATTTAAAAATATTGCCCTTCAACAATTTTTATAATCATGGGCTACACAAATTATTATCAAATTAAAAAAAAAAAAAAAAAAAAAAAAAAAAAAAAAATATTTTTATTTCTCAAAAACAATATTGTTTAAAAACTCATTCTTTTCTTTTGGGAAAAGAAACATTACATATTCCCTTTTCTTAATATTTTTGTAAAAAATTCTCAATTTTCATAAGGAAATAATTTGCATCATTTCTATCTCTTAATTACAATTTTTTTTAATAAAATTCAAAGTTTTTTACAAATAAAGGAAAAAAATGTTTATAAATTCCATCTGTCAATTAGAAATTTTAATTGAAAATAAAATTGAAACTTTTTAAATTTTTAGAAAATAAAGAAAAAAATTCTACTTAAAAAAATGTTCTGTTACATTTATTTACGAATTTCTTCAAAATTATTCGAAAACAACAATAACTTCTTTTTTAAATAAATATTTAATTATTATTATTTTTCCATAGGAATCAAAATTCTTCAAAAGATTCAAATTCAAACCTTTTTGAAATTAAACAACTTAGAAAAAATTGTTATAAAACATGAAGAAATCGATCACTCCGAGTCTTCGACTCGGAGCAATCGATATCTTCATGTTTTATAATAATTAAAATTGCCCGAGTGATAGAATCATTATTCTATATTATAAGAAATTTTTGCTGTAACTTCTTCAAAATTATTTTCATCATTTCAATTAAATTATTATTTTCTACAATTTTTAATTATTTTTTATGAAAATAATTGAATTTCTTAACAAAAATTTTATTAGTTATGAAAATAATGGAATTACTGCGAAGAAATTTATAAAAAAAATTTGTAAATAATTGAATTCCTGTCAAATTTTTATTATTTATGCAAATTATTAATAGTTATCGTACAATTTTATTAAAAAAATTTTAAATAATAAAAAAAAGTTTGAAATAAATAATAATCAAAACAATTATTCTATTCATTTTAGTATTTTGTTGTGATTAAAAATAATTGAATTTAGGAGAAGAGTTTTAATATTTATGAATAAAATTGAATAGTTGCAAAAAATTTTATTAAAATTTTAAAAAATAATAGAAGAATTTTAGAATTTTAGTAGAATTTTATTATTTATGAAAATAATTTAATTATTGTGAAAAATTTTGTTATTTTTGAAAATAAATTTAATTCTTCATAAGATTTTTATTTTCTACAATTTTTTTAATTATTTTTTATGAAAATAATTGAATTCCTTAAAAAAAATTTTATTAGTTATGAAAATAATGGAATTATTGCGAAGAAATTTATAAAAAAAAAATTTGTAAATAATTGAATTTCTTTGAAATTTTTATTATTTATGAAAATTATTAAATGTTTACCTATAATTTTATTAAAAAATTTTTAAATGATAAAAAAATACCTAATAAAAAAAATTTTTTTTAATAAATAATAATCAAACCGATTATTCTATTCATTTAATTATTTTGTTGTGATAAAAAATAATTATTACGATTATAAATTATTTTTGTGTCTCATTACATTGCGAATAAAGGAATTTGTAACGTTTTGTAATGTTTTGCGTTTTTTAAAAATTTGAAAAAAATCTCAACGTACAATTAAAACTATGGAATCAAAATCCGTTGAGAAAATTTAGGAGCGACAATTATTTTAAAAGTTATAATAAATATTATATTGGGCGGAGATGCGATTTTGATGTTTTTTAGAATTATAAACACATTCCCTAAGGCCAAATAGAAATATGTTCGATTTAAAAAAAAACTTTATTTTTAGTAAAAATTTCAAGAATTCTGACCCAAATACAAATAAAATAATTTTCGTAAAAATATTTATTTACATTTTACACTCAATTCTAATAATACCCGATTAACATTTTGCCATTTTTTTACAACTTTTACAATTTAATGCCTCTTTTTTTCGTTTTTTATAAAATTTCATGCGACTTTTTCAGAAATTTCATTGTATAGAGTATTTTCTTTTTTTATAAGTGGTAACAATTTTGATTCATAAGTTTTCAAAATTATCAATTTTAAATGAATCTCTATTGCTTTTTCGTCGACTTTTTAATAATGTTGACGGAAAAAATTTTTGTTAATTTTTATTTAAGAGTAATAATGAATTTTTTTTATCTACCCTGAGAGACTTTTTATTTTAAAGTTTGATATATTAGCATTTTAAAGTTGAGAAATCGCTGGTAATATGATATTTAATAATTATAATTTTAATGTTTCACTTTAATGTACCAATCTCTGACAAAACAATAAATATAGAAAATTGGTATGGTGAATATTAAATATTATAATATCAATATAATGTAACATAACATAGATTTTGAGAAAATGATTGTACATAAAAATTGTTCCTAAATAAAAGAAATTAATTTTCAGTGTTCATTTTTAAGAAACAGCTTTTTTCCTACTGAATAACTTATTTTCTCGCAAGTGCTAAAAAAAAATCTTTTACATTTCTAAAAACGCATTGTAAATGAACGTGAACAGTTGAGTTTACGAATTCTTATTTTGAATGGTTGGCTGACATCTTTGACATAGCATGACATTTCTTTTAATGCCGAGTCAGAATTTTTAGTTTGATCTACATTAAAAAGTGGTAAAGTGGATTATACTCTCTGACTTTGACATAAAGCGTTCTAAATATTTTAAATTATATCGTAACAAAGTCTAATAAATTCTTTCCATTCATTGGAATACTTCTTGATTTTTTGATTTTTTTTCTTGATTTTTTGTAAGTTTAGAATGGCACCATATCAATTTTTAAAAGCAAAAAAGTCTCCCAGTGTAAAGAAATTAAATATTTTCCATTGAAATCCGACTTTTTAATTTTTGTTGTTTGAATACATAATTAAAAATAATAAGAATAAATTAAAGATGAAAACGAGAAACAATTCTTGAAGTATTATTAAATTGGTAATTTAATGCTAAATCGCATTAGTTGAAACACATAATATTATATCTTTTCTAAATAAAAAAGACCTTTTTTTTATCTGAGAATATTACTTATGTTTAGGATTTGCCGGGAATTTGAAAATCACAATTCGCTAGACACCCTGAGTTATAAGTTTCAGGAATTTTTTTAATACGAGCTGATTTTATTATTGTATGTTAAGGCTGATTCTTTTTTGGCTATAAAAATAACTCAATGAATAATAAATAGCAGTGGTTCAATACTCTTTCCCCTAATATAGAAGCTCATTGATATAGATAAGAGAGTTCGTTCTTGTGAGGAAATCTTATCCCTAGGTTCGTCGACACTCATTGTTAGATTGAATTGCAACTACAGAGGAAATAGAGGAGAGGCAATGAGGAAAAAAACATCATATGCAATTTTGCCAGTGAGTTTTCTCATTTCTCGCCGATCAAAGATCACCACAGAATCGTTCTCGGAAATCGTTTCGAAGGAAGAGGAAGAAAAAGAGTATCAATAGGGGTTATGGACACGATGTTGTGAGGGTGAGGGGGATGTCGAGAAATAGATAGAAGTAATGAGGCTGATTCCCTGCTTTCTGTATTTTTCAAGATACCATTCTATCAGTTCTCTTATCAGTCGTCTTTTTGTATTTTCTTGGTTTCGTATGTACATCGCCCTTCTGCTCTGTTTTTCCGTACGCAAGGCATAATGAGGTCTTAAAATCGCCAACTCCTGAACATTTTTGACAATAATTTGCTTATTAGCAATAGGAGACCAAATTTGCTGAACGTAACCTTTGATTTCACTTTCTCTATTAAATAATACGTTTTCTAAATTTTACATATGGCCAACTTACAAACTTTGTAGCACTTTAGACGAATAAATTGTTTTAGTGTGTTCATTATGGATTCTTGTATTTTAATATAATTTTCCAAAAGAATTCAATTATTTAAAAAAAATTAAATAAAATTCAAAACCTTTAATTATTTTCACAAATTAATAAAATTTCACAGAAATTAAATTATTTACAAATTTTTTTTATAAATTTCTTCGCAATCATTCAATATTACTTTCATAAATAATAAAATTCTTTTCAGGAATTCAATTATTTTTAATTCAATTTTACAGGAATTGCTAAAAAATGTAATTTTTTTTTAAATTTAATTTCAATTCCTCGAAAAAATCATTTAAAAAAATATTTTTTTTTAAATTCTTAGGAAGAAGTCAATTATTTACATAAATATTAGAATTTTTTTTCAGGAATTCAATTATTTTTAAATATTTTAATAAAATTGTTTGAAAGAAATCAATTATTTTAATTACAATTTAATTAAATTTTTTTGAAATAAAATTATTCTTTTAGATTTTAATAAAATTCTTCCCAAGCATTCAATTATTTACATAAATAATTCTTCGAAAGATTTCAATTATTAAAGATAAGCAATTGAATAATTAATAAAATTCTTTGTAAATTTCAATTATTTTCATAAATAACAATATTCATCATAAAAATTCAATTATTTTTAAAAGTAATATATTTTTTTTTGAAAATTCAATTATTTAAAAAAAATTCTAATAAAATCGTTCGTAAGAATTCAATTATTTTCATTAATAATAAACTGCTTTTTAGGAATTCAATTATTTTCAAAAAAAATTTAATAAAATGCCACACAGACATTCAATTATTCTCAAATATTCTAATAGAATTCTTTGTAAAATTTAATTATTTTTAAAAACTTTTTGTAATTCAATGCTTTTTCAATATCTACTATTTTCATAAAATTTCCAAACAGAATTCAATTATTTAAAAAAATTTTTGTAAAAATCTTCGTAAGAATTCAATTTTTTTCATGAATAATAAAATAAATTCGTAAAAAAATTCAAATTTGTAATAAAATAAATTAGTTGCAGGGATTCAATTATTTATCAGCAGGATAAGAAAGAAGTAAATTAGTTTCATAAATTATAAAATTTTTACAGAGATTCAATTATTTTCGTAAATAATAAAATTCTTTTTAGAAATTCAATTATTTTCATGAATAATGAAACTCATTGCAGAATTTCAATTATTTTTAATACAATTTTAATCGAATTCCTCGAAAAATGTAATTATTCTTAAAAAATTTATTAAAATTCGTCAAACGAATTCAATTATTTCAAAAATTTGTTGATAAAATTTCTTTATAAGAATTCAATTTTATGAAACATTTAATTATTCAATAAATTATTGTTTTTTGTCTTTAAATAAATGATTTCTCGTTGAATTTTCTAATAAAAATTGATTTAAAAATGGATTTCAGTTAAAATTTTAAATTATAATTGAATATTAAAAGCATTAGAGTGTGAATTTTTCTCAAAGAACTTTTTCAAAAATTATTAAAAATAATGCATTTATATAAGAATTTTAGTTAAAAACATAAAAAAAAATTTAATTTTGGAAAAGTTATAAATTATTTCAGAAATTCAATTATTTTCAATTATTTTGAATACAATTTCAATTAAATTATTCAAAATAATTGAATTATTGTTTTATATTTCAATAAAATTGTTTTAAAAAAAGTCCAACTATTTTCAAAAATTAAAATATAATACTTCGCACGAATTCAATTATTTTATCAAATAATAAAATTTCTCACAAAGATTCAATTATTTTAAAAACTTGAATAAAATTCGTTATAAGAATTCAATTGTTTTCATAAATTATAATACTTTTACAGAAATTAATTTGTTTAAAACAATTTAATACAATTCTTCGCAAGAATTCAATTATTTTAATAAATAATGACATTTTTCACAGAGATTCAATTATTTTGAAAAATTTAATAAAATTCGTTGCAGAAATTCAACTATTTTCATAAATAATAAAATTCTTGACAGGAATTCAATTATTTTTAATACAATTTCAATTAAGTTATTCAAAATAATTGAATTATTATTCTTTTTTATTTTCATCAAATGATTCAAAAAATTAAATAAAATTCTTTGTAACAATTCAATTATTTTTATAAATAATAACATTATGGATAGGAATTCAATTATTTAAAAATTTTTTATAAATTTGTTCGAAATAATTTAATTATTTTCACAAATAATAAAACTCAATAAAATTAAAATCTTTGAAAATCTGAATTTTTCTTATTTTTAAATAACAATTCTGTGGAATTAATTTTTTTGAGAAAGTTTAATTGTGAATTTTTTTAAAAAATTATTTGAAGTTATTATTTTATATCTAATGTAGGTATATTTAATTGAAGAATTCAAGAATAATTGAAATTTTGTAAAATTGTATTCTAAACAAATGAATTTGAGAATTTTCAAAGAACTTTTTCTAAAATTATTACAAATAATGCATTTATAGAAGAATTTTAGTTAAAAACACGAAAAAAACATTTAATTTTGGAAAAGTTGCAAATTATTTGCAGAGATTAAATTATTTTCAAGAGTAACAATATTCTTCACAAAAATTAAATATTGTTCAAAAATAATCAAATTCTTCTTAGGAATTCAATTATTTTCACAAATAATAAAATTCATCGCAGAATTTCAATTATTTTGAATACAATTTTAATCGAATTTTTCGAAAAATGTAATTATTCTTAAAAATTTTATGAAAATTCGTCGAAAGAATTCAATTATTTAAAAGATTTGTTGATAAAATTCTTTATAGGAATTGAATTTTAAGATACATTCAATTATTCAATAAATTATTTATTTTTGCATTTAAAATTTAAATAATTGAATTTTCTTTGAATTTTCTAATAAAAATTGATTTAAAAATGAATTTCAGTTAAAATTTTAGATGATAATTGAATATTTTTTTTTTGTCTAAAATTATCAAACTATGATTTAATAGGGGTGCGATCAGTTATTCTAGACTAGAAATTCTATTCAGAATCTAGCGCGACGGCCGCACTAGCGACATGGACAAATGAGGAAATTTCTACACGCGTTTGATCTTCTATTTGAAAATTTAAAAATTTATGTTATCAAACATGTTTGTAAAAATAAATTTTCTACACATTAAAAATTGAAGATAGTTTTGTGATTGATTACTTATGAGACATATAACTAATAACTTAGCTAAGACATTGAAGTTAATTGACACGTTAATGAATAATGAACTTGCATCGCTGTCATATCGACAGGCAGACGCGACGCGACGGATACTAAAGTGGTCATAATCAACGAGTGGCATTCCTATTAACATTACTGTTTACTATATCCAATCTCTAATCTCTTGGATTTTAGTATTTCTAAATGCAACAATGAGTGTTATAATCCATTGACTTTCACTTCTTCATCATATCATCTTTCCTACTGACATCAGTATTCTTCTATATTTGAAAATCTCTTGAATGATATACAAGACTTTATCCTCTACAATTCATTTTTTTATTTGAAGATGTTATATTTTTTTCGATTGTTCATTTTTTTTCTTTACTCCTTTAAAAATCTAGTTTTTGAAACTAATTTCTTTTTCTGGTTAATAAATAAAAATGTTGTTATTAATCTTATAGTAACATTAGCGTGATATCAAGTCGTAAATATAGTTTGGAACAAAATCATTTAAATTAATACAATTATCTAGGTCGGTAAATTCAATGACTTGTTTAAATTGATGAATATTTCGAAGCAATGATTCTAAATGAATGTTTTTCGGAAGAAAAGATTGTTTTTTGTACGGTTGCTAATGATTTCTGTCAAGTATTATAGAGATACGCGAATAAAAGTAATGCGCTGTGCTCGCTATAATGTAAGTAGAAGAGGAGGCCAGGAACGTGTCAAGTTTGAAATAAGAAAAATGTTGATATTGGCGAGTGGACTGTTAATTTGTATAATGTCGGGAGCGATACGGGTAGAAAGGTGAATTTAGGCTGCTAAGCATAAATATCGATCCGCTTAATTGACCCGCGAATACGAATGGCCGATTAAACGAACCAGCGCTCGATATCGACAGGAATATACACTCTTGCCAATTGCATTTCGCTACTTAAGGAAACAGCGATTCGCAGCTCAAATTTATATACGTTTTACAGAAGATCTTTTACTGACTCCACTCTAGATAGAGTCAAAATTGTTGCACCTAAAAATGGTAACAATTACAAATAAAATTTATTATAAAAGAAACAAGCAAAAGTAAACTTTTATAAATGAAGCAAATATTACTTTAAATTTATTATTAATATCATCAATAAGGTTCCACAACAAGACTCCTCCCGAAATCTTGTACATCTTCTACTGTATACTTTAAAAATAAAATAAAAATCGAAATAACAATTTGCTTTCAATTTTTTATTAAAAACTAATTTTGTTTCCATAAACTATAAAATTTTTTCATTAAATTTTTTTTAACGGAATAAACGCGAATGTGGTTTGAAGCATTAAAAATAAAGTAACGGTTAGTATGTAGAAGTAAATTTGATTTTTTTTCATTCAAATTAATTTTATCGACTGCAAGGTGGCGTCGGAAGGGGAGTTGCGCTCGTTTCGATGAGTACCACATAAACGTCGATGTCGCTGAAGGGTAATCGTTATAAAAAAAAAAATCGAGAAAATTGTGAAACAAACCAACCGTAGATATGCAACGCCCGCACAGGGAAAAATCAATTAAGCCACTTATCTGAAATATGGGTGCAATTACACTCAATTGCCAAATCTATGTCTATGTATCGATGTGTGGTCGCTCTATCGACAGCTCCCCAGTCGACTCCTAGCCTATTGCATTTCAAATGCAGTTTAATTCAACTTTTCTCCAAATAAATAAATTCTCGAAACTTTTAAATTATCTTAATTATCTTATCCATGTTTTTAATTTGAAATTTCTAAATATGTTATGCGCTAAGAATTTCATATAAAATATAAATCTTTGCTTATAGAGGCGGGATAAAATAACAGTTTAAATATGTTTCCCGAAAACGAAAAATCAATTTAATTTCGTGTTTGATACGAATTAGAATATTTCGCTTCTATTTTAAAAAAAAACGCGTTTGGGGAATTTAAGAGAGAGGAAAATTTCTATCGTGTTCAGCTTGAATAGCATTCGCAAGTCGTTATCACGAAACATTTATAAGTTTCGTTACAGTCCCTGGTTGTTAATAAAGTTAATAAAGTTAATAAAGTTAATAAAGTTAATAAAATTAATAAAATTAATAAAATTAATAAAATTACAATTGTTGAATGACAATATTAACTTAAACTAACATGTCTTCATTAAAGTTATAATTTCCTAATGTGAGTGTTACAGCGTTTTTTAACTCACTCGTCGACTTGTAAGAAATATCTTTATCGATTATGCTTGTTTTTTTTTTATTTAATTTAACTCTTTCGTCTTATGTTGCGCATATGCTGAGTTTATTCCATCGCTGTTGAATATAACGCCTCTTTCTTTTCCAGTCGCTCGAAGCTCGAATGGGCCCAGTAATGCGATATCAGTGCTCGGGATGTCCCTCGGTTGACCCGTGACCGTCTGTCATTCCAAATATATCTAATACAAGTTTGGTCTGGCGAGAATGACGAAGAGAGTGTTATAATGAGTGATGCACTCAGTGTTCGTCCCCTTTATATACAAAATTCACGTCTCTACGGGGTGTCCGTTAACTATTAATTTTCACATTTTTTTAACTTCTTAATTTGTCATTATATTCTCTACTTTTTGTCATTATTATTTTGTTCTTCACTTCATTAATATGTCCATTGTTTGCTTATCATTAAAGAGATCATTTTTTCAATATCTCCGGAACCAGTTGAATTTTTTTTTATGAAATTAAAGGTGAATTCACAAGGAATATGTTAATAACATTTTTCTCAGAGAGGAGTAAATGAACAAAAAATTGTTTTAAAATTGTTTAAAAAATTTTTTTTATTTAAAAATTAATTTTTTTTATTAACTTTATTTGCACTTGAAAGTACATACTTTTACCTGAAAAATGTGTAAATTTCATAAAAATCCATAAACAATATTCCGATATATTCAAAATTTTATAAAATTAATATTAAAATTCAAAATGGCGTATCTTCAACAATTTTGAATTTTTTTTTTTTGAAAAAATTTGGGGGAAAGATGTCTCTTATATAGAACTATAATCCCACGAAGTTTTGCGAAAATCGGCATACCCTTTGCAAATCGCGATATTTCTGACGTGAAA
Source organism: Leptopilina heterotoma (assembly GCF_015476425.1). Classification (NCBI taxonomy): domain Eukaryota; kingdom Metazoa; phylum Arthropoda; class Insecta; order Hymenoptera; family Figitidae; genus Leptopilina; species Leptopilina heterotoma. Next base: position 1,535,337 of record NW_025111054.1, read on the forward strand.
TGCCTCATTTATGAAAATATTAAATAAAATTGTTAGTTTTAAAAAATTATAATTAAGAAATAGGAAATATACTCATTTTCTGCATAATTTTTATTTCTCAAAAACAATATTGTTCACAAACTCATTCTTTTCTTTTGAATTTTTTTTCGAAATTTCAATTTTCATAAGGAAATAATTTGCATCATTTCTATCTCTTAATTATACAATTGCTTTAATAAAATTCAAAGTTTTTTACAAATAAAGGAAAAAAATGTTTATAAATTCCATCTGTGAATTACAAATTTTAATTGAAAATGAAATTGAAACTTTTTAAATTTTTAGAAAATAAAGAAAAAAATTCTAGGTACTTAAAAAAATGTTCTGTTACATTTATTTACCAATTTCTTTGAAATTATTCGAAAACAACAACAACTTCTTTTTTTAAATAAATATTTAATTATTATTATTTTTCCATAGGAATTAAGATTTTCAAAAGATTCAAATTCAAACCTTTTTGAAATTAAACAACTTAGAAAAAATTGTTATAAAACATGAAGAAATCGATCACTCCGAGTCTTCGACTCGGAGCAATCGATATCTTCATGTTTTATAATAATTAAAATTGCCCGAGTGATAGAATCATTATTTTATATTATAAGAAATTTTTGCTGTAACTTCTTCAAAATTATTTTCATCATTTCAATTAAATTATTATTTTCTACAATTTTTAATTATTTTTTATGAAAATAATTGAATTTCTTAACAAAAATTTTATTAGTTATGAAAATAATGTAATTATTGCGAAGAAATTTATTAAAAAAATTTGTAAATAATTGAATTCCTGTGAAATTTTTATTATTTATGCAAATTATTAATAGTTAGCGTACAATTTTATTAAAAAATTTTTGAATAATAAAAAAATAATAAAAAAAAGTTTGAAATAAATAATAATCAAACCGATTATTCTATTCATTTAAGTATTTTGTTGTGATAAAAAATAATTGAATTTCGGAGAAGAGTTTTAATATTTATGAATAAAATTGAATAGTTGCAAAAAATTTTATTAAAATTTTCAAAAATAATACTGAGTAAAATTTTATTATTTATGAAAATAATTTAATTATTGTGAAAATTTTTGTTATTTTTGAAAATAATGAATTCTTCATAAGATTTTTATTTTCTACAATTTTTAATTATTTTTTATGAAAATAATTGAATTCCTTAAAAAAAATTTTATCAGTTATGAAAATAATGGAATTATTGCGAAGAAATTTATAAAAAAAATGTGTAAATAATTGAATTTCTGTGAAATTTTTATTATTTATGAAAATTATTAAATGTTTGCCTATAATTTTATTAAAATTTTTTTAAATAATAAAAAAATACCTAATAAAAAAATTTTTTTTTTAATAAATAATAATCAAAGCCATTATTCTATTCATTTAATTATTTTGTTGTGATAAAAATAATTATTACGATTATAAATTATTTTTGTGTCTCATTGCGAATAAAGGAATTTGTAACGTTTTGTAATGTTCTGCGTTTTTTAAAAATTTGAAAAAAATCTCGAAATACAATTAAAACTACGGAATCAAAATCCGTTGAGAAAATTTAGGAGCGAAAATTATTTTAAAAGTTATAATAAAAATTATATTGCGCGGAGATGTGATTTTGATGCTTTTTTGAATTATAACACATTCCCTAAGGCCAAATAGAAATATGTTCGATTTAAAAAAAAACTTTATTTTTAGTGAAAATTTCAATAATTCTGACCCAACTAAAAATAAAATAATTTTCATAAAAATATTTTTTTTATTCTATACACTCAATTCTAATAATACCCTATTGTCGATATATTCATGTTTTATAATAATATTCTTAAAAGTTATTGAATTTTAAAAGATTTAAATTTGAAATTTTTGTAAATCTTAGTTCCTATGGAAGAATAATAATGATTAAATATTTATTTTTAATAAAATTATTGATTCGAAATAAAAGGGATTTATCAATCTTCCAAATCAAAAAAATAAAAAACAACTTTTAACGTTTCGCATATTTCTTTTAAATATATAAAATTATTGATGTTTTCGAATAATTTTACAATTCACCCATTTTCAGGTGAATGAAATATGAAAAACATTTTAAAATATAAACTGTATTGAAACTAAAATTTTTTTTCTTTTTATTTTTTGAAAGATGATAAAATTTTGAAGAGCACAAGAACTTTCAAAAGCCATTTGACCAATATTTTATATAGATATTTTAAAAAACGTCATTTTCAATGTTATTTGAAAAATTTAAATAACTTATAAAATAATTAACGCTTTTTAATGATCTTAGGCTTATTATAAAAGTGATTTTCTACAGAACAAGAATTATTTATTGACGTGTAATTTTTTTCTCAGAAAATGCAGCTCATCAAACTTGGACCAAAGAAATTCAAAAAATTTGAAACAATCTAACAGAAAAATAATTTTTAAAATTCAAACAAATTTTTTTTTTTTGTTATATCACCTTGAAAAATGTACATCATATCATGTTTTATATTTTTTCTAGAATAGTTTTTAGTACAAAAAAATTATTTCAAATTTCTTGAATTTTTTTTTGTCTAACTTTGACGACCTGCATTTAAAAAAAAAAATTACACAATTTAATGCCTACAAGTAGTTCTCATAATTGTAGAAATTTACCTTTAGAATAAGTCTAAGATCATTAAAAAGCGTTGATTATTTTAGAAGTTATTCAAATTTTTCAAAAACATTGAAAATGTCGATTTTTTAAAAATATCTAAATAAAATTTTGTCCAAATGACTTCTGAAAGATCTTGTGCTTTTCAAAATTTTATCATCTTTCAAAAAATAGAAAGAAAAAAATTTTAGTTCTCATATAGTTTATGTATTTTAAAATGTTTTTCATTTTACCTGCAACTGGGTGGTCTTTGAATTTTGACATGGTAGTGTAATAGAACATTTTTTTTCATATCTAATAATTTTTGGAGTGAATCAGAATATTCTTTAGGGTCAGGAAAAAACAATTTTGTCTGGAAAGCAGGGAAAAACAAAATTAAATTTTTGTAGCAATCCTGTTTTTCTTTTGAATTTTTCTGTGTAAGTAGAGGAAGCAGTAATGGACCTAGTTAGAGCTTCAGACCTAGTTCGGACCTCAGTTTTGTACAATTGTACAAAAACTGTGGAAGAAAGTATATTCGTATCTTATCAATGGGAACAAGCATTGATCAGTATTAATTAATTCTTAGAATATCCTGAAATATCTGTTAGGGATGTAACTAAATTTTGTATTCGTTGCACCGAGAAAGGGTTTGGCAAGCAAAGATAATGTTGTTGATAACTTTTCAATAATAATGTTGGTCGGGCGTTTTTCGCATGTTGGAAAATCTCGATGATGGCACAAGTTCGAAGCACCCTGTATGCACGTGCACCACTATACAGGAGGGTTTAAGCGAGTTCATTGCATGCAGTAAATTTCCCTTGGTTACCAGTACACCCGATCACGCGATTGGAATTCCTGTCTGCAAACCTGATCGAGGAAGACGGAGTCTCTCCTATCCTGTTTTCACCAGGTCACGCGATATTCGATAAAAGGTGACGGACACGAGGGTGCGAAATAAGACCTAATTTATCTCCAGTTCACAATAAAGCGAGTCTTTGAAAAACACCTAAGGCTTTGGTCAATTTTCCATTGAAACTTTCAAAGTGTTGTGTGAACACTAATAAAAAAAATCTGAATGACAGGGACAACAATCAACTGATTCCAGTTGGCTGACTAATTTCTTGATAGTTAAATCTCACTCTCAGATCAATCAGCCGAATGTAGTATTAATTTTTCAGGCAGAGTTTACGTAAAAGTGCCGTATCCTACAGAGCACCTAGAATAGAAATAAAAACTTTTAACTTACATATATATACGAATTTCGAAATAATTTTCCAATTTTATTTCAGATTTCTTGTCGAGAATATAATTTTTATTATGACGATATGATATTGAGGGGTAATAATTTTTTTTATTTGAAGAAACTTTTTACACCTAATGACACATTAAATTATTAATGATTCTCGTAGTGAGCAGGGCGTGTCTATTTTTTTTTAAATTTTATCAAAACTTCCCTCCAAACTGGGAAATATTGACCGCAACAAAGAATGATGTTACCTTCTTCCCGATGGCAGAAATTATAGAGGCGTTACTTATTCTAAGGCTGCAAGCACGCATACATTTCGTTCCCTTATAGTCTATTTGTTGAAAATTATTGTAATTTTACCAGCAGACATGGGTAGTTGAACAGGCAATTCATTTTCATACAAACTCCCCTCCACTTATTGAAAGATACATTACGTTCGAATTAATATTTTCCATGCTGTACCATATAAACTGTAATCTTACTTTTCTTAAAAAGACATTCTAAATAGCGGTTTACAATAATTTTCAAGAAAGCTAAATGAAAATGTTTTTATTAAAACGCTTGCCCGGAATATATTTTCCAAACTTTTTTTAAAAACTTGAGAATAGCTCGAGAGAAAGGTATGTATTTTAAAAGTAAATTGCTCTTCGCAACACGCAAAGGTTTCTTTTTCTAAAAATTGCATAGTCTTCGTTAAACTTCTTCAAAAATTCTTCTTAATGTTTCTTCATTCTTTAACAATCCTTTCAAGTCGAAATTTCTTTCAAGCTAAATATTTTTAGCATTAATTCTTGGAAATTATATATATAATGTTATGAAAAATTTTAAGATCAATTTTTCTTTATAAATATACCTCAATGATTGTTTACTTCAGAACAAAATAAATGATTTGCTGAAAAAATACATTCATGTGTATATAATTATTCAGAAAAGTATTTTTTTTTGGACCTGAATTAGTAAAATTCACTGAATTCCAATTATAGGCACTATACACGTATTACCAACTTATTATACAAAAAATTAAAACTATGTCAGTTTTAAAAGATGCAAAAAAAACACATCACGATTCACATTACTTATGATAGTAAATAATTTGAGTTAATATGATTATTATATTTCATCGTATTTAGTTAGAACGTAGTTTTTCTTCTTTGTGCTTGGTCTAAATGTGAATTTTAGAAAAATATAATGAGAGCCACTGATCGACAGCTGTTACTTGCCTGTAGAATAATCTAAACTCCACTTCCAAAAGTCAGTTCGCGTGTGTATCATCGTCAGGGAGAAGCCGTTTGTATTTTTTTAATTTTTTGTCTTTTTTGATGCACAAGATCACGTAAATACGCGGGTTCTTTGATTGTCTTCTTGGAAAGGCATTTTCTCGGTCAGTCGGTAAGGTAGATAAACAGGGAATTAACGTGAAGCGTGCACATGAAATTGCTTACAACCGCAGTGAATGATTTCGAGATTTAATATCGCTGTTAGAACTCGTTAGTATAGGACTAAAAGATTTTTTATGTATACTTTCTTTGAGACAAGATAGGCGAACACAAATAAAATCTCTGAATAATATATATATGCTGTCGACGTTTTAACAGATTAGTGTATACATTTTGCAGATTGTTTGCTGTACAAAAAACTTTTGTCTCCACAGAATTTTAGGTTCAGTATAAAAAACATGATCGAAAATATCTTCTGAAAGAGACATCAAAAATACTAATATGCAGCTTTCAATAATTTTGATAATGTAATTAATTATTATTTTCCAAACTTTAAGTGACTTTCTAACTATAATTAAATTTCACTATAATTAAATAGAGAAAAATAAACAACACTTTTAGTCCTAAGGGCGTCTTAAGGACAAATGATATATTTTGTGCCCACTGTGTTGCAATCTATTTATAAAAATTGTGCAAGACAGTGTAATGTATGTTATATTTGATTTTTTCAATTAATGTCAATTTTAAATAGATATACTTTGAAATCAATAAAATCACTGATAATTAAGCGCGTATCTTAAAATCAAGTTTCTGTTAATGTTTTTTTTAATATTCGATATCAGCAAATGTGTCAAATTATCTTCATTAATTATTGAGTTGTTAATAAATAAATAAATATTCAAATGTTGAAAATTCTTTAATAACAACAGCGTTCAATGAACTTTTCCTATGTGCGAATTGTCACGTTCCCACCTGACGCTTTTTTTACGTAGTACATAATTTATATTAAAAGACTTTATAAAAAAAAAATTTTTTAAGTATATTTTATCCAAATAATTGAATTATTGGGAAGAAATTTATAAAACATTAGTAAGTAATTGAATTTTGCAGAAGAATGTTGATATTTACAAAGATAATTGAAATTTTGAAGAGAATTTAAAAACAAATTTTTTTTTAAAGTAATTGAATTTCTGTGAAGAATTTTTTTTACTTTTAAAGATAATTGAATTTTGCAAAAAATTTTATTAGAACTTTTGAAAATAATTAAATTTCCAGGATGAATTTTATTATTTATGAAAATAATAAAAAAATTTTACGAGAAATTTAAAAAAAAATTTTTGAAAATAATTGAATTTCTAGGATAAATTTGATTATTTATAAAGATAATTGAAAATTGAAAATTGACAAAAATTTTATTAAAATTCTTTGCAAATAATTGAATTTTTGGGAAGAATTTTATTTCTTTTGAAAATAATTGAATTCCTGTGAATAATTTTATTAATATTGGCAAATAATTGAATTTCTGTGGAGAATTTTATTAAAAGTTATGAAGATAATTGAATTCTTGGTTCTTGCAAAGATTTTTATTAATATTTGAAAAAAAAATTTATTTCTCGTAAAAAATTCAATTGAATTTTGAAAATAATTGAATTTTTGCGAAGAATTTTATTAAAATTCCTTAAACATAATTAAACTTCCGCAAAGAAAATTTTGCATTGAAAACAATTCAATTCTTATCGTTAATTTAATCAAAATTTTTCAAAATAATTGAATTTCTTGAGAAGAATTTTAGTAATAATTGAAAATAATTGAATTCTTACGATTTTGATGAATTTTCGAAAAAAAATTGATTTCATGCGAAGAGTTTAATTATTTTTTGAAAATAATTTAATTCCTGTGAAGAATTTTATTAATTTATAAAAAAAAAAATTACTGTCAAGAATTTTAAAGTTTTAAAAAATAATTGAACTCTTATAAAGAATTTTATTATGTAATTTAAAAAAAATAACTGAATTCCTGTGAATAATTTCATTAATTTTGGCAGATAATTGTATTTCTACGTAAAAATTTTTTATTTTATTTTTTTATTTTGAAAATAATTGAATTATTAGAAATATTTTTATTAATATTTGAAAATAATTGAATTTCAGAGAAGAATTTTATTATTTATCAAGATAATTGAAATTTTGACAAGAATTTTATTAAAATTTTTGTTAAATAATTGAATTTCAGAGAAGAATTTTATTATTTATAAAAATAATTGACATTTTAAAGAAAATTTTTCAAAAAAATGTTAAAAATACCTAATTAAAATTTTACTACGAATTTTATTTAATTTTTTAAAATTTTATTTCTGATTGTTTGATATTCATTTATCTGTTGTCGAGAAATGTGATTTTTTTACAATTTTGACAATTTCGTGTTTCTTTTTTGTCGTTTTTTCTTAAATTTTCCTTTAAATTTAAAAATTTTTTTTTAAATTTCATTCGCATTTTACTAAAAAAAAAGTCAAAAAAGTCGATTAGTCGCATTTTTTCACAAAAAAAGTCGAAAAAAGTCGAAGAAGGCGCACAATCCGAGCCCTGCTATTTTATCATTTGTTTAAACAAATAATTGTTGCTGTTTGGTAAATTTTTTTCTATTGCACCTAGAAAGACGCAATTTTTTTCTAATTTTGAAATTTTTGGGCCTTCATACAATAACCGATAAATATAAAATTTCAAATCGCTATTTTAGCAATTGTTTAAACAAATAATTGTTGTTATTTATTAACTTTTCTCCTATTGACCCTAGAAAGATGCATTTTTTTCTAATTTTGCAATTTATGGAGCTAATTTTAATAACCAATAAATATGAAAAATCGATTGCTTTAATATCGCGATTTGACATTTTATATTAATCGGTTGTTTTAACTGTGCCCGGAAAATTGCAAAATTAAAAAAAAACTGCATCGTTTCAGGTGCAATAGAAGAAAAAAAGTTAATAAATAACAACAATTATTTGTTTAAACAATTTCTAAATTAGCGATTTAACATTTAACATTCATCGGTTTCTATAAGTAGGTCCGAAAATTGCAAAATTAGAAAAAATCTGCATCTTTCTATATGCAATGGGTAAAAAGTTAATATATAACAACAATTAATTGGTTAAACAATGTTAAATAATAATTATAGCAAATTTAATTTAATATTTTGATTTAACATTAAATAATACTAATAAAAGCTGCCAAATTTATAGAAATTTAGTTTTTTATATTTTGTTCATAGAATTGTTATCAATTAGCAATAATAAATTGTTTAAACAAATGAAAAGTTCATTGTAATAATAGTAAAATATATTATTTATCCGTTGTTACTAATAATAGTTAATTACCTTCATGGTTCTAACTTTTTAACATAATGTACAAAAAAACAATACTCTTGATGTGTTTTATTGTCAGCGTATACATTGACAATAGTTATAAATAAACAATAAGAAGTGTAAAAAGTTTTTTTTATTCTTTATTGATTTGTTACCATATTCAGAGCAGCTATTACCCAGTGTGCACGTTCTGGAACTGTTCTGTAACAGTTAATGGAAATAAAGAACAGTTACAGAACGGTTCCGGAATTGTTCCGGAACGTGCACACTGGGTAAAAGTATTCATTGATTAATTTTCATTTGATTATGGTTGATTTGGCATTGTGTACATATACACGTACTGAAAAATAGATTTTCTTCACCATATATATATATATGAATTGTGTGGGAGAAATGAAACGATTTTCCTGTTGTTCTCTCTCGCGAAAAGCAACGTTGACCCCGTTTCTCGTGAAAGAGTTGGGGAACAAAGCTGGATCGAATAAGTCCCTGCATCGTAAACATTGCTGTGCCGTAAACACCATTTCATCCGAAGGGAACGAAAGTCTTAAGTCTCTATAAGCTTTTCCGCAAGGATTCACCGCCACTCGCTGCTCTGTCTCCTTTCTGTGGCACAGCAAGCAACCCCTTCTTGCTCTCTCTCGAGAGAGAAGACATTCAGTGGGTGGAAAGGGGGTGAGAGCAAAGAACGAACAACTCTCTGTCTCTCCTTATCTCTCCTTCCATCTTCTCCGCATTCCTCCGGGTATTACACGCCCCACGACAGCGAATCCATTCCTTTCCTTCTACCCATCTCAAGGATGAGTCTCTCCCCTCCTCTAAAAAAAACGACAAAATATATGGAATAAAATAGATGAAGCTTTTTTTCCAAAAAAAGAAAATCAACTGCTTCTATATCTTAAATTATAAACTAAATGTATCCATTCATTTTTGCTGTTGGTTTTCTTAAACTTTCTTTTTATCAATCTCTTCTTCTAATTGATTTAATTTTTGGGACGATTTTCTAATAATAAAATAAAAAGTATTAGTAGTCTATGAACAACTTTTCCACAACGATGCATCGTGAGTCATGACTGTGAGAAAAACAGAAAATACAAAGTTGCTTTTTTTTCCATCGAAATCTCAATGCGGCTTGAGGGAAGAGAGTAAACCCATTACGGATTCATCTTGCGCCATTAGCTAATTCCTCCCTGATGCTACAACATCTTCCTTTCTATGGGCGTATTCCCTTCCATAATATTCGAGAACCCTCTTAGAATTCTCGGTATCAGGAACGAGATCGTAGACCAGAAATAGAGAAAGAAGGGTGGTCCCTAGATGATCAATTGCCGGGGTAGAAAAATATTTGCAAGCACATCAGTAATCCCTATCACTGTTTTCCTTTGTTGTAGAATCTTGAGAGTTTTTGTGGAATCCCACTCCCCGAGGGAGTCCTGCATTTATTATTTCTTTTTTATTACACTTTTCCGCATTCCTTCTATTCTTCACAATTTTACAACATATAAATACGTAGTTACAGGAAAAATTAATATTTCCATTTATTCTGATGTGCAGATAGAAAATTAAAATCCATTACAATAAATTTTTATGCTTTCAAAATATTTGTCTTTCTTATTGTGAAAATTTGCTAAATTTTGAAAGTGAAGAATGAAAATTTAGTGGAATAGTTGAAATATTTTGCCTTCTCGAGCTTTCCTTATTTTTCTCGGACTGAAATGGTGGCATCTGGTAGGAATTTGGTCGATTTCGAAAGTCGAAAAGGTCGTGGACTAGCGACGAGGATAAATTCTAAAGCAGAGGGAGAACAAGGAAGAGGTTTTGCTGGAGTTGGTTTGGGGTTAGAGAAAACGGAGAGGTACGACCATCGACTGAAATTGCTCCGCGGTCCGAGCAGGGTGAAGAAGAGACATCTCGGTTGTTGCGATGGAAAGAAAGTGCAGTCACCCGGAATAAACGAGGAGAAGACTCAAAGTTGTTGCTCCAAGTTCAGGCACACAACACACAGGGGTTGAGAATGGAGTTTGCGTCGTGGCCATGATGAAACTTTACTGTGACAAGTACATTGGGATGAGGTACCATTTTTTTTAAAAAGCGTTAAAACCAGCGAAAACATTAAAAGTCTGAGTCTGTATTCTGTATTCTTCAAAAAATTATGCTTCATCTTATTATTCACCTTATTGGGTGCCAATCTTATTTTAATATGAAGCATAATTTTTTGATTGAACTAAAGTTGATTTTTAATCATAGACTCGTTTGGCATTCTTAATTTTCAACAATGGATGATGAATGAAACACGGCACATCCCAAACCTGTTGAAACAGAAAGAAAGTCAATGGAGTTGAAAGTCATTCAATTTTTTACGACTAGATAAAAAAAGGTTTTTATTTTAAAATAGCTTTAAAGTGCGCAGTGTCTATAAATCATGTTAAATAGTCTAATATTCTGACGCTAAACTGTGTTCATAAAAACTAAATCGTGTTGAAACTTTGTCTCCTTTAGTGAGGATCCCTTCAGCGAAAAACTCTATTTATAACAGCTGTATCGTTCTTGCGATTTGGTATTTTGAGTTTAAGTTTAAGATCCCCGCGAAGAGTTTACGACACGTCGAGGTGCTCACGCGGGGAATTGAAGCGTCCTGTATAAGCTGGACCACACATGGCGTCTGCACGTGGATAAAAGACACATCATCACACTGCTCGTACTCGTACGAATATAAAAATCAGTATATGACATATTTTCTACGTCCCCCAACTATTTATAGCTCTTGACTCAAGTCTCCACTCCAAACACTTGGAGCTAAATTGTCGTTTCCCCTTTAAAAAGAAAGGAAGAATCCACAACAGAAAATCTCGCTTGTTTCATTCTTAGTCTAATAAAGAATGATTTGTTCTCATTTCTTGAAAAATAAAATTTGATGTTTGCTGGTCATCGATTCAGCAGTTGCAACGTGTTTGATGTCTTGCAAGACTATACATTTCACCCGCAGTGTATCATTTGGCATAGTCCTTTTTCTCGAAGAAAGCGAAAAAAAAGGAGCGAATGACAAGCAGAAGAGAGAAAAAGAGACTAAAGATACTAAAGCAAAGAGTTACTTGCCGCAGCAAATGGGCACTGAGCTTCAGGGCCGCTTTTTCGGGAATTTCCATCCAATTGATTCAATTTTTACTTCACTATTCTGCTAATGTTCAATCTTCCGCCGCAAGAATTCAGTTGGCGGGAATGAAACTACTGCCGGCAGGACAGAAAATAAGACCCTCTTGATGGACTCATTTTTTATAAATGTTATTCCAACACAGATATTTAAATGAATAGTTCTTTGCATTCCAACAAGAACTCTTAAATTGCATTTTATTTCAGTTGACTTTAAATTACATGCAAATGAAACATCGTATACGCAATTATTATGATTAAGAATTTTTCAGAAGCGATCGTTGTATTTTTAATTAGACTGCGCCCCTGAAGGAGCGAGGATTCACGAAGGAACGAGCTGAGCTCTCTCGGCATCCCTAAACTCTAGCAGACCGGTCGTATTCGGCTGGGCCGCAAGGAAAGGAAAAAAAAGCGAGTGTGCGAGCATAAAAAAATATATATGTGAAGCGAAGAGAAAGAAGACGACGATGGAGAAGGAGAAACGGAGCCTTTTTTCCCGACCGCTGCCGAACAGACTTCATTCTTGGTTTACAAGCATGTGGTCTACAAAGAGGTTGCCACGTTGTTAAAATAACCGCGGCTAACCTCGACGAGTTTGCTGAGTGTGTCTCGTATGCAATCCGGAACACGCATTGACTTTGTGTGTGTGTGTGTGTGAACTTTCATAAACTTGTACATTTCACGGCAAGCAGGAAAATATATTCAAGTATTGAATTTTTGGTAGACAACACTTTTCAGTTTCTTGATGAATACTTTGAAATTCATTTCCTTTAATTACGTTTTAAATTTCTTCATAACTGTTCAGTTAAAAAAGTATCCAGCATTGATGTTTTGTATTAGTGATAACTTACGATGAGTTGTCTGTTTGGCGTGAAAACCTTATTGGGAGTTTAGGCTGAACGATTCCAAAGTGTTGGGAATTACCCCTTAATATTCGGATTCCAAATTCTTGCATGAAGGAGTATGTAGGTGTATGCACACTTGAATCTCCTAAAGTTAGGACAGCATTGCAAGAGTTAATGTATGAGATATTCCAAAGTGGCAAAGGAGATGGAAAATAGGGATGAGACGCTGCTGGGGCGTTGAGTGCCTTCAAATACAGTACATAATAATGAAACTCACTGATGTGTATGATCGAAATTGCAAGGAACGAATCACTGAAATGGGTTTCAATCAAATGGGAGTAAAGTCGATCCCCTATAAACTTGCAACATTAAACCAACTTGAGATTTTCTGCGTTCAGTTCGAAACCCTTTTTAAGATTTCAGAGTTTTCGGATACTCATCATATCAAGAAGATGTTGTCATGTATTCACGGTTAAGCAAGTACTTTAGTAATTTATGTATTATTATTAAAAACAGTTTAACAATAAGAATACATTGTTCAAATGATGCGAATTTATTTAAAAATGAATAAATAGAAATATTTGACGGTAAACAAAGAAGACTTTGACGATTCTGTGGGTCCTTATTGAAAAAAAAGAGAGAAAACATGCAAGCCTGACTCTTGACGAATTCTGTACCGATCCGTCACATGCAGATACCATTCTATGCCAGTCAGGGACGGTGAGCCTTGAATACAATGGATGAGGGACCACCGGATCGCCAGACTTCCACGCATCACCGCTCTCTTTAAAACGACTTGCTTCTCTTTACCAAAAGCCCCATTTTCTTCTCTTCCACCCGTTCTTCCCTCTGCTCTGCTCTGCACGAGAGACTGAATGAGCAAGTCAAACGGGGGGCAGTGATAGGGATGCCGACTATATATGGGGTGCTAGACATCATAGTCGCAGCATTGTGTCGTTTCTTCATTCATCTCCGATGTTGTGGTTGCCTTGCGAAACGAATTCAAAAAAAACTTTTCTCCCTTCTCTTGAGTGTGTATAGGTTTTGCTTCCCCACCTCATTTCACTTTCTGTACCCAAATTGTGTCATGCACAATTGCAATGAATAAACATTCGATTTTTTAATCTTCACTGGAAATATTATTTGTGACATAATATAGTCGAAAACTAGTTTAAAGTTAGCGCAAGCTAACTGAGTAAAGTCATCAGTCTCAATTTTATTTTTATCTGAGAAGAAAGCTAATATGGACCATTTTAAGTCATGAGTTTGTCAATCTACCTAAGCAGCTGATTGAAACAAAATGTAAGCATCGTGCTGTTTCAACCATCTGCATACAAGACATCCAAGCGACTTTTCGCTTATGCAAATTTACGGAGCATATTACCACTCGTTGGTATAATTAATTTTTCTCTCAAAGTTGGTCAATGAAATAAAAAAAAACATCGCAAGGAAAATTAAAATTCATTACGCAAATTAATAACAAGTAATAACCGTCAGTAAAATCGTATATACTTTCTACAAACATTTTATTTCAAGTCGAACTTTATACTTAGAGATAATTAACGTTCATTTATCGGACCAATTAAGAAAATTAATAAGTGAAATGACGATAATAATTGCAACGATGTGGAAACGGCATCGAATAGAGAGAGAGAGAGTGAAATGGTGGACAATCAACAAAAATTTTGATAAGACCCGAGAGAATATTGCGGAATAACAAATTAACAGACACTCTTTTTTGCGTAACAGCTCGAATTAAGCAGTCGATTTACGGGAGTAGGTGCATCTTAATTAAGCGTCTTTACGCAATGTTCGGCCTCGGGCCGTTGCGATTTCTTCGCGCAGTTAGTTTACCGGCGTGAATGGATCCGTGCCATGAAATTACCTCTATATCGTTCTGACGGCCGTTCCCATAGGTATTTACGAATCGTCATCGTCACCTTTGCGATTAAATCGCCGCAAGAACGGATTTTTTTTTTTTGCAAAAGAAATTACGATAATAACTCCAAGATTTCAGTAAGAACATTTGTGCGGTAAACAAATTTTATTTCTCTCTGCACGACGCGATGGGAAGAATTAGGCAAATCATCTTTTTTGTGAATAATTTATGAACTATAATAAAAAATACTGTCTTTTCCTGATTTCCGCAGACAAAATTTTAACTTTTTCCCTGACCCCCGAAGAATATTCTGATTCACTAGAAAAATTATTAGATACTCAAAAAAATGTTCTATTACATTTATTTACGAATTTCTTTAAGTGTTTAATAACTTCTTTTTTTAAATAAATATTTAATCATTATTATTTTTCCACAAAAATTAAGATTTTCAAATCATTATTTTATATCATAAAATATCATAAAATTTTTTAATAATTCTGGTGCTCATTTCATGAACACTTTGCTTCCCTCATAGAGATAATAATAATAGAAATATATGAATAACTTTTTATAAATATTGTAAAAGTGATTGAATCTTGGATCAATCAATGTATTTTTAAATGACCTACAAGATAGTTATAATAGTTTAATAGTTAAACAAAATTTTCAAACAAAAAAGTTGAGAAAATGTCATTTTCCACAATTTTTGGTTTGGAATTTTTTTGTTTGGAAACCAATTGGTTTCCACAATTTCGAAATTTATTATCGAATTAGGTTCAAAAATAGATCAATCGAAGCGTTTTTTAATGCAAGTCGGTAACATATACAAGTCGGTAACGATAATTTTAAAGTTACTTCTACATTTTTCAACAAAAATTTTTAAAAAAGTCTTATTTTCAAAAATTTTTTATTTTTAAAAGTTTAATATCTCCGATCAATATGGACAAAAAATGTTCAATTAGGGCTCAACAGATGCGCTTAAAAAAAACTCTAGAAAATTATGGAAAAATCAAGAATCAAAAGAAAATTTAGTTAAACTTTATTAATCTATCTCAAAATACTCTCATTTTATGTACGCAGGTGAGATCTACAATTTAAAAAAAAAAATAAAAAAATAAATAAATAATAATAGGTAATAATAATTTATTTTAATAATTTAATAAATTTTTAATAAATTCAACCCAAAAGCTCTTCATGATTTCGAGATATTTATGAAAATGTTATGTTTACACACAAACACGGAATACCATTTTTTAAAAATGTCATTTTTGAACTCCTGAGGTCAAATAACATAAAGATATGTCAAAAAATCGAACTCGAAAAATTTTGGTATTACAATACTTCCTCTATGAGGAAGTAATAATTAATTAAATAATTTAATATTCCTTAAAATTGAATTTTTATAAAACAATTTATAAAAAATTTATAAAAAATTTTTCAAATAATTGATTTCTTTCGGCGAATTTCAAAAAAATTTTAAGAATAAATGCAATTTGCCATCATTTTATTTAAAATTGTATAAAAAATAATTGAAATTCTGCGATAAGTTTGGTTATTTATAAAAATAATTTAATTCTTTGCAATGAATTTTATTAAAATTTTTTTAATGAATCGAATTTCTGTGAAGAATTTTATTTGTGAAAATAATATTGAATTCCGGAGAAAAATATTATTACTTATGATATTAATTAATTTCTTGTGAAGAATTTTATTCAAATTTTTTTAAATAATTGAAATTCTCAGAAATTTTTCAAACATTTTGAAAATAATTAAAGTTCATTGAGAAATTTCATTAAAAAATTGAAAATAATTGAAATCTGACGAAAAATTGCATTCCAATTTTTTTGAAATAATTGAATTCCCATAAAAAAATGTATTATTTGTAAAAATAATTGAATTCTTAAGAAGAATTTTATTAAATTTTTTTTAAATAATTGAATTACTGGGAAAGTTTTATTTTTGAAAACAATTTAATTCTTGGGAAGAATTTTATAAAAATTTTTTAAATAATTAAATGTTTCAAAGATTTTTAAAATCGTTTTTGACAATAATTGTAATTTCTAGGAAGAATGTTATATTTTACGAAAATAATTGTATTCTACTATCCAGCTTATTATAATTTTTCAAATTTATAGAGCATATTATCAAAATTTGTAAACAGTAATTGAATTCTCGTAAAAAATTTTATTATTTATGAAAAAAATTGATTTCTTGCGAAGAATTTTATTCAAATTTTTTTCAAATAATTGAATTCCCATAAAAAAATGTATTATTTGTGAAAATAATTGAATTCTTAAGAAGAATTGTATTGAAAATAATTGAATTAAATAGGGAAATTTTATTAAAATTGCAATTCTATTAACTAAATCTTGTAAAGAACTTTGTCAAAATTTGTTTAAATAATAGAATTTTTAAAAGAATTTTATTTAAATTTTTCGAAATAATTGAATTTTGCAGAACTATTGTTTTAAATTCTCTGAATATATTTGAATTCTTTCGAGAAACTTCAAAATTAAAAATAATTGAATTGGTGCGAAGAAATTTATAAAAAATTGAAAAGTAATTGAATTCCTGTGTAATTTTTATTAAAATTTTATTTAAATAATCGAATTCTTTTGGAAAATTTTATTAAAATAGATATTAAAAATAATTGAAATGAGGAAAATTTTTGAAAATAATTGAAATTTTCCAAAGAATTTTATTATAATTTTTTGAAAATAATTGAATTTCGGAGAAGAATTTTATTATTTATAAAAATAATTGATATTTGAGGAGAATTTTTATAAATTTTTGAATATAATTGAATTTATGCGATGAAGTAAATTACTTTTGAAAAGAATTGAATTTCTGTAATCAGTTGTTCTTAAAATTTCTATTTAAATTCATTAAAAATTGAAATTTTCTAAAATTTCATATTGAAACCTTTGAAGTTCATCTATTTATGAAGATTGTAAACGCAATTCTTTTGAAATCCAATTAATTTTGAAATATTTAAGTAAAATTATTCATTTGATAATTTATAAGTTATTTTTTTATATAGTTGTTCAAGATTTAAGTTATTTAAAAAGAAATTATTGTCAGAAATAGAAAAATGTGAATGTTTTTTATTAGAATTCTTGTCAATTTCATAGTTTATGAGTCAATGAAAAAAGACACAAAAATTCAGAGTTTTCTTATAAATTCTAAAAATTAAATTTTTTTCAGTACTTTTAATAAACATCCCTGTCTTTTTCCTGAACTTCCTGACTTGTGGCAACCCTGTTACCGGTACCTTGAAAATCGATTGATATAGGTACAATAAATTCTTTAATCTTCAGTTAAATTAATAAAATTTTTTATTTCTATTTAAAAGCTTCTTGTACTTTTTTTTAGAGGTAGGAAAAGTATATCTCTATTTCCGTAAAACTGAGTGAATTCAAAGCATTCTATCGCGATTCGTCGCCACTTGGCCTCATTCAGGAAAGCTGCTTGTTCCCTGTGCATCAGCCCTCTCGCTTTCTCTTGCCTTGGTGCAGATAAGAATGAAAGCGGGTGACTTCACAATGAAGGTGTCGTTGCAGGAAATTATACAGCAGTTAGATGGAACCTCTTTGCTCTGAGCAATTGTCTCTTAGGCTCACATTGTCTTGTGAAATTTCTTCCCCTGGTCCCGTTTGCATAACTCTCGGAAGTTTTCCTATGCGATGCTTTCTCTCTCTCTCTCTTTCTCTCACTCACTATATAGCGATTGGCTTGTCTGACATTGGCCAAGTACAATGAGAGATCTAATCGTGAATAAAATACTTAATATCTTAAGGTCGAGTACACTGCCTTGCTACAGGGACACCCTTCAAGAAGGGCTGAATCTCCGGGTCATGCCCGGAGTTATGTTATCTGATGAGAAGGTGTCTCGCTACTTGAGTTTAAGATTTAGGAAACAAATCAATGCGAATAAATTTCAATTAATTTACATTGAAGAATTAAGTGTGTGCTAATAACTGACTACAAGTTTTAGCTTCATAAAAGTATTTAATAACGATAACATTTAACTTCAGAAATTAAGTGCGTGCTGATGGGTGCCAGTTTCAGCTTCATTTTTTCAATTAGTTTGTTCAACTTTGTTTGTTAATAGTATTTATAGATAAAATGCTTGGATTCAGGATCACCACGCAAGGCGTGATTACAGTGTTATTAATCGAAAGAAAACATTATGTTTTAACTGTTATTATAAATATTAACTGTTTATTGTTTTACACAACGAATTTGACATTATAAAAAAACTACATTATAAAGATATAATTAGAAAAGATTGTTTTTCGCATTTTTAGGTTAATCGACACGATGTAACGAACAAACTATAGACAGCTCAGTCTCGAGAGAGATACATAGAATAAAATATAAAGGCGGACGCGCAATCGAACGCGCGCATGCGCTTTAAAACTACAACACAACTATACCGCGAAAATTTAAAAGTTCAAATTCTTAAATACAGACAAAATGAAATAACTTAATCCTAAACAAACTTTATTTTTTAATAATACTGTTTATTCGTTTGGAATTGGTACCTCAAAACTTTTTTCTCAAGTATTTGAAAGGAAAGATCACAGTTTGAACTTTGAAGGAAAGAAATTTAAAAAAATTATTTAATTTATTCAGAGTTATTTAATAATTTTTTTCTTTAGAAATAATTAGCAGTGTGGAAATTGTAATAAAAAAAGAAGTTGACTTAGAAAAATGGCAAACACGTGGCACAACTTTTCAAGACAGTTTTTACCCTCTGAATTAAATTCAGAGCTTTTGTCCTTGGGGATGTTCCTTTACCCCTTAGATACGTTGCTGTCGCATTTTCTTAATTTCCTCGCGGACGAACTTCTTATTATCTTGGACGTTTCCGCCTCACGAACACTTCCTGCCCTTCACGTTTCTAGAAACAAAAGAATGGGCTTGAACCTCCATCACCCCCCCATTCTAAAAAGCAGGAACGCGGAACGTTTCAGTTGACAGGGGTGAAAACGTGGAGCGAAATGAATTGGCAACTTTTAATTAAGATCGTATCGTCTCTATGTTGTTGGCTCCGGTGCCCGAGTAGCGCCGCGATCCGGTGACATTGGTGTACTAGTTGCGGTTTTCTCAGTCCTGCGAATGGGAACTACCCAGAGAACGCGGTTAGCATTCTTTTTGTTCGTGCCAACTATTCATCATCTGCGACATTTTTCTAGACACTGGGGTTCTTTCACTTTTACTCCACAAGTTATTTCGCTCTATTCATATTCTCACTCTCTTATTCTAAATAATTAGTCACTACACTTGACATTCCAAAAAAAAAAAAAAAAAAACCTTTAAGCCTTGTTTTTGAGTTAGGCGTCGTCGCATTTTTGGTGTAAATCTATTGACGATGGAACACTTTTGGTTCAATTGAACAAATTTAGCTGGCGTTCTTTTCAGAAATAAAATTCGTTGCAAGAATTCAATTATTTTCGTAAATAATAAAAGTTTTGACGCAGGTTTTCAATTATTATTTAGAAAAATCTAATACAAAATCCGTTGCAAGAATTCAAATATTTAAAAAAATATTAGAATTTTTTTTATACAGGAATTCAATTATTTTCAAAAATAACAAAATTTTTCACCTGGAAAACCTGGAATTTTATAAACCTTGAAAAAATCTGGAAAAGTCAGGGAAATTTGTTTGAAATCCTGGAAAAATTGTTTTCTAAAATTATTGTGTTTATTCTTGAAATCTAATTTTACTTAAATATTTCAAAATTAATTAAATAAAAGAGTTGTGTTTAAAATTTTCATAAGTAGATGAACTTCAAAAGGTTTTAATTTGGAATTTTGTAAAATTTCAATTTTGAAAGTATTTTATTCGAAATCTTGAAGAACGTAGATTTCTGAAAAAAATTGTTACTTCAAACACTTCTGAAATTATAGTTACATTTTTTTAATATATATTTAACTATTTATTAAAAAATAATTAATTTATAGAAGAATTTTAGTTCAAAACAATAAAAAAAATTGAATTTTGAATCATTTTTAAATGATTGGAGAAATTTAACTATTTCCAAAGGAAGTAAAATTCTTCCCTGAAATTCAAATTATTATCAAAAATTTTAATAAAATTCTTGTAAAATTTTTAATTTTTTTTAAAAACTTTCCTCAATTTAATGATTCTTTAATATCTACCACTTTAACAAAATTTTTCAAAAGAATTCAATTATTTAAAATAAATTTTTATAAAATTCTACGCAAACATTTAATTGTTTACATAGGTATAATAAAAATTTCACAGGAATTCAATTATTTACAAATTATTATTTAATTATTTTCATAAATAATATTTTTACAAGGATTCAATTGTTTTTATAAATAATAAAATTCTTTTTTGGAATTCAATTATTTTTATAAATAATAGAAAACTTTATAGGTTTTCAATTATTTTCATAAATAATGAACTCATCGCAGACTTTCCATTACTTTTTAATACAATTTTAATGAAATTCCTCACGAAAAATGAAATTATTCTTAAAAATTTTATTAAAATTCATCAAAGAAATTTAATTACTTTAACAATTTTTGAAACAATTTATTTATTAGAATTTTAGTATTATTTTCAAAACATTTTTAATTGAATTTCTTCAAAGAATTAAATTATTTTCAAAAATTGTAATGAAATTTTTTGTGCAATTCAATTTTTTTAAAAAATAATTTTATTAATATTTTTCGTAGAAATTGAATTAATTTCAAAAATTTTGTCAAAATTATCAGTTATTTTCAATGTTTACTATTTCAATAAAATTTCACAAAAGAATTCAATTATTTAAAAAAAAAAAATTCATAAAATTCGTCTCAAGAATTCAATTATTTTCAAAAGTAATATAATTCTTCGCAGAAATTCAATTACGTTCAAAAATGTAAAAAAAAATTCTAGTTAAAGTTTCCATTATCTTTCTAAATCATAAAATTTTTCTCCAAAAATCAATTATTTTCAAAAATTTTAATAAACGTCTTTACAAAATTTCAATTATTTTCAAAAACTTTTCTCAATTCAATAAAATTTAATAAAACTACTACATTAATAAAATTTCACAGAAGAATTTAATTATTTTAAAGAATTTTTGATAAAATTCTACTCAAACATTTAATTATTTTCATAAATAGTCAAATTTTTGAGACATTCAGTTTCTTCAAAAACTCTTATAAAATCTTTTGGTGAACTTCCATTATTTCTAATACAATTTTAATTAAATTTCTCGAAAAAAGAAATTATATTAAAAAATTTTATTAAAACCTGTCAAGATACTTTTAATAAACAATTCTGTAGAATTAATTTTTTCCAAAAAGTGTAATTGAATTTTTTTTTAATTATTTAAAGTTTTTATTTTCTAATTTTTATTTAATTGAATAATGTCAGAATAATCGAAATTTCGTGAAATTTAATATTGTAAAATTGATTTGAAAATTCTCAAAGAACTTTTTCAAAAATTATTTTTAAAAAATTGATTTAAAGAATAATTTTAGTTAAAAATTCTAGAAATGAATAATTGAATCGAAATTATGAAAATATTTTTGTAGAAGTTATACAGTAACAATATTCTTATAATATAAAATAATAATTTTATCAAGTTTTAATTCCTCGAAAAATGAAATTATTCTTAATTTATAAAAAATTTGTCAAGAGAATTCAATAGTTTAAAAATTTGTTGATAAAATTCTTTATGAAAATTCAATTTTAAGAAACATTCAATATAATAAAATATTTATTTTTGTATTTAAATAATTGAATTCTCGTATAGAATTTTCTAATAAATATTGATTTAAAAATGTATTTTAGTTAAAATTTTAGATTGTAATTGAATATTGTTAGCGTGGATTTTTATAGAAATAATTAAATTTTCAAAAAGTTTCAAATTAAAATCTTTGAAAATTTGAACTTTTTATACTTTTAATTAAGAATTCTGTAGAATTAATTTTTTTCAAAAAGTTTAGTGGAATTTTTTTTAAATTATTTTTGTTTTTAATTTCTTATATATTTAATTTGAAGAATGTCAAAATAATCGAAATTTTGTAAAATAAAATTATAAACGAAAGGATTTGAAAATTCTCAAAGAATTCTTTCAAAAATTATTTTTAAAAAAATTGATAAAAAGAAAAATTTTAGTTGAAAATTCTAGTAATGAATAATAGAAATGATGACACGGAGAAAAATATAAAGTGTAACTTTTACTACTTTTATAGTAAAAAATTTCCGGTAAAGCATTTCTGGTAATTTTTAATACTTTTGGAGTAAGTTTTGCTACGTTCGAAGTACATATTTGTAAAATTTAGTAAAATTTACTTCGAACGTAGCAAAATATACTCTAACAGTAGTAAAAATTACCAGAAACGCTTTACCGAAAATTATTTACTATAAAAGTAGTAAAAGTTACTTTATATTTTTCTTCGTATGAAAATAAATTTTTGAAGAAGTTATAGTAACAAATTAGCAAGTTTTTAATTATTGTATAAAACATCAAGAAAGCCATGACTGTGAGTTGAAGACTCGGAGTGATCGGTGTCTTCATGTTTTTGAAAAAAAAAAATTTGAAAAAATTTAAAAAAAAAAATTTGAAAAAAAAATTTTTTTTTAAATTTTTGAAAATCTTAATTCCTGTGGCAAAATAATGATTAAATATTTATTTCAAAATGAAGAATTGACAAAATTAAAACACTAGTGTTAGCTCAGGCTTCTTCACGTAAAAAGATTCCTGAAAATTTTGCGGAGTCACTTCGGGAGCAGTTCCAAGAGCATTCACTGAAAAGTTTCAAAAAACTTTAAAGAACGATTTTCGATGAATCTTTCATTTCTAGGTCAACTTTTTCTGTGAATTTATATCCGAACCGTTTGAAACTCCTCTATACGAGTTGGCCTCTAAGTGTCAATCCCGATTACAAGTTGCTTTCTTGAGACTTATCCTATGAAGTTATTCAAATATTGTTAGAGCTGTTCACTAGGGAGATCCTAAATTTAAAGTCGATTTCGAGGTTCCCTCCACAGTCCCAAAAAAACCCTTGAATGCCCTTAATTTCTCCAGTAAGTTAGTGTACTAAAATTTTATGTGGAAACATTTTTTTCTTGCTTCGATCCTTAATTCAAGTTTCAAGCAAATATTTTTTAAAATAAAAAATTTTTTTTTTATTTTATTGGAAATGCATCTAAATTTAGTTTTTTAATCTTATTGGAAATGTATCTAAATTTAGTTTTTTAATTTTATATGTAAAATGTATCTTCTGTTAGAAACTAATCGCAATAAAAATTTTCGGTTTAAGAGAAGTTAATCCAAGATAGTAGATGAAGATGAGTATATGCATTGCGTTATTAATGCATTATGGAGAAGAAAATGAAAATGTTGATTGTCCCATGACTGAGGAAGGAGAAAAAACAATGAATAATAATCGTACATAATGTTGACGGCGGAACATTTCATTGTGCGTCAAATATCGGGGTCGGGATGCTCTGTAATTTCTTTTGCTCCTTTCTCCTCCCTCGTTCTTTTTAATATCTTGAGCAAAGTCGAGAGGGCTGGGTTCGTGGAACGGTGCGAAGATATGAAATTGAAGCTTGAATATTCTATGGACCGAGGACGTAGCTTTTGCTGCAGGTGGTGAGAGTTTTTGCCCTCGGTATTTGGTCCCTCTATCTATTTCATACAGTTATAAAGCATCATTACGACACTCAACTCCTTTATATTGCTATCTTGCGGTGATTCTCTCTCATAATGCAATTTTAACTTTATTAACGGCCTCATCCCTTCTGTTCGACTCGTTTTTCCAGAGATTCGACTTCCCTGTTGGTGCCTGTATGTGCCTGTAGGGGCACAGAGGATTTTAAATCATTCGTCAAAGTTGACAAAATAAAAATTATAAATGAATATACAAAGTTTCGAGTTTTTGTTTTTACACGTCGTCATTTCTGGCAACAATGCAGGGAATCATGAATTTTCCAACTAGCTGATATGTTGAATCTGATAGAAGTTTTCACAGGGGATAAAAGCTTCCCAACCTCTTTACGTTCGCGTCGAGTCGTGTTGGCATATTGGCTCGGCACTTATATGTGTATGTGGTGTCTCCATGCAGGCACTTTACTTAAAAGACTCTCCTCTCTCTCTCTCTCTCTCTCTCTCTCTCTCTCTCTCTCTCTCTCTCTCTCCTCAGATCCCCTCTTCTTTGCGTATCGTTATGGTTATGGCATTAGGCAATAGAGCAAGATACAAACAGTTATTCGAAGGAAACGACCTCGCACAATTTTTTCCGAGAGCTTTTTTTTCAAAAGAAAGATAACCTCGAAAATGATATTGGAACGTAAAAAATGTTGAAAAGTAGTATAAAGAACTGAAATTTATTATTCAGTAACTCATTTTTCAAATTTCTTCTTTAGCATTTTTTTTAACGATTTTCACTTTTTCAAAAATGGTGTAAAAATATTTTACTGGATGACTTCTTAACTCATATATGTACATATATAAAGTTTTGAATGGCGATCCTGCAAGGTCCAATTGTTCCTGACCATAGACTCAGATTAGGTCTATTTCTGATTAATTTATTTTTAATTAATTTTAATTAATTTTTTGATTATATATTATATAATGTTGTACGATTAAAAATAATGCATTAAGACTCTATGATCCATTTTATATTTAATGCCCATCTAATTTGTTGGGCGATACTGTAATGCAATCATTGTTAACATAAAAGTATAAAAATGCAACGAATTAATACAAAAAATGTGGATCAAATAAAAAATTGATCCAAATTTTTGGATCAATCCGTAAATTTGCTTGAAGTCCGTAAAAGTCAGTTTTTTTTAAAAAAAAAGAAGGTCCGTAAAGTCCGTAATTTAATAGAAAAATGACGAAAAGTTCGTAAATTGTACGATATAATTTAGATAATTTTAGAGAAATTACAAATGATTGCAGAAATTCAATTATTTTCATGAAATAATAAAACTCATCGCAGAATTTCAATTATTTTTAATACAATTTTAATCGAATTTCTCGAAAAATGTAATTATTTTAAAAAATTTTATTAAAAATTCTCCAAAGAATTTAATTATTTAAAAATTTTTTGAGAAAATTCTTTATGAGAATTGAATTTTCCAAAACATTCAATTATTCAATAAATTATTTATTTTTGAATTAAATAATTGAATTCTAGTAGTATTTTCTAATAAAAATTGATTTAAAAATGGAGTTCAGTTAAAATTTTAGTTAATAATTGAATATTAAAAGCATTAAATTGTAAATTTTTTAAAATATATACTAAAAATTCTGTGGAATTAATAGTTTTAAGAAAGTTTAATTTTCAATAATTCAAGAATAATTGGAATTTTGTAAAATTGAATTGTAAACAAATGAATTTGAAAATTTTCAAAAATTATTAAAAATAATGCTTTTATAGAAGAATTTTAGTTAAAAACACGAAAAAAACATTTTATTTTCGAAAAGTTGCAAATTATTTGCAGAGATTTAATTATTTTCAAGAGTAACAATATTCTTCGCAAAAATGAAAAAATATTGTTCAAAACTAATAAAATTCTTCTTAGGAATTAAATTATTTTCACAAATAATAAAACTCTTCGCAGAATTTCAATTATTTTTAATACAATTTTAATAGAATTTTTTGAAAAATGTAATTATTCTTAAAAATTGTATTAAATCTTTGAAAGTTTGAATTTTACATAATTTTCACTAACAATTCTGTAGAAGAATTAATTTTTTTGAAAACGTTTATTTGAATTTTACTTGAAATTGTTTTTTTTGGAGTTTTTATTTTCTAATATATACATTTAATTAAAGAATGCCCAAATAATTGAAATTTTGTAAAATTGTATTGTAAAATAAATTAATTTGAAAATTCTCAAAGAACTTTTCTAAAAATTATTAAAAATAATGAAGTTATAGAAGAATTTTAGTTATAAACACTAAAAAATATAATTTTAGAGAAGTTAAAAATTATTGAAGAATTTCAATTATTTTTAATACAATAAATTTTAATCGAATTTCTCGAAAAATGTAATTATTTAAAAAACTTTTATTAAAAATTGTCCAAACAATTTAATTATTTAAAAATTTTTTGATAAAATTCTTTATGAGAATTGAATTTTAAGAAACATTCAATTATTCAATAAATTATTTATTTGCATTTTATTTGTATTTAAATAATTGAATTCTAGTAGAATTTTCTAATAAAAATTGATTTAAAAATGAATTGTATAACCAAATAGATATGAAAATTCTCAAAGAACTTTTTTTTAGAAATTATTAAAAGTGATCGATTAAAAGAAGAATTTTAGTTAAAAATTTTCGAAAATAATAATTAAATTGAAATAATGAAAATAATTTTGAAGAAGTACAATATTCTTATAATATAAAATAATGCCTTCCAGGACATTTCCCTGAATCAATTTTACCGAACAGTAATTTTACCGAATGTGTAATTTACCAAATGTCAAATTTACCGAATGCCATTAAACCGAATGCTTTCTAACCGAATGCTATTAATCCCGAAAAAAATTCTATTTAATATAATTAAAATCAAATGTACCTATTACCAAAATTTTGAATTTATGAATTTATGTTATGACCAATTAATTGTTTTCAGAAAATCCAAATCCTAGTTGTTATTTTTATATTTTAAATTTAAATTTCATTCGGTAACCAATTTTTCGGGAAAATTGATTCGGTAAAAATATTTTTTGGGAAATTTGACATTCTGTTAATTATTGTTATTCGGTAAAATTGATTCGGGGAAATGGCCGGAAATTAAAATAATGATTCTATCACTGGGCCATCTGTAATTATTATAAAACATGAAGAAATCAATCACTCCGAGTCCTCGACTCGGAGTTATCGATTTCTTCATGTTTTATGATAATGAAAAAATTTAATTTAGTTTTAAGTATAACATGTTCTCTTATTTGACTCGGACTACTTATATTTTTGTCAGTAATTCTTAATTTTTCATTTTTGGTCCGTAAAGACCGTATTTTAAAATATTTTCACTGCTTCGAGGCCCTGTACAATACGCGAATGTAAAAATAATTTTTGTCTGTTTTCTTATGATAATGAGATACATAAGTATAAGTAGAGCAAAATATATGCGAGTTCAGAAAATAAATATTAAAGTTTTAATGAATTGAAATAAAATAAAAACGTGTTTTTTAACGTGTAACGTTATAAATCGAAGTGTAAAATTATTCAAAAGGAAAATTTGCTGTGAGAAAGCAGATATAGAAAGGTGGCAGCTAATAACGACCATGAAATCACTATAAAATTCAATTCGTCCTTGAAGGGAGGAAGCGTGGCTTTCTTTACGTCGGAAAAGCAGTAAGGCGGTTTTAAGGTGGGAAATTGAACCCACCCTATTCTTTTCGAGTGGGGCATGCCACCACGTGGTGGTGCGTACTTTGGTGGCGAAGGAGGGTGTGAGATCGTATTGTCTTTTTACGGCCTCCGCAGGCATCGCATCGGCTTCGTGTTTCCCGAGGGAGAATCTCTCGCAGTCCTCTCTCTCTCTCTCTCTCACTCACTTTTTCGACTCTCAACATTATCCTGGAAAGATCACCTTTTTACCGGTCGTTGCGACCTCGTCATTCCACCCTTATCTCGAGTCTTGGTTTCCAAGGGAGAGAGAGAGAGAGAGAGAGAGAAGGAGAAAATGGAAGACAACGAGAGAGAGAGAAAGAGACAATGACGAGATCGTCAAATCCGAGGGCGATTGAAAATTATACAGGGATCAACTTTTACGACCACTCGCTTTAGCCGCGCTGACGTGCAGAGAGTCTATAGAACACTGTTATTTCATTGTCGATCTTTATATCTGTTTCTTTGCATATCGTTCGCTGGGATTTTATTTCTTTTGACATGTTGCAAAGAAAAATACGTCCATCAACTATAAATTTAGTTTTAATTTTTATTAATAAATTGTTTATTTTTCTGTTGCAGGTAAGCATATTCATTGTCCAGAAAATCTTAATCCTGAGAATTGTGAGTAAATTTATGTACAAATTGTGAACGCTTTGATCTGTAGTTGGATGATTTGATATGATCGATTTAGAAAGCTCATGCATTTCTGCTCTTTCATGTGTGGTAAATGTTCCATATCCATCATGGACGAAAGTATTTATCGTTTTTGGCACATGGCTATTCAAAATTTTAGCTGTTGGTGCCACATACGCTTCGCGTACTCGATAATTGCATCGGAAAATGAACGACTTGCCTTTGCCAGAACACTGTCATCTGGATGCTGCACGAAAAGCCACGACGCTGACAACCGCGACCGACAAGAACATTATTATTCATCTCACAGTCCCTCATCTGTAGTAGCCAAATCTTGCATTTCATTCGATCAGTATTATTTTTAAAATATCATTTACTGTACGGCTGCATTTTCAATGATTACCGTAGGTACATTTTACCGAAAGTCGTTCTTTTGACCGAATTATTTTTTTACCGAAAATTCTGTTTCCTAACGCCATTTTACCGAATGCATTTTTACCGAATTCAATTTTACCGAATGTTGTTAGAAAGTGCATGAAAATACAGCTAAAAAAATCTAAATTCTAAAAAATAGAAAACATCTTTTCGTTTTGTTTTAAAGAAACTACAAATTTTTTAAATATTCCTTGCAAGACGAAAAGTTTAAACTTTGATTCCCTTAGGTTTTTAGATTTGTTTAAATAAATTAATAATATTTGGTATTTTTAATTCTATATCCAATAGGACTAATGTTTGTGCAAACTTTTAACCTGATCCCAAAAATTTCGAATTTGGACCTGGATCACTTTACGTGGAATGACACATATAATAATTATGTCTTTTATATTTCTACACATTTTCTACTTATTTATATTTTTTTATTATTTTTTAAAATTTATATACCGAAATTGTAGTATTTTTATACATTTTATAAATTTTTACTTACAAATGAGTCCATTTTCTTAAATATTTCAAAATTAATTCAATTTTAAAAGAGTTACGATTACAATTTTCATAAATAGATATACAATAAACTTCAAAAGGTTTAAATTTGAAATTTTGTAAAATTTCAATTTTGAATGAATTAATTCAACAATAAAAATTACACAGGAATTATTTACAAATTCCTTATAGATTTCTTATCGCAATAATTCAATTATTTTCAAAAATAATCAAATTTTTTACAGAGAATCAATTATTTTGGTAAATAATAGAAAACTATAGGTTTTCAATTATTTTCATAAATAATAAAACTCGTCGCAGAATTTCAATTATTTTTAATACAAATTTTAATGGAATTTCTCAAAAAATATAATTTTTTTCAAAATAATTTTAATAAAATTATTAGTAGAAATTTAATTAATTTCAAAAATTTATCAAAGTCAATTATCTTCAATATCTACTATTTCAATATAAAATTTCAAAAAAGAATTCAATTAGGTATTTAAAAAGAAATATTATAAAAAAATTCGTCTCAAGAATTCAATTATTTTCAAAAGTAATAAAATTCTTCGCAGAAATTCAATTATGGTCAAAAGTTTAAAAAAATTGTCTTCAAAATTTCAATTATCTTTATAAATAATAAAATTTTTCTCCAAAATTCAATTATTTTCAAAAATTTTTAAAAAATTCTTGGCGAAATTTCAATTATTTTCAAAAACTTTTCTCAATTCAATCAAATTTTTTTGATTGAAAATCAAAAATCAATTATTTTCAAAAATTTTAATAAAATTCTTGACAAAATTTAAATTATTTAAAAAAAAACTTTTCTCAATTCATTCAAATTTTTCTCCAAAATTCAATTACTTTCAACAATTTTAATAAAATTCTTGGCGAAATTTCAATTATTTTCAAAAACTTTTCTCAATTCAATCAAAGTTTTCTCCAAAATTCAATTATTTTCAAAAATTTAATAAAATTCTTGACAAAATTTAAATTATTTAAAAAAAAAACTTTTCTCAATTCAATCAAATTTTTATCCAAATTCAATTATTTTCAAAAATTTTAATCAAATTCTTGCCAAAATTTAAATTATTTTCAAAAAAACATTTCTCCATTCAATCAAATTTTTTCTAAAATTCAATTATTTTCAAAAATTTTAATCAAATTCTTCGCATAATTTCAATTATCTTCAATTATATGTAATACAATTTTAATCTAATTTCCCGAAAAATGAAATTATTCTTAAAAATGTTATTAAAATTCGTCAAAATAACTTTAAGTACCTTATTTAAAAAATTTGTTGTTAAAATTCTTTATGAGAGTTCAATTGTAAAAAAACATTCAATTCTTCAATAAATTATTTATTTTTGTATTTCAATAATTCAATTCTCGCAGAATTTTCTAATAAAAATTGATTTAAATGTGAATTTCAGTTAAAACTTTAGTTAATAATAGAATATTAAACTCTCTTAATTTGAATTAGTAAAAATGGTATCTATAATTTGAGTTACTGACTGACTTTTTGCTTTTGAATTAGCAGATTTAACTAATAAATAGTCGTTTCTACTAATTATGAATTATGAATTTAATAGTAAAATTTTCTAATTCAAAAGCAAAAAGTCAGTCACTAATTCCAATTATCAAATATTTTTACTAATTCAAATTTAGAGAGAAACTATTATAGCGTCAATTTTTAGAAATAATTGAATTTTGAAAATGTTTCAAATTATAATCTTTGAATGTTTAAATTTTTCATACTTTTAACTGAAAATTGTGTAGATTTATTTTTTTTGAAAAAGTTCAATTGAATTTGTTTTAACTTATTTGATGTTTTTATTTTCTAATATATATGTGATTAAAGAATTTTCGAATAATCGATGAAATTTTGTAAAATTGAATTGTAAACAAAAGAATTTGAAAATTTTCAAAAATTATTAAAAATAATAAAAAAAAGAAGTATTTTAGTTGAAAATTCGGGAAAAAATAATTGAATTGAAGTAATGAAAGTAATTTTCAATAAGTTACAGTAACAATATTTTTATAATATAAAATAATGATTGGGTCATTTTTAATTCGATTTCTTCATATTTTATAATAATTATAGATAACCGAGTGATAAAATCATTATTTTATATTATAAGAATATTGTTACTGTAACTTCTTCAAAATTATTACACGAAACTTCGTTTATTCGTAAATACTTCAATTAATTATATATTAAAAAATAAAACCAAGAAATAATTTTTTTTTAAAAGTTAAACTTTTTCAAAAAAAATTAATTCTACAGAATAGATAGTTAAAAGTATGAAAAATTCAGATTTTCAAAGATTATAATTTGAAACCTTTTCAAAATTCAATTTATTTCTAAAAATTTACGCTGTAATGCTTTTAATGTTCAATTATTATTTTCAAGAATTTTTAACTAAAATTCTTCTTTCAATCAATTATATTTAATAATTTCTGAAAAAGTTCTTTGGGAATTTTGAAAATAATTTAATTCTTGAGACGAATTTTATTAAAATTTCTTTTTAAATAATTGAATTCTTTTGTGAAATTTTATTGAAATAGTAGATTTTGAAATTAATTGATTTTCAGAGAAGAATTTTATTATTTATAAAGATAATTGAAATATTGACGAGAATTTCTTTTTGAACTTTTAAACATAATTGAATTTTTGCAATTAATTTGTAACTTCTCTAAAATGCAAATTTGTTTAGTGTTTTTAACTAATACTTTTCTATAAATTCATTATTTTTAAGAATTAATAATATTAAAAAATTTAACTAATTTCAGAAGAATTTGAAAAATTAAAATTTTTCAAAAATCTAAGTTCTTTAAAATTTTTAATTAAATTCATTCAAAATTGAAGTTTTATAAAATTTCAAATTAATATCTTTTAAAGTTCATCTATTTATGAATGAAGTTATTCAATTAGAAATTATTGTCAGAAATAGAGAAAATTGTTGGTTTCGTGGTAATTTCATAGTTTATGAGGCGAACAAAGAAAACACAAAAATTCATAATTTTGTTATGAATTCTAAAAATTTTATTTTTTCATTTAATCTGGTTAATACGATTCGAAAGGACTCTTGCCAGAGACGAATTAATATACAAAAAACATTTTAGACAGGGAAACCAAAATAGTTGTTATTCTTAATTGCAGAAACCAATATTTAACCTCTATGTCAGCTCAAGTTTATATAAATTCGTAAGTTATTATAGGCAATTCCCGAGTGTTGATAAATCTGAAATATACAGCATTGCAATAAATGCAGCGACATCTTTGTTAACGACTCGCTCTTCTCATGGATAATACCTCTGTAGCATTAAGCGATCAAAGTGTAATCATGATTGAACACTAATGTTATTATCTCTGTGACATTTAAGTTGCTCTTTAATATACAAATTTATAGTTTATATTTATTTAATGTTTATGCACAAACATTTTGTCGCTTTTAAGTCTGTAACTTTTAGTTACTTATGTCAGTGCATTTTGAATGTAGTCAATAAAATTTATTATCTTAAAGCTTCCATAGGTCAATAAAAAAATAACAGAAAAGATTTTTTTTATAATGTGATAATTAATTTATGAAATTGATATGATGTGAATGTGGACAGAAAGTAATGAATGTAAAACAGTTGGAGTTAGTGACACACTTCGACCAAAATTCACAAGCTCATCAGCTTATCAAAGTAAGCAGAGAGGAGAGTGTCAAAACCTGCCTAATGTTTATAAATTTCTAGTCCCCTGCTTTCTAATATCCATCGGAAATTAAAACAAGCACCCCTAGTCTCGGGACCCCATGCAGGGGATTGGGGGAAATCCTTTGAAAAGTAGTGAGGAGGCAAACGCATTTAGCTTTGGCACGCATCCATTGATTTCATTAGCCGATACTGACGCGCAAGTTTACCGCCAGCGCTGACAAGTCGAAACGAGTAAAATTACATGTTTCATAAAGTTTAAAAAAGCAAAATGCGTTACATTAACGACCCACGAGGCATAATGACATTAGAACTTTTTTTTCCCCCAAGGGTTCAGAGCTCCAGCAGATAAAAAAGACATTACTCACTGTGCCGCGTGATAATTACCCTGAAAAGCTTCCAACTCTCTCTTAAACTGTAAGATTATACAAATTTGAATAAAAGGGTCTCGAATTCTTTCTATTCTTTGCCTTATATATATATTGGAATTTCTCTTCAAGTTTTTCAATTTATCTTGTTAATCCCACAATATATTTGTCCAAACTCAGGGTTGCCACGCTTTTCTTTTGCTCATTTCAAATTCCCTTCAAATTCCCAGGTTAAAAAACGGAATTTTTCCTGGTTTTTAAAACTACACGGAGACAAATATAAAGTCACTTTTACTACTTTCATAATAAAACATTTCTGGTAATTTTCACTACTTTCGAAATTAATTTTTCTACGTTCAAAGAATATTTGTAAAAAATTAGTCAAATTTACTCCGAAAGTATAGTAAAAGTTACCAGAAATGTATAACTATGAAAGTAGTAAAAATTACTTTATATTCTTCTCCGCGTACATTTATATTTTACAAAATTAAATAATTAGTCATTATAATTTTTCCATAACAGGTAAGACAGGGTTGCCACAGGTCAGGGAAATCAGGGAATTCAGGGAAAAGTCAGGGATTTTTATTAAAGTAATTGGAAAAAATTGAATTTTGGAGAAGTTACAAATAATTCCAGACATTCAATTATTTTTAAAAGTAATAAAATTCTTTGCAAAATTACAATTATTTTCAAAAGTAATAAAAGTCTTTGCAAAATTACAATTATTTTCAAAAATTTTAATAAAATTCTTTGCAAAATTTCAATTATTTTCAAAAATTTTAATAAAATTCTTTGCAAAATTTCAATTAATATCAAAAATTTTAATAAAATTCTTTGCAAAATTTCAATTATTTTCAAAAATTTCAATAAAATTCTTTGCAAAATTTCAATTATTTTCAAAAATTTTTCACCAATTCAATGATTTTCAATATCAACTATTTTAATAAAATTTTTCAAAAGAATTCAATTATTTAAAAAGAAATGTTGATAAAATTCTAAGCAACCATTAAATTATTTTCATAAATAATAAAAATTTCACAGGAATTCAACTATTTATAAATTTTTTTATAAATTTCTTTGCAATAATTCAATTATTTTCATAAATAATAACATTTATTAGAAGAATTCAATTATTTTCATTGAATATAATAAAACTCATCATAGAATTTCAATTATTTTTAAATTAATACATTTTTAATTAAATTCCTCCAAAAATGTAATTATTCTTGAAAATTTTATTAAAATTCCTCGAAAAACTCAATTTTGTTGATAAAATTCTTTATGATAATTAAATTTCGAGAAATATTCATTTATTCAATAAATTATTTATTTTTGTATTTAAATAATTGAATTCTCGTAGAATTTTCCAATAAAAATTGATTTAAAAATGAATTTTAGATAAAATTTTAGATAATAATTAAATTTTAAAAACATTATAGCATGAATTTTTTAATATAATTGATAATTGAATTCTTTCGAAGAATTTTAATACAATTTTTGTAAATAATTACATTTTTTGAAGAATGTACTTAAAATTATATTAAAAATAATTAAAATTCTGTGAAAAATTTTATTTATTTATGAAAGTAATTCAATTGTTTCAATCAATTTTTTCAAAATTTTTTAAAAATAATTGAATTTATGTGAAAAATGTTATTATTCGTAAAAATATATGCATTCCTGCAATAAATTGTATTACATTTTAGTTAAATAATTAAATTTTTTTGAGAATTTTTATTAAAATAGTAAATTTTGAAAATTTTTGAATTTCAACGAAGAATTTCATTATTTGTGAAATGTAATTTAATTCTTGCAAAAAGTTTTTTAAGATAATTTCATTTTTCGAGAATTTTACTTAAAATTGTATTAAAAATAATTGAAATCCTGTAAAGAATTTTATTAATTTATGGAAATAATAATTGAATTCTTGCAATCAATTAAAAAAATTTTTCTTTAATAATTGAAATAATGTAAAGAACCTTATTATTTATGAAAATAATTGAATTCCTGCAACGAATTTTATTACATTTCTTTTAAATAATTGAATTCTTTTGAGAACTTTTATTTAAATAGTAAATTTTGAAAATTTTTAAATTTCAGCGAAGAATTTCATTATTTGTGAAATGTATTTGAATTCTTGCAAAAAATTTTTGAAGATAATTTCATTTTTCGAGAAATTTATACTTAAAATTGTATTGAAAATAAAATAATTGAAACCCTGTGAAGAATTTTATTATTTATGAAAATAATTGAATTCTTGCAACGAATTGTATTATAATTTAATTTTTTTTGAAAAATGTTATGGAAATTAAAATTTTTATAAAACATGATATTTATGTTTTATAATAATATTCTTATAAATTGTTGAATTTTAAAAATATTTTAGGGTCAGGGAAAAAGTCAAAATTTTGTCTGGAAATCAGGGAAATGCTGACATTTCCCTGATTTCCAGACAAAATTTTGAAAAAAAAATAAAATAAAATAAAATATATTTTGGAAAATAAAATTGAGAAACTTGGAAAAAACGACTGTTGAATAAAAATAAGAAACATACTTCGTAATTGGTTTTTTATTCAGTGAAGGGAAAATAATAATGTGAAAAACAAAAACAAAAATGAAAAACAAAATGAATTTTTTGTGGCAACCCTGTAAGTTTTTCAAAAATATTTAATTCAAACCTTTTTGAAATTAAACAACTTATAAAAAGTCATTTTAAAACATGAAGAAATTATTATAAATTATTCATGTTTTATAATAATATTCTTAAATGCTATTGAATTTTAAATGGTTTAAATTTAGAATTTTTGAAAATCTTAATTCCTATGTAAAGATAATAATGATTAAATATTTATTTTAAATAAAATTATTAATTTTTTTCGAATAATTTTACAATTAAAGAAATTCGTAAATAAATGTAATAGAACATTTTTTTGAGTATCTAATAATTTTTAGAGTGAATCAGAATATTCTTTAGGGTCAGGAAAAAAGAAAAAATTTTGTCTGGAAATCAGGGAAAAATAAAATTAAATTTCTGCAGCAACCCTATTAAAGAATTATCAAATCAATTGAAATTCTGTGAAAGTTAATTAAAAATAACTAAATTTGTTAAAAAATTTCATTAGAGCTTTAAAAATTTTCAATTTTTTTTATTTTCAAATAATTTTGAAAACTTAATTGGTAAATAATTGAATTTTACAAAGAGTCACTCACGATCGAATGTATTCATATTCGAAATAGCAAAAATAGTATGTGCGAACTTACTTTGAGGAAAATTATGAAAAAAAATACATATAGAATAATCATCAGCCCGTAGATAAAACCTGATGAGTCAACACAAGACTGCAAACGGTGTAGTATAGGTATGGAACTTATCCTGCAGCATTTTCTTCTCTCTTTTTTTTTTTAAATGCTTCACACACTACGAATACATAACATGCAAATCGAACGCGATGTAAATACGAATGGATTGCGCAGACTGCGGTGTATTTAAAAGAGTTAACGATCATCGATAATTGCCAAGTGATCTCCAAGAAACTCGCTTTACGCAGTTCAAGATCGAGTAACGATAAAATCTGATGGGGAATACAACAGTCTTTTATAAAAAAAAAAATTTTTAGATATAATCTTAGTCTTTGATAAAATTGAGAAACTTGGAAAAAACGACTGTTGAATAAAAATAAGAAACATACTTCGTAATTGGTTTTTTATTCAGTGAAGGGAAAATAATAATGTGAATGTTGAGAAATAGCAAACAGAAATAACAAGATTTCTTTGGTGCTTTAAATAAACTTTAAATAAAACTCGACAACAATCTACGATTCGTAATATGTAAGGATCAGTTCGATGTAGGAGTAAAAATAAAAGTATATGCTTTTCATAATCTACTATATACTCTTCTTTTACATGCGAATTTTAGTTATTTGTGAATTTTAGTTTTTTAGTTAATTGTGGTTGTGGCTTAATCGCAGTATTCCAGGATCAGTAGTTGATTCGTGGAAGTTAGATTAATTTTACTATTAGTAATTACAAAAATTGTGAATAGAGTATTAGACTTGATGTACATGATTTTTAGGAATAAATGAAGAATAGAAGAAATGAAAATTGGCCGAGAGTTGATGTCTTCTTCGGATTCTTTGGATCTAATTGAACTGACATTCGTGGATTGATACAGATCGATTTATTGGTATATACATCTCTCTTTTGGTTTCTCTCGTTTCTCCATCTCTCCCTGGCTCACTCACTCATTTCATCCAACTTGAATAGAACTGCGGAACTGCGCGGAAACCTCTGGCAAAGTGTTGCTAATAAATTATCCCACGTTTATACGCCGGGAATGGAATCAGACTAGACACGTCTGCCTGAGTTTCTGGTAAGAACTTACAACTTCTCAGCGAGTAGTGGATCGTGTTAATTTAATCGGACGTTCCAGCTCTCTACGCATAAATAGTCTTCGATTTACATTCCTAGACTAACGGAAGTAAAAATTGGAATAAATCATTTCAATTCTTTTTCAATTGTAAATGCAGCCATTTGAATTATATAGGTTCAACCCAAAAATGCTTGCACTTCCGGTTTTATTCTTGAATTTGTTTCTGGGATGTCTCGTGATAATTTTGAGCCCAAAAAGCAAATTAAAAAAAAGAAAAGCTCCCCATCTCTATTAGGACTAAACTTAAGGTTTTTGAAAATGACCGACTTCTTCAAATCTTTGGACCCAAGGCTGCAATAAAAATAAATTTATTTGACAAAAATTAAGGTCCTGAAAACATTCTAAGTTATGTACTTTTAATAAATTTTTTTTGTAATTTCTCCTTAGTTTTTAACACCTTAAGTGTCAGGTCAAAAATAAAAGAAATTTACCACGCGTGTCACGAAAAAATTAAAATTTCTGAAATTATATAAATTCGCTTTAAATTTATTACTTCGTCTAGTTAAAATTTTAAAAACTTACACAGAAATAATACTTAGTAACTCTGAAAACAATCAATTTCAAGAGAATCTATACAAAATAGAAATAAAATTTTGGACAAAGTCAGTGACACTCCAGGCTAGTATTTGGACACTGAAAGGGTTAATTACCAATATTTTAAAAAATAATCGTTACTAAGGATAACGAGTAAAAACAAACATAAAGTAAAGAAATAAATTTTTCATGATTAATACTATTTTATTGCTGCTTATAAAAAATAAATTTTTTAAATAAGCTTCTGGTTCGATGTAAAATAGAATTCTTCTCCGAAATTCAATTATGTTCAAAATTTTCTTTAAATTCTCGTCGAAATTTCAATTATCTTTAGGAATAATAAAATTCTTCTCCAAAATTCAATTATTTTTAAAAAATTTAATAAAATTCTTGGCAAAATTTCAATTATTTTCAAAAACTTTTCTCAATTCAATCAAATTTTTCCTCCAATATTCAATTATTTTTAAAAATGTTAGTAAAATTCTTGGCAAAATTTCAATTATTTTTAAAAAAATTTTTTCTCAATTCAATCAAATTTTTCTCCAAAATTCAATTACTTTAAAAAATTTTAATAAAATTCTTGTCAAAATTTAAATTATTTTCAAAAAAACTTTTCTCAATTCAATCAAATTTTTCTCCGAAATTCAATTATTTATAAAAAATTTAATAAAATTCTTGCCAAAATTTCAATTATTTTAAAAAACTTTTCTCAATTTAATCAAAATTTTCTCCAAAATTCAAAAATTTTAATAAAATTCTTGTCAAAATGTCAATTATATTAAAAACCTTTTCTCAATTCAATCAAACGTTTTTCAGAGATTCAATTATTTTCAAAAGTAATAAAATTCTTTGCAGAAATTCAATTATGGTCAAAGGTTTAAAAATATTCTCATCGAAAATTCAATTATCTTTATAAATAATAAAATTTTTCTTCAAAATTCAATTATTTTTTAAAAATTTAATAAAATTCCTGTCAAAATTTCAATTATTTTTAAAAAAACTTTTCTCAATTCAATCAAATTTTTTCTCCAAAATTCAATTATTTAAAAAAAATTTAATAAAATTCTTGACAAAATTCCAATTATTTTTAAAAACATTCCATAATTCAATGATTTTCAATACTTACTATTTAAAAAAAATTGTCCAAAACAATTGAATTTTTTTGAAAGAAATTTAAAAAAATTCTACACAAAGTCACAAACCTTTAATTATTTTCATAAATAATAAAACTCATTGCAGAATTTAAATTATTTTTAATACAATTTTAATCGAATTCGTCGAAGAATGTAATTATTCTTAAAATTTTTATTAAAATTAGTCAAAAGAATTCAAATTAAGAAATAAGCAATTTCAATAAATTGTTTTTTAATGCAAATAATTTAATTCCAGTAGAATTTTGTAATAAAAATTGATTTAGAAATGCATTTCAGTTAAAATTATCGATTATAATTGAATTTTTAAAAATAATTGAATTTTGAAAATGTTTCAATTTAAATTCTTTGAAAATCTAAATTTTTTATATTTTTAACTAACAATTCTGTGTAATTAATTTTTTTAAGAAAGTTTAATTGAGAATTTTGTTTTTTTGAAATTATTTCAAGTTTTTATTTTCTAATATATATTTAATTGAAGAATTTACGAATAATTGAAATTTTGTAAAATTTGCTTGTATAGAAATGAATTTGAAAATTCTCAAAGGACTCTTTCAAAAATTATTAAAAATAATGCATTTATAGAAGAATTTTAGTTAAAAACACGAAAAAAAAATTTAATTTTAGAAAAGTTACAAATTATTGCAGAAATTCAATTATTTTCAAAAGTAATAATATTTGTCGCAAAAATGAAATTTTGCTCAAAAATAATAAAAATTCTTCTTAGGAATTCAATTATTTTCATAAATAATAAAACTCATCGCATAATTTTAATTATTTTTAATACAATTTTAATCGAATTTCTCGAAAAATTTAATTATTCTTATAAATTTTATTAAAATTCGTCGAAATAATTTAATTATTCAAAAAATTTGTTGATAACATTCTTTATGGAAATTGAATTTTAAGAAACATTCAATTATTGAATAAATTATTTATTTGCATTTTATTTGTATTTAAATAATTGAATTCTCGTTGAAGTTTCTAATAAAAATTGATTTAAAAATGAATTTCAGTTAAAATTTTAGATAATAATTGAATAGTAAAAGCAATATTGCTTGAATATTTAGAAATAATTGAATTTTGAATTTAATTTTTTTGAAAAAATTTAATTGAATTTTTTTGTATTATTTGAAGTTTTTATTTTCTAATTTGTATTTAATTGAAGAATTTGCGAATAATATTCAAATTTCGTAAAATTAAATATTGTAATGAAATGGATTTAAATATTGTCAAAGAACTTTTTCGAAAATTATTAAAAATAATCGATTTAAAGAAGAATTTTAGTTAAAAATTCTTGAAAATAATAATTGAATTGATGATTTTATCACTCGGACATCTTTCATTATTATAAAACATGAAGAAATCGATGACTCCAAGTCGAAGACTCGGAGTTATCAATATCTTCATGTTTTACAGTTATAAAAATTTAATTGATAGTTTGAAGTAAAATGTTCTCTTATTTGACTTGGACTGGTTATATTTTTGTCAGTAATCCGTAATTTTTCATTTTTGGTCCGTATTTTTAAATACTTTCACTGCTTCGAGCCCCGTGTACTGGAAGATCATAATATGCAAAAAAAAGTAAATTATGAACAGTTTTTTCATGGTTTTTCCTGAATTTCTATGCGGTCTTTAGTTGTTGCAAGAAATTTAACACTAACATCCTTTTTTCTACTGCTCATTTAAAAAACTCAAGCTAATAAAATACTTTGATTGATTTTCTTAAATAAATCTAATAATATTTAGAATATAATATTTACTAATAATATTTAGAAAAAATGAGTTTTCTCAAAAACGGCTCGAGCGATTTGTTTCTTTTTGGTCTCAAAATTATCACAAGGCATCCTAGAAACAAATTCAAGAAAAAAAACCGTAGGTGCAAGGATTTTTGGGTTGAACTTACTTCAAACCGACCGTGAATCATCTTTAAAGCGAACAGTATTTTGATCAGAGGCTGTTATCTTAGATTATCATTTTTCTCTACGGGGTGGTTGTAAAGAATAGAAAAGTAGGGAGTGGGGTATGTAGCGAAAGTGCTCAACTGTGGACATTAGTATGGCACATACATCAGGATCTGTGGCTAATCTGATTCCCCTAACAATGTGCACGCGTCGGAATCTTCTTACATACACCCTCCGCCCGTGGCTTTTTGGTTCACCCATGGGCCACGAATATATAGATATTTTGGTTTTGAGCTCAACGTCGTGCCAATCCTTCGGTGAACTTTCGTAATCTCACACTTATAACTACGATTTATCGTCCGACCTTTTGTTGGAATGCTTTCGTCTTAAAATGACGATTGAATTTGCTGACGAGGCAGATTGTTACGAAATCCTTCAATTTCTCTTGTTTTGTATATCATATTTAAATTTTTTACTCAAATTTTTTATTTTATATTGAGTAATGTGTGTGATGTATTTATCTATTTCATCAGCCCTGTATATAAAGCTCTTTTAAAAAAAAAGTTCTCCGAAGCAATTTATGAATTGTTTTTTTTATAAAAGATAGCGATAGTTGAAAATATTTGCCTTTGTCCGGAAGTGGTTTTTTTGAATTTTTCCCAGGCACAGGTACTTTCAAATAAAAAAGATTAGATTACCTAGAAGTCGTGCAGATATGAATTTTATTGTCTCGTGTCGAGTGTCGTGAAAGAAGGCTTTTATTAATGCACTTCTCACAACGGTGAATTAACCAGCCTGTGTTGAGAGTGTACTGCGTGTTCGAGATAACGTCTCTGGGGATCAGGCTCTCGGGACGTACAAATATTTGACCAGCTAACTGGCTCCGTGTTTGTCCTGCTAGTCGCGTCCGTTTTTGGCCCTTGGTTATTGCTCACATCGTTAATACGTCTTTCAAGCAAGTCTACCTTCTCCCAAAGAGGACAGTCTGATTAGTAAGTGTCGCTAAGTGTGCTTCTGCTGCTGCTGCTGCTGCTTCAGTTTTTTCCCCTCAATCACCGCAAAAGCGAGATTAAATATTTGACCAAGTTTTAGAAACTAATTTTTCATACAATTTATACAATTTATACAATTCATACAATTCATACAATTTCAGATAAAATGGATAAATATGTATTTTAAAGTATTGTCGTCTTTGGATAAATATTGCCATTGGAGAAAAACAGAATTGGAAGCTTGAGTTCGATTGAGATACTAATTAGACTAATTGCTTGGAAAAAGGCTTGGCATGATAAAAACTTGGGTTAGGTTGGGTCAGTCAACAAACGAGTATTTTCTGTTGTTTACACCTTCATCCTCAGCTCGTAATCCTTGTTTACAGCGAACTAGCAGAGAGAGAGAGAGAGATGGCGATCAGACTACCTGATATGGGAGCAGTTCTATCGATTGCGAGAACGCCATGTCGACTCTCAAAATAGGGAGCCTTCTTGAACCTGTGAACAGGTGTAAGCTGACATGTAAGACACGCGACATGTTTGTCTTAGAGAGCCAATAAAGAGCGTATAAGCCAAACCTGGCAAGCAAATATACATTGATCAATAGTCAACTTAAGGACGATTATTTTGCTTCGAGAGCCTCTGCCCTAACTCAACATCATCTCTCTGTCAAGTGCTTGCACAGAAGAAATCTCGACTTATTCCTGCAGCTCCAAAATGTATCAATATTAAATGACATATAGAAGGTTCATTTTTGTTGTGTCTTAAATGTATACTTTGAATCCAGATCTGCACATAAGCGGACGATTAAAATTCAAATTGTAGTCGTAATGCTCTTTTAATGTTGATAATGTCAATTAACGTTCCTCAAGTGGATCCCAGCCACTTGAGAGCTGTAATAGCGTTGCCCAATCATCTGACTCGTCGTACGATGATGTTACTTCGGTTTGGTTCCCTCACATCAAACCGTTATACGTTGACCTGGCAGTGTAGCCGTTATCGGTTACAGGTTCATGCCAACCGACAGTTAAGATCGTTAGCTCGCGCGACGAGCAATAAATCCTTGCGAAAGAAGGAGACGAGCAAGCGAAATGGATTCAATCGGTTAACAGGAAGGTGTGCCGGAACCTGCCCATCTTTTAACTATTAGGCCCTGGGTTAGATATTTGCACGCATGACCCGTAACAATAGCGGATAGCTTTTCTCACGTTACTTCTGATTATTATTAGGAAGCTTTTCCTGTATTGCGCTGGAACATGATGCTGGGAATTATCTCAATCTATTTTGGATTAACATTATAGGTGTTACTCCATCAATTAGAATTTATAAATTGAAAAGTTAATACTTAAATAAGTTTTTGTTTGGTGTGATCAAGAGTTGTGTCTTTGTCTCAAATGTCGAGCCATGTCGATTATAGAATAATATTCATAAGTGTGTATATCTTTTTCTCCCAATCACAAGCATATTAAATTTTTTATTGCAACCTTGTAACATGTGGGATATAAATGATGGCAGTAAGTTTACATGTCATCTGAGAGATATTTTTGATATTAGTTTTATTTAAAGAAATAGAATTCATTCAGATAAATTATAGGTACATTATGCCAATTAAGAACAGGCTAGCATTTTCGTTTTACAAGGTTGTAATGTAATATTTTTCTTGCTGTTTACGATGAGAATTCACACACCTGCGATGACACTCTTTCGCCAACTTAAGTTCCCTCTCACTTCACTAACTCGTGCTTTATGAGAAGAAGATAACTACACGCACACAACGTACAACATTAGTTACACCTGGTGATATAAACAACAGACTGAAATTCTAACACGAAACATATTTTCGAGCACAGTATATCTTGTTAAATTTATAACCTAATTTCTAATAACGAGAAAAATTGTAGGAAATTAAAGAAAAATAAACTACTTGCTTCTGAAGTGTTTTGTTTTTCTATCTTTTATGTTCTTCTTCATTTCACGCACTTCTTTAGATCATGCTTAACATTTTCACAGAAAGCTTTTTTTTATTTAATTAATACCTAACACAAATACAACAAATAAAATCTTGAGAGAAAATTTTCCACTGTCGGAGGAATGGGACAGTTTTCAAAATTAAGTTTCATAACCATTTGAAGAGAAATATTTTCTTGGATCAAATTTGTTAAGTAAAAAAAAGTTTCCAAGCGAATGAATTTCTAAAGCGCCTCATCATCTTTGACAAAATTCCGCATAAGTTTCTATTTCAAAGTTTAGGTTACGTGTT
The DNA here is from genome assembly GCF_015476425.1 of Leptopilina heterotoma. Taxonomy (NCBI): domain Eukaryota; kingdom Metazoa; phylum Arthropoda; class Insecta; order Hymenoptera; family Figitidae; genus Leptopilina; species Leptopilina heterotoma. Next base: position 1,579,959 of record NW_025111054.1, read on the forward strand.
TCTCACTTTTAAATTTGTTGTCGCGAAAACATTTCATTTGAATGTCTAAACTTTCTGTCACAGAAATCAATAATATATATTTTAATTAGCACTACAGAGTCATCACATAAGTGACCTATAGTTCAATGAAACTGAGTCGGCTAATGAGATGCGAAAATTCTGTCCATCATAGTAAATACCAAGTATCGATGCAGTAGAGTGATATTGTCAATGCACATTTCCGATAAATCGAATAAAGATATCTGATTTTCAATATAACGCATTGACGGTTGCACTTATACAATCCGGACCATGTGCAATTTGACATTCTGAATTGACATATATACGTAACCTTTGACCTTTGTGAATACGTGGGAAAATTTTGTCATTATTTTTCAGTTATTGCCTTATATACTTATTATTATAAAATAATATTATTATTATAAAATCTAAAATTTTTACCTATGTCTATATTCAGGGCTCGAACCAGTGAAAGTATTTAAAAATACAAACTTTACGGACCAATTACTGACAAAAATATAAGCAGTCCGAGTCAAATAAGAGAACATTTTACTTAAAACTATAAATTAAATTTTTTATAATTCTATAAAACATGAAGATATCGATAACTCCGAGTCTTCGACTCGGAGTCATCGATCTCTTCATGTTTTTTAATAATTAAATATCGAGTGATAAAATTATTATCAATTCAATCATTATTTTCAAGAATTTTTAACTAAAATTCTTCTTTAAATCGATTATTTTTCATAATTTTCGAAAAAGTTTTTTGACAATTTTCAAATCCATTTGTTTACAATATTCAATTTTACGAAATTTAAATTATTCGTAAATTCTCCAATTAAATACATATTAGAAAATAAAAACTTCAAATAATAAAAAAAAATTCAATTAAACTTTTTCAAAAAAATTAATTACAAAATTCAATTATTTCTAAAAATTCATGCTATATTGCTTTTAATATTCAATTATCATTTAAAATTTTAACGGAAATTTATTTTTAAATCAATTTTTATTAGAAAATTCAACGAAAATTAAATTATTAAAATACAAAAATGAATAATATATTGAATAATTGAATGTTTCTTAAAATTCAATTCTTATAACGAATTTTAATAAAATTTCTAAATAATTGAATTCTTTCGGCTAATTTTAATTTAATTTTTAAGAATAATAATTACATTTTTCGAGGAATTCGATTAAAATTGTATTAAAAATAATTGAAATTCTATGCGATGAGTTTTATTATTTGTGAAAATAATTGAATTCCTAAGAACAATTTTATTATTTTTGAACAATATTTAATTTTTGCGAAGAATATTATTACTCTTGAAAATAATTAAATTTTTGCAATAATTTGTAACCTTTTCAAATTACATTTTTTTTCTCGTGTTTTTAAGTAAAATTTTTCTATATATGCATTATTTTTAATAATTTTTGAAAAAGTTCTTTGAAAATTTTAAAATTTATTCGTTTACAATCTAATTTTACTAAATTTCAATTATTCGTAAATTCTTCAATTAAATATAAATTACATATAAAATAATACCTATAACTTTAAATAATATAAAAAAAATTCAATTAAACTTTTTCGAAAAAATTAATTACATAATTCAATTATTTCTAAAAATGCCAGCTATATTGCTTTTAATATTCAATTATCATCTAAAGTTTTAACTGAAATTCATTTTTAAATCAATTTTCATTAGATTTACTAGAACTCAATTATTTAAATAGAAAAATAAATAATTTATTGAATAATTGAATGTTTCTTAAAATTCAATTCCCATAAAGAATTTTATCAACAAATTTTTTGAATAATTGAATTCTTTCGACGAATTTTAATAAAATTTATAAGAATAATTAAATTTTTCGAGAAATTCGATTAAAATTGTATTAAAAATAATTAAAATTATGCGATAAGTTTTATTATTTATGAAAATAATTGAAATTCTGCAATGATTTTTATTATTTATGAAAATAATTGAATCCCTAAGAGGAATTTTTTTATTTTTTAACAATATTTAACTTTTGCGAAAAATATTATTAGTCTTGAAAATAATTGAAATTCTGCAATAATTTGTAACTTTTACAAAATTAAATTTTTTTTCGTGGTTTTAACTAAAATTCTTCTTAAAATGCATTATTATTAATAATTTTTGAAAAAGTTCTTTGAAAATTTTCAAATTCATTTGTTTAGAATTCAATTTTACAAAATTTCAATTATTCTTGAATTCTTCAATTAAATATACATTACATATAAAATAAAAACTTTAAATAATTTTTAAAAAAAATTAGCAATTAAACTTTCTCAAAAAAATTAATTCCACAGAATTGTTAGTTAAAAATATGAAAAATTTAGATTTTCAAAGATTCTAATATTTGAAACTTTTTGAAAATTCAATTATTTCCAAAAATCCACGTTTCAATATTCAATTATGAACTAAAATTTTAACTCAAATCTATTCTTAAATCAGTTTTTATTAGAAAATTCTACAAGAATTCAATTATTTAAATATAAAAATAAATAATTTATTAAATAATTGAATTCTTCTCAAAATTGAATTCTCATAAAGAATTTTATCAACAAAATTTTAAAATAATTGAAATTCTGCTATCAGTTTTATTATATTCATGAAAATAATTGAATTCTCAAAAATCGTGACGATAATTTTTAAACAAATTTTGAAAATAATTTTTTTTCTTCGACGAATTTTATTACTTTTAAAAATAATTTTATTCTTGTGATAAATATTGTTAATTCTGAAAATAATTGAATTTTGCAAAAACATTTGATTAAAATCCCTGAAAATAATTTGAATTTCGCAAAGAATTTTATTAAAATCTCTGAAAATATCCGAACTTTGGAATTAAAATTATTAAAATTCCTGAGAATAATTGAAATAATAATAATAATAATAAATAATAATTGAATTTCACAAAAAAATTTATTAAAATTGCTGATAATAATTGATAATTTCTGTCAAAAATTTTGATATTTATCAAAATAATTGAATTCTTTGGAAGATATGCCATTAAATTTTTGAAATTCCTAAAAAATTTGTTATTATTTTTGAAAATAATGAAATTATGTATTGGGAAGAAATTTATAAAAAAATTTGTAAATAATTGAATTCCTGTGAAATTTTTATTATTTTACAAAAATAGTTAAAAGTTTGCGTAGAATTTTATTTTTTTTTTAAATAATTGATTATTTTGAAAAATTTTATTAAAATAGTAAATATTAAAAATCATTGAGATGAGGAAAATTTTTGAAAATAATTGAAATTTTGTCAAGAATTTTATTGAAAATTTTTGAAAATAATTGAATTCCGGAGAAGAATTTAATTGTTTCCAAAGATAATTACAATTTTGACGAGAATTTAAAAAAAATTTTCGAACATAATTAAATTTTTCGGAAGAATTTTATTACTTTTGAAAATAATTAAATTTCTGCATTCTTTTCTAATTTCTCTAAAATTCTCCAAATTATATGGTACAATTTACCAAAATTTCGTCTCTTCTCAATGAAATTACGGACTTTACGGACCTTTTTTCAAAAAAGTGACTTTAACATATTATAACTTCAAGGAAATTTACAGACCTTTACGGGATTTATGGACCTATAGTTCGAGCCCTGCTATATACTATACTCTACTGGAAACTACTGCAATCATCCTTCTATCTCCGATGAATTCGTTATACATAAATTATATGCATTTAATCGATTTCGACTCATTGATATGTATCAAATTATCACGAGTCAAAATTTAAGATCTTTGGACCCATTAAGCCCTATTTGAACCTCTTGTAAACCTCATCTGTTTATTCATATAGTTAGGAGCAAAAAAAAGCTTTCAAAATTTCGAATGGATAGAAAATTTCTAAAATTTCTATTTGTTTCTATCAATCTCTATTTTTTCACTTTCAACAGAGTATAGCAGTATTTACTTTTCTACATTCTGATATGACATTTAGTTACACTTGAACGCTTATCGTCAATCTCTTTTTACGCGGTTTCATTCAAGAGAATTTTTGCTTCAAGTTGACAGTGATGGACATCAGATATCTTCTGTGCCGTTACACTGATCCTATCCGAAACATTTTACTTTATCGAAGTATATTCTTCCAAAAGGACTGTAATACGAGCATCGTCTTCTCTAAATTCCATGAAAAGTTTCACTTGCACCTTGCTCTTGAGTATTTCTACTTTTGTCATCCTAAAGGAGCATTTAAAATTGGTATAGGGAATCAGAAACTTTGAACTTTGTCAATTTTATCCAACTGTTGTGTACTGCTTTCTAAATGCTTGAGGAATCAGTATGCGAATATTAGCGAAGCACACCACGTAACCATTATAAAGCATTCGATGAATAACGACCTGTGTTATCGACGAACCTCGCAATTCAAGGGTGGGCACACACATATATGTTACAATTCGATTTCGAGATATCCTGGTGGGCACAAAAGGGGAGGGGGAAACGAAAAAGAGATCTACACTCCTTCCATTCACCCTACAGCATCGTTTGCGCTTTAATCGCATTCGAATGCAATGTCGCGGAAAATTTCATTTCAACGTATAGCACTGTACTTCGCGAGCCGCCCAAGGGTTCGAGAAAATTCAATTCATGACTTAAGTGTATAGTGATTTATTTCTGTCTGCCTGGATTTTTTTTTTTATTCTTTAAATAATCTACACGTCTTTTATGCGGGAATCAATAATTGTGTATAATGTAAAACTAAGAATTCATCCGAATTTCGAAATTTATTTAGTCATCGAAAATCGTTTTGTCAAAAGTAGAAGGACACGATGTTCGCTTTTGAAAGTTCGCTCAACTCGAAAAGAATCCCGCTGTGACTTTGTCTCAACTTTCGCGGACCCCCAGTGAGAGAGGATCTCTCCTTCATTTGCATATCCATTCGCATTTGCGTGTACTTAGGTGTGTGGATTTATGCGCAACTACGCGATATACTCACGCTCAAGGAGAGAAAGACGCCCGCTCACATGATCCCGGTGTATCGAAAGACGCGAGCGTTAACGCTCGTTATGCTAAAAGGCGATACACGTAAAATAAAACCAAAGTTCCTTGTATTTGCATTTCCTTGTATTATGGTATATATTAAAACAGCAAACTTTCTCATAACAAACCGATAAAAGATAAAAGATAACCTCTTTTTTTTGGAAGCAATTCAAATTAGAAAAGTTGCGTTCAAAAATATTAACAACTTCCAATCAAATATTGAAGCACATACACTGCATTCGATTTACATTTACATTTACACCGTGACCGATTGAGTCTTGATTGAAAATCGACTTAATTAACGACCTCGTGCCATTAGCTTCATTGGGCAAGTACTGAACACGTTGCAAGCGGTTTGGGTAACAACATCGAATGTTTAGCAAATACATATGCCCAATCTTCGGAACTAAGAGTCGATCGATAATTAGTCAAACTGTCGTGTCCGCAACTATCGAAAGTTTATAGAATAACTTACGTTAACATCCAGAATCTCATTTGCAAATCAAACATTTTTTTTTTTTGACAAACACTTTAAATTTCTATTGAAAAACTAAGTTAAATTACAAACTTAAATATCAAGTTTTTAAATTGCGACTATTTTTATCGCTTATCGGTTTCTCTTGTTGATGGTATAACCATTTTCAATTAAATGTAAATTTATTCTAAAGCCTCATGCACTTCTTAATGGAATTTGAATATAAAATCACTTCCACTAAATTTCGCATCACTTGTCTCAAATGGATATAGAATATAATTTCAATAATCAAGTATTAAGTTTTATGGAATTTGAGAAAATTAAAACTGCCAATTGTTTTTCTTTACAAGTGTGTTGCTTTTTTTTGATCTTTTATTTCGATGAGGACTAAAAGTGAGTAAAGTAAGGGTATAGGTGTGGCAACATATAATTACGATAATTAGCGGTCATGTAATTAATTAGGATGGCACATCATTTGTTATTCCTGTTACAAACTTGGTATAGCCTACGTGTTTGTATAAATGTTTCAATTGCCTTGATTTCAATTAATGGCAAATTCAATTTAATTAAAGTTTAAATATTCCTTTATTTTAAATAAGTATTTTAGGAATCAAAATTGTAAGATAAATTTTAATTTGTTTGAGGAATTTCAAAATAATCTCATCTTTAAGTGCACACGGAAAAAATTTATTCTTCATAGTTTATTTATTATTTATTCTTGCCTTTTTTGATTTTTTTTTTGAAGTTTTTTTTAAGAAAATGCTACTTTTTACGACTTTTTTGTGAAAAACTGCGAATAATCGACTTTTTTCACATTTTTCAATCACTTTTTGACTTAAATTTATTTAAAACTATATTAATATAGCAGAAATCTTTTTTTTTTGTAAATTATCTTTATCTACTTTATCTACTAAATAATAATCTTCGTATTTCAATCTTTCATTAATTCTGTCTGTCCACACTTTGAATTTAGTTTTTATTTTTTTTCATTGAAAAATATTGTTTGACAAATTGAAAATAACAGATATTTTTTCTTGATTTATAATAAAATTAGAAAATTAGAAAATTAGAAAATTAAAAAAAAATTATGAATAACATATACATTTTGTTTATTATATGCCTTTTTCAATAACAAATCTCTTTTGACTGATTTAAATTATGAAAATTTTTCTCCTTTTTATTTATAAAAGTATTAAATAAAATTGTAAGTTTTAAAAAATTATATGATTAAGAAATAGTAAATATACCCATTTTCTGCATAATTTTTATTTCTCAAAAACAATATTGTTCACAAACTCATTCTTTTCTTTTGGAAAATAAACATTACATATTCCCGTTTCTTAATATTTTTCTAGAAAATTCTCAATTTTCATAAGGAAATAATTTGCATCATTTCTATCTCTTAATTACAATTGCTTTAATAAAATTCAAAGTTTTTTAAAAATAAAGGAAAAAAATGTTTATAAATTCCATCTGTCAATTACAAATTTTAATTGAAAATGAAATTGAAACTTTTTAAATTTTTAGAAAGTAAAGAAAAAAATTCTACTTAAAAAAATGTTCTGTTACATTTATTTACGAATTTCTTTAAAATTATTCGAAAACAACAATAACTTCTTTTTTAAATAAATATTTAATTATTATTATTTTTCCATAGGAATTAAAATTCTTCAAAAGATTCAAATTCAAACCTTTTTGAAATTAAACAACTTAGAAAAAATTGTTATAAAACATGAAGACATCGATTGCTCCGAGTCTTTGACTCGGAGCAATCGATGTCTTCATGTTTTATAATAATTAAAATTGCCCGAGTGATAAAATCATTATTTTATATTATAAGAAATTTTTGCTGTAACTTCTTCAAAATTATTTTCATCATTTCAATTAAATTATTATTTTCTACAATTTTTAATTATTTTTTTTATGAAAATCATTGAATTCCTTAAAAAAATTTTATTAGTTATGAAAATAATGGAATTATTGCGAAGAAATTTATAAAAAAAATTTGTAAATAATATTGAATTCCTGTGAAATTTTTATTATTTATGCAAATTATTAATAGTTTGAGTACAATTTTATTAAAAAAATTTTAAATAATAAAAAATAAAATAATAAAATAATAATAAAAAATAAAAAAAATAAAATAAAATAAAAAAAAATAAATAAATAAAAAATAAAAAATAGAAAAATTAAAAAATAAAAAATAAAAAAAAAAAATATATAATAATAAAATAATAAAAAAAAGTTTGAAATAAATAATAATCAAACCAATTATTCTATTCATTTAAGTATTTTGTTGTGATTAAAGATAATTGAATTTCGGAGAAGAGTTTTAATATTTATGAATAAAATTGAATAGTTGCAAAAAATTTTATTAAAATTTTCAAAAATAATACTGAGTAGAATTTTATTATTTATGAAAATAATTTAATTATTGTGAAAAATTTTGTTATTTTTGAAAATACGTGAATTCTTCATAAGATTTTTATTTTCTACAATTTTTAATGATTTTTTATGAAAATCATTGAATTCCTTAAAAAAAATTTTATTAGTTATGAAAATAATGGAATTATTGCGAAGAAATTTATAAAAAAATTGAATTCCTGTGAAATTTTTATTATTTATGAAAATTATTAAATGTTTGCGTACAATTTTATTAAAATTCTTTTAAATAATATAAAAAAAAAAAAATTTTTTTTAAATAAAAGAAAAATAATTTTAAAAAAATTTTTTTTAAATAAATAATAATCAAACCGATTATTCTATTCATTTAAGTAATTTGTTGTAATAAAAAATTATTATTACGATTATAAATTATGTTTGTGTCTCATTGCAAATTAAGAAGTTGGTAATGTTTTGTAATGTTCTGCGCCTTCAAACATTTGAAAAAAATCTCGAAATACAATTAAAACTATGGAATCAAAATCTATCATTATTATTATTATTGTTATTAAGTCATGCGACTTTTTCGGAAATTTCATGCGACTTTTCGCGACTTATGTTGTAAATATATGCGACTAAAGCGACTTTTTTTTTTTTTTTTTTATTTTTATAAAGTCGATCCGAACCTTGATAATGCGATAATGGTTAAAATTGAATCTAATATTTAAATTATTACTGATTAATTAAAATATAATTGATGATAAACTATATTTTAATGCGGTATGAAATTTGTAGAAATTTGTGGTTGTAGAACAATCTACACCTTATTTTGCTGTATTTATTCTTATTTAATTATAATTTAAATAATGTTCAATAATTTTTAAAAAATTTTCAAAGTTTTTATCTTGTTTTGCTTCGTCCATAATTACTTTTTCATTTTGAGCTCGTCCTCTTTCTTCTAAACTTCATTTTAACACAATACAAGATTCTTTGTTTATAATACAGCTGAAAGTCGCTCGTAACCGAGAGGATATGTACCTCACGAAAATTTGCAGAGTATTTCTAAATCATCAAAGATATATTTCATTAAGATACGTATTAACTACTGGAAAAAGTCTGTTTAAAGTTTTTCTAGTTTCTGTGAAAATAATATTAAATGAAAAGCCTTTAAACCTTTATAAATTTCACAGTTATATTTGCTTTCGCTGCACTACTGATGAAACTACATACAACTGTGAAAGGGATGTTTCTTCTGGTTCTGGTATGAGTGTCCAGCAGATGTCACTTGTTATGCAAATGTCCAAGTGTTTATAAGGCGACGCTACTCGTAACTAGCACTCGACTAAAGCTCGAAGCACGCTATAATGATGTCCTAGAAGTTCTTTTTTCTTTTTAACTTCTCTTCGTTCGTTGACTTCTGTCAGCCGAAACCTTATGCTATTATGAGCAAGAGAAAATTGTAATAAATTCCATTAAGTTTCAATTAATTCATAATTCGATTAAAATTAGAAGGCAAGCAGATATTTGGAGGATAATTACTAATCACAATAATTCTTATTCTTAATTTTAATTTTGTGCATAATAGTTTATTCGAACGTAAGAATGAAAAAAATTTTTTAATTTATTTTAACTCAAGTAAGAAAGAATTTGATAATAAAGAGAAGATTATTTAAATACATTAGTAAGAAATGGAAGATTGATAAAATGATTTCGACTTTTATTTGATAGAAAGTGATGTTAATTTGTCTCTACTATTTGAGTGCCTGTATTTCTTCAATGTAAATACAAAATTCTTGAGTCTTGTAAAACTTGTTTGGTTAATGGGACGATTGTTGATTAAATACTTGATCTGAACAAATAAAATTGTAGAAATCCTGACAACTTAAGTAATTACTGAGCTGATTTTCTTTTAATCAGGTATTCTAGATAGAACTCAATTATTTGTATAATCGATCCTTTAATCGTCTTTGGTAGTGTGATCCTTGGTTGGAGGCAGAAGCTTAACAAGTAGCAGGAGAGCAAAAGAGGCTTTGATGCGGATCACTTATGGCGATCGTATCTTCTTAATGACGCCACCGAGATAATTTCGTTATCGCAAAGTATGCTCATACGTCAATAGGCGGTCACATATATATATACTTTCTTAATTGCTGTTACATACTGCGAATGGTTTAAAAATATTCAGCAAATGGAATTTATGATTCTGTAGAATTTCACGTATGAACGTGCCTACATCATTCTTTAATCGCAAAATGTAATTCACTTTTCAAACAACGACTTTTAACTAAAAAAAGAAATAAAAGTTGTCTCTATTATTTCTAAAATTGTTTTTAGATAAGAATTTCACTATTGCAGGGCTCCAACTATAGGTAAATCCCGTAAAAGTCCGTTTTTTCAAAAATAGGTCCGTAAAGTCTGTAATTTGATTGAAAAAGAACGAAGAGTTCGTAAATTGTACGATATAATTTGGAGAATTTTAGAGAAATTTTACAAATAAATGCAAAAATTCAACTATTTTCAAAGATAATACAATTTTTCGCAGAAGTTCAATTATGTTCAAAAATTTTTAACAATTCTCGTGGAAATTACAATTATCTTTAGCAATAATAAAATTCTTCTCCGAAATTCAATTATTTTCTAAAATTTTAATAAGATTCTTGGAAAAAAAATTATTTCCAAAAGTTTTCCTCTTTTCAATGATTTTTAATATCTACCTACTATTTGAATAAAATTTTCGAAAAGAATTCAATTATTTAAAAGAAATTTAATAAAATTCTACGCAAACATTTAATTTTTTTCATAAAATAATAAAAATTCCACAGAAATTCAATTATTTAATTATTTATTTTAAATTTTTTATAAATTACTTTTCAACAATTCAATTATTTTCATAAATAATAAAGTAAAGTCCTTAATTTGATTGAGAAAAGTGAAAAAAGTCCATAAATTGTACGATATAATTTGGAGAATTTTAGAGAAATTACAAATGATTGCAGAAATTCAATTATTTTCAAAAGTAATAAAATTCTTCCCAAAAATTCAATTATGTTAAAAAATTTTTTTAAATTCTCGTCAAAATTTCAATTATCTTTCGAAATAATTAAATTCTTCTCTGAAATTCAATTATTTTCAAAAATTTTAATAAAATTTTTGTCAAAATTTCAATTATTTTCAAAAATTTTCCTCAGCTCTATGATTTTTAATATTTACTATTTTAATAAAATTTTTCAAAATAATTCAATTATTTAAAAAAAAAAATAATAAAATTCTACGCAAACTTTTGACTATTTTTGTAAAATCATAAAAATTTCACAGGAATTCAATTATTTACAAATTTTTTTTATAAATTTCTTCCCAATACATAATTTCATTATTTTCAAAAATAATAACAAATTTTTTAGCAATTTCAAAAATTTAATGGCATATCTTCCAAAGAATTCAATTATTTTCATAAATATCAAAATTTTTGACAGAAATTATCAATTATTATTATCAGCAATTTTAATAAATTTTTTTGTGAAATTCAATTATTCTCAGGAATTTTAATAATTTTAATTGCAAAGTTTCGGATATTTTCAGAAATTTTAATAAAATTCTTTGCGAAATTCAATTATTTTCAGAGATTTTACTAAAATGTTTTTGCAAAATTCAATTATTTTCAGAAATAACAATATTTATCACAAGAATAAAATTATTTTTAAAAGTAATAAAATTCGTCGAAGATAAAAAATTATTTTCAAAATTTGTTTAAAAATTATCGTCACGATTTTTGAGAATTCAATTATTTTCATGAATATAATAAAACTGATAGCAGAATTTCAATTATTTAAAAATTTTGTTGATAAAATTCTTTATGAGAATTCAATTTTAAGAAGAATTCAATTATTTAATAAATTATTTATTTTTATATTTAAATAATTGAATTCTTGTAGAATTTTCTAATAAAAACCGATTTAAGAATAGATTTGAGTTAAAATTTTAGTTTATAATTGAATATTGAAAGTGTGGATTTTTTGAAATAATTGAATTTTCAAAAAGTTTTAAATTAAAATCTTTGAAAATCTGAATTTTTCATATTTTTAACTAACAATTCTGTGGAATTGATTTTTTTTGAGAAAGTTTAATTGCGAATTTTTAAAAAAAATTATTTAAAGTTTTTATTTTATATGTAATGTATATTTAATTGAAGAATTCAAGAATAATTGAAATTTTGTAAAATTGAATTGTAAACAAATGAATTTGAAAATTTTCAAAGAACTTTTTCAAAAATTATTAATAATAATGCATTTTAAGAAGAATTTTAGTTAAAACCACGAAAAAAAATTTAATTTTGTAAAAAAACTCTTTCAAAAATTATAAGAATTTTAGTTAAAAACAGGGGAAAAAAATTTAATTTTGGAAAAGTTGCAAATTATTGCAGAATTTCAATTATTTTCAAGACTAATAATATTTTTCGCAAAAATTAAATATTGTTCAAAAATAATAAAATTCTTCTTAGGAATTAAATTATTTTCATAAAAATAATAAAAATCATTGCAGAATTCCAATTATTTTTAATGCAATTTTAATCAAATTTCTTGAAAAATGTAATTATTCTTAAAAATTTTATTAAATTTCACCGAAAAAATTCAATTATTTAAAAATTATTTTTTTTGTATTTAAATAATTGAATTCTAGTTGAATTTTCTAATAAAAAATAATTTAAAAATAAAATTTCAGTTAATCATTTAGATGATAATTGAATGTTAAAAGAAATATTGCGTGAATTTTTGGAAAGATTTTAATTTTGAAATTAATTTTTTTGAGAAAGTTTAATTACCTACGAATTTTTTTAAATATTATTTCAAGTTTTTATTTTCTAATATGTATTTAATTAAAGAATTTACGAATAATTTAAATTTCGTAAAATTTAATATTGTAAACAAATGGATTTTAAAGAATTTTAGTTAAAAATTCTTAAAAATAAAAATTGAATTGAAATGATGAAAATAATTTTGAAGAAGTACAATAATATAATATAAAATAATGATTTTATCAATTTTGACATCTTTAATTATTATAAAACATGAAGGAATCGATGACTCTGAGTCGAAGGCTCGGAGTTATCAATATCTTCATGTTTTACTGTTATAAAAATTTAATTTATAGTTTCAAGTAAAATGTTTTCTTATTTGACTCATCGGACTGGTTATATTTTTGTCAGTAATCCGTAATTTTTCATTTTTGGTCCTTAAAGTCCATATTTTCAAATACTTTCACTTGTTCGTGCCCTGATATTGTAATAAAGATTATTTTCCAGGAGGAACTAGGTTCACAATAAAATAAACATTTTTTAAATTCATTTTTTAAATGGAAATTTATTCTTATTTTGCTTCACCAAAAAGCGAATCATGCCATGGTGAAAGCACATAGCAATGGGTGTAGACAATACCTGGTAATAACAGGTCCGAGCTGCCGATTCCACTGGTAAACGTCTGTTTTAATGCTCGACAAGTCTACTTGTAGTAACTGCTTTAAAGGTGAAATTCTCAGTTGTTGTGGATTCTTTAGAGGAAAAACAGTGAGAGCCAAGGTATTGATGGGAAGCAACTAGTTTTCTTCTACGCATTATTATCTCTGAGTCGAGTAAGTGCTGACAGAAGGAGCCGTCATGTCAACTTACTCTGGTTTTGTTTTCTAAATCTGAATCTGTTTCTAAATTCCAAATATTTCAATCAGTAAGAGTATCTAATTTTCAAATTATATTTTAGTTCTTTAATAGAACTATATCTAATTTTAAATTATATTTTAGTTCTTTAATAGAACTATATCTAATTTTAAATTATATTTTAGTTCTTTAATAGAATCGTAAGTTATATAATGAGGCGAGCTGGATCGTATAGTACAGAGCTCGGATCCGAGCGAAGACTCGGTTTTACGATCCAGCTCTTCATTTGTCACCAGCAAAAAAAAATAAATAATAGTGGAAAATCCTAAATACTATTACTATTATTAAATACTTTTACTTTACGGTTCTTTTCCTAAATTCCGAATCTTTAGACATTCCACCTGTGTTCATAGCAATTTTCTAGGAAGTAAAGAATAATGCTGAAGAATAATTTACAATTAAGGAAATGTAATTGAATAGTTATAGAAGGAAAATCATTCTTTCCCACGACATTCTTGCGCGTGCGTTTGAATGGTCCACGGATGCAAGAGGCGTGCCAACAATTGTCTTTGCCTTCCTCGGGTTGTGTCGACACGTTTTTATACGCGACAGATTTACATGCGCGAGTGAAATCTTCGCGTCGAACCGTGCTGCTGTGTATATATTCTCGTTACTTCGGCCTAAAATGGTTCTCGTTCAGGCCAATCGAAAGATGCAACATTGACGAGTGGTAGCGAATGTTAGTCTCTCCGATTGTGTGTGTGACACACGTGAATCATAAAGTGCAACTCGAATAGGCGTTTTGTAGCATGTATAGTTGATTCAAACAGCGTACATCATAAAATTTCCCGATAAGAACCTTGATATTTGTTCAAATTTTCAAACAAGTGTCCAATTATACTGTTTGTTACTTATTAACCAACTATTTTTTCCTATATTTACAAATGAGATCTACTCTCAAAATGTAATATTGAAAAAAGAATGTCGGCTTTAAGCGTTGAAGAAAAGGAAAACTAAGAGTTGGCGATTTTGCATCTAATTGCAGCTGATATCCCAACCTTATTAATAACCTGGTACTCTCTCTCCTCCACACATGAGTATATATGCGTATACTGGAATTATTCTCGTGGGACGATGTCGTCTTGTCTCTAGACGAAGCGAAGGCATATAGTGCACGAGATATGCTGTCGGGTGTCCCGAGAAGCGAGAGGTGCGAGATAATGGACACGGCATTTCACTTAATGATAGCGCTTGCTTCTTCATCCTTATAAGAATCATGTCCTAGAATTCTCTTCTCTTTATCGTCGAATCCGATCTCCGGCCACTTGAAAATGAAACCTTTGAGGAAAATATAATTATCAAAAATAGAACTTTATGTATAAAGTTGATTATTATGTTGCTTGCTTCAATTCGCATCAATTTAAAGTTTCTCAAGTTCAAAGTTCGAAATTGGAATAATGTTCCATTGGGCGTTTATTATATTGCGCATCGGCGTTACATATTTTAAATTCTGTTGACGTTCGCGCTGGTCAGTTTGTACGGAGTGTGGGGCAAAAAGTATGGCGGTTTCGAGGCGAATGGCAGGAGAGAGGACCAGGCTGGTCGGGTCACAGTCTTGTGCTTTTTGCCCAGAGGACTTGATGACTGTCGCTTCGCCTGGTATGCGAGAACCAGAATCAGACGCGATGCAACCATCTCCGGACGTATCTCACAGTAACAACGCGTCTTTAAAGATGATGATGAAAAAGTACAGATTTTTTTTCGATAGGAAATTAATATTCATTATCAAGAAGTTGTAGTTATATTCTCAGTTATTGGAACAAGTTTCCTTCCTCTTTTCTTCCGCGGGAAATTGATTCCTTGTTAACAAAGTGAGATTCAAGGATTTGGCAATGTCCTGTCCTTTTATCTTTCCGTCGCGTCAATCTTCACTCGGTCTCGTAAAGAGTGACAAGTCGTCCCTATTTGGGAACAACACACAACACCTGGAATCGTTTGTCCAAGAGGCAGGTGTGGATAATAAATTCTTTCTTTACTTTGCTTCGGGATTTCACCTTTATATTGACCTAATAAAGATACCTGTAACTATTTAGACAATTGACAAATAAGAAAACGATATAGGAATAACTTTTTTTTTATTTTAATTTTATTCTAACTTGAAAGCTTTTCTCTTTTTCTCGAGAGGGAATCCCGTCTCGTTCACTCGAAGCTTCGGAGAATATATTTTGTTTAATATGAAAGAAAACATTCCAAATATACTGAGTGTGCTGTCGAGGTTTACTGTCGCCAAGGACCATTGTGTTTTCATACCAGAGATTTGGCGTTTTTTAAAGAGTCGTGTCTGATTCTTTTACGAAGGGTTCTCAACTTCGTGCGTATGAACTTTTGTAAATTTTTCATTTAGGAATATTTATCGAAACAGTGGTAACAACAGGAAGTTGGTTAAAAGAACTGAATTATAAAATTAATTATACTCTCTTTGCAATTTGCAATATTTCCAAACCTGTATAACCAGACATACGTGTTATCTGCTTATGGATAATAACCCAGGTTTTGTGAATGAATTCGAAGCTGCCTAAAACAAGTTGTAACCTTGACATGAGTCTACTCGTGTTCTACTGATCTTGAAAAACAATAGTACAACCAAATAAACTTCAATGAAAATTACAGTCTGCTGTTGTAGCTTTTCATTAATTTGTTAATTTCGTTCATCAATGTCAGTATGATGGTTTATGATATTTATGAAATTAATTTTTCTGTGATATTATTTACTCCTTTAATTTGATACGACCCACCTTCTTCAAGATACGATCTTCGAAATTTGTAACATAGATAATCACCATCATCCAGTGAACTGTTGTTCAGGAGAGATTTGATGTCACATTACTTTGGAGAACCTCTGAGTTATGTGGAAGATACTGGTTGGTTCACATGCTTCGGTGTATGAGACACGCCGAGGACACTGTCGCCATGGACAAAAACATTATTGAGTTAATCAACTAATTTATAATTAAAATTCCTCGATGCGAGCGACCGTCCGACGGGTTTCTCCTCCCCTCAGCAGTCGGGCTCCGTGGAACTCGCAAGAAACGACCGAGCCGCAGTCTGGTCCCGATTCTTTTCGCAGTAAGCACTGCCAAATTCATAGAACATCAATTAACTGCTCATCAACGCCCTCCACTTTACATTCTCGTTCCGTTCGCCTTCTAAAAAGTTGACCTAGTTTCAGGAAGCACGTGTTGCGATTTCAAAACACCTGTAGTTATATGTAGTTGACGACAATTCCAAATAATCAACAATTCAATTACCAAAAATATTTTCTCTATTTTCACAAACAAGTTGTAAATTTAATTAGATGAAAATTGATTAACAAAGAAATTTTTTTTTAGTAATTTCTAAATCTTATATTCTACATTGAAAAAGACTGAGTAATTTTAAGAAAACTTTTTTTAATTGAGGGGCTGGCTGCTGTAATGTGTTACGCGCCATGTTAGGTAAATGGCGCGTAACACATTATAGCATCCAGCCCCTCAATTGTTTTCAATAACAGCAGTTTTTTCTCAATGTAATTGAAGAATTCATTTGAATTTTTTGTCAAAGAAATTGTCTTTGCAAGATGAGTTCGGTAAGAGTAGTAGTTAGAAAAAGATACGGCAAGTAATGGAAAAGGAAGGGAAAAAACAGGGTTGAGCAATATTTTATGCATGGATCAAGGTAATGAAGCAATAATACTGCGACGCGGCCGACTAGACATGCTAGTACCTAGGTCGCATTAATTACGCATACTGGAACTTGAAGCACTCGGTCTTCCTGATCATGATCATGCCACCCACTTTGAAGAGTAATTATGGAATTTTACATTATTCGAAGAAATACATGTACTGTATATACAGTCTCAGAAAATGCCTTCCTCTTCGCATTCATTTATCCTTACGTTAATAACTCTTCACAGGGTTGCCACAAAAATTTAATTTTCTTTTTCCCTGACTTTTCCCTGATTTCCAGAAAGAATTTTGACCTTTTCCCTGACTCTGAAGAATATACTGATTCATTCCAAAAATTATTAGATACTCCAAAAAATGTTATATTACATTTATTTAAAAATTTCTTCAAAAGTAAAATTATTCGAAAACATCAATAACTTCTTTTTTAAATAAATACTTAATCATTATTATTTTTCTATAGGAATTACGATTTTCAAATTCAAATCTTTTTGAAATTAAACAACTTATAAAAAATTGTTATAAAACATGAAGAAATCGATCACTCCGAGTCTTCGACTCGGAGCAATCGATGTCTTCATGTTTTATAATAATTAAAGATGACCGAGTGATAAAATCATTTTTTTATATTGTAAGAATATTGTAACAATAAATTCAAATTT
The DNA here is from genome assembly GCF_015476425.1 of Leptopilina heterotoma. Lineage (NCBI taxonomy): Eukaryota > Metazoa > Arthropoda > Insecta > Hymenoptera > Figitidae > Leptopilina > Leptopilina heterotoma. Next base: position 1,597,865 of record NW_025111054.1, read on the forward strand.
TCAAAGATTTTAATTTAAACCCTTTTCAAAATTTAATTATTTCTACAAATTCAGGCTATAATGCTTTTAATATTGAATTATAATTTAAAATTTTAAGTTAAGTTCATTTTTAATCAATTTTTATTAGAAAATTCTTAGAGAATTCAATTATTTTAGTACAAAAATAAATAATTTATTAAGTAATTGAATATTTCTTAAAATTGAAATTTTATGAAGAAATTTATAAAAAATTTTCAAAATAATTGAATTCATCGGCGAATTTCAAAAGAATTCTAAGAATAAATGCAATTTTCTATCATTTTATTTAAAATTATATAAAAAATAATTGAAATTCTGCTGTAAGTCTTGTTATTTATAAAAATAATTTAATTCTTGCAACGAATTTTATTAAAAAAATTTTAAAGAATTTTATTTGTGAAAATAATTGTATTCCGGAGAAAAGTATTATTACTTATGATATTAATTAATTTCTTGTGAAAAATTTTATTTAAGCTTTTTTAAATAATTGAATTTCTCAGAATTTTCTAAAACTTTTTGAAAATAATTATATTTCATTGAGAAATTTCATTAAAAAATTGAAAATAATTGAAATCTGACGAAGAATTTTATTAATTTTTTTTAAATAATTGAATTCCTGTAAAAAATTTTAAAAAAAAATTGAAAATTTTTTGTTCAAAAATTGAAAATAATTGAAATCTGACGAAGTATTTTGTTAATTTTTTTTTAAGTAATTGAATTCCTGTAAAAAATTTTATTTTTGAAAAGAATTTAATTCTTGGGAAGAATTTTATTAAAATTTTGTAAATAATTGAATTTTATTCAATTTTTTTTTAAATAATTAAATTGCTCAGAATTTTCTAAAACTTTTTGAAAATAATTAAATTTCATTGAGAAATTTCGTTAAAAAATTGAAAATAATTGAAATCTGACGAAGTATTTTATTAATTTTTTTTTAAATAATTGAATTTCTGTAAAAAATTTTATTTTTGAAAAGAATTTAATTCTTGGGAAGAATTTTATTAAAAGTTTCGTAAATAATTGAATTTCATTCAATTTTTCTTCAAAAAATAATTAAATTGCTCAGAATTTTCTAAAACTTTTTGAAAATAATTAAATTTCATTAAGAAATTTCGTTAAAAAATTGAATATAATTGAAATCTGACGAAGAATTTTATGAATTTTTTTTTAAATAATTGAATTACTGTAGGAAATTTTATTTTTGAAAAGAATTGGATTCTTAGGAAGAATTTTATTAAAATTTCGTAAATAATTGAATTTTATTCAATTTTTTTTAAATAATTAAATTGCTAAGAATTTTTTAAAACCTTTTTGAAAATAATTAAATTTAATCGAGATATTTCATTAAAAAATTGAAAATAATTGAAATCTAACGAAGAATTTCATTAATTTTTTTTTTAAATAATTGAATTCATAAGAAAAGTTTTATTTTTGAAAAGAATTTAATTCTCGGGAAGAATTTTATTGAAATTTCTTAAATAATTGAATTGCTTCGAAGAATTTTATATTTTACGAAAATAATTGATTTGTTTCGAAGATTTTTACAAACACTTTTGACAATAATTGTAATTCCTAGGAAGAATGTTATATTTTACAATAATAATTGTATTCTATGATCAATTTTATTATAATTTTTCAAATTTATAAAGCATTTTATAATAATTTTTTTAAATTATTGAATTCTCGAGAAAAATTTTATTATTTATGAAAATAATTGATTTCTTGCGTCGAATGTTATTCAAATATTTTTCAAATAATTGAATTTCCATAAAAAATGTATTATTTGTGAAAATAATTGAATTCTTAAGAAGAATTGTATTGAAAATAATTGAATTGAATAGGAAAATTTTATTAAAATTGCAATTTTATTAACAAAATCTTGTAAAGAATTTTGTCAAAATTTTTTTAAATAATAGAATTTTTGAAAAGAATTTTATTTAAATTTTTCGAAATAATTGAATTTTTCTGAACTATTTTTTTCAATTCTCTGAATATATTTGAATTCTTTCGAGAAACTTCATTAAAACATTAAAAATAATTGAATTGGTGCGAAGAAATTTTTAAAAAATTGATAATTTAATTCATGTGAAATTTTTATTAAAATTTTGTTTAAATAATTGTATTCTGTTGAAAAATTTTATTAAAATAGTAGATATTAAAAATAATTGAAATGAGGGAAATTTTTTAAAATAATTGAAATTTTGACAAGAATTTTATTAATTTTTTTGAAAATAATTGAATTTTGGAGAAGAATTTTATTATTTATAAAAATAATTGAAATTTTGATGAGAATTTTTTAAAATTTTTGAACATAATTGAATTAATGCGAAGAAGTATATCACTTTTGAAAATAATTAAATTTCTGTAATCAGTTATTCTTAAAATTTCTATTTAAATTCATTGAAAATTGAAATTTTCTAAAATTTCACATTGAAGCCTTTGACGTTTATCTATTTATGAAGATTGTAAACGCAATTCTTTTGAAATACAATTAATTTTGAAATTTTTAAGTAAAATTGTTCATTAAATAATTTCTAGGTAATAATTTTATTATAATTCTTATAGAATTAATTTATTTTAAAAGAAATTATTGTCAGAAAGAGAAAAAAATGAAGGTTTTGTATTAGAATTCTTGGCAATTTCATAGTTTATGAGACAAACAAAAAAGACACCCAAATTCAGAATTTTCTTATAAATTCTAAAAATTAAATTTTTTCCAGTACTTTTAATAAAAATCCCTGATTTTTAATGTTTAAGTTTAAGTACGTGAAGTAAATTTTAAAATTCTTAACTTCCTTAAAAAATGATTAAATATTTTTTTGGTAGCTACAATGCGAGAACCATAGATTTCTATATATAATTGTAGCTGGGAAATGAGCATAAAGAATTAATTACATAATTGTGTAATTTTTTTTTATCATAATTCTCAACGTAACCTTTATTCAACTGTGACTTAGATTTCGAGAAATAACACTTAATTTTCATGTGGCATATGATAGATTTTTCATGTCTTATTCAAAGTGCAAGCGTTACTCAATAATAACGGAAGCTAAGGACGTTCCACTTAATATGAAACCTCGTGACAAGTATAGAGTGGCAGATGACAGCAGAATTTCCACTTTCATTTACTTTTATGGCATTTTCTGCAACATGAAGAGAGCTGAACGTCAGTTTTCCTTTCATGGATGGGAGAGATAAATTTTTTATTCAATTATATTTACAGTGCCATGCACGATTCTCAGTTATCTTATACATACTTGCTGCCTCTAGTGTTTTCATGTCTATTTAAAAATATATAGGTACATATGTGCGCTAAAGAAAAAATGTTTCAAAATCCGCTGTTCCTCAGTAGTACAGTTTTAGCAAAATTTGTATTAAAAATAGTAAATCATAAATTTACTAATATCAAGAAAAAGAGGCAAATGTAACTATAACTTCAGTGGTCTTTGTATTTTTAATTAGAGATGAAAATTTTTACATCAGTCGATTTAATTTACTATTTTATTTTTTTGTTTCAGATGCGATGGGTAAGTGGATTCATACAATCATTCTGTAAGCCAAAATTTGATTATTTTTCTAATTATAATAATAATAGTGAATTAAGATTATCTCAATTTTAACATGTTACTGTAACCGTACAGTTTTCTTCGTGTAGTATGGTTGTGAAGTCAAGTGGTTTCGGAAACTAGAAAATGAATAAGCATTATTCATTCATTTAAATGAATGTCTTAAGAACATTTTTCTCTTCTTATCTGAGAACATGCAACTTAAACATCTTGATACTTAAAAACTTAAAGTTAATTTATAAATTCTTTAACATTAGCAGAAAGTTAGGTTTTACTTTGTAAATAGTAGTTTCTATATTTTTTTCCGTGTACACATTAACGGTGAATAGTATGTATTTCATTCAATTTAAAGTTTATTAAATAACCCTGACTTATACAACGAAAAAACTTGGGTTCATGGGAGCGGTCACGTGCGCTAACCTGTACGGCGTCAAGGACACTTAAAGCAATTGCAGGTCACGGATAGAGGTATTAATTAACACGAGGCGCGAGCGTTCTTCTTAGCATCGGATCGACATATCTTGACGCCTTTCCGATGTTCTTCACACCCGGAACTTCACTTCAAATTTTAAATAATAAACTTTTAATTATGCTACAATTTTAATACTACAATGTGAGTTGTCCAAAATAGCAAAAGAAATTGGTGAACACTAATGTGTTGACCAATTTCTTTTGCTATTTTTGACAACTCACATTGTATATACTTTGCGTTTGAATCTGGGGTGTGGATAGGCTGTCAATGTATACAAAATTTGCTTATGTATACATGCCTGATAGCTAATTCGTTGGACCGTATCCATCGTCGCGTTACTGGAAACCACACTAAATCCCTTAAGCCTTTCTACAGTGCATTGTACACAACCTTTGGATCTGTTACAATCGCCCTGGCGCGATATTATAGGCAGAGAGCCTTGAGCGAATCATTGATAAAAGGATTTCCCAGACAAGACAATAATCCTTAAGAATCTTCAGAAGCAACCCTTAAATTTACGAAACACAATCTGACCTTGTACACACAAATCAATAAACCTCTTAATATTAACTTTACAGCTTAATATACAAAATAAAATGTCGAAAACTTTACACAATTGTTGAATTTTCATAAACTTTATGTTTTAACAGTGATATAAGCTACGCAGTTACACTTTCTTACTATTCCCAACTCACTTTAAGTATTTTCACCGAACTTCCCGCGTAAAAAAATGTTGGCTACCTCAAAGCTACCGTAAGGCTAGCTCCAGACTTGCTTAAGGCTCAAGGCTCAATTAAAGCTCATGACTTGTTTGAAGGTAAAAACTCGTCTAAAGCAAAAGACTGAACTTAGACATAAGGCTCGGTCAAAGCTCACTTAAGGCTCAAGTCTTGTTTGATGCTAAAAAATTGTCTAAAACTTAGGACTGTACTCAGACATAAGGCTTGCTTGAGGCTCAAGGCTCACTTAAGGTTCAAGACTTGATTGAAGCTCAAAACTCGTCTAAAAGTTAGGACTAAAGTTAGAAATAAGGCTAGCTTTAGGCTCAAGGCTGACTTAAGTATCAAGTTTTGTTTGAAACTAAAAACTCGTCTAAAACTTTAGACATAAGGCTCGATTAAGGCTCAAAACTTGTTTGAAGCTATAACCTTTTCTAAAACTTAGGACCGAACTCAGACATAAGGCTCACTTAAGGCTCAAGGCTCACTTGAAGCTCAAGATTTGTTTAAAGCTAAAAACTCATCTAAAGCAAAAGACTGAACTTAGACATAAAGCTCATAAGACATAAGGCTTAAGTCTTAATTGAGTCTCAAACGAATTTTTAGCTTCAAACAAGTTTTTAGCATTAAGTAAGTCTTGAGCTTTAAGCGAGCCTTATCTCTCAATTCAGTTTTCATTTTTAGACGACTTTTTAGCTTTAAACAACTTTTGAGCCTTGAGCCTTAATCAAGTCTTAAGTTTTAGACGAGTTTTCAGCTTCAAACATAACTTGAGCCTAAAGTAATCCTTAATCTTAACGATACCCGCGTAAAAAAAGTGTTGGCTACCTCAAAGCTACCGTAAGGCTACCTTAAAGCTCCTTCAAGGCTACCTCAAGGCTCACTTAAGGCTCAAGACTTGTATTAAGCTAAAAAGTCGTCTAAAAGTTAAGACTGAACTTAGACATAAGGCTCGCTCAAAGCTCACTTAAGGCTCAAGTCTTGTTTGATGCTAAAAAATTGTCTAAAACTTTGGATTGTACTCATCCATAAGGCTCAAGACTTTTTTGAAGTTAAAACCTTGTCTAAAAGTAAGGACGAAACTTAGACATAAGGCTCACTTAAGACTCACTTAAGGCTCAAGACTTCTTTGAAGCTCAAAACTCGTCTAAAACTTAGGACTGTACATTAGACATTAGGCTTAAGGCTTAAGGCTCACTTAAGGTTCAAGAATTGTTTAAAGCTAAAATGTTGTCTAAATATAAAACTGAACTTAGACAACTGAACTTAGGCTCGCTTAAGGCTAAATACTTGTTGAAGCTAAAAATGCGTCTGTGACATTAGATTGGCCTGAAACATTTAATGCTTATTATTTTAGGCTCAAGGCACACTGATGAATGACTTGATTCATCAAACAAGCCTTGAGCGAGTTTTACATCTTAGACCAATCTAAAATCTTGGAGGAGCTTTCAGGTTCAAACAGCTCTTTAGCCTTAAGCGAGTCTAAAGCCATAGACGAATGTTTAATTTTAGACATGTTTTTAGCTTCAAAAAAGGTTCAGCCTTAAGTGAGCCTTAAGCGAGCCCCATCTTTTAGTTTAGTCTTGGATGTGTTTGTAGATTCAAACAAATCTTGAGCTTCAAGTGAGCCTTATGTCTAAGTACAGTCCTAAGTTATAGACGAATTTTGAGCTTCAAAGAAGTCTTGAGCTTTAAGTAAGCCTTATGTCTAAGTTCAGTCTTAAGTTTTAGACGAGTTTTTAGCTTCAAGCAAGTCTTGAGCCATAAGTCAACTTTGAGTCTTAAGCGAGCCTTATGTCTAAGTTCAGCCCCAAGTTTTAGACTATTTTTTAAGATCAAAGAAGACTTGGGCCATAAGTGAGCTTTGAGCGAGCCTTATGTCTAAGTTCAGTCTTAAGTTTTAGACGAGTTTTTAGCTCCAAGCAAGTTTTGAGCCTTAAGTAAGTCTTGAGCCTTAGGAAAGTCTTGAGCCTTAAGTGAGCCTTGAGGTAGTCTTGAGGGAGCATTGAAGTAGCCAACAATTTTTTACGTGGGTAGTATTAAAATTCTTAGGCCAATCTTATGTCGTAGACAAATTTGTAGGTTTAAATAAGTCTTGAGCTTTGAGCCTTAAGCGAGCCTTATGTCTTAAGTTTTAGAAGATTTTTTATAGCTTCAAACAAGACCTGAGCTTTAAGCGAGCCTTGTGTCTTAATTATTAGAGGAGTTTTTAGCTTTAAACTTTAGCTTTAACTTTATCTTTAACTTTTTTAGCTTTAGCCTTGAGCCTAAAGTGAGCCTTAAGCCTTAAGCGAGTCTTTTAAGTCTTAGACGAGTTTTAGCTTTAAACAAGTCTTGAACCTTAAGCGAGTCTTATGTTTTAGTTCAGTCTTAAGTCGTAGACGCATTGTTAGCTTCAAATAAGTTCTGAGCTTTAAGTGAGCCTTGAGCCTTAGGCGAGCCTTGGGGTAGCCAACATTTTTTTACGCGGGTCATTTTAAGCTTATTCTTAACGCTTGAGTCAGTGATCACTTTCAGCTGGTGTACTGATTCATCCTACATAACATGTTAAATTCAGCACACGTTTATGTTCCTCAAGTTTAATAACACAATTTCTTTAAAGTTCCACGACAAGACTCATTGATTATTGTAAATTAGTAATTAAACTTTTTAATCTCTATAATCATAACATTAATTTTTGTGCCCTTTTGTCGATTTGCTATAGTAAAACTTATATCATTTGAAAGAATGAAGTTCGCTGCGTTATTAATTTGGCATGAGATTCATAACCTCAGACTTTTGCAGCATTAAAAATTTTAAGTGCTATGGTTTTAAAAGAAAATGTTATTAATGAAAGGTAACGAAGAGTTACTGCAGTGTAATGGTTTTTATGAGCGCAATATATATTACAGGATTGATGATATGCTGACGAGTTACGGAATGAGGAGTAAATCTGTTGAGTTCTTTTACAAGTTACGTGCGAGCATCCGGTTTGAGAGATACTCAAATATGCCCAATTAGCTTGAGCTGACATAATAAGTAGATAAAGAACCCTAAATCCTGGCGGCGTGCTCGCGCGCGGTGAGATCAGAGGCGCGAACTTTTTCTACCGAGACGCACAAGAACTTGAATGTGAGAATTTTCGAAATGAAAGGGTGGTGGTCTAAAGTCCGAATGATTGCATTTTTGGGACGATTTAGTCACCCATCCGTCACGCATGTTTCTCGCTCTTTACCCTTAACTTTCTCACTGACATTTATTTACCAATGAAAAAAGATTCTTCACTCATTATAAAAAAAACCGTATCAGGAAACTCAAACTTCCTTTACTCAATTAATACCTTGGGAGATTGAATTGAGCTCCGAATCAAATAACTCGACCGACGCAAGGACACTACCTGGCCCTCCATTAAATTAACTTATTTAGCTGTAAATTTGACTCACTGTTTTAATCTTGTTTCAACCAAATTCTCATTTTTCACTAAAGTTATTTTCCAGGAAATACATTTGCAATCATGACTTTATAATATGTGTTTGTAACTATCAACAATTTTTTCCTTTCCTCTCGTTGAACCTGATTCCTGAATGTAAGGGTGAAATGCCTGACGATGTGTGTTCGTTCATTCTCTTTGTCTCATTCACTCTGATTATTCCCTCGGGAATAATTAGACCTCGAGGCCTAATTAGAAGTTACTCAGGCCACATCGCGAATTAAAATCTCACACGTTTGCGTCCATTTACAAGTTAAATTCATGCAAGATTCCTTAATGTATATATATGTATGTATATAAATCGACATTATCCCTTTTTCATTACTTCGTAGCGGAACGTTAAAAATTTTAAAAGCAAATTTTATTATTTAATATACAATAATTTGTTGAGGGACTTAAAATTTCGTTATATTCTATTTTTATGATTGGAAATAGTACGGGAAGAGAAAGTGATGTAATTTTTGTATAATGAATATATAAGTTGGCGTTGCGCTCGACAAATAGATTACGTGCTACGAGGGTTTTTTTTTGGAGGGTTTGTTGCTGAATTCTCATCTGTTTTCACACGCCACTCACGTATATATCCTTTTCGGATAACTTCTTTTCCCCTTGTACCGCACATCTCATTCATATCCCACACGATAATTTTGCCAACCCTCTATTACGAGCGGAACCACTCGAAAAATTGTAACGCATTAGCCCCAAATCCACTAAGCATTCTATTATCAAATCGATGTCTATTACGACTCTATGGCTCTAGAGGAGATCTTGTGAAACTAAATTTGTTGTCTCTTCATGTCCATTATATGTTTGGATCATGAAAATATATAAATTAAAAGCATTCGATTTCTCCACGATGAAATGAAGGAGGAGATTATTCAGGGCTTGAACTAGGTCCGTAAATTCCGTAAAGGTCCGTCAATTTCTTTGAGTCTGTAAAAGTCCGTTTTTTTTTTTAAAAAAGGTCAGTAAATTCCGTCATTTGATTGAAAAAAGACAAAAAGTTTGTAAATTGTACGATATACTTTGGAGAATTTTAGAGAAATTACAAATGATTGCAGAAATTCAATTATTTTCAAAAGTAATAAAATTCTTCGCAGAAATTCAATTATGTTCAAAAATTTTTAAAAACTCTCGTCAAAATTTCAATTATCTTTAGAAATAATTAAATTCTTCTCCAAAATTCAATTATTTACAAAAATTTTCAATAAAATTCTTGGCAAAATTTCAATTATTTTCCAAAAATTTTCCTCAATACAATGATTTTTAATATCTACTACTTTAAATTTTTCATATAATTTTCCAAAAGAATTCAATTATTTAATAAAACTCTACGAAACATTTAATTTTTTTCAAAAATAATAAAAATTTCACTGGAATTCAATTATTTACAAATTATTTTCATATATTATTATATTGAATTATTTTCGTAAATAATAAAATTCTTTTTTGGAATTCAATTATTTTTATAACAAAAGAAAATCAATTTTTTAAAAAATAATTTTAATAAAATTCTTCCTAGAAATTTAATTAATTTCAAAAATATGTCAAAATTTAATTATTTTTAATATCTAGGTACTATTTCAGTAAAATTTAACAAAAGAATTCAATTATTTTCGAAAAATTTAATAAAATTCTTGTCAAAATCTTCTTTTTAGAAATTCAATTATTTCTATAAATACAATAAAACTCATTGCAGAATTTCAATTATTTTTAGTACAATTTCAATCAAATTCAAGTTTAAGAATTCAAGTTTAAGAAATATGCAATTATTCAATAAATTTTTTTGAATTTTCTGACAAAAACTGATTTAAGAATAGATTTGACTTAGAATTTTAGAGGACAATTGAATATTAAAAGCATTAGAACGTAAATTTTTAGAAATAATTGAATTTTGAAAAGGTTTTAAATTAAAATTTTTGAAAATCTAATTGTGGTTTTTTTTTGCAATTATTTGAAGTTTTTATTTTCTAATACATATTTAATTGAAAAATTTACGAATAATTCAAATTTTGAAATATTGAGTTGTAAACAAATGAATTTGAAAATTCTCAAAGAACTATTCAAAAAATTATTAAAAATAATGCATTTATAGAAGAATTTTAGTTAAAAACAAGAAAAAAATTTAATTTTGAAAAAGTTACAAATTATTGCAGAAATTCAATTATTTTCAAAAGTAATAAAATTCTTCGCAGGAATTCAATTATGTTCAAAAATTTTTTTAAATTCTTGTCAAAATTTCAATTATCTTTAGAAATAACTAAATTCTTCTGTAAAATTCAATTATTTAAATAATTGTAATAAAATTCGTCAAAAGAATTCCATTATTTAAAAATTTATTGATAAAATTCTTTATGGGAATTCTAAGTTTAAAAAACATGTAATTATTCAATAAATTATTTATTTTTGTATTTAAATCATTAAATTCTAATAGAATTTTCTAATTAAAAATGATTTAAAAATAGATTTGAGTTTCAATTTTATATTAATTTAATTGAAGAATTCAAGAATAATTGAAAATTTGTAAAATTGAATTGTAAACAAATGAATTTGAAAATTTTCGAAGAACTTTTTGAAAAATTATTTTTAAAAAATGTATTTATAGAAGAATTTTAGTTAAAAACTCGAAAAAAAAATTTATTTTGGAAAAGTTACAAATTTTTGCAGAAATTCAATTATTTTCAAGAGTAATAATATTCTTCGTAAAAATTAAATATTGTTCAAAAATAATAAAATTCTTCTTAGGAATTCAATTATTTTCACAAATAATAAAACTCATCGCAGAATTTTAATTATTTTTAATAAAATTTTAATCGAATTTCTCGAAAAATGTAATTAATTCAGAAAAATTTTGTTGAAATTCGTCGAAAGAATTCAATTATTTAAAAATTTATTGGTAAAATTCTTTATGGGAATTGAATTTTAAGAAATATTTAATCATTCAATAAGCTATTTATTTTTGTATTTAAATAATTGAATACTCTTTGAATTTTCTATTAAAAATTGATTTAAAAATGAATATCAGTTATAATTTCAGATAATAATTGAATATTAAAAGCAATGTAGCTTAAATTTTGAGAAATAATTGAATTTTATAATTAATTTTTTTGAAAAAGTTTAATTGAATTTTTTTTTTATTATTTGAAGTTTTTATTTTCTAATATGTATTTAATTGAAGAATTCACGAATAATTGAAATTTCGTACAATTTAATATTGTAATATTCGTATATTGTAATATTTGTAATATTATAACAAATGAATTTGAAAATGGTCAAAGAACATTTTCGAAAATTATTTAAAATAATCGATTTATAGAAGAATTTTAGTTATAAAACACTAAAAAAAATTTAATTTTGGAGAAGTTACAAATTATCGTAGAAATTCAATTATTTTTAATACAATTTTAATTCGAATTTTCTCGAAAAATGTAATTATTCTGAAAAATTTTATAAAAACTTGTCAAAAGAATTGAATTATTTAAAAATTTGTTGATAAAATTCTTTATGAGAATTGAATTTTAAGAAACATTCAATTATTCAATAAATTATTTATTTGCATTTTATTTGTATTTAAATAATTGAATTCTAGTAGAATTTTCTAATAAAAATTTATTTAAAAATGTATTGTAAACAAATGGATTTGAAAATTCTCAAAGAACTTTTTCAGAAATTATTAAAAAGAATTGATTGAAAGAAGAATTTTAGTTAAAAATTTTTGAATATGATAATTGAATTGAAATGATGAAAATAATTTTGAAGAAGTACAATATTCTTATGATGATTTGATCACTCTGTTATCTTAAATTTATTATAAAACATGAAGAAACCAATCACTCCGAGTCGAAGACTCGGAGTGTTTGATTTCTTCATGTTTTATAGTTATGAAAGAATTTAATTTATTATTAAATTATATATTATAATTTATTATATAATCTCTTATTTGACTCGGACTGGTTAAATTTTTGTCAGTAATTGGTCCGTAATTTTTCATTTTTGGTCCGTAAAGTCCGTAATTTTAAATACTTTCACTGGTTCAAGCTCTGAGATTATTAAAATGTCCTAAAATCAAGATTCATACGTCGTTATTTTAATTTTAATAAGCTGTAGCGTATTTGAATTCAACCTAATTTTCAGTAAAAAAAGATAAAATTTTCTTCTGTATTTGTAAACTTGAAGTTCTTCTGTAGTAACTTATGCACTCTCTTTTGTGTTTTATTTTGCTGCTTCTGCAAGTTCTGTAGCAGTTTATTTTTTATTCCTATGTTTCGCTCCTTTTTGCGAACAAGGTGTCATAAGGTGGGTCCCTATATGTTTCGCGGCAGAAACCTTACTTCTCCATAGAGCCGACCAGCTCATAAAATATTATCTGGAATGCTCTCACTCCCCTTTGATCAGTAAGAGAGAAAATCGTATGTTTCGTTCCCAGGAGGGATTGTTGCAAGCGCCATGTTGATTTAATACCGTGTTCATGTTCTAGACTGATATCTGTCTTCATTTCAAGGACATCTCTAAAAAAAACAGACAAACAAGGAGATCAAGTCAAAGGAAAACATTACTCCTATCACTTTCTTGTGTTTTATATATTTATTCAACAACTATAGCTTCTGACAATGAGTATATCTTATTTAATCGCATTTTATTCAATATAGAAAGTAAATTTGGATTTACCAAGTTTTTATTGATGAAATGGTAATAAGACTCAATAAGAAAGAGAAAAATAACTTTATCGTGTATAGTAGATATTTATTCAGTAATTTATGTAATTCCCCAATGAAATAATAATAATATACCATAAAGCACTCTATTTAATTTATATTAAGACTTGGATTTTTCTCCTCTTTTCCTTCTCTTTGCATATTTCTCTCTTGTACATGCATATAACCCTCTATACGTATATTTCAGTCACGCGAATAGTGCAAAGAGTATTAATTATCAAACCGCAAGGTGGAAAGGATCAAATGCCATTCTCCAAGTATTAAAAGAACCCCTCTTTCATCTTTTATTGAAAACCCTAGTTTTCTCATTAATAAGTTAATATTATGCTATTCGTACTTTTCTTTTTTTTCAATACATGTATCTCATTTTTAAATATTTGCAAATTCTGGAAAAATAATAGAAAAAAAATATATGTAATACACTAATTTTATTTAAACTATTTTTCCTTCTTTCTTCATTATATTTAAATGATTTCGTTATATTTTACCTATATTATCCTTCCTTTTACTTAATATTTTATTTTTATGCTTTCCAATTTTAGTACGTCTACATTATAACTTACAAAAGCTTTTATATATTTTTTCCATTTTATGTCTTGTGCATTTCTTCGTGGGGAAAGTTATACTTTATGTATGACGCGCACCTATCATCCTCAGGGTAGATATTCTCTCAATTCGTATTCCAAACTGGCCATTTGCCACTTTCATACCTGAACCTGCAAAAAAAAAAAATTTTTGAAAAAATTCACAAATTTTAATTCCGTTACTGAAAAAAAGTAAAAACAACACTTTTTTCGATTCTTTTAAAAAAATAAGATTTTTTTCTACTTTTATGTAAAAGAATGCGACTAATCGACTTCTTCCAGATTTTTTTTTTTTGAGTAAAATGCGACTAATCGACTTTTTTCGACATTTTCAAATAAATATTTAATTATTATTATTTTTCCATAGGAATTAAGATTTTCAAAAATTTCAAATTCAAACCTTTATGAAATTAAATAAAAAATTGTTATAAAACATGAAGAAATCGAGTCTTCGACTCGGAGCAATTGATATCTTCAAGTTTTATAATAATTAAAAAATAATAAAAAAAGTAAATTTTTAAATAAATAATAATCAAACCTATTATTCGATTCATTTAAGTATTTTTTTTGAGTTAAAAATAATAATTATTAAGATTAAAAATTATTTTTGTGTCTCATCGTAAATAAAAAAAACTACGTTCTATCGTCAGTTATTCGCTCAGACATAGTATTTTTATTTATATTGGCAAAGATGTTAAAAAAAAACAAAGGAAATCATTATTTTTGTGTCTCATTGCAAATAAAAAAATCTAAAAATAAAGTCATTTTCATAACAATATTTTGTTACATTCTACACATATATTTTCAATATTAAAATTAATGTATTTGAAAATCATTGCATTCTTGCAAAGAATTTTATCAAAAAATTTGAAAATAATTGAATTCCTTCGAAGTTTATAAAAAAAATTTAAGAATAATTGAATTTCAATGAAGAATTTTAGTATAAAATTTTTGAAAATCCTAATTCAATTCTTTTGACGAATTTCTTTGAATTTTTTTAAAAAATAATGGAGTTTAATTGATAATTTTAATTGGAAATGTTTAAAGAAATTAAATTTTATGAAGAATTTTTATTAAGCTTTTAAAATAATCGTGTTTCTTAATAATTAAAATTAAACATTTAATTATTGAATTTTGTTAAAATTTTAAAAAAATAATTAAATTCTGCTGAGAATTTTATTACAATTTTCTGAAATAATTTAATTCCTTCAAGAAAATGCTATAAAAACATAAAAAGTAATTAATTTGATTAATAAATTTTATTAAAATTGAATTAAGAATAATAAAATTCTTTAGAAGAATTTTAATATTTATAAAAAATAATTTAATTCTTGCGATGAATTTTATTCCTTATAAAAATAAAATTGAATTGTTTCAAAGGATTTATTAAAATTTTTAGATAAAATAATTGAATTCTTTCGAAAAATTTTATTAAAAATTTAAAAAAAATTGAATTACTTCGAAGGATTTATTGAAATTTTAGAAAATATTTGTATTTCTTCGAAAAATATTGAAAATTTAAAAAAAATTGAAAATTTATTAAAATTGAATTCAAAATAATTTTTTTTTTCCTTTCACATTCGGACTTACCATTTTCAAAGATGGTGCGGGTTTAAAAAAATTTGCACATCGTGTTTCTTATGTATTTTTTCATCCTCTTTCAGAATCTGCAAGAAAATTTAACTTTTGACTTAAGGATTAAAATTTATGATTGTTTAAACAAAAAAAAAACACAAATTTTTTTGGTTCTTGTTTCATTACAACTATATTTTCGATTTGAAATCGTTTCAGGAAAAAACTTACAAAATATCGCGTCCAAAATGCATGACCCTTCATTTAGGCATTGCTAGAAGTTTTAATTTTTTTAAAATTCAAAATGGCGGCTCAAAAATGGCCGACAAAATATCTAAAATTTTAAATAGTCAGAAAAATAAATTTTAGATACATTTATTTCTTATCACAAATGAATAAAATTAGTATACAAATAACATCTATGATAAAATTTTATCACTATGACTAATTTAAGAATATTTTAAACAATTTTTTTATAAACAAATTGTTATTTTTAAAGTCACAAATATTGAAAAAAATTTGTTTATTTACATATCGCTCTTATTTTGATAGTTATAATGAATGTTAAGGCTAAAAATTGTTTAACATTATTATTTAACAATGTTATAAACAATTGTTATAAATAGATTTCAAATTAACAACAAGTAAACTTCTAATATTATTCAGTTAAGTTATAAACAATTGTTGTAAACAAATTATATTTTAACAACAATTGAATACAAAAAAACAGTTATTTCTTTTAATATCCTTTATAAACAATTATTATAAAAAAATTTCAAATTAACAACAAGTTAACTTCTAATATTTTTCAATTAAGTTAGAAACAATTGTTGTAAACAAATTATATTTTAACAACAATTGAATACAAAAAAACAGTTTTTTCTTTTAATATCCTTTATAAACAATTATTATAAAAAAATTTCAAATTAACAACAAGTTAACTTCTAATATTTTTCAATTAAGTTAGAAACAATTGTTGTAAACAAATTATATTTTAACAACAATTGAATATAAAGGTTTTTTCTTTTAATATCCTATTTAAACAATTGTTATAAATAAATTTCAAATTAACAACAAGTAAACTTTTAATATTTTTCAGTTAAGTTATAAACAATTGTTGTAAACAAATTATATTTTAACAACAATTGGATATAAAAAATAATAGTTTTTTCTTTTAATATCCTTTTTTCTATAAGGTTCATATATTTTGAAACTTAAATTTAATGAAAAGTCATACATTTTGTAGAAATTATATTACTAAAAGTGTTTTTTTTTTTTTTTTTAATTTTATTTTATGTGTGCTTTTTAAGGATGAAAACCAGGAGAAGCATTAACTATACTGGAGTTTCGTGGTCGGTAAATCTTTATTTGTATAAGAAGCATATTTAGAATCGAGTCATTTGCAAGTTGAAATAATAGTAATTGATTTGAATATTTTTTTCTCTTTTTGAAATGATGAAAATTAAAATAAGTGCAATATTTTGAAGTTAATATTTCGATTGTTAAAAGATCGTGTTTAAAAAGAAGAAGAAGAGGATGGGTAGGAGCACAGACTCATGAAATAGTGGTCGGTCGAACCCCAAACGTTTAGAATTCACAAGGTGGCTTGCCTGCCCGACTGTTTGACCATCCACACACTCAGTCTCTATATTTTTCCTTTCTTCTCTTTATTCCTTCTTCTCTACTCGATACGTTGTCTCGGCTCGCTGACCGCACTCTCCTTGCACATTTTAGTGGCTCCCGTGCTTGGCATCTGTGAATACTCACATCTTTCTGAGGGTGGAATGAGGACCTTCTCATGCTTTCCTTTGATATAAAAAAGAAGAAACGCTTCTAGAAAACTGCAACAGCAAAAGGTCAAGTGTGCTTCAAAATGTACGTTTATTTTTCCTTACAATTCCTTCGGAACTTAACATTCTACCTTCCTCAGTTATGTATTAGGATGAACGTCGCATATACTTTCAAATATATTTCCAAAGAAAACATTATTTTCCTCAAGTATGAAATTGTTTCAAATTTTATTTTTAACATGTTGGATTAACCTATGTGTTTATCCTAATTTTCAAAAATGTCTCGCGAAAAATAGTGAGAGAGAGACGCTATGCGAGTTTTATTGTTGAAAAAAAAAGCTGACGCAACTTATTAATATTAATGCGATTGAAATCAAAACGAATTAAATCTCTCATGGGTGATTTTTTTTTATTTTTAGTTTTGTTGGTAGAGAGATTCCATCTTAGCATTGACGCGACGCGACACATTGCGATTATATATACGACCACAACCGATTACCAGATACTGTTATAGAATGCAAAACAGTCGAGAAGGACACAAGTTAAGCAGATTCAATCCACGTGCCTTAACATCTCTAATTCTGCGAATCTTGATTAATTACCGAACGCCCAATCAAAAGATTATCATAATAAAAAAAAAAGTATTTTTCTCGTGAGAATTTTTCTAATTTCTATTCGTAGTAGTTTTTTGTTAAGTTTTTGATGCTTTCACTATCAGTTTACTATTTATCATTGTCATCAATTTTAATAATTAATTTCAAATTATTTGATTTAAAATTTCCTTTTTTGCTATTTTCCTCGCTGTGAGATTCCCGCAATTCTCATGGATTTCGAAATATATGAGAGAATATCATTTCGAGAAATTGTAGATCGTGATTTACTCTCGCGATCGCACGACGATCGGCGTTAGATCGGCAGGTGGAATCATGGATCAGAAGATTGTGGACAAGAGGGCGTTCGTAAATTCATGGCGAATAAACTGGCAAAATAGTTCGCATAATTCTTCAAGGTCTACCAGTTTTGGCAGGTAGCCTATCTCGCCACAATCTTACCCCATGTCTGTGATTTTATTGCCGTCTTAACGGGACTAAAATTGCAAATAAAAAAAAAACATATTTGAATTATGAAAGGCTTCATTAATATTTTGCGTACTTAATGGAAAAGAATTTTTTATTGAAAAAAAGGCCTATACCCTACTGTTTGTGCCAATGTCCCCGCGGTAATTATTTTCTCATCTGGAATGACCTAGAATAAAGAAGAATCAGCATATTTTATGTGTTTTCCTTTCAAAGGGGAATATTTCCATTTTTCCATCCGTCGAATGTCGAATTAGTTATAAGAATGGTGCAGAGTGAATAATGTTGTATGTAATAATGTTCGGCTCGTAAAGATCGACGAATGTCATCGCGATCGACATCACCCGCATAAATGCTGTTACAAGACCCGTATACAGCGAGTCTGTGGTAGTATTCGATGGATGCAAGTGTTATGTGCACAAAATCGAAGAACCTGTACATAAGCGGCAAGGATCGAAGGTCAGTTTGACTCTTGGTATGCAGCAGCTTTATACAGCTCCTCTCGGCATAATGAATGCACAATTAAAGATCGAGATGCATCGGTTCGAGTTATCGCGCCTGGGAGATAGGCTAAGTAACTTTGCGCTTATAACATTACTTCTCTCTTTTACACTTATTACCTTCAACAGAAGATATACGAAGTGTCCTGTTTTGAGTGAATTTTCAGTCTCATAAGTGAATCCTTTTACAACAAATAACTTGGTACTGAAGATGTAAATATGTGATCCTAGCCCAATAAGTGGACTTGAAAATCATTCTAAACTATAATTTACCTACTGCCAGTCAGGATACTTAGTGAAATAGAGCTTTCTATTAAAGTGAATCATTAAATAATTAAATTATCATCACATAATACATATTCGTTTTTCTACCATATAGGTCAGGAATAATAAGATGCAATAGCATCCATTGTGCCTTTTGATTTTATTGATTTAATTTGTCATAGCCATTTATGACTATACTATCCTAAAATACTTCAAATAAAATTTGTTTCTCATTATTTTCTTATTCTTCTTAAACTATACCTTTTAAATTTCAGGATTACATTATCCACATAATTCAGGTCTCGAACTAGGTCCGTAAATTCCGCAATGGACCGTTTTGCTTGAATTCCGTAAAAGTCAGTTTTTTTTAAAAAAAGGTCCGTAATTTGAAATGAAAAAGGACAAAAAATTCTACAATATTGTTGGATATAATTTGGAAAATTTCAGAGAAATTACAAATGATTGCAATAATTGAATTATTTTCAAAAGTTAATAAAATTCTCGTCAAAATTTCAATCATCTTTAGAAATAACATTCTTCTCCAAAATTCAATTGATTTCAAAAATTTTAATAAAATTCTTGGGGAAATTTCAATTATTTTCAAAAATTTAAGTTAAAAATTTCTTTAATTTAAGAAATAACATTCTTCTCCAAAATTCAATTAATTTCAAAAATTTTAATAAAATTCTTGGAAAAATTTCAATTATTTTCAAAAATTTTCACTACGGCTGCTATACTCTTGAAAAAAATTGATTTTCGATAGATTTTCTTCAAACTTTGAGAAAATGTTTCTTCGGGTGCCCTTTAAATGTGATAAAAATTTCAAAACCCTTTGCCATATCAAAAAACGAGATATTGTGGTTGACATTTTTTATTCTTAACATAATCGCATGTAAAAGTTTAAGTTTGAACTTGAATAACTCAAAATTTAGCATCGCAAAGTGTTTTTGACATTTTTACCACATTTAAAGGGTACCCGAAAAAACATTTTATGAAAATTTGAAAAAAATCTATGGAAAATCAATTTTTTCAAATCAATTTTTGTTTACCTTACTTCAATGATTTTCGATACTACCTATTTTAATAAAATTTTCCAAAAGAATTCAATTATTTAAAAAAATGTTTATAAAATTCGAAGCAAACATTTAATTATTTACATAAAATAATAAAAATTTCACAGTAATTCAATTATTTACATATTTATTTTTAATACAATTTTAATCAAATTTTTTTGAAAAATGTAATTATTCCTAAAAATTTTATTAAAATTCGTCAAAAGAAATGAATTATTTAAAAAATTCTTTATGAAAATTCAATTTTAAGAAACATGGAATTATTCAATTAATTATTGTTTTTTGTATTTTAATAATTGAATTCTAGTTGAATTTGATAATAAAAATCAATTTAAAAATGAAATTAAGTTAAAATTTTAGATTATAATCGAATTTTAAAAGCATTATAGCGTAAATTTTTTTGAAATAATTGAATTTTGAAGAGGTTTCAAATTAAAACTTTTTGAAAATCTGAATTTTTCATATTTTTAACTAAATTAATTTTTTTTGAAAAAGTTTAATTGCGAATTTTTTTTTAAAATTATTTGAAGTTAGTATTTTCTAAAATATATTTAATTGAAAAATTTCCGAATAATGGAAATTTTGTAAAATTTAATTGTAAACAAATGAAATTAAAAATTCTCAAACAACTTTTTCAAAAATTATTAAAAAATAATGGATTTATAGAAGAATTTTAGTTAAAAAAAGTAAAAAAAAATTTAATTTTGTAGAAGGTACAAATTATTGTAGAAATTCAATTATTTTTAAAAGTTATGTAATAAAATTCTTCGCAGATATTTGATTATGTTTAAAAATACTAAAATTCTTCTTAGGGATTGTAAAAAAATAAATTTGTAAATTCTCGAACAAATTTTTCAAAAATTATTAAAAATAATGAATTTACAGAAAAATTTTAGTTAAAAACACTAAAAAAAATTTAGTTTTGGAAAAGTTACAAATTATTGCAGAAATTCAATTATTTTCAAGAGTAATAATATTCTTCGCAAAAATTAAATATTATTCAAAAATAATAAAATTCTTCTTAGGAATTCAATTATTTTCATAAATAATAAAACTCATCGCAGAATTTCAATTATTTTTAATACAATTTATTTTAGTCGAATTTCTCGAAAAATGTAATTATTCTTAAAAATTTTATTAAAAATCGTTAAAAAAAATTCAATTATTTAAAAATTTTTCGATAAAATTCTTTATGAAAATTCAATTTTAAGAAATATTTAATTATTCAATAAATTATTTATTTTTCTATTTGAATAATTGAATTCTCGTTGAATTTTCTAATAAAAATTGATTAAAAAATGAATTTCAGTTAAAATTTTAGATAATAGTTGAATATTTAAAGCAATGTAGCGTGAATTTTTAGAAACAATTGAATTTTGAAATTAATTTTTTTGAAAAAGTTTAATTGAATCTTTTTTCATATTATTTGAAGTTTTTATTTTCTAATATGTATTTAATTAAAGAATTTACGAATTATTGAAATTTTTTTAAATTGAATATTGTAAACAAATGGATTTGAAAATTGTCAAAGAACTTTTTCGAAAATTATTAAAAATAAACGATTTAATGAAGAATTTAAGTTAAAAATTCTTGAAAATAATAATTAAATTGATGATTTTATCACTCGGTCATGTTTAATTATTATAAAACATGAAGAAATCGATGACTCCGAGTCAAAGACTCGGAGTTATCGATATCTTCATGTTTTATAGTTATAAAAAGTAAATTTATAGTTTTAAGTAAAATGTTCTTTTATTTGACTCGGACTGCTTATATTTTTGTCAGTAATTTTTAATTTTTGGTCCGTTAAGTCCGTATTTTTAAATACTTTCACTGCTTCGAACCCTGATATAATTTTTAAGGGGTTACATAGGACAAAACGAACAGAAAAAGTATTTTTTTTCTAATTTTTTTATTTGAACACTTTCATATCTTTAAGTACATTATAGAATAAGTGATTTATAAAATTTTCTTTAAAAAAATATTATATATCAGGCCTGTAGCAACAAGTTCTTTGAGACCCTTTGCAAATATGTACTTTTGCGGTTGAAAATTTTCTGAATTCTTTAACTAAAATCAAAAAACCAGATATTTTCTGTTAATCAGCAAGTAAACAAAGGATTTAAAAAAGAAATTTGCAGTTTTGTACCTTTTTTTGTCAATCAGAAAAATCGGTTCTAATCAGCAAAAAAAAAACATACATTTTCCGTCCATCTTGACCCTTGTAACCTCGTAATTATTCATCTGACATTTACAATAATTTTCTTTGCTTGTATACAAATGAAAGCATTATATGTGAAAATGTAAATTAAAAAAAAAATAATTCCCCCTTATTGTTAAATATATTTTTGTTGAAGTCTTTAACATAATGTAATGTGAACAGTTAGGAGGCAAATCAAGGAAAATAGAGAAAATACGTGCTGTCTGTTTAGCCCTGAAATCATGCTTGTGGAATTGCATCGTTTATATTCGTGTGTGCTTTACCCACGTCGATTGCCTCCGCACATGTATTTTTATGTGTACGAGCATCCAACGGGATTCAGTGAAAGTGAAACACTGGCTGCGGCACGACTCTTTGCTTTATAATAGTCATTTGTGTATAAATATAAAATCTAATGGGAAACAAGCCAAGAAACCGACTTGGAATTTTTATCTGTTTTGCTTGATCAAAGATATAAATAAAAAATCAGTTGCAATCCTTTTTCTGAATAAAAAAAAAAATCCTATTATTTATTCTCATTGCATTCAATTTAAATTAATTAGGAAATTAAACAAGAGTTGAGGAATAAGCAAAAATCTTTTGAAACTATTTTAGATTTTTAGTTAATGATATTAAATCATACAACTTGCGGACTTTGCAATTTGTTTGCTGCTTTTAGATACATAACAACAATATTGTTGTTTTGAATTACCTTAGATTCTTAATATGTCCAAAAGAAGCTATGGCCAATGTTTTATTTTCATTAAAGATGTACAGTGAACGTATTTCGTTGCAAACCTTTGCACAGGTTCAAAAAAACTGAAAACTGTGAAGAACATTAATTGACTCGAGTGGAAACTGAACAAAAACTATTTATACTCAGGTAATTATTGCTTTGGAGAATAAGAATAAAATTTGTGTACGTGGCGCAGCGCATGCATTTTTAAGGGTCATTGGATAATTCATTTAACTCGGTTGTTAAATACGAATAAGTCGCCTAGCCTTCTTCTTTTCGTATTCTGTCCCTCTCGTTATCGCATTACGTCTGCCAGGGTCGAGCTGAAGAAAAGTAGCCAAGTGTAATGTGGTTATAATTAATTTCCGCGTAATTAGCGGACGCCCGGTCGGAGGTGGTTATCTCGGGTGGACGATCGTTACGCAGCCGCTGTCTGACATAGCTGCTACAATAAAGTACGGCTCCTGTTATTACGGTAAATTAATATACCGACTGGTAGGCAGATACCAAAGAGCGTAGAAGTTAGTCTGGGTTAGATATCTAACTCTAACCCTCATGTACATACAGGTTGCCTCATATACATACAGAAACTCATGTTCCTACAAATACATGAATGCAGCATCGAATATATATGTAAAGGACTATTAAGCTCCATTGCCTCACTCTCCTACAACAACCAGCAACTTTGGTGATGCCAAAGAAAGAATTGTCCTAATTTTTCTGTATCGTGCATTAGTAAGGCAAGATTGAATAATTTCTTATTTTTCACAAGATGCCATACTATATTCAAGTTTAATTTTTACTGACTTTCTTTAAAAATAAAATTAGCAATTTTAAAAATAATAGACAGACAATGATATAGATGTCATTGAGCTTTTGTAAAAGAAAAAATTTAAAGGGATATATTCGTATACAATATGCTAATGGGAATCGTGGGTGATTTTTGGGTGAACCATTACTTACGGTACAGGTCGGCCACGTTGGTAGCGAAAGGCTGTTTGATGCTTCCGTGGGGTTTGAGTATGTACTTGTAGATGGTCGATAACAGTTATTAGAGTCGTTTTTTTTACAATGTTCGCGTTCCTCTTTGGCTGGGTGTTTATGCCAACCTCTGGGCTCAGGCCACACCATCGCAGTAACTAAGTCGGGAGCGGGCAAATGTTGCCTTCCCATATATCGGAGGACACTCCCCGGTCCCTTTGATTATATATAATTATCGGCATTTTAATAACTAATCATTTTCCTTGCGCTGCTTCTCCGCAAAAGCGGAGGAAGAAGAAGAAGAAGAAGAAGCTGCTTCCGAGACGTGTCTGCTACCGTTTCTCCATAGTGCTAGAAAATTGACTGCAAAACTGCTTTTTAAAAGCTGTACATATTTAAATTGCTTACAATTAAAAATTTCAAGAAGAATATTATTCATGAAACTAATAAAGATGAAAGGGTTTTCACAAATGTGAATGTGTCAGACGTTGATGACATTGTAGAGTTGGGAAATATTCTGCGGCTTCGAACTAATGATCTATGTGAATGTTTCTTTAAACACACAAATATTGTTGCGGCCATCACGTGACTCGAGAGTCACGTTTTATTAAGGTAGTAAACACTGGTCAGGGTTGTCACAAAAATTTAATTTTGTTTTTCCCTAACATTACCCTGATTTCCAGACAAAATTTTGACTTAATCATTATTATTTTTATATAGAAATTAAGATTTTCAAAATTCAATTACCAAATAATTAAATACTTCTTAAAATTGAATTTTTATAAAAAATTTTAAAAATAATTTAATTCTTTCGTCGAATTTCAAAAAAAAAAAAAAAATTGTAAAGATTTGAATTCCTGTGAAGAATTTTATTTGTGAAAGTAATTGAATTCCGGAGAAAAATATTATTATTTATGATAATAATTAATTTCTTGTGAAGAATTTTATTAAATTTTTTTTTAAATAATTGAATTTCTCAGAATTTTTAAAAAACTTTTTGAAAATAATTAAATTCCATCGAGAAATTTTATTAAAAAAAATTAAAAATAATTAAAATTTGTCGTAGAATTTTATAAAATTTTTTTTTTAATAATTGAATTCCTGTGAAAAGTTTTATTCTTAAAAAGAATTGAATTCTTGATCAGAATTTTATTAAAATTTCTTAAGTAAAAGAATCGAACTCGAAATTTTTTCGAGAATTCAATTATTTAAATACAAAAATAAATAATTTATTAAATAGTTAAATATTTCTTAAAATTGAATTTTTATAGAGAAATTTATAAAAAAAATTTTTAAATCATTGAATTCTTTCGCCGAATTTAAAAAAATTTTTAAGAATAAATGCAATTTTCCATCATTTTATTTAAAATTGTATAAAAAATAATAATTCTGCGATAAGTTTTGTTATTTATAAAAATAATTTAATTCTTGCAACGAATTTTATTAAAACATTTCTAAGGTATTGAATTTTTGTGTAGAATTTTATTTGTGAAAATAATTGAATTGCGAAGACAAAATATTATTATTTATGATAATAATTAATTTCTTGTGAAGAATTTTATTTAAATTTAAATTTTTTTATTTTTAAAATTTTTTTTTTTATTTTCAATTTTATTTCAAGTTTTTTTTTAATTATTAAATTGCTCAGAATTTTTAAAACCTTTTTGAAAATAATTAAATTCCATTGAGAAATTTCATTAAAAAATTGAAAATAATTGAAATCTAACGAAGAAATTTATTAAATTTTTTTTTTAAATAATTGAATTCCTGTGGAAAGTTTTATTTTTGAAAATAATTGAATTCTTGGGAAGAATTTTTTTTTAAATTTCTTAAATAATTGAATTGCTTCGAAGAATTTTATATTTTACGAAAATAATTTTATTCTATGATCAATTTTATTATAATTTTTCAAATATATAAAGCATTTTGTCAAAATTTGTTTAAATAATTGAATTCTCGAGAAAAAATTTATTATTTATGAAATTTTCAAGTAATTCTGCAAAAGAATTAAATTAGTTTAATAAACAACAAAATTCTTCCCATAAAGTCAATAATTCTAAGGAATTTGAATAAAATTCTTTTCCAAAATTCAATTATTTTGGTAAATATCAAAATTCATCACAAGAATTCAATTCTTTTGAAAAGTAATAAAATACTCTGAAGAAATTAAATTATTTTCAAAATTTTTTAAAAATTCTCGTCAAGAATTAAATTATCTTTATAAATAGATAGCGAAATTCTTCTCAAGAATTAAATTATTGTCAAAAATTTTAATAAAATTCTTGGCAAAACTTCAATTATTTAAAGAAAATTTAATAAACTTCTTTGCATGAATTCAATTGTTTTCAAAAATTATTATTTAAATTCTTCTCAAACATTCAATTATTTTTAAAAATTAAAAAAAATTTTTTTTTAAGTTTTCAATTATTTTCAAATTGATTTCAAATTGATTTCTCAACATTTTTTTAAATAATAGAATTTTTAAAAGAATTTTATTTAAATTTTTCGAAATAATTGAATTTCTCAGAACTATTTTTTTCAATTCTCTGAATATACTTGAATTCTTACGAGAAGCTTCATTAAAAAATTGAAAATAATTGAATTGGTGAGAAGAAATTTATAAAAAATTGGTAAGTAATTGAATTCCTGTGAAATTTTTGATAAAATTTTGTTTAAAGAATCGAATTCTGTTGGAAAATTTTATTAAAATAGTAGACATTAAAAATAATTGAAATGAGGAAAATTTTTGCAAATAATTGAAATTTTGACAAGAATTTTTATTAAATTTTTTGAAAATAATTGTATTTTGGAGAAGAATTTTATTATTTATTAAAATAATTAAAATTTTTACTAGAATTTTACAAATTTTTGAATATAATTGAATTTATGCGAAGAAATATATAACTTTTGAAAATAATTGAATTTCAGTAATCAGTTGTTAAAATTTCTATTTAAATTCATTAAAAATTGAAATTTTCTAAAACTTCATATTGAAACCTTTGAAGTTCATCTATTTATGAAGATTGTAAACGCAATTCTTTTGAAATACAATTAATTTTGAAATTTTGAAGTAAAATTGTTCATTAAATAATTTCTAAGTAACAATTTTATGACAGTTTTGAAGAATTAAGTTATTTAAAAGAAATTATTGTCAGAAATAGAAAAAATGAAAGGTTTTGTGTTGGAATTCTTGGCAATTTCATAGTTTATGAGGTAAACAAGAAAGACACCAAAATTCAGAATTTTCTTATAAATTCTAAAAATTACATTTTTTCCAATACTTTTAATAATAATTCCCGACTTTTCCCTGATTTCCCTGACTTGTGGTAATCCTGCTGGTGAATTTGGTCTGCGTATTAATTTCAAGATAAGATACAATGGCATCTTATAATTCAATATCCATTTTGTATATATTAAATATATTTCAGATTTTTCTTA
Organism: Leptopilina heterotoma; assembly: GCF_015476425.1. Lineage (NCBI taxonomy): Eukaryota > Metazoa > Arthropoda > Insecta > Hymenoptera > Figitidae > Leptopilina > Leptopilina heterotoma. The sequence goes on from NW_025111054.1 coordinate 1,625,038, forward strand.
TAATAATGTACAGAATTGCTAGTTTACTGTTTTGTATGATTTTATTCTACTAGCACTTTGAAAATAAGTTTATAATTTCGTCTCAGGTTCCTTTTGCAAGGTTTTTTCATTTACGCTTCAGGGCGCGGCCATCACAACTCGTAAAACATAAAGATGCCTCGCATAGATTAGTCTCCCTCGTCAACGCCACGTTTCGTTCCGTTTCGGATAAAAAAATTTAACAGTGGGAAGTATCTTGTCGAAAGGTGTTGATGGTGGAAGGTGAATAGATTTATTTGAAAAATAACTACTTGATACTTTGAAAGGTTCCTAATCAAATTTAGAGCTATGTGAAAACAAATTCAAGTTCCGAACAAATTTTAGTAAGTTGTTGTTCTTGCTTAGTTTGTTCTTTCTTTTTCTCTCTTGTTTCGTGTCGATGGGCGCCAAGGTCAGAACGATGAGCAAAACAAGTGGTTGGCAGCTTTTTGCATATGCCATAATGAGTGATTATGGCGCTTTTAAGTTGGACGTTTTGCTTGTATTTTTAAAAAGGGCGTTTCTGAACGAATGAAGTGAGCGTCGCGTGACGAGCGCCAATCATCTTTGGGCGACTTTATGACTAAAAATATGTTCACTTTTTGAAAATGTGAACGTAGTATTTCTGCACTAAGCTAATGAATGTAAATAGCTCTTTGAGAATGAAAGTCGTGTTCGGCAGAGGTTGTTTTATTTAACCTTTTATTATATAAAGTTGAGAAAAATTCTCTATTCAAACTTTTTCTTAATATGATTGCCGAATTTCAAGGGCTTTCGAAATTAGCGTGCAAGATTATTAAATCTTTTTTAATCGTAAAAAATTGACAAATAAAATACTTAAACTTTAAAATGAGAATTTTCTTTTTTTTGAGGTATTTAAAGATTGCGCTTGTTTGATAAGAGTGATTAAACCTTTAGGAAGCAAATAACTGTAATTGTTAGTAGATGAGGTATTATGGAAAGGAGCGAAGAAACTGACTATCGCTGTAACTTGGGGTCGTATAAATGTGTCGGTAAAGTCAACTCAAGCGAGCTGAAGGAGAAATTCGAAGCTTCCTACGGGAATAGGAGAAGACCAATATACCCCTTACTTCCTGGCACGGACGCATAAATCTTCAGACCAAGACACCCTGCTTCTACGAGATGTTCTACTGCCTCGGATATTACCTAATAGTGTCGGTATCTTCTTCTTCGTTCTGGTTCCGACAATTTTATCCATTTTATCCATTTCATTCATTTCATCCATTTCATCAACTTTTCTTACTGTATTTTTTCCATCTTCTCCTTTGATGATAAAGACAGAAAAACCTTAGCTCAAAATGATTTCGGTATGGTATACATTTTAAAAGATAGAAAAAATGTGTTTAGGTTCTAAAGAATCATCATCGCCCTTATTTCTGACTTTTGAAACTTGATAATTGACATTGACAGAGCAGACATTGTTGTTGTTGACTTTATCAAGAAGTGTATAGTTACACATAGAAGAAGAATAAGAAGAAGAAGAAAATGAGTAAATAAAGTAACGGGAGGTAAAAAACAGAAAGTTAAGTGACTGTAGCCGACATTGTATACGTGTAAAGTGAGGTGGTTGATAGTCGAGACGAGATCAAGCATATCAGAGGGTGTAAAGGTAAATGTAAGCAGTATGCCATTTTCCAGACGATGAGGCTCGAAGCCCTACTCTGCTTCTTAGCATGGGTAATCCCTGCGTTACCACCGGAACGGCCATAGGAAGCCATATCCACAAGTACGATCTCGGGGCTTCTCAGATTTCATTTTTAATTCACCTATACCCAATGCAAGTCTAATTATCGGTCATTCAACTCTGTTTAATAAAACACTATAGTGATGATGAATTAGTGAGGGCCAGGGTAACATTTCGTATAGTAATGCACAACTTTCATTACATAGTGGACTATTCAGTTAGACTACTCTTCTGAGTGGTCATTTATGATAACTTTCAACAGGGTTGACACAAAAATTTAATTTTGTTTTTCCCTTACTTGTCCCTGACTTCCAGACAAAATTTTTACTTTTTCCCTGACCCTGAAGAATATACTGATTCACACCAAAAATTATTAGATACACAAAAAAATGTTCTGTTATATTTGTTTACAAATTTCTTTTAAATTATTCGAAAACAACAATTACTTCTTTTTTAAATAAATACTTAATCATTATTATTTTTCTATAGGAATTAAGATTTTTAAAAATTTTAAATTCAAACCTTTCTGAAATTAAACAACTTATAAAAAATTGTTATAAAACATGAAGAAATCGATCACTCCGAGTCGTCGACTCGGAGCAATCGATTTCTTCATGTTTTATGATAAATTTAAAATGACAGAGTGATAAAATCATTATTTCATATCATAAGAATATTGTAACTATAAATTCAAATTTTCAAACATTTTAATTTGAACTCTTTTCAAAATTCAATTATTTCTAAAAATTCATGCTATAATGCTTTTAATATTCAATTATAATGCAAAATTTTAAGTAAAATTCATTTTTAATCAATTTTTGTTAGAAAATTTTTCGAGAATTCAATTATTTAAATACAAAAATAAATAATTGAATATTTCTTAAAATTGAATTTTTGTAAAGAAATTTATAAAAAATTTTAAAAATAATTGAATTCTTCCGGCGAATTTAAAAAAAAATTAATAAGAAATGCAATTTTCTATCATTTTATTTAAAATTGAATAAAAAATAATAATTCTGCGATAAATTTTGTTATTTATGAAAATAATTGAATTCTTTCGGCGAATTTAAAAAAAAATTTTAAAGAATTGAATTCATGTGAAGAATTTTATTTCTGAAAATAATTGAATTCCGGAGAAAAATATTTTTACTTATGATAATAACTAATTTCTTGTGAAGAATTTCATTCAAATTTTTTTTTAAATAATTAAATTGCTCAGAATTTTTAAAAACTTTTTGAAAATAATTAAATTCCATGGAGAAATTTCATTAAAAAATTGAAAATAATTGAAATCTGACGAAGAATTTTATTAAATTTTTTTTTTAAATAATTGAATTCCTGTGAAAAGTTTAATTTTTGAAAAAAATTGAAATCTTGGGAAGAATTTTATTAAAATTTCTTAAATAATTGAATTGATTCGAAGAATTTTATATTTTACGAAAATAATTGAATTGTCTCGAAGATTTTTACAAATATTTTTGACAATAATTGTATTTCCTAGGAAGAATGTTATATTTTACGAAACTAATAATTGTATTCAATGATGAATTTTATTATAATTTTTCAAATTTATAAAGCATTTTATCAAAATTTTTTTAAATAATTGAATTCTCGAGAAAAATTTTATTATTTATGAAATTTTCAAGTAATTCTGCAAAAGAATTAAATTAGTTTAATAAACAACAAAATTCTTCCCATAAAATCAATTATTCTAAGGAATTTTAATAAAATTCTTCTCTAAAATTCAATTATTTTGATAAATATCAAAATTCATTACAAGAATTCAATTCTTTTGAAAAGTAATAAAATACTTTGGAGAAATTAAATTATTTCCAAAATTTTTTAAAAATTCTTGTCAAAATTTCAATTATCTTTATAAATAGATAGCGAAGATCTTCTTAAGAATCAAATTTATTGTCAAAAATTTTAATAAAATTCTTGGCAAAATTTCAATTATTTAAAGAAAATTTAATAAACTTCCTTGCATGAATTCAATTGTTTTCAAAAATTATTATTGAAATTTTTTTCAGGCATTCAACTATTTTTAAAAGTTTAAAAAAAATTCTTTAAAAAGTTTTCAATTGTTTTCGAATTGATTTCTTGCGAAGAATTTTATTCAAATTTTTTTCAAATAATTGAATTCCCATAAAAAATGTATTATTTGTGAAAATAATTGAATTGAATAGGAGAATTTTATTAAAATTGCAATTTTATTAACTAAATCTTGTAAAGAATTTTGTTAAATTTTTTTAAATAATAGCATTTTTAAAAGAATTTTATTTAAATTTTTTGAAGTAATTGAATTTCTCAGAACTATTTTTTTTTGAATTCTCTAAATATATTTGAATTATTTCAAGAAACTTCATTAAAAAATTAAAAATAATGAAATTGGTGCGAAGAAATTTATAAAAAATTGGTAATTGAATTCCTGTGAAATTTTTATTAAAATTTTGTTTAAATAATTGAATTCTTTTGGAAAGTTTTATTAAAATAGTAGATATTAAAAATAATTACAGTAAAAAAATTTTTTGAACATAATTGAAATTTTGCCAAGAATTTGATTGAATTTTTTGAAAATAATTGAATCTTGGAGAAGAATTTTATTATTTGTAAAAATAATTGAAATTTTGACGAAAAGTTTTATAAATAATTAAATTTTGGAGAAGAATTTTATTAAATTTTTTTAAAAATAATTGAATTTTGGAGAAGAATTTTATTATTCATAAAAATAATTGAAATTTTGACGAAAAGTTTTATAAATTTTTGAAAATAATTGAATTCCGTTAATCAGTTGTTTTTAAAATTTGTATTTAAATTCATTAAAAATTGGAATTTTCTTAAGTTTTTTATTGAAACCTTTGAAGTTCATCTATTTATGAAGATTGTAAACGCAACACTTTTAAAATCCAATAATTTTGAAGTTTTTAAGAAAAATTATTCATTAAATAATTTTTAGGTACATAATAATTTTATGATAGTACTTCAAGAATTAAATTATTTAAAAAGAAATTATTGTCATAAATAGAAAAATGTGAAGGTTTTGTATTAGAATTCTTGTCAATTTCATAGTTTATGAAGGCAAACAAAAAAGACACCAAAATTCAGAATTTTCTTATAAATTCTAAAAATCAAGTTTTTTCCAGTATTTTTAATAAAAATCCCTGACTTTTCCCTGATTTCCCTGACCAATTCTAATTTCCCCGACTTCTCTGACTTGTGGCAACCCTGTTCAATTTACACGTTAATTAAACAATTATCGAATTATTCAAAATTTTATGCAGAGATGAATGATCAATAAAATAAAATGGGTACACTCAAAATGATTGTTTCATGCCATTATTTCAAGTACATGAACCCAGCAGCAGAGATTTACTAACAGCTTATTTCGCCGAAATCTACTAATTTACACTCATCGTTTAAAAATAATTAGCACATTTAGGAATGTCCGTGCGGCACGGCGTTTGTTTAGAGTGTATCAACGTTAATAAGGTCATTTGAGCAATCATTGCCACGTAATTAACAAATTAGTACATATGTAATCTGGTGCGTGACGGCACAACGAGACAATTATGTGGCCGAGACTGAGTAGGATCAACTATCATCTCACAAAGTCTGTGCAACCTGGAGTTTAGTACAGAAGTTTGAAAGTGTAGCCGTGAAAAGAATATGTCCACTTATTGTTAAGCTATTTAGAGCAAGGACCGATGCTAGAGAAACGAAACTAAACTAAAAATTTACTTTCAATTTAGTTTCGTGTCGACTCAATACTAAATTTAAAAAATGAATTTAGTTTCGTTTCGATTCGAAACTTAATTAACTTTCGCGTACTTTCGCGTTGACTTTCGAAACTAAAGTTTGAAGAGCGCCGAAGTCGCAGTCTAAAAATCACTACTTATAATATTATTTGGAATACTTTAATCAACATTTGAAAGGAGAAAAAAAAGTAAAGTAGATGGCACGTTTTCTACTGTAAAGTCGTCAGTCTTTATTGGGCATAAAGCTAGTAGACAGTTTGCACATTGTCTGCACTTGCAGATACAACCACATTTGTTTGGAATATATGTGCTTATACGTGTGCGTATGCACGAGGAAGGGTTAGCAACTCGTAATGGTCACCCGTAAAATATTTATCACGGAAATTAGTCGCACGATGATGTATGCTCGCGTACGTTTGCAAAACGCATCGCTGTATATAGTTTCGGCGTGGCGGACGTACATGCAAGCTGCCTTTGTGTATTTTTGAACCCCTTCCGTTTTCCTGCATCGAATTTTGGACATTTCAATAGAGCAAGAGACAACTTTAACAGTACCAATATTGCACTTACATAAATATTTTCCCTTTTTCTTAGAACATTATTTTATATTATTTGTTTGTAATGTATGTTAAATCTTTTGTTTTTTTCTGTTACAGGTAAGTCGTCATTTCACTCACCGGAACCGAAGTTAATAACGTCCAACGGTGAGTAGTTCTGGATTTATTTTTTGTTTTTTTTCCCTTAAATCCTCCTTAGACTATCAAACTATCAAAACTGAGTTATTTTGATGACTTATAAATAGTTTAGTTTACTAGGAAGGATTGTTACCAGCGGACAATTTTTCATGGAACTTGGATCCAAAACCCCTTTTATCACCGCGTGTAAAAATAATGATTCCCTTCCCGATTTGTTCTATTTTAAATAGTGCTTCAGCTAGAAAAGGTGGCATTAGTTAGCGGTCCAGAGTATACTTGATTCTATCTATTAGATATAAATTTTTGTATAAATAAAAATGAAGTATGTGAATCGGAAAGAAGTTTCACTAGAGAAGAAAGGAGGGAAATTATGGGTGGAGATTGAGCAGAGGAATACAATTTGAATAAGTAAGAAAGAACACCGACGGTTACGAAAATCACCAGGGACATCCAACTTCCTAACGGTTTGACGCTCATCCACTTGGCTGAATACGACATTAGCATTGAGAAGTGCCAGAAGTTAACGCAGCGTGTCATTTTGATGTCTCTTTAACCGGCCGCCCTCCGTTTCCTCTTATCTCGAATATAATAACATAAACCACGCGGAAACACAGCTACCAACGCGTTACGTCACACCGACCGTCAACTATTGTTTCAATCATACAATTCCTGCCCTAGGCTAAATTTACCAAATCTTTGCATCTTTTGGGTTAACATAAGCTATTAAAAAAATTCAATCTTCTGATTTGATTAATATTGAAAATAAAGTTTTAGCGTGAATCTGGGGTTAAAAATTCTCTTGAAGGTAAAAGGGGAAATCTACCAATTGGATGCAATAACGTAGCGCAGTGGTAGTAGCGTTGGTGGCGCTGGGTTTCCGCTAGCGTATCGATTCCTGGAAGCGCAGCAATGAAACCTACCCCGTACCAGCGACAATCTCTCTCTCTCTCTTTCTCCCACACCCTGAGGCCCAACACGCAGCACCAGTACCACCCTCGCCCTGAAACTGTAACGCCCAACCCGTCTCTTTCTGCTCTCAACCTTACCCCCTATCCACCCCTTCAAGCTAACTTTCCAGATATGAATTAACAGAGTTACGGAGCTTCTGTGGTGCTTCCAAGGGGTCCCCCTCTTGAGTTATACACTTTACTGATTCTAAAATGTTACTCAAGTCTCACACTTCCATTCAGGTGATGGAAATTTCCAACTTGCGAAACTTTAAAAAAGATAAGTGTTTTTTAAGAGAAATCTTTTAAATTTCATATTTGTTAATACTGTTCCGATTAAAGCTACCGTTCGGTGAAGTAATTTTACTATATTAATTTCTTGCGGCTAAACAAAAAATGTCGCCCGTTAGTTTAACTCTATTTCCTTTACATATTGGATAATGAAAAACAAGATCTAATTAAACTTTTTGTTGTAGACGTTCTGAAATCCCATCGCGAATATCCGAAAAGTACAGCGTGTAGTGTTTTAGTTTCGAAACCTATATGATAAGTGTAGTTTAATGACGTGACGCTTCAGGTTGGTGCAGGCACGATGGAAGTTACCGGACTGAAGAAGGGGCGTCAGTACAAGAGGCGGGGGTGGGGTTGAGGATAGAAAGGGGTAGCGGTGAAGGGTATGCAGCATTAAATCATAGAGCTGAGCGCCTGCCGCCGGTTTACTGCCGGATAAAACGCAGTGACTGTTATGTTATGGACCACCTGTATGCCTCGACCCTGAACTCGAGTCGACTGAAATCTATATAGGGCAGAAAGCAGCCCCCGCTGTTTTCACACTGGGACCCCATGTATGCACTCGTCTTCTCTGACTCTCATAAATAATATTCCTTGTTTTTTGTCAATCGAACTTTGCTAATGATTTTTAAATACTTTCTTCGGGCATAGTCCAGATCATCATTTTGTGATATGAAGCAATACTCTAACTTACTCTAATACCCATCAGTTAAATTGGAATAAGACCGTTCCATCTAATACAGAGTTGGCACAGGTCAGGGATTTTAGAGAATTCAGGGATTTTTATTCAAAGTACGGGAAAAAATTAAATTTTTAGAATTCATAAGAAAATTCTGCATTTTTGGTGTCTTTTTATGTTTACCTCATAAACCTATGAAACTACTACTAATTCCAATACAAAACCTTAAAAATAATTTTTCTATCTTTGACAAAAATTAATTTTGTAATATTATTTGATTATTACAAAAGTTTTCACGCCATTATCTTAATAAATAACAAAATTCGTCATGGAAATACAATTATTTTTAGGAATTTTAATAAAATTCTCTATAAAATTCAATTATTTTCATAAATAACAATATTCATAAAAAAAAATTTGATTTATTTTCAAAACTAATAAAATTCTTCAAAGAAATTAAATTATTTTCAAAAATTTTCATCGTAGAATGTCAAAGATTTCTAATACTTTAAATAAATTCCTTGAAAAATGCAATTATTGTTAAAAATTTTATTAAAACTTGAGAAAAGAATTCAATTTTAAGAAAAATTCAATTATTCAATAAAATAATAAAATTCGTTGCTATAATTCAAATATTTTCATAAATAACATTTAATTCGTCGCAAAAAATGAATTATTTTCAAAAATTTTCAAGTAACTCTGCAAAAGAATTAAATTAGTTTGATAAACAAGAAAATTCTTCCCATAAAATCAATTATTTTAAGGAATTTGAATAAAATTCTTTTCCAAAATTCAATTATTTTGATAAATATTAAAATTCATCAGGAAGAATTCAATTCTTTTGAAAAGTAATAAAAAACTTTGCAGAAATTAAATTATTTTCAAAATTTTTTAAAAATTCTTGTCAAAATTTCAATTATCTTTATAAATAGATAGCGAAGATCTTCTCAAGAATTAAATTTATTGTCAAAAATTTTAATAAAATTCTTGGCAAAATTTCAATTATTTTAAGAAAATTTAATAAACTTCCTTGCATGAATGCAATTGTTTTCAAAAATTATTATTTAAATTTATTCTTCTCAGAAATTCAATTATTTTCAAAAGTTTAAAAAAAATTCTTTAAAAAGTTTTCAATTATTTTCAAAAATTGTTATAGAATTCTCTAATTTAATAAAGTTCGGTAAAATTTTACATTAAATTCCTTAAAGGAAATTAAATATTTTCAAAAGTTGTAAAATGGAAAATTTTTTTCTAATTTTCAAAAGTTGTCAATAAAATTCTTCGTAAAAATTAAATTTTAAGAAACATTCAATTTATTAAATAAATTATTTATTTTTGTATTTAAATAATTGAATTCTCGTAGAATTCAATTATTATTTCTCGTACTTTTAATTAACAATTTTGTAGAATTAATTTTTTTTTGAAAAAGTTTAAATGAATAGAAATTGATGTAATTGATTTAAAGAAGAATTTTATTTGAAAATTGTAGAAAATAATATTTAAATATGAAATGATGAAAATAATTTTGAAGAAATTACAGTAACAATATTCTTAAAATAATAAAATAAAATGAATTTGTCACTCGGTCATCTTTAATTATTATAAAACATAAAGTCTTCGACTCGGAGTGATCCATTTCTTTATGTTTTATTTTTATTTTATTTTTTCAATATATACACGGGCAATGCCATTTATTACAAAATTCAAGAAATACTTAAACTAAAAAAGAAAAAAGAAAAGATGCTTTTGTTGCTTTTTGTTGTTCAATTTGAAAAGGTTTGAATTTGAAATATTTGAAAATCTTAATCCTAATGAAAAAAAAATATTTATTTTAAATAAAACTATTGATGTTTTTGAATAATCTTACAATTGACCCACGTGAAATGATTCTACGGAAGTTCCGCATGGAATTCCATAAAGAATTCCGTACGAAATTCCGTAAAAATTTCCGTACGGAAATTTTGCAAATATTCCACATTGTATATTTTTGTAGAGTTTTAGATAACTTTAAAAAAAAACTGTTAAACTGGTACCAACTCTTATTAAAGCTGGTAATAGTTTTTTATACTTTATAATAGTATTTTCTTATTATTCTATTTTTTTAATTTTCAATTTATTTTATTAAGTTTACACGGAAAAAAATTCTTAGATGATAAAAAACTGTTAAAATAGTACCAACTCCAATTGAAGTTGGTAATAGTTTTTTTATAATTTTTAATATTTGCTTATTACATTTTTTTAATTTTTAATATTTTCTTTATTAATTTTACATGGAAAAAAATTCTTAGCTGATAAAAAAAATGTTAAACTGTTACCAAATCCAATTGAGCGTTTCGGTGCAATAATCGGTCTTGCGCCGGCAAAATGCTATGAGGCAAGACCGATTATTGCACCGAAACGCTCAATTGGAGTTGGTAACAATTTAACAGATTTTTTTTTAAAGTTATCGAAATCTCTACAAAAATATACAATATGTGGAATATTTGCAAAATTTTCGTACGGAAATTTTTACGGATTTCCACACGGAATTCATTACTTAATTCCATACGGAATTTCCGTAGAGCGATTTCCGTAGAATCGTATCACGTGGGGGAAGAAATTCTTAAATTAATGTATCAGAAAATTCTTCTCAGTGTCTAATAATTATTTTAGAGTGAATCAGAATATTCTTTAGGGTCAGGGAGAAAGTCAAAGTTCTTTCTGGAAATCAGGGAAAAGTGAGGGGAAAAAGAAATTTTAATTTTTGTGGCAACCCTGTATTATTTTAATCCATATTCTTTTACCACTTTGGGAATATGTACATTAAATTTTTTGTGTTTTGAAGATTTCTTCAGTGCACTAGCACTGCTAGTTTGAAGATTTCTTCAATGCACTAGCACTGCTAGTTTGAAGATTTGAAGATTTTGAAGAATTCTTCAGTGCACTAGCAGTACTAGTTTGAAGATTTGAACCACGTATCAATCGAGGTAACAATTTTATTTTTTAATAAAGAATTTTCTCATACAGTGTGGTTATTTTCTAAGAGAAAAAGGGTAGAACAATATCCAGAGATATTAATGGAGGGATCGTCCTTGAGAGTGAGTCTCCAGTTTCAGAGATCGATAAATGTATGTATATATATATATACATCTGATAATGTTATAAATATACACGTATTATGTCCCTGAGATCGAGGTATACATAAGGTGAAGATATTTATGGGTATATGTAGGCATATGTATTGTATATCAGTGGTACCATATCTGCCTTTGTGCACCAAGTGAAGTCGCGAGTGCTTATCTCGGCCGCTGTTACAGTGCTCGGAATTAATACAATAAAGACATTCTCAATGGGAATTAATCAGACATCTACTATATACCTGAGCATTCCTTACTTTACTCCCCTCGAAGCAGGCTGTGCGCCGGTTTATTTTTTGCTAGCTGCTTACAGTATATATCGGCATATACCGAGGCAAATAGAGATATGTATTACTATGGAATTGAATACATTGCCCGGCTCGTGACTGTACCGACTTACTGGATTGGCTGTTGCGATAACGTTCTGAGGGATAAACCAAGCAACGAGTTATCAGTGATGCAGAGACATTAAAAAACTTTTTTTTTCTCCCTTTTCCAGAATATAACAAGAAATGAAAACAAGTAATGGGATTTGATAAAATGCAATATTTTACACAAATAATTGAAACTAATTTAATTTCCTTATAATTATGAAGCTGAATGTTGAGGCACGGCATTGCATTTTTTTTTCGAATGAATTTGCATTTCAAAGGATGTGAAAGCATATTGAGAAAGAAAAAGTGAAAAATGTCGATAAATCACGCGACCGGGTCACGGTTCCGTGATTGGATCGAGTTTCGTTCGTCGCTCCCCATATTCAAGCTCGTATATGGCAACGACTGCCCCTGACAGTTATCCTCGTCTGTGGAAGTTGTCACCCCCTCTCTGATCTGCTCCCGTTACGGTGTTATCAACCTTGCCTGAAAACGGTCATAAACATATCAAACAGCTCTCTCTCTCTCTCTCTCTCTCTCTTTCACACACGCACACGCTTTGTGGCGACCTGCCTCAACCCAAAATGTTAGGCGAAATTGCGCCGTAAATAACTTTTTAAGTGTACCATCGTCTGTCGACCCTCTCACCCATTGCCAACAACCCTCAAGCTGCAATGACTAATAAATAGTTATAAAAACAAATATTCCTGTATCTGGCCTAGAATCGATAAAAAATACCAAAACATTTAATATCATAACAATGATAGTTAATTCATTAGCATTTTGATTTTGTATCTACTTTAATCTGCTATTTCTTTAATTAAAAGAAGATAGGCGAAATTTGAAAGAAAGATAAGTAAAAATAAAAAAAAAAAATGTAAGAAAGGTTGGAATCGTTTCTTTTGGAGGGCGTCGGCGATAAGGGAAACGTAGGGCGTCGCAGTGTGGCGTCCGTCAAGCTTGAGCGGGGGTTGGTTCCAACGAAGGTTGGTGGCACGAGTTTGCCGGCGCGTTAGTGACGTTTCTCCTATCCTTCTTCGCTTGGTGAAAAAGGGACAAGCACACAGGGTCAAGGAACGGCGCAGTCGCGAGTTTCGCCCCCCGCAGACTCCAAACAGTGGCAACCCCCCTCGCGAATGGCGACCTTCACAAACCAATCGTATTCTCGTTTTCATCCCTCTTTGAATCTTTTCCCTCCATCGTTCTTCTCACCCCCAAAACTGCGTGCGCGCTTCGTTACAAACGCGCTTTTGTTCACTTCTGTTCACTTCTGTTACCTTTTCCATTCCTTTTCTCATCTTCTTTCAAATTCCTTCCTTTTTTTTATATGAATTACAGCCTGTGAAATTGCATGTAAGTATTGCGATACAATTTTCAAATTAAACCACGGATATATACTGATGATACTTCTAAAACTTTGTTAACGAACCAATCAGTTTCTAATGGAAGAAAAATCGATTCGGATAGATGAGAAATTGATTCCATAGAAGGGTTATTGTAAATCCGGGGTCAGAATTTATAATTTTAAAAATTCAAAATGGCGGCTACAACATGGCGGACCAAAAATTAAAAATCACTTGGAATGACTTTGAAATTTGTCATTCGGGGCTTTTTCATTTCGGTCGCTGATTACGAATCAAATATCCCACGAGAAACAAGTTTCAAGCAAAATCTGCGTGAATTTTAGTATTTTCGTCCGCCATATTAGATCCATCAGTTAAAATGGTTTAAATTTTGCAAATTTGTCATTATATTCATAATCAGCGACCCCAAAAACTCCCTCGTGACAAGTTTCAAGTCATTCCAAGTGATTTTTAATTTTTGGTCCGCCATGTTGTAGCCGACATTTTGAATTTTGAAAATTTGGCAAAATTGACATTATAGATTCGTTATTAGAAATTCCAAAAACCTCAAACTGACAAATTTTAAGAAAATCTGAGTGATTTTAAAATTATTTCTTCCACTATATTGAATTCCCTATTTTAAATTTTCAGAAGTTTTGCAAATCTGACATTAAATTGGTAATTAGCGACCCTAAAAAACTCCTGAGTAACAAATTTCAAGGCAATCCATGTGATTTTTAAATTTTTTCGTCCGCCATATGAGGCGCATGATTATTTCCCGCAAATGTCATTTGACCGAAGTGTCATTTTACCGAATTGCATTTATTCGAACTGTTATTTTAACGAAATGTCACTTTTGAGAATCGTCATTTTTGCGAATTGTCACTTTTGCGAAATATCATTTTTACGAATTGCCATTTTTACGAAATATCATTTTTGCAAATCGTCATTTTTACGAATTGTCACTTTTGGGAAAAGTCATTTTTGCGAAATATCATTTTTACGAATTGTCATTTATGCGAACTGACATTTTTTCCAATTGTCATTTTTGCGAATCGACATTTTTACGAATTGTCACTTTTGCAAATTATCATTTATGCAAACTGACATTTTTTCAAATTGTAATTTTTACGAAATGTCACTGTTACGAATTGTCATTTCGTAAAAATGACAATTCGAAAAAATGTCAGTTCGCATAAATGACAATTCGCAATAGTGACATTTCGTAAAAATGACAATTCAAAAAAATGGCAGTTCGCATAAATGACAATTCGTAAAAATGATATTTCGCAAATATCAATATTCGCAAAAGTAACAATTCGTAAAAATGTCGATTTGCAAAAGTGACATTTCGTAAAAATGACAATTCGAAAAAATTACATTTCGGAACAATAACGATTCGTAAAAATGACAATTCGTAAAAATGATATTTCGCAAAAGTGACAATTCGTAAATATGTCGATTCGCAAAAGTGACATTTCGTTAAAATAACAGTTCGGATAAATGCAATTCGGTAAAATGACAGTTCGGTCAAATGACATTTGGGGAATAATCAAAGTTTTTAAAAAATAAATGAAAAAAATGTTTAAAACTTCTATTAGTCAATGACAAATTTTAATTGAAAATTTTTAAATTTTTAGAAAAGAATGAAAAAAAATTACTTAAAAAAATGTTCTGTTTCATTTATTTACGAATTTCTTTTAAATTATTCAATAACTTCTTTTTTTAATAAATATTTAATTATTATTATTTTTTCATATAGGAATTAAGATTTTCAAAAATTTCAAATTCAAACCTTTTTGAAATTAAACAACTTATAAAAAATTGTTATAAAACATGAAGAAATCGATCACTCCGAGTCTTCGACTCGGAGCAATCGATATCTTCATAAATAAAAAAAACTACGTTCCTTCGTCAGTTATTCGCTCAGATGTAGTATTTTTACTTATATTGACAAAGATGTTATAAAAACAAAAGAAATAATTATTTTTGTGTCTCATTGCAAATAAAAAAAACTAGGGTAAGGGGCCACCCATTTTTTGAACGACTGTAATTCCTAAACGGTATTATATAACATAATTAAAAATATATGCCCTGAAATTGAATCTCTTTAGCTAACTTTTTAGCAAAAACCTTTTTATTTTACTAAGGAGAATAAATCTTAGACGACTTTGGAAAAACAGCTTAAATTTTGCTTTAAAAAAAGTGGCCCCAAGGTAGTCCCATTCAAAAATTCACTGAAAAATTAAAAAAATAGTTGCAAAAATCAATTTAAGGTATTTATATAAGAAATGTATTGTTTTCATGCCACTTTTTTCTCGTGTTTTCTAAAATTTCACGCGACTTTTTTCGACTTTTGTTGTGAATTTATGCGACTAAAGCGACTTTTTTTGGGTCTTAAAGTCGATCCGAGCCCTGTAAGTATATTAACATCATCTTCAGGGAATTTTGGTTTCGATTGAATAATAATCATAGTTCTAGATAAACACCGAGCTAGACAATGATGTCAAGGAGTCAAGTGAACCTGATCTTTAGAGAATTACAGTTTCCTGCATATCCGGATTTACCTTGATGTTCATTTGCAGTTAGGATTGTATAATAAAACCAAAAATCCCCAGATGAAGATGTTCAACTGACTCCTCGACATCCGGGTCCATCTTGGTGTTAATTTAAGAATTATGCTTATGAGATGGAAAACAAAATTCCCTGTAGATTATGTTAAACTGTCTCCTAAACATCAGGGTGTACCTTCGTGTCAACACGAAGCAAAATTTGTCGAATTTTAACAAATCGTTGACTTGGTTTTTTGATGTGATGTAAAATTTCATTCATGGTTAAAAATAACATATCAAAATACATTATTTTAATTTTTTGTGGTATAAATTTAATTTGCAAAGCATCCAAGCTTTTTAATACCTCACAGTTGTTTGTAACGTCCTAGAGATATCCTTCATAACTCGGCCTGATGATGCGATGTCAAACCAAGACAAGTAATGGAATAGTGTTTTTCTTTTATTCCTCTTCCGATATAATCGATTAAAAGAATTTCGTAGTTTCTGGTTGTTTTGAAAATGAATTCGAATCTTGTCAAATTTTGTTGCTTCTCCAAAAAAAAACACTTTACTTGCACTTACCATGCCATCGATGCACTTATAAGGGAATAAATGTATATCTGTGAGAGAGAATAGCAAAAAGGGTGTGCACATCAGACGAATATCGGAATCGGAGCTTCCGGGTGAGAAATAAAGAAAGCGGAATGAGACAAAACAGCTGACGCCATGGCTACCGCTGTTTCCGCCCTTTCTTCTCTATTTCTCTTTTCTTCCCATAACCCCCCCACATTCCCCTGACGGTTTCGCCCCGAGGGATTTAAAAACAATTTGGTAAATTGCATCCTGGTCGGAACGAGCTGAAAATGCACTCCGCCGCAATATCGTGGTACAAAGCAGAAATACGTACGAGTTTCCTCAGTAAATAGTCCAGATAGGAGGGATTAAAGGAAAGAAAGAGAATTCTAGTTTTATTTTACTGAAAAATCATTTCAAATCGTTAAAGAAACAAATCATTCTTTCTTTCACTTGTTTTAATATTTATTACAAATTCATATCTTTATATTATCGCTATAATTACTTAATTATCACTTCATTAGAATAGTGACACTTTCACTATTCTATAGGGAAACTTTTCGTTGTTCTAATAAGTTTTTTGTTTTTACATCACTTGAAATTTTGAGACATTTGCCATTCCCGAAATAGAAATGAAAACAGTATATTATTCTATTCTGAGGGAGTATATTATTCAACTCTTGAACAAAATAAAGCATGTTCTTTCAAGTTTAGTTTTCTCTATTTTGCAAGTAATTCACAGAGGAATGTTATTCTACACATTTCCTGTTTTCATTACCCGTATCCGTTTCTATTGACATATCGACTAGAAGAAGAGAGAAAGTTTTTCATTCACTGTCACTAAAACTTTGTTGTATTCAGATAAAGACAAAACTCCAATATTCTCAGGGCTGTTACTATTTAAAACTTAAAAGTCAAAAAAGTAAATATGAAATTAATTGCTTGATGCGAGACGTGTGATTTTGAAGCGTCGGGTCGCGTCGGAAAACCCTTTGAGTCTAGCTTTTTAACGTCACGGACCCATGGTGTGCATAAATTAATGCTGAAGCTCGATTTCGTTTAATTCGCCGACCGCTGCCTACGGTTGAAAATAAATTGCCCTCCCCTTTTCTGCTTCTACCTTTTCTTCAAACCCCACATATCTCTCTTTCTCTCTATGCAGACCAAGTAAGTGCGCACCTTGGTATACAAACTTTTTTTTTATGACCCAATTGTAGAATTAATTTCTTCTAACGATTCTGACATCCAAGTAGGGTCGGTCTTTATACCAAAGCGACAAGTGAACCTGTTTGTATTCATTCCTGTCAATCTGCAAATTTTATGTGAGCAATACGGTGAGGCCTGTCACTTCTAATTCACGTGAATTAATAATTGCAGTTTGCTAAGGTTCTTTAATTATTATTTCATATAAAACAATACATTTTAATATCGTGAATTTTTAATTCTACATAAAAACAAGTGTTTGCATTTAGCATTTTTGTTTGATATTTGATAATAGCATTTCGATAATTAAGATCTTAGCTTATGATATGCTTCGCAAATCATGGATGCGATTTGTCTGGAATAGTATATATTAATGAAATCGTAGAACTTTATTTTTTTACAGCTTTCGGGGGTATTTTCCTTTCTTAGGGAATCAATAAATGAAAGGGGCACACCGCTAGTCCACTACAAAAGCAATTGTTCGATTTCCTACGTCTTAATTACTCCTCCGTTGCTTAACGACGTAATTACGTGATAAAAAAACAGTCGTTTTTCAGTGCTCAATACTCTCCTTCTCAAGCAAAATTTTTTCCCCGCATCTTATCAATCTCTTTCTATTTTACGCGCCACATTGACGTGATTTTGCAACAGGGCAGAAGTGCACTGTGTGCATCAAAACTCTCATGCCTGTCTGCGTCTTTCCTGCGGTTAAGCGGGAACAGACCTATAGTTGAGTTGAGTTCACGAATCGTCCGTCAAAGGCGCCTATATACTCGCGACTTTGGAGCAATGCTTAAAGCGTTCGTCAACAGTTCGCAGCACTGGTAAGGCCAACATCAAGTTGGAGCCTCTGTTCGTGTTTTGCTCCCTTTTTAAATGCATAAATACAAGTCAATTTCAAATTATTAAAATGAAAAACTAAATTTGTTGAACAAATATGATAGCTCAGCTATTCATAACACAGGACCAAGCAGGGCTCGAACTAGGTCTGTGAATTCCGTAAAGGTCCGTAAATTTGCTTCAAGTCCGTAAAAGTCAATTCTTTTTTAAGAAAAAGGTCCGTAAAGTCCGTAATTTGATTGAGAAAAGACGAAAAGTTCGTAAATTGTACGATATAATTTGGAGAATTTTGAAGAAATTAGAAATCATTGCAGAAATTCAATTATTTTCAAAACTAATAAAATTCTTCGCAGGAATTCAATTATATTCAAAATTTTTTTTAAATTATCGTCAAAATTTCAATTATCTTTAGAAATAATTAAATTCTTCTCCGAAATTCAATTATTTTCATAAAAGTTTCAATAAAATTCTTGGCAAAATTTCAATTATTTTCAAAAAATTTCCTCAGTTCAATGATTTTTAATATCTTTTAATAAAAATTTCCAAATGAATTCAATTATTTAAAAAAAATTAATAAAATTCTACCCAAAAACTTTTACTATTCTTATAAAATAATAAAAATTTCACAGGAATTCAATTATTTACAAATTTTTTTTATAAATTTCTTCGCAATCATTCAATTGTTTTCATGAATAATAAAATTTTTACAGGGATTCAATTATTTTCGTAAAAAAGTAAACTTCTTTTTAGGAAGTTTTATAAATAAATTTTTAATAAATTTTCATAAATAAAAAAGTCATTGCAGAATTTCAATTATTTTTAATACAATGTTAATCAAATTTCTCGACAAATGTAATTATTTTTAAAAATTTTATTATAATTCGTCAAAAAAATTTCATTATTTAAAAATTTATTGATAAAATTCTTTATGAGAATTCAAGTTTAAGAAACATTCAATTATTCTCTAAATTGTTTTTTTTTATTTAAATAATTGAATTCTAGTAGAATTTTCTAATAAAAACTGATTTAAGAATAGATTTGAGTTAAAATTTTAGAGGATAATTGAATATCAAAAGCATTAGAGCGTGAATTTTGAGAAATAATTGGATTTTGAAAAGGTGTCAAATTAAAATCTTTTAAAATCTGAATTTTTCAAATTTTTAACTAACAATTCAGTAGAATTATGTTTTTTGAGAAAGTTTTAATTGCGGATTTTTTTTAAAAATTATTTCACGGTTTAATTTTATATGTAATGTATATTTAATTGAAGAATTCAAGAATAATTGAATTATTTAAAGATTTTAGTTTCTAATATATATATTTAAATGAAGAATTTATGAATAATTGAAATTTCGTAAAATTGAATATTGTGAAAACAAATGAATTTGAAAATTCTCAAACAACTTTTTCAAATTTTTTTTTAAAATAATAGATTTATAGAAGAATTTTAGTTAAAAAAAACTTAAAAAATTTAATTTTGGAGAAGTTACAAATTATTGTAGAAATTCAATTATTTTTAATACAATTTTAATCGAATTTCTCGAAAAATGTAATTATTCATAAAAATTTTATTAAAATTCGACGAAAGAATTCAATTATTTAAACATTTTTTGATAAAATTCTTTATGGGAATTGAATTTCAAGAAACATTCAATTATTTATTTTTGTATTTAAATAATTGAATACTAGTTGAATTTTCTAATAGAAATTGATTTAAAAATGAATTTCAGTTAAAATTTTAGATGATAATTGAATATTAAAAGCAATATAAAGTGAATTTTTAGAAATAATTGAATTTTGTAATTAATTTTTTTGAAAAAGTTTAATTGGATTTTTTTTTATATTATTAGAAATCTTTATTTTCTAATATGTATTTAATTGGAGAATTTACGAATAATTGAAATTTCGTAAAATTGAATAATGTAAACAAATCGATTTGAAAGTTGTCAAAGAACTTTTTCGAAAATTATTAAAAGTAATTGATTTAAAGAAGAATTTTAGTTAAAAATACTTGAAAATAATAATTGAATTGATAATGATTTTATCACTCGATCATCTTTAATTATTATAAAACATGAAGAAATCGATAACTCCGAGTCGAAGACTCGGAGTTATCGATATCTTCATGTTTTATAGTTATCAAAATTTAATTTATAATTTAAAGTAAAATGTTCTTTCATTTGACTCGCACTGGTTATATTTTTGTCAGTAATCCGTAATTTTTTATTTTTGGTCCATAAAGTCCGCATTTTTAAAAACTTTCACTAGTTCGAGCCCTGATAACAGACAATTCAAAATTTGTAAATGTATATAGAAATGGAAAATTTGTCCTGAACACATCTCTTTTCAAAGAATAGAAGAACACATAGGAAAATGATTTAGTAATTTTTGGGAAATAGAATATTTATTGAAATACAATGCGTCCAGTGTATATATGGAATGTAATAGTGTAATGAATTTAGTATTATCGTATAATTTATACATTTTTATTGGCAATTTGCATTCGATGTATAGTGAGCGAGCGCGGTGTGTGCACAAATCGAATAGCATTCTTTTTTCTATTTTCTTTTTTTTTTTCTAGTATGCTTTTTCCCCAGACCGCGCTTTGCTTTTGCTCTCTTTGAAATATAAACAGTGCATTTGCATGTTTTCCGAATTTAATTAGCAGTGATGCGATTATTAATTGGCAAAGCAAATTCTGGCCAAAAAAGAGAGAGGTAGAGGGATACAGTGAGTCTGATAACCGATACGAATTTGGCGTATATTTACGATAAATTTTCGTTCACAAATAACTAGCTGATATCGTCGGGTTGAATTTTAATGAGAATTCGAAACGATCGCGCGAAAATACGACGACGTGCTTCCCGTAAAGATATCCTAATTAATGACTCTCATTGAAATTCACTCTCAATTGTTGTTTTTTTTTCTTTTCATTGATTATTTTACGTTTTGGAAATTTAATAAGTTTTTGATTAAATTGAAAATTTTTTTAAATATTGAAAATATTTTGCAATTTCTATTGTTTTAGAGTTGTGTTTACTGTTGTTGTAGAGTATCAGTGAAAAATCAAAGTCGAAAATTGCGTCTAGTCTAGCCCTTCGCTTTTTTTTATTATGTTTTATTTACTTTTTTTTATAAATATTTATTTGTCAAAAATTCTATGTTTGAGTAAAAGTTCTATAAATTTCAAGGCGTCCGAGTAGGGTGAAAAAAAGTGTTAATTGTCAAATATGCGTTTTATGGAGGAAGTTGGGTGCGACTATTACTTCAAGTTTCGTTTACAGCTGTCGCCTCTGAATTATAAGTTAGCACCTAATGCCTATAGTCTGATCTTATCTTGGGTTGAATATTTCCGTTCCCAATGACTTTGGCACCCTTCAAGCACTCTTACCAACCTAATCTCGACATAAATACGAAAAATGTTCCTTTACTTTGTTAACCTATCGCAAAAAATTTACTTGTATTCCCTACTCAATAATGCGGTCTTAAATAAAACTACACGCAGAAATGCTACATTTCTCTTAAGTGCCTTTAGAAGAATAATAAAAAGTATATTTTTTTTGTAGGAGAACAATTTTCTGTAATGTTTTATGTTCAATTACATTTCTTGGAATCATTGTTTAACTTTTAATCGGTATTGGTAAACCTAGACCAATATTAAAAAAAAAAAAAATTAATGATTTAATGTATTGATAACTTCTGTTTTCGCAAACGAATTAGTTCGGTTGTCCTTTGTTTCGAATAATCGAAATATTTTCAATGAAGCCGAATTAGAATATAGACAATGTAGCCTGTGATTAAAATTTGAAGAATTCTATTAAAGATATTCAGTAAAATGTTGCTGATCTACTAAATAATCTTTGTATTCCTACTCATCCGGACAAAGAGTAAATAAAAAAAGGGCGAACGTATGGTTAAAAAAGAATGTGTTCCATAAAGCTGCAAAAAGAGGGTCTAAATTTCGACAAGGAAATAAGACATCGATATCGATATCATTGCAATGAAGTTTACAGTTAAATTTTATTGCAGCTGTTATTGAAGTATAAATAATACTTGTGAGTCTCCACGAGGCACTATGCCTGAGGAAGCAAGACTCGAATATCGCATCCCTGCTGCTTATAATTAATTACTATGCCACGCTCAGTGAGTCGTCGGTTTAGTCGACAGGTAGGATGTTCCTGTTGGTAGCGTAAAGTGCAACACGTTTATACCTATCGAATTTCTAACAGCACGATCTGGAAATTGCATCATAGATTTTAATCGCTCAATGCCATTGACTGCGATGACATATTGCTATACACAAGCACGCATATTGTTCAATTTTAATATGCAAATTAACCTTTACTTTCAAAAGTTGCGGCACTTGCCCCAACTAAAATTTTGAACCGTTTGGATTTTTGGAACGATAAAAGTCCTGAAAATAAGATGGAAAATAAATGACATATTGGTGACATGTGAGTATAAAGATGAAATGGTGAGAGAGAGAAATGTCGTTATTAAGATTCTAGACAAGAGATGGGGCAAGAGAAAGGTAAGATGATGTTGAAGGTGGAGAAAGGGAGAAGGAAGAGAGCTCGTATACAGACAGAAGGAGAGCAGGTGCAAACTTGGCTTGTCAGGAAGTCGCTTACAGCTCGAGGACAAAAGCTTCCCCAGGGACTCGTGTGCTCCGACTCATAGAAGAAGGGGCAAGAGAGATGGAAGAAGAGAGCCAGCAAGACGAACAAGGGTGGTACGAGCCTAACTGTGAAATAACAGGGTTTCGCCGTTCCTCCACCCTCGCCCCGAGAGAAGATGCGAGCTCATACGTCACTTCCTTAGAGCGAGGGTTGCGGGCCCAAGGGTGAAAAGCAGGTTATATTGATTTATTTATACCAAGCAGCCAACTTCCCACTGATGGGGTTATTGGGAAAATACCTTTAAGGTCTCTACACTTTCTCCTCACAAATAACTTCTTATAAGGTGCACATTAAATTGGGAGCTGGCTTATTTTTTATTTTTCCTGGCTCTGTGAGTCGGTCCGCTTGTTTATTAAATACAATGTTAAATTCATCTTAAGAGGATATTAGAATTAGAATTGGAATTTCTTTATTTTGTCCTAGGAAATCCACGAGGACAAGCATTAAACATACAGTAAAAGGAAACATATTGTCAAGTATTAATTCATTTCTTCAGATTTTAAACTTTCGAAAAATTAATACCTATATCTGTTTATCTTAGTGATTAATTTTCTTAGTAATTAATTTTTGTTTTCCTTAAAACTATAAATTGACAAAGGTAAATGCAGACAAGTTCAAATATTTCGAGTCGGGAGTTTTAGAGCGAAAACAAAGTTGCCACAAAGTCAGGAAAGTTAGGAAATTCATGGAAAAGTCTGGGATTTTTATTGAAAGTACTAAAAAAATTTTAATTTTTAAAATTTATAAGAAAATTATAAATGGTGTCTTTTTGTTTGCCTCATAAACTATGAAATCACCACGAATTCTAATAAAAAACCTTCACATTTTTCTATTTCTGACAATAATTTCTTTTTAAATAACTTAATTCTTCAAAAACTATCATAAAATTATTATCTAGAAATTATTGAATGAACCATTTTACTTAAAAATTTCAAAATTAATTGTATTTCAAAAGAATTGCGTTTAAAACCTTCATAAATAGACGAACGTCAAAGGCTTGAATATGAAATTTTAGAAAATTTCAATTTTTAATGAATTTAAATAGAAATTTTAAGAACAACTGATTACAGAAATTCAATTATTTTAAAAAGTGATATACTTCTTCGCATAAATTAAATTACGTTCAAAAATTTATAAAAATTCTCGTCAAATTTTCAATTATTTTTATAAATAATAAAATTCTTCTCCGAAATTCAATTATTTTCAAGTAATTTAATAAAATTCTTGGCAAAAATTTCAATTAATTTCAAAAATTTTCCTCATTTCAATTATTTTACATATCTACTATTTTAATAAAATTTTCCAAAAGAATTCAATTATTTAAACAAAATTTTAATAAAAATTTTACAGGAATTCAATTACTTACCAATTTTTTATAAATTTCTTCGCACCAATTCAATTATTTTTAATTTTGAAGTTTCTCGAAAGAATTCAAATATATTCAGAGAATTTAAAACAATAGTTCTGCAAAATTCAATTATTTCGAAAAATTTAAATAAAATTCTTTTAAAAATGCTATTATTTAAGAAAATTTTAACAAAATTCTTTACAAGATTTAGTTTATAAAATTCCAATTTTAATCAAATTCTCCTATTCAATTCAATTATTTTCAATACAATTGTTCTTAAGAATTCAATTATTTTCACAAATAATACATTTTTAATGGGAATTCAATTATTTGAAAAAATTGGAATATAATTCTTCGCAAGAAATCAATTATTTTCATAAATAATAAAATTTTTCTCGAGAATTCAATTATTTTAAAAAATTTTGATAAAATGCTTTATAAATTTGAAAAATTATAATAAAATTGATGATAGAATACAATTATTTTCGTAAAATATAACATTCTTCCTAGGAATTACAATTATTGTCAAAAATGTTTGTAAAAATCTTCGAAACAATTCAATTATTTTCGTAAAAAATAAAATACTTCGAAGCAATTCAATTATTTACGAAATTTTAATAAAATTCTTTCTAAGAATTAAGTTTTTTTCAAAAATAAAACTTTTCACTGGAATTCAATTATTTAAAAAAGAAATGATGAAATTCTTCGTCAGATTTAAAATATTTTCTACTTTTTAATGAAATTTCTCGATGGAATTCAAATATATTCAGAGAATTGAAAAAAATAGTTCTGAGAAATTCAATTATTTCGAAAAATGTAAATAAAATTCTTTTAAAAATTTTGTTATTAAAAAAAAATTTGACAAAAGTCTTTACAAGATTTAGTTAATAAAATGGCAGTTTTAATAAAATTTTCCTATTCTATTTAATTATTTTCAATACAATACTTCTCAAGAATTCAATTATTTTCACAAATAATACATGTTTACATAGGAATTCAATTATTTAAAAAAAATTGATAAAATTCTTCGTCAGATTTCAATTTTTTTAAAGAAAATTTCTCAATTGAATTTAATTATTTTGAAAAAGTTTTAAAAAATTCTGAGAAATTCAATTATTTAAAAAAGTTTGAATAAAATTCTTTACAAGAAATTAAATAATATCATAAATAATAATATTTTTCTCCGGAATTCAATTATTTTCAGAAATAAAATTCTTCACAGGAATTCAATTCTTTAATATTTTTGTTTTAATTCGCCGAAATAATTCAATTATTTTTATAAATAACAAAATTTTTCGCAGAATTATTATTTTTTATTCAATTTTAAATAAAATGATAGAAAATTGCATGTATTCTTAAATTTTTTTTTAAATTCGTAGAAAGAATTCAATTATTTAAAAAAATTTTTTTATAAATTTTTTCATAAAAATTCAATTTTGAGAAATATTCAATTATTTTTTTTGTATTTAAATAATTGCATTTTTGTTGAATTTTCTAATAAAAAATGATTAAAAAATTGAATTTCACTTAAAATTTTAAAGTATAATTGAATATTAAATGCAATATAGCGTGGATTTTTAGAAATAATTGAATTTTGAAAAGGGTCTAAAGTAAAATCTTTGAAAATTTGAATTTATACACGGAGAAAAATATAATAAGTATAACTTTTACTACTTTTATAGTAAAAAATTTGCGGTAAAGCATTTCTGGTCATTTTTACTACTTTTGTAGTAAATTTTGCTACGTTCGAAATAAATTTTACTAATTTTTACATTTATAAAAATTCGAAGTATATATTTATATATTTCGAACGTAGCAAAATTTATTCCGAAAGTATAGTAAAAATTACCAGAAATGCTTTACTGCAATTTTTTTACAATAAAAGTAGTAAAAGTTACTTTATATTTTTCTCCGTGTAATTACAATATTCTTATGATATAAAATAATGATTTTATCACTCTATCATCTTAAATTTATTATAAAACGTGAAGAAATCGATTGCTCCGAGTCGAAGAATCGGAGTGATCGATTTCTTTACGTTTTATAACAATTTTTTATAAGTTGTTTAATTTCAAAAAGGTTTGAATTTGTAAATCTTAATTGCTATAGAAAAATAATAATGATTAAGTATTTATTTAAAAAAGAAGTTATTGATGTTTACTAATAATTTTACATTTAAAGAAAGTAAATGTAATAGATCATTTCTTTGAGTATCCAATAATTTTTGGAGTGAATCAATATATTCTTGTTTCTTGAGGATCAGGGAAAAAGTAAAAATTTTTCTCTGTAATATCAGGGAAATGTCAGGGAAGAGGAAAATAAAATTTTTGTCGCAACCCTGGAAAGGTTGTAGCGATTTTTGGAGGGTGAAATCGCATTCTTTCCTCTTGAATGAAAATCCGGCTGGCGTATTTTACGCGACAGGCTCAGACGCGAATAAACAGTATATCAGGATTATTCAAACTCATTTGCCTCCTCGCACTGTGCCCATTTACTTGGTCCACGAAGGAAGGAAGACTCTTCTTCGGCAAGCAAGAGCTATTTTAAAGTCGGAGACGGTATAAGGTACCTGTAGAATTTTTCCTGGAGGAGGAGCGAATGGGAGAGATTTATAGCTGTTAGGAGACAGGGTGTAATCATACGCATCACCCCATCAACCCTGTAACTCTGATTTACCGTGGGAATTTTGGAAGTTGTTTTGAATTCACTGTGTTGTTAGGGGAATTCCTTATGTTCTCCTCAATATATGCGTCACTGAGGCATCATGTTTGAAAATCCACATTCTTCAAGACACAGGGTTTCAAACGATGGTGATGATGATAATAATAAGACATATAAGAAAAGTGATTTCTACTTTTTTAATATTTCTCTTTTGGGTTAGTGATATATCATTGTGATCAAATTACTCTAATTTGAAGTGATAGGGTCGACAAACCATTACCATTAGTATAATTACGGTGATCCGAAGTCCTCTATTATTTCCGGATCGCGGGTGTTTGCCTTTTGAAAGCCCTCGCCACAAATTGCAGACTAGAACACCCGTTTCGAAGGCTTGGTCGCTTCGAGGCGCAATCATCACAGCATAAGTGACGAGTCAAAACCACTCGCGTATAAATCGTTCTAAATTTTGGAAAGCGAGAAATTCCGTACCGTGTATCATGTCGTTATGAGGAAGATTTATCGTGGGACAACCAGATTTGATCTACGACAACTTCCATGATTTTAGGTTTTAGATCATTTAATTAAATGATGCTACTTTATTTTGCCTCAGAGACATAGTGACTCAAATTTTCATTCGTATTTTTATTCAGTGCAAAACGTAACTTATGAATGTATTTTTATTTACAAAGATGCGGCATCAAAGCATATTTCATCTTAACTTTCAAACCAAGTTTAATTAGTTTCTTTAAATTTATCTTTTTAGAGGCTGAAATCTAATTAAAAGTTTTTAATTTTTAATTTTTTTTAACATATAATGTTTACATTGTAGAGAGAGGAAAAAAGAGATTAAAAGAGAGAGTGTGTGTGTGTCTTGCGATCCAGCATAGATCCCTTTTATTCTCTCCCACACTCCCCCGTAGCAGCTCGTGTGAAATTACTTCTCTGCAGCTTACTCTTATCCCCCAGCACCACCACCCTTTTGGTATACCGTGTATCCTCATTCGGTAGGAATCTTCTTGGAAATAAAGTAGGTACCTTTCTTATTTTCGTATCCGGAAAATTGCTATACTACTTTCCCAGCTGTATGAGGAGTCACACTCTGATCTTTATCACTTTATTGTCTTCCTTATAAATAAAAAGCAGATAACTTTATTGAAGATAACATTTTGCTAGTATTTTATAGTAGAAAAATATAATGCAATTGACTATTGAAAAAGGGCTTTTCCTCTACACGTTACAGTAATTATTTTTTGCAGCATTTACTTTGTCGTATTAAAAAAGAGACAAGTTTGTTTTTCTCGTAAAAGCGAAGTAGGTAACACGTATGTTACCGCATCATAACTTGGTTATGGATTTTTAAGCACGGTCGAGTTGGTCCTACTCCTGTGTACGTTCATGGGATTTTGATTTACTAGCTCGCGCCTTTACGATCGTTCCACATCCCCGTGGTCGCATTGGCCTGTTGCTGGCACAAATACTGATGCGCTTAAGTCCCTAAGTTCGTGCAATATAGGTACTCGACCTCCCACTCAGAAAAAATTGGAAAACTTTTCCGTTTCAAACATCCATCAGAGAAAACACCAGACCATTATTCTTTCCCTGAAATTGTATCGTAAAAAGGTTCCCTTCGCTTAACTAAAAGCCACTTTGCTATCTTTTCGCAAAATATCTGTATATTTACATTAAAACTCTCATGTTGCCTAGTCGAGCGAATAAAATTCAACTTGAATTCTTCTCTTATAATTTCTTATCTATTGAAATAATAATTAACGATTATTTTATTTTCTATTTTTCAGGTAAATGGTGTCCACGTAGAGAATGGAGTTCGCCACCAGACGCTCAAAGAGCAGCGAGCGACGCTGCTCGACGGGGAGTTCTTTATTCTTCCGTATTCCTCGGCAGTCCCGGTAAGTTGTTGTTGTTGTTTTTTTTTCTCCCAAAGTAATTAAATGCGATTTTAATTCATTTTCAAATATCAATTTGATTGTTCTGAAGAGAGAGGCAACGGCTTTTAAAAAAGCCATTAAAACATCGCGAGAGTATATGAATTTTAGTGTCAAAAATAAAAATACACGGATCACATTCATCCTCGCTTTGGTGTTAGTAAAGTGAGAAGAGTTAGTAGCACTCGTATTTACGTGGTGGGTGGTGCAACTGGTTTATGGCATAAACAAGTTTTAATCACGTCCCGGTATTCGCCGTGATGAATAAATATTGATATCGAGTGATGCGTTGACCAATCACAGTCAAGTTTTTAGGATGCTCTTATCATGACGTTGATTCCTGCAATTCTGATTATAGATGTATTAGTACGTTTTATCGGATCTTCTCTATTTGGTAATAATTTTATTGATAACCAAACTTTTTAACACTTCATTGCTTTTGTAAAAAACAATTCTCATTATGATTGCTCTTTCAAGACGAGGGAATAAGAAAAGTTGACTCATACAGACTGTTGCTATATAATTGTTAATCTGTTCTATTTTTATAGGCTCTTGAAACTATATTTGTAATCTAAACTTTGTCTTTCTAAAAATGTCAAACCTTTGCAAGTTTTCAAAGCAAATCTCACTTACGCGAATCGAATATTTAATTGCTAATGAATTAGTTACTTTTGGTATTTTTAATTATACAGTTTAAAATTAAAAATTGCGAGATAATTCGTGTGTTGCGACAAATAAATTTTGCTTGAAAATGAAGCCATATTTTTAATGAAGCAAATATAGTAAAGTGGCAAAAGGACACGCATTGTTTAGTTAAAGAAGGAAAATAAAAAAAAAATGTTTCGCGCGTGCGTTAAAAATTGCATGCAGTGTCCTTTTCGGTCGAGCCGTGTACTACACTCTTTGCTCGCATGAGGGAAGGACTAGGTGGACTATAGCGGAGAGGTTAGCGTACAAGAGTGAACGCTGCGAGAGATCTCCATGGCAACCAGGCGAGGCGGGAATGCGACGGTAACCATGGCAGCCGCGGGTTTCTCTCAGGCCAACCTGTCTGTCCTCTTTTGGTTCCTCGTCCTCCTCATCTGTACCTCTTCCTTCCGCCCACGGACTACTCTCTGGCACGTAGCAACTTTACTCCCTTCACTGTAGGAGGTGGTGAATAAGAAGGTGGAGAGGAGGAGCGGTGCACTGCGAATGGAGAAAGAAAGATTCTCGATGGTGTCCAAGACTCGACGCCTCGCTCGATGTCAGGACAGATCGCCATCTACTGTAATCTTTCTCTGTTTTATGAAGTATATCCAGAAAATCAAAATACTTTAGATATAAGATGATAATAACCTTTCGCTTATCTATGCTTGAATTCTTTCGTTCGATCCGCAAACTTGAGATCTACTTACATGTTACATTAAAACATTATAATTACATTACATTATGATATAGCACAGGACTCGCATTTCAAACTTTGCCTTTACAGTATACCTTGGTATTTTTTTTAATATGTGCGGTCAAGTAAAATGTTTCAAGTGTTCAGGTTTGGAATACTGAAGCAACCACAAACCAATTTTGCAGAAATTTGGAGATCCCTGATGATCTCATTACCTTACAACAACAAATCGACTTGAATAGTGTGCCTAAAAAGCTTTCTGGAATGAGAATTCCTCTTGGTTTGGTTTTTCGAGGCTCGCATGTCATCCCTTTCCAACTCCACCTACCATTTACCACTACTCTCTTCACTTCTCGACCAGACACCGAAGGCTCCCTTTCCGTAATGTAAGGGTTGTGTTTGGCGTTAGGGGTGAGAGAGTTTAAAACCCCTAGGGGCTTGAGGTTCGGGCCGGTTAGATTTATCGGATGTTTTGGTAGGCAGCCATTGTTATCCTCGGTTCTCTTTATTCCTCTCTCAAATCACTCATTCGGTTAGCATAGAGAAATTCCGCTGGAGAGAAAGTACTGAAAGAATTCAATAGGCATAAATAGGTTTCAAAAGAGGTACGAACTGAAAAAGGCCAAAATAAAGAAACAATTAATTAAATTGAATTTTGAAGCGTATGTAAACAATATTTATCATCATGTGTGTCATAGATCATCATAGATTTAAATTATTTTGCCTTTTAATGAATTGTGATACCGATGAATTGTTATTAGGTGATTCTTAATGTGAAAGGGTTTCTTTAGTAAAGTTTACAACTTGGATAGTCATAAAGTTGACAAGTATATACTTTTAATGAACAGTAGTTGCCAATCAGATTCACGTGGTTTTACGGCTTATTTATGTTCATATTGTTATCAATTTTAAAAATCGTTGTCACAAGTGGTCTCCTATTGAATTGGACCTATAATAAAAAAACAGAAGCGTGCACCTTCTGACATTTATTCGAGATAAGCTTCAGCGTAGCTCAGTAGTAAACAACTCGCAGGTTTCATGTCCATGTTCCTTGTCCATTGTTGACCACGTCTCATATATATTCGCTCCACTTCCACGATCTGCCTCGCTAACATGGATTCCTTTTCTTCTCCTTGTTTTTTTTATTAACATTGCGCAGAGTTTGAGCGATACCCAGACTTTTGAACCTTGTTGATTCTCTTTTCAAAATATTTATTTTTCTCCTTCCTCTAGTATAAGTTGCTTTTAGATGAAAGAAATAAATAACATTTCTGTCCAGTTTAAAAAATCATACAACAATAAAGTTCACGTAAGTTTAGTAAATTCCTTCTCTTCGGTTACCATAGTTCCAAAACTTGTATTACTCCGCCGAAAACACGAGCGTAATTACGGTGAAAATAGTGACACCGGGGTGTATTTTAGGTTGTAATAGCTCGCTTCCCGAGATACTTTTCGACCCTTAATTTCCTTATCGTCAACCTCCGAAAGTCTTCAATTGTCACTGGTAATAAGGTAAACTGTTTTCTAAAAAATCAAAAGGGAAAATCAAGACCAGTAACTTGAGAATTCGGTGTCTCCTTATGACACGAAGAAATGACAGGGACTATCCTGTTCAATTGTCAAACTCCTTACAATATTGAGATTCCAGTAAAATCTGGTAAATGTAGAAAATAATTCTAATTTACTCAAAGGGTTATTTGTGAGATGACATTTGTGTAGGTCGGGTACAGAAAGTGACAGGTTCATCGAGTCAATTCGATAGTAATTTTGGGGAACGTTGTGATTTTCAGCAGGCGTGATGATCATCCTTTTCAGCTCGCATGATAATAGCCAAACATCTCGAATTTTGAATCCAGTCGTATTTTCATGAAAGAGAATACAATATAAATAAAGAATTTTAATAAATAAACATTTTGACCATAACTGAGAAATTGCTGCAGCCATACCGACAACGATTAACTTTGTAGAGATATTAAGATGCATTTAATTTATATTCTGATCATTCCTGTTTGTATAAGTCTTTTGCAAATGTTGACTCGTTTGTGTTCCACCGTGTGGAACATTGGTGTTTGCGTTTTACCGGGACGAACAAAGGATGGAAAATTCTAGTGAACATAACGCGCTTTCCGCCTCGACAAGAACCAATTACACACCCGGTCTTTTTCAAAAGCCCATTCTCCTTGCGCGCGCTTGATTTGAAGACTATTTGTATGTTGGTGTGCGTGAAACAATTCCCATATGGTATACACGTGAGAATCTCTTGATCCTGTGCGTGCGTCCAGTTTCTGACCGCTGGAACAGAGAATCAGAGATAGATAGTATGGGCTGAAAGAGAGATGAAGAAGAACGAGAAACGAGAGAAGTTGAAGAGGAGAAGAGGCTACATGCTGCAGTGATGGATCGTCCAATCAGTGCCGCAAGATGGAGCACGAGGTGAGAGAGAACGCGTGCGTCTACCTACAGGTTAGCACAGCACATCCAAAGAGAGGAGTGGAGAGAAGAGGTCATGGTCGGGTCGCCCTTCAACTAATCGAAGAACATGAGGTGGTCTGCCGTTATGTTGCATGAGTTTAGAACCGAACTTCTCTCTCACTGCTATCATTGGTCTATTTCAAAAAATTACATCAAGTATTTTTTAAAGTCACCATCTAACGATGGTTTCTTACATTTCTACAATTCGCTGCATTACTTCATCACAAGTGGACGAAATAGTCATAGTCAATAGTATTTCTAATACAACGAGAGATTGGAAAAGGTAAATACTAAATTTTAATCAATGACAATCATCTGGTGCCCATTGTGATTATTGACAATTATTTTCAGTTGAATTTCGAAAGTTGAAGAGTCGTTTACAAAAGTTTTCTCAATCTGTGCCTGATAGACGATGTACGAAATAAAGCAGTGCGACATGGTCCGTGGGTATTCATTAGTTCCTTATTCA
Organism: Leptopilina heterotoma; assembly: GCF_015476425.1. NCBI lineage: Eukaryota > Metazoa > Arthropoda > Insecta > Hymenoptera > Figitidae > Leptopilina > Leptopilina heterotoma. The sequence continues at coordinate 1,658,085 of NW_025111054.1, forward strand.
AAGCTGAGGGAGTAGTTCCGGAGTTACGCCGAGCTACAAAGCACAAAGCTCCGTCGTGGAACAATGAAAACCGCAGATTTCATGAAGCCAGCCCGTGGAGATGGGCACAATGCTTTAACCAATGTGTATACTACTGAACGCGCACGCGAACGAATCCTCTTCTCTCTCTATTTTCTAAGTTTATTTCACTCTTACCTCTCTCACCCCCCCGCCCCCGTCTCTTGTGTAATATTCATACGTGTTGAATATATTAATGCGAGGAGAGATATGTAAAGCATGTATGAGGGAGTTTAAATCCCCTCTTTTCTGTCTGGTCTCTACCCTGCGCATTGCAGCAATATTAGTGAAATGTGTCTCCGAGCGAACCCATGTGCGGCTCTGATATTAAACAGGCATCTGCGCGTTCTGGAAAGTCATGCTCGTCTTGCGGAGTTGCATATGTGCGCCCATGGAACTCAAATTTCGTCTTCACCACTACCGAGGCAAGTAACATTTTCCTTGGGACGAGAAATGTTCGCCGCTTTAAGACGAAGGAATTGAAAACTTGGCTTAGGGACACCAGCACTATGCACACGTGAAATCGACTGAGGCTGTCTGTGAAAGTCACTTGTGCCAAGTGGTACTTACGAATGTACCTGTACACTAGGGAACTCGCTAGTATTGGATGATATTTTTTCATAATGTGAAATTTACGCTGCTGTAGTTCATCATGGGGATGAGCAGCGCACTGCAAAGCAGCTGCGCATAATGTTCCATAGGTGTAATGTGGAATAAATGTAATATTTCCCCAGCTCGATACTCCATAAAGTACACAGTATATTGCTACATTGCTACTCCGTATCAACTCTTTAGGATAATGCGTATCCAATATTGTTTTCTAGATTCATTGTAATCCACAACATTTTTCTATACCACTTTTAAAATTCTATATTCTATGTTATGTATATTGTTAATTTTATTAACTGATATTTATTTATTAGGGGAGATTGGGGTACTGTGGGACACACTTTTTCTTAGCTCAATATCTTAAACAAAAAATTTCTTTTTTAAACTTTAAAAATTGTTTGTGTCAGTATGAGGTATAACATATGTATATCGTAGTCAGTTTCTTAAAATTAACACATTACTTAAAAGAAATTTCAGTTTTACTAAAGAGTGAGTGCACTTTAATGATTTTTAAAAATGTTGTGAAATTGTGGGCCACTGATGGTTAGAAATATTAGAAATGTTGTAAAATCTTTTTCTTTGAAAGTATGTTGTTATTTAAATATACTACATCATTATTATAGATAAACAATTTCCTTTGTTTACATATTGTTTAGAACTCTTGTTTCGATCAAAGAAAACCTTGACCTTATAATTAGTCGCGTTAGATGTGAGCATTATTGGGTAAAGGAAAAGGAGGGGTTCATAGTCACATGGCCGCACTGTGTCCCAACACATTATACAGAGTTCCGTAACCTAACCCATACACGGTGTCTCTTCCCCTAATTCTCTCACTCATTCACTCTCTCTCCTTCTCTCTCTCTCTCTTTCTATTTCTGTCTCTCTTCTGTCCTGGAACCCAACCCACACTCTGCAGCTGTCAAACGCAGCCCGAATCTTCTTCTGCTCATGACAGGCTGGAAATGAAGAGAGTGCCCTGCGTACCGTATCCTCCGTCGCATCTACGTACGTTCGTACATCTGTGCACACGAACACGAACTTCCTTTTTCTGATACACATATAGATAGCATTTTCTAATGTAAGACAACTTCAAAAAAAAAAAAAAAAAAAAAAACAATCCTAACCAACCAAAATTGGAAACAAAATCAAAAGCTTGTTTGAACTATAAACTTACTCAGTCAGTCATGTTCTTTTAACTTTAAAAAAGAATTTTAAAAAGTCTCTCTTATTTAAAAGAATGTTATGAATCGCTCTTGGTTGATTGTTCACATAATGTTTACTTCTATGAAATATTACTTCTTTTTGCTTCCTCACAGAAAATTTTTGATTTAATTCAATGTAATTGGATCTCTAGAGTCCAAAAAACTTGTTTTTAAAAAAATGTTTGTGTGTGTATACTTACATTACATTATCCATGTCTCAGAATCAAGAAGAGATACAAGGATAAATTTTATAAATCATTCTTCTCCCAGTGGGACATGAAATGAAAGTATATTTTGAGTTTGATTCATAGAATTTAACTGTATTCTTTTTGAATTTTTTATTTTGTGAAAAAACTTATTTTGCCCATAACTTTTAAATCATGTTAGGACGTCTATAAATATTTTTCTTCTTATTTTGTTGAGGTTTCTCTATTTTCTGACAAACATGCAGTCACTATGAGCTATAACTTTAGCTAATATTTGGTATTTCAGACAACACTAGTTGTCTCTTAAAATGCTTCAATTTACCTGACTTTGAACATAGTTTTTGATCTGTTTCAAGGCTCGGATTGTGATTTATAAATAAATGCAAAAATAATTAATAAAACAACTTCGAAGTGTAATTGATTACATAAAATTTAAACTAACTTTTCTTTAAGAAAACAAATTGCTTATGATATGATCGAAAAGATAAAACCATTAATGCTGAAACTTGACTTTTTATATCTTTACTTTATATTTTTTTATCATATAGTATATAAAAAAATTTGCACAAGTGGAGATTTAAATAAGGAAGAAAAATAAAAGTCAGTACTGGTTGCAATGATGGAAAGATGAGAGGAAAGGGGAGGGAAGAGCAGCCAGGATGAAAATAAGCGAAAGGAATAAAAGAAATACTAATGAAAAAGCAAGAGAACTTAGGCGTGCGCCGCAAAAGAGCGGCTTTGACTTTCGCGTCATCAAACAAAGGAATGTCGTGTGAGCACTGGAGGCATATGTGTTCCCTCTTTGACGTTTTCGATGGTCGTCCTCATTAATTAAAGGGTCTGAACGACTTCATTTATTCTTTTTATGCCTAGTCTTTATTTTAATTTTTATATTTTAACGAGTATTTTGCTTTGTGTTTAACGTCATTGAAGGAAAGCATTCAGACTTTGGTTGTTCCTTTCTACATTGTTGCTTTTAATGAATTAGTCATTTTACTTTCTCTGTAAAGGAGATTGAGACTTTTGAAACTTTAAATTGTACTTTTCTTAATATATCATTGCTGATACTTTCAGTATTTAATTCAGAAACTTTTCACTTCAGTTTTCTCCTTCCAAAAAAATAGGAAACGTTGGTAACTTCGGCTTCAATATATTGAACGTTTCCTATTTTTTTGGAAGGAGAAAACTGATTTCTTTTGGGTGTGACAATTGGAACGCTATTCGTAAGAAGTACTAAAAATCAGATACATTTAAATTCGTTTTTAGAAAAAAACAATTTTCTCTTTTTGCATCGACATAAGCATTGTTAAGTCCAGCTCCACATTAAATATCATTTTATATTTAATAAAAGATGGCCAGAGCGTAAAATATTTTATTTGTTTACATTGCTTAACAAGAACCTCACATGTCTTGCACGATATTATGTGTATTCTTCTTGTTATTACGACGTTATGTTTGGTCTTAACATGGGCGTGCAAGACTCGAATACAATGGTATCAATGAAGCCTTTTTTCTCTCGTCTCTGTTCTTTTTTCTCTTGTTCGTTGTTTCGCGACCAGCCTACGAGTTTTGAGCGACCCGTTGAATTCAATCTCGACAAGGGACATCCTCCTTTTCATTCCTCTGCCCACGCAAATATCTCCTTCTCAAACAACGTTGCCCTTTGGAAGAAAATTTTTGAAAGAGGAGGAAATTCTAAAAATGTCAGCGATTTTATTTGAATTCGCGTATGGAGAACAGTGAAAAGACGACAAATGTGAATTATGCAAATCTATTTCAAGAGATTTTGCCATATCTCGATGACGTCAAATGACATTAAAATGTAGAGAGACATTCTCACATAAATTATGTCTTGGCCTCTGGGTTTTCTTATCTGTACAAGTTGCCTTGTTTCTTCTTCCGTCTATTTGTCCTTGCATCTGGAGAATTCCTTCCTTCCCCTCATGTGAAGTGTTAATGCTAATGATTTTACTATCAAAACTGTTTACTTATATCCAGTGGAAGTAATTTTCTTCGTTCTCATGTCAATGTTTTCGGTTTGTTTTATTTTTGCTGGTTTTGGCGTTTGGATGTTCTGGTAGGTCAATGGGGAACTAATTGTCGACATGGTTTGAGAGGGTGGTTTTCGTAGGGGAAATGGTGGTGGTTCCAGAAGCCCTAGTGCTCGAGGATGTGAGAAGGACAGACGAGGGTTCTCGACTCAAGGGCCGCCAACAGATTGCAGGGAAGCATGGAAACAATGCCACATCCAGGGAATGGACCGCGCCGCACTCAGATCTCCATACAAGGGATGGCTACTCGAATGGCTCTGTTTCCAAACATGGAATCTCCCTTTGCTAGCAAAAATTTTTCCATCACTATTTCCTGAATTCTTTCAAGTGGAACTTTAATCCAATATTCCTTAAGGGATTTTAATTGCGATGAGATATTTTCTTCGTAAACTAGTTTCTGATCCTGAAGCAAAATTTTGATTACTATAGCATGATTTACTAAATTGCATCTTATTTCCCCTTAGGGAACTTTTAGGTTTCGTGGTTCAGTGTATGTAGGAAGAAAGATATTTCTTATTATAATTTGAATCGAAAGGCGCAAGAGTAATCGATTCATCACTGCAGGTGCACTCCTTACATTTACATACATGATAGTGTCTGCATAAGCTGACATGATACGAGTAACTGGATCCAACTAGGTAAATAATTTTATGAATACAAATGAGAATTTTAAATAAAAGTTAACAAGTTTTCTACTCAAATGAATATGCATTGTTTTAATGATAACTCGGAACCATAAATAGACAAAAATATTTGCCAAATTACTTCTCATTCTGACTGACGTGGATCCTCGTCAAGAGAAACCATCAATTTATGTGTTGCGATGTCGCGTATACAATCTTCTCGTTAAGTTTGATATCAAAGAATTTTACTTGAGGGTACGATTGTAGTTTCTGAGGCTGTAATTATTGTTTACGTCACAGCTTTTATTAGCAGTAAAATATAAGTATAAATCAAGTTGAACATAATTATGGGTTGTCACTACAGTTTGAAATGTTTTAGAATTATCTTTATTAATTATACAATTATTCTTTATTAAATGGGTTAAAATTAACGGTAATATAATTTCTTTTTTAATTGTAAGCAGTGACAATCAATTTTTTTTTTTTTTTTGAAAGCAATTGAGATAAGTGTAATTTCTTTTCTGCTGACCATCATTTTTAAAGCTCTGACCCTTGAGAACGCATGGCCTCATATCTTGCTAAGTGCATCGTAAAACTGGCGCTAATACGGCGCAATCTAAGCGCCTCTGATTTACGAGGACATCATCTTGTCCACACGCCTCGTCGCGTCTGCATTGGTGGTCTCGTCACAGAAACACGCATATGAATTGAATTCCATCTTCTGACATCAGAATTATTTGAATTTCATATAAACAATTATCTAGCGAAGAAATAACCAATCGCTTCAGTGTAATAACTATCAGATGGCAATATTTTAGAATGAGACAAATGTTTCTAAGAAACAAGCACCATTTACCAAAAAAAACTTTAACGATAATGTTTATCACCCTGAGAGGAAAGTCCTGCTCCTGTGGATCGAAGTACCATTTTCTGCAATTGAGGAATAAAAGTAATCAAGTCTCGATTTAAAAACGATAGTAGAAATATTTTTTTTTTTTCTTTGATCCTCGTCGTTTTCTAAGTGATTCTCCAGGCTCGCGGGAATCTTGAGCGAAATAATCGTAAACAAACGGAGCGTAACGCCCACGTAGACGACATTAAATTTTTCTACATATCCGCTGAATCTTTCTTACGAATTTTCTGTAGTTGCCTTTTTCTTGTCGTTTCATCGTCGAGCGAGAGATTATTGAAAGAAGATGAAGAGAAGAAGGTAGTAAGACGAGAGATAAGTTTGTTGCTGGTGTGGCATTCTGCCATGAGGTTTAAGTTTACGAGTGGAAATGAAGCTGAACACCGATAATATTACTGTATTCCTTTCTGTTGACCTCGCGCCAAACACCTATGTACCTATTTCCAGTTGCTCATGTAAGCTTGTCCAGAATACTTCTCTAGAACTCTCTTGCCTCGCAATCCGCTGGTCTGATAGCGTCATTTACCTTCGAGCTCTCATCGTTAATGCGCATCCTATTCTTAGCATGCAGTTGCAAACTGTTTTGAAGTGTCAGTCGAGAGGCTCCTTCATTTAAAAACGAATCTTACAAACTTCACGTGAACGAATTCTTTGATAAATATATGGGGCACATTATTTTATAATGACTTATAAAAGGTTCAACAAATTTTCTGCTTATCAGTCGAATGTTTATAGATATCGTTTTTTTTAGTAAGAAAGTTTGTTTGTATTTTGTGATGCAGACACTTGGACCACAGACTTTGTCAAATTCGTCGTTGTTTAGGCGTCATGCTTGGTAAAGATAGGAGCGAATTAGTAGAAGTGAAGGAGGGTGTGTGAAACGTCAGGGAAGAAAGAATGTGTGAACACGTACGATGGGTTCTTAAAGTTTCGAGAAGAAGAAGAGGACCTCGAAATGTTGAAGGGCGAGGGAAAAAGAAGAGTTAGAATTCAGTTCTCGGTGTTTCCTTCTCGGCAGCTGTCGCTGTTTTGTCTGCAGTTGATCATTTTTTTCGTCTCTTCTTCATTTGCAATACTTTTATTGTCCCTCTACAGACGCTATTTTGATAAAGTTAAAAATACAAGTATCAAGTCTTCCTTAAATTAAGTGCTTTCGAATTTTAGTGTTACGTTCTCTAATGATGTTCTGATTCTTTAGAACTGTATGTAATCACTAATGAATTGGTAGTCATCCGCGAACTATTTCTTCAATAGAAAATAACATGACCTACTTATTGAATTCACTCCTTTGAACACATTCCAATCATTAGAAAGTTCGAAAATATTTTGTATTTATTGGTCTTAAAAATGATTCCCCATTAAAAAAATGCATTTCGCCAAATGTAAATTCTTGACTTATTTTGCCACAAATCATCGGTTGCTGACTACCACATGCGCATTGCAGAATCATCAAATCGACCAAAGACCACAGGGTCACGCTATCCATCGCAAACCAGCACCAATAACCAGCAGCGCCACCACTAGACCAAAGAGGGTGGTTTTGATCGTGATTGCTGCGCGTCGAATTTGTCGCCACGTGTTTTATTGTACGATGAAATAGGAGGGTGCAATGTGCTTTGGCAAGAGAAGAGGGGCTTGCAATAAAACGAACGCGTTAAACGTGTCACTCAACGTCATGTTGCTGGCACCGATCTGCCAAAGCACAGAGGCACATGGTGGCACAATCTGAGCGTTGGATCGCATTTACTCTTTCTCTCTTATTAACAGCTTTACGTGCTCAGTCAGGCTATTAATTTCTACAAACCTATTAACTCCAATCCCTGTCTGCAGTCATTAAATGCTTTTTTTCAAATTGATTGTTATAAATTTCCGAGACTATAACGTGATATAGTTGAAACCCAATATCTTCAAGAACTTACCTATGATACTTGTACTCTTGTAGAAATTTTTGTTTATCAGAGAAAACACGAAATGAATAACCTGATCAGATTGCTTTCGTTGAATTGTAAATAGATATTGATTGAAAAAAATAAAGTTGGTCGATTTTTTGTCGAACTCGAAAGAGATGATTAATATTACATATATGATAGTTAAAGGAGTTCAACGGTCTCCGTAGGGCGCGTTAAAAAGATTGCTTGGTCCCTTTTTGCGTGAGTTATGGGCCCTTGCTATGCCGCACACCGACTGCACATAACACGACTACTCACACGCGTTTACATTTTCAACACACTCTGAATCAACGTACGAAGTTTGTATCGTAGCACAGGGATAGCGCACATAGCAAGCTGTCGCCAGTTTTCTGGCTCATTACTGTCCAGCGGCGCCCATTCCTCTCTCGCTCCGAGCAGTGGCGGTGGCTAGGGGGCAAGAGGCGAGAGGCTGCAGCGGTCGCCAGCTTTTCTTGTTTCGTCTCTTCGCCCGTTTGATAAATCTGCGACATTAAGGGCCTCGCACACTCCGTCGACTATTAACCTCGAATTGTCTCGCGCGACTCGATTCTATACCAGCTTATCCTCCAAATCTCAATTCTTTTTCTTTCTTTTCTTCTGCGTGTTACAATTCTGTGCCAGTCTTTCAAAATCTAGGGGAAAATATATGATTTGAGGAGCGATTTGAATTTGCTATAAAGTGGAGACAACTTTCCTAGTATAGTAATTAGTTGAACTTCGATATAGTTATTTATCTTGCAATGATTTACTTGATGGAAAGACACAGATTATAAAAACAGATTTGCGATCTGCCTCGAGTCTTGATGCACGTGGAACAACATTGCGCGGGACTAGTTTGAAAACACGTGCAACTCACATGTTTACGTCTTTTTCTTTCTTGGAGGCACGACGTCGACGCAACGATACGGTGCGGTGGCGCGTATACATTAGCACTTTTATTCTGGCGCATACGACCGTCTGGTCGAACGACCAATTTTACTGGCACATCTTTACGTTAACGACCCGCCAAACGAGCACTTGACTTTATACAAATACGACTTGACTGCAAAATCTCTCTTGAATTTAAAAAAAAATGATAACCACAGATAAAAAGGCTAAAACCAAACATACCTTCGAATCACGTAATAAATTATATATTTGTATATGTTTTAATTATTTTCCGAATGTAAAGTTAAATTTGGAAAATAAATAGTCGGTACTTTAGTGGGACAATATTACAATAATGAAAGCAGAGTGCAATAATGTGACAATTGAGTGTGACAATTGTGAACTAGCGGTCTTTTTGGAACGAGATTTAAAGGGTGAATGATTTAAGGTTTCGATTGTTGGGATTCTTAATATTAAGAGGTTCTCCTAATTGGTGCATTGTGATATGATAATGATGTACGATGTAGGGGTTAGTCCATACGTTATTTAAAATATTGTTTCTTCTATACTTTCTGAAAGTTGTGCAGGTGGATTATATTGTGTATACAATTATTATCAGGTATACCAAGTAAAATTGGTCGACGTGCTGGACACGTGTGGCGTTGCATGAGGACGATATAGTGACCCTTGAAATCCTTCTGCAAGCACGTACGAAGATTGCGCTAATTAATGCTTCAGAACTGGGTCTGCTGCTAGTTTGGTGATGTGCGACTAGCAACGATGCGGTTACTATGATAATTACCAAGAAGGGACGTGTAGCTTTGTCTTAATTAGTTCCACAGACACCTGTTTAATATCCCGCGACTACCATTCACTATTGTATTTTATAACATAAGACTTGTCAAACTTAATTTTTCCTTTGTTTCTTGTTAATCAATTAAATATTATTCACAGCAGACTTTTTGCTAATTAGCACTTTCTGAGTTCTTTGATAATTTTGAAATTATTAATTAATTTCGAAAATATTTTTCAAATAAGGCAGGTTTCTGTATTAGGGCGCAGCTGTGCTGTCGATAAATATGAAGCCCATGAGCTTATGGAAATCAGTGAAAAGTCAGGGAAAACAAATTAAATTGTTGTGGCAACCCTGACGATATTTATCATTGCAAATAAGAATAATAATCCAATTCTTCAATTTTTAAAAACGATTGTATATGCAAGTTGAGTAATGATAATAGAAAATAACCTTACGAAAACTTTTGTAGATAAATAGAATCAATACTATTTTAGTTTCGGAAGGTACAAGTCGACTGGGTCGTTTATCATAATTGATTTGATGTTTGAATTTTTGAAACAAAAAGCAATTTCTATGAAAGGTTGCGCATTCAATGAATACAAATTTTCTGAGCTCCTGAATATTTCTTCTTTTCTTTTCAAGGTCCCTTCATTGGGGGCAGAGCTTTGTCGAAAGGAAAATTGAATGTGCCATCCGCGCCGCTCACCCGCACAAAAGCACCGTACATCCCAAAAGCACGGGCATACGTGCGACTAGGCAAATAATAGCAGCACCGTCCGTATAAAGCTGCAATTTATCACACGGTAAATTCTCGCGAAATTGCATAGCGCAATGCACACACGTCGAATTGTAATGTCGGTTTGCATGCGTTCCCGCGTGCCTCACAAAATTCATTCATGCTTTAGAGAAAGCATCGTTCGATATCGTGAATTCATTGCTATTTACGTATATTATGTAGAAACGATTGCAACGTTGAAAGAAAAGAATGACGAATGAAGTATATAATGAATAGTTTGTTTCGTTTATTGCCGCTGAAAATGAGTGTCATTTATGAGACAGTTTTATTCATTTGTAATAGTGTCTTTAGATATACTGATGGTTATGGGAAGGAAGATGAATAACAATAAAAAAGACAACTTGTTTGTTTACGAATTGGATGTTAAATGGGAGGCATTCGTAGACACATATGTATGTGTAATTGATACAACGATACCAGAATGTACCTATGATCTCCTCGGGCCACTCATTCTGTGTGCTGCAGGCAGGCAACGATCGATCTGTATTCATAGGTCGTACGGCATAAAATACACTCGGCATGTCCATGAATCAGATAACTGTCAGAGCCGTTCCGCCGAACGATGTCTCAATCAAATGTGGCTCGATTCCTCCCTCTTGCGCTGTTACTTCTTTTCTTTCTTCTTTACTTTCTCCTTTTCCTTTCACTTTGATTTTTTCCTTTCTTCAGTTTCTGTTAATCGCCTCTCTGTCGTTCATCTTTTTTCTTATTTCAATTTTTATCAGCTTTAAATAATCATTCTCCTTTAAAAGTATATAAAAAAGTAAAATAACCATCGAATAAGGTGCATTTTATAAAAGATTCTAATATTTAAAGTTTGTAAGTCATAGAAAATAAAATTTGTTTGACTTTGTGAAAAGCTGTGCGAGGAAGAATATAAACAAGAATATAGTATATAAAAAGCAATATCTGTTGTAGATTTTTTATTATCTTTGTTTGAGGAGATGAGAACTAATCCGAATGACTTCCATAACTCATTTGTTATATTCGAACTTTTCTTTTCGATAAATACTTGTACCTTTCATGGCGACACTTCGTATGACATTGGGATTACAAAAATCCATCAACTTATTTGTCAGACATTGAATATTTTTATCGTTACAGTTCACATTTAGGATTTAGATTTCAAGGTATTTTCTAATTAGGTATAAGATTTAAGGGAGAAATGAATAAATTAAAAGAAAAATCCTCTGTTGTATTTAGAATAGTCATTGTGTATGCTTGTGTTGGGAAAAGAAAAGATAGTAGATGAGACCTGATAATATGAGGCACATAAAGATCTGAGTGATAGGTCGCTTTCACAAAGCAAGTATACATGTCGGAAATTAAACGGCACAGAGTGTGTGGATTTTGGTATTTATTGTTCATTGACCGAGTAAAGACGTAGTGAGCAGAGAAGGCTAATAACTAAAGTGTAACCAGCCACCCACGCTTCGTCAGTTACAGCAAAGGTTAACGCATGCATGCCATGTACTAAATCATCTGCGTCGCGCGGCTCATTTGTAAGACAAACTCCTCATTGCCTCTCTGTCTTCCTTCCTGTGCAACACACTATGCAGAGCTTCATCTTCTTTCCTCTTGGATTTCGAGTGTCTGCAAATAAATAGGACTCCTCATCGTGCCTCATCTCACCCACAATCGCCAATTAATCTTTTCACTAACTAGGTCTCAAATCAAAGCAGTAGAAAATTTATATCTGCAAAATGTAAATCAATTAAAGGCGCACACATTATACTAATTACAACAGCAGAAATACGATAAAAAACAGGCATTGAGTGACAATCTATGATTGATTTTTTTTTAAAACAGAATATAGTATGAAATATATTTTCTTCTGAAAATGAATAAAACAATTTTGAATGAAATGGAGGCGAGTTTCAGAAAGCTAGTGAGCACTTTCGTTGCCTCACTGCCAAAAATAGTCGACGGAATTGCCGAAGATTCTTCTTCTCTCTGTCTCTCTTTCTCGAAATGAGGGAGTTCGAACTACGAGCCAAAACGCGTGTTTTGGTGCAATGACCCTCCCTCGATTCAAAGTATGCGAAAACATTAGCTTGTCTCTCCCAGGGGTATTCGAATCCTCGACGCCGTGCCGAGCCGCGCCGCGACGCGCTCTGTTCTGTGACGTACATTTTAAGTGTGCGCACTTAATTCCAATGCGTCGTCGCACGGTTGCGCCTCGTCGACGTCAGTCGTCGGCGGAATGCGGAGTTTTTGCCGATCTTCTTCCGGATCCTATTCAATGTAAATGCGACTTGTCGAGGCGAAAACCGCAAAATTCCCTTTGATGTCAGATCTTTATTAAACCAGTCCTTTCTCTATGCGTGTTTTGTCTGACTCATCTTGTTTTGGCATTCTTCATTCTCTCTGATCTTTTAATAAATGCGAGTAACTATTCTCATAAACAACTAATCTGTTATGAAATCTACCAAAAAAAAAATTATAATTTCTTAAAAATAAGGAAAAGAACTGCAAAAAAGTAAAACCAAGATTGTAATGCAAAAACTTCGGAAGTTGGTACACGATGTAAAGATTAATGTTGACCCTACCATCTGTTTTGCGCTTATTCTCTCTCTCTGATAAAGCAACGCGTGTTAACGTCGAGTGCAAGAGTGAGATGGAGAGTAAGCTTCATCGGAAGAAGAACCGTCGTCGCCGACGGGGGTATCGACGAGAAGGGAAATAAGGAGGTTTATTTTCGGCTGCCATATGTGCAGTTATTTCGACGGAGGCACGAGCGCCCAAGTCGGGGCCCTAAATAGAAGCTAGAACGGCCACTCGCCGACGAGGAAGATGTCTCGGTTCGACGAGATAACCAGTCGCCGATGTATGTAAGCGTCTGCCTCGGAACGTGACGCTTTGACGTATGAGCAGGCGCGTCCCAGAAATAACAGCCTTCCTACAATTTTAAGAACTGTATCCCCTCAAAAATATCGTCTCCCTTTCGTAATGTATAAACATTTATACTTATCAAAAAATTTGTAGGGGTTAATATTGTAGTTTAAAACTTGGTCAGAATTTGGTGTGTAATTTCAGGAGACACTAAAATTTATAGTGTACGTTAAATAGTTTGAATGGATCAACAAAATTCTTTCAATTAACTAATAAAACAGTATTGCACTGGTAATATCCAAATACCAAACCGTTATTTTAGTTCAACTCTTCTACAAACCACTCTTTTAAAGTTATATCTGATCCGTCAAAAAGCAATAGACTCTTACATTAAAATTTTGTAGATTCTATGAAATAGGGTGGAGGGATTTTATTGAAAAAGAGCCTACCCAGCAAAGAGCGTCAAAAGAGGAGAAGAGAACATGAAAGTTGTGGTATGTGGTACGAGCGCATAAACATATAATTGGTTGCACTTAAATCTCTATAACAGAACAATAAAAAAGAACTCGACACTGTGTAAATCAACATTAGGACGACATGATGCTAAACCACCATTTTCATGGCCAACCTCCTCTTTGCACACTCAATCCGTTTCACTCCCGAATGGATTGCAAACACCACGAGGTCCTCGAATTCACTATCCATATATTCATTATTATATAATAAAAAAAAATAAATTGTTAACACTAATAATTTCTGCTCTAAATTGTTTGTTAATATAACAACAAACTACGGTTTTTCTCTTTTATTTCGAGTATTAGAAACTGTCAAAGAGAATTGAAAAGAAGAGATAATATTTTTGATATGATGAAAATTGCAGCAAGCAAGTGGGTATTAGAAGTCCCTAATAATGCATGACATTTTTCTGACTGTGGTGCTGCTGCCTCTACTCGGTTTAAGTGCGTACGCTACATTAACTTGATTCGTCGAGTAAATTAACTGCAATCAGAGGACTTTGGTCGGTCATTTCGCCATTGCTTTATAGACATGAACGACCGTTCTATCCGTTTCTGGAAGACCTGCCAGGGGTAGGGATGAAGGAAGAGTACGGGAGGATGTAACTGTCGTTTTTGTCGCATGCCAAGCACCGCCGCTAACTGCTTTCAACCCTCAGATGAAAACAAGGCTCGGAAAAAACATGACGCCGAGAATCTTACTCCGTCTTGATATATTCCCTTCCTAATTCTTAGATTAAATTCTCAGCCATCTGAAGATAAACTTAGAAGGAAAAAATAAATTAAAAAACCTTTTTCTAAGATCTGTAAATGTTGAAAATAATGTTTAATAAGGTACACCTGAAAATAAAGATGTATATTTTTAAAGATCTTTCTGAAATCCGAGGGTAAAGGAAAAAGTAGTATTTACAGATTATCGAACTCACAACTTTAATTATTTGTTTTAATACAATATCAATTATAAGTTTTTATTTAATTTATTGCTTTCATATCTATCGGAAGTTGTATAGATTTGTATTCCTGACGACAAGCATATTAATGTCGGGTAAATTACATTTAACTCACGTAGGTGCCTAAACGCGGACGACTTAGCATTTCTCATTAGTCTCTCTCTCCATTCTATAACATTTATTGGAAGTCCCTGGAAAATGAGATTCGTGTGCAATTAAAGAACTAAGATTGATAAATGATGGCGAATTAATGCCCAGTTGAAGGGAAGAATGAGGGGAGAATGTTTTATTAGAGAAGAGAGAGAGAGTCAAAATTTTATTTCAGGGGGTGATTGTGGATATAGTGAGTATAAAAAAAAGGTATATACCTATACCTACAAGTGTCAAATTGCAGATGATATCCCCGCATCATTGTTGAATATTGAACAATAATTTATTGATCTAGTGTAACATAATACGGGAAATGATTGTTTGCTTAATATTTTTATTTGAATTTTTGTTTTAGGTGATGCAAGTAATGCAAGTATCGGTAGTGGTGAAGGTACGGGGGAGGAAGACGATGATTCGTCGGGTAAGAAGAACCAGAAGAAGAGGGGCATCTTTCCCAAGGTCGCGACAAACATCCTCAGGGCGTGGCTGTTTCAACACCTAACGGTGAGTCTCTTTTCTTGCACTGCTGACATTTTCTGTCTACAGAAATGTTATTTTTCGAACGAGTCGTTCATCGTTCAACACGTGAGACATGTAGTTGACTATAGTGACAAAAGGTAATTGAGGGCAAGCAGTAGGTTGAAAGATGAATCTTTCATTTTGTTTTGTAAATCTTTTAAATAAAGCTATCATAGTGTTCAATGGGATACATTCAAGTAAAATAAGAAATGGGCATATTTAAAAGTCTTTAATGTTTGAATAGGGGGACTAGAAATATAATTTTACCTTGTTGAGATAAGGACTGTCCCTTCATTGATCGAAATCATGTAATGATTCATGAGTAATTTGAGCCCCCGAAAAGCACAACGCGATTAAGAGTTCCTGCATGATTGCGTAACGTGAATTTCGAGTACGATCAAGTTACCTCGCGAGAGCGGTAATCATATTGCTGCTCAGTTAATGCTATTATCGCCGCATTTGAGGGGCTGAGGCGAGGTGACCGACCCCCTTACAAAACTCTCTCTGCGTGTACTAAAAGCGCTCGAATTGGATATGACGTGGGTATATACTGCGGGTTCTTGCCTCTAATGCATGTGTACTAGTTACGTGGGAACTGCGTTCGATCGATTCCACTTCAAGTCCACTGCATCCGATAGCTTCGATTTCACTAGAAAACATCATATTTTCTATTCCACTCCATTTAAATTCATGTTTAATGACAAAAATCTCTTAAACTAAGCCCAGTTATGGAAACCGTTTAATAACTTTATAAAAACTTAATTCTGAAGAAATCAATTTTCATTGGCCACTTTTCTTTTGAAATTAGAATTTACATTTTTTAGATTCCCATATGAATCAGAGAATGTTATTTAGGGTCGAGGGAATTGGTTTTGCTGTCGCGGAGGAATGTCTATCCTGTCGAAGTATTCCAAATCGTGCCAAGAAATCCGTCGTGAAGCGCCAATAGTCGTCCCCTTGCGGACGAGGGCTCGCGCGCTAATCCCAGTTCGTCTCGAATTGACAGTGGAGAGAGAAACTAGAGGGGTAAAGACGAAGGCAGATAGATAGATGGAGAGGGAGAATAGAGGTCTGACCGCATCTTCAAGCCGCTTCGGACAGCCAGATATAAATTAAATTAATTTGATGGAGGCGGAATTCTATTCTAGCGCATATTTGCCCTACCTCTACCATGTCGTATTTACCGACACACCGGTTTGATTAAATTTTGTTCCTGCTGTACGGATTTCACATTACACATACGTTCATATTATGCGCTAGCATTTATTTTAATTACATGACAAATGCAATTTTTCCACGCATTAGAAATTCTGTATTCTTTTTAAATCTTCAATTACAGAAAATCACTGATTATAACAATCCCTCCCATGACGGGGGACAAATTAATTTTGAGAAGAACTCTAAAGACAATGTTCGTTTAGAGTACGTGTCCCGGACGTCTGAAGTCTGTAGAATCGTCATTTCGAAAGCCAGCTTCCAACATCCCTCGCAATTCGTCTACCCAACCGACCAACCCTGAGCGTCTCTACCGAAGTTTAATTAGACGGAAGGGAAGCATACATCATGGTCGACTCTGTGCCAACCAGCCACTTTCCTCGACCTTCTCATAAAGTTATCATTGATATTCTCCACGTATTCTTTTCATGATATTAACATAATAATAATGTTAAACACACTTTTTTTCTAATGATTTTCAGTAATTGAAATTCCAATTCCTAAAAGTGACTAATTATTATTATGTTTTAGCTTGATAAAAAGAAAAACATAAAATTTACGTTCAGACTGTGTATATTGTAAAAAAGTGCAAATTCATTTCTGTGCAATAACAATTATCCAGCTGGCTAGAGTTCTTGGCAAGTAATAAACTAAACCTGGGAGGAGAGAAGAAAGATTGAAGATGGAGTCGACATATATAATCCATTTTAATTTACTCAGGAGATATATCCGTCTAGCTTGCAGTTTCCGCCGACTTGCTTCAGACTCTTTCTTCTCTTCTTTCCTTTTTTCCATTTTCTATCTCTCGAATTCAAGACACCACATCGTAGTCTTCTTGTATCAATTGAATCCTTCTACGAAATTACATTTGCTAGCTATATACTTTATGCTACTTTCGTATTACCATCTATCGAATGTGCAGATAAAACTGTTTTATGAACAGACAAAAATTAA
This sequence comes from Leptopilina heterotoma, assembly GCF_015476425.1. Classification (NCBI taxonomy): domain Eukaryota; kingdom Metazoa; phylum Arthropoda; class Insecta; order Hymenoptera; family Figitidae; genus Leptopilina; species Leptopilina heterotoma. The sequence goes on from NW_025111054.1 coordinate 1,675,286, forward strand.
ATTTGAATTTTGGCTCAAAAAGTTTGATTTCAAATTGATTTTCAATTACTAAATATGAAAAATGTCAACTAAAAAAATATCTGGAAAAATCTGGTATTTTTGAGAATATTCACGTTCCCGTATAGATTTGGGAAAAGTAGTTGAGAATCTCTGTTGATCATGACCGCAACACTGAAACAGTCCTGGTACGGATATCTTAAACAATTTGCATAGGCAATCATAGTGGCAGTTTTTTCGATCATAAAGGGGCTTCCTCAGTATACCGTCGCTCTTGAAACAGTGCGGAGAACGTTTTATGTCGCCATAACCATAGCGCGGCATGGCCCACTTAGATCTGCTATCTCACCATCAACGGGAAGAAGAATCGACTGACATATATTGTCCTTGCGGAATACTTTTCTCGATAAACGAAATCCACATTTACGGAAAGAGTTTGTCGACCTTGAATCATCAAGGTCGTGTGCATTGGTAGGACAGTTTTATCTGTTGCCAGTGGCCGACATAAAGAAAATATTAAAGAAGAAAAACAGTTCAAACATGTCTGAACGACAATTCTTATTCTACTGGCACTTTGCCCCGGAAGGCGACACGACACGCCCGTTGTCACCCTATCGGCTCTAAAGGACGTTGAGGAGACGTTTGCATACATCGACCGGCACTTTTCCGCACGAACAAATTCTCGAGGGCAACTGCCATCGTTCGGAAAAGTCAATGGCTGCACTTCTTTCTTTCAGTAGACTTTTTTTACAGTTCTCGTATTCTTTGAGACTGGAAATTTTATTCCAATGGGATAATTTATAAAAATGCTTGATTTTCATATATTTGAGGAGAGAATTATTCTTTTCTTGGTCAGGTCAATTAACTCATAAGCAAACATTGAAATTAATTTGAGGATTTTTTCTAAAAGACAATATCAATGAAGGGGAAAAGTACTATTTGTTCTGTGGTCAAAGGCAGAAACTCTGTTTCTTTCATTTTTTGTCCGACAAGGAAACGCTTCAGAGGTGATGGAGGGGTCAAGCCAGACGACGTAATTTCCTCTCCTGGGGCTCGCTAGCCGGCTCGAAGCGGCATTTCTCTGTTCTCTCACTCTTGTTCGTCCCTTTTCTCTTCGTCGACAACCTCGAACTTCCAACCTTCAACCTCTGCTAGTCGCCCCTGGGCACGGGAACCCATCACACACACACAACACTGGCGCCGCCTCGCGCTCACATTTGAATATAATACGCTTGGCCCCATACACTGTTCTTTCTCACTCATTTGCTCATCCTCCATTCGCTCTTTCGCTTCTGGCTAGCCAAGAACGAAGACCCGAGCGAACTGTAATTATGTTGATGCGCGTCTCATTGTGCGCAAACCACTGAATGGCCGAAAAACCTCCTACGCTTACAAAATGAAGTCACCCATTTTTGTTTCAACACATTTTTTTTATCTTCAGCTTTAAGAGAAAAGTACTCTTTTCAACCTTAACCTGACATTTTTTTTCTCTTATCTAGTTCACTGGAAAAAAATTACTTTTTCCAAGACCCTTTTAGTCCGGAAAATTTATAGCTGGAATAAGAAAAAAAAGAATGATTCGAGAAAGTCGTCAATAGTGTTCTTCGCGATTGAAAACGAGGGTAGACAATTGCAAAAAGTACACCACTATCTAACGACACCGCTTCTTGAAATTATCCTGGTACCCCTATCTTTTCGCGAACGAGAAGCGCGAGCCTCGGATTAGACTGTCGCCCTCGCGAGACAGCTTAAGCTCCCATTTTTGCGAAATTTATCGCCTTTAATCCCTCAACCCTGCGGCAATGGCCGTTACCCTGTATCCTTCTCTCGCCTCTTCTTTTACTTGCTTGTCGATATGATAAAAAGAAAAAGAACCAACGTCAAGTTTTCATCGCCCAATGCAATTTTCACCATTTTTTTAATCGGAATTTTTCCAACCAGAAGCCTTCTTTTTTTTGTCAGAATTTATTTTTTTGGAATAAGTCTCTTCAAAGGGATTTTTTTGAAGCTTTCACTTTTTCTTGCTCATCGCCGCCCCGTCACTCACCCACTATTCATTTTCCCTTCTCGTTGAATAATCCTCGCTGGATTTAAAACATTCGTATCTTGAATATGCATTCGCAGCTTTAAATCGCGACCTGTTTAACTGGGTTTGCTGGAGGGGAGGAAAAGGCGAAGAGATCAGTCGAGTATTAACTTGGCTACTCTTTATCCTTACTGGTCCTCCACTTGTCATTTAGATATAAGCCCATGTGTGCCCCCCGAGATATTGACTTTAATTTCCTACTACGCGCAATGCCAAACCCTTCCATTTATTTCGAAAAATATTATTGAAAATCACTTCTTCAACGTGGCATTAATTAACTTTTTAATGCTTAAAGTTTAATAATTTATCTGGTGCTGTGTTTGCAGTATCATATCACAAAGCAGTGAACCCGACGTATCGATTGCATCATCGTTACTCCATCTCGGCCTGTTTGGTCACAGGTTCGAGTCACCCCTGCAAAATAAAGCGTGGAAGCTTGGTCCCTCCAAGTTGGTGCCACTTCACCAACCTTGATGTATCCCATGGTGCCATTACCAAATCTCCCAGCGACCACTGTGAAAGTGCTTAATGTATTGTGAATAATATAATCCGCGAGTCACTCCTGCCTTCCCCTCTGTGTTACATGTTACGAATGTGAGGCGCATCAAGTATTGATGCCACTTGGTTGACTGTCCAAAATACTTAAAAGGTGACTGTATACCGCAATTTACCAACAGCCTGAGTATTGAAACTGATGCACCACTGACGTCAAAATTCATGGGTGGCATTCAATTTTCAGATACTGTACAATAATACAAATATATTATTGCTTTGCGCACTCTCTTTCACACACTGAAATGTGGAGCATTGACATCTCCCTCCTTTGTATCCCTACAGATGTCTACTAAGAATTTAGAGCCTTACGAGAAATCGCGACAACGCACCTTTAATGGGTTTGATGTTCGCGGAATGATCATCAACGTCGCGGTTGACTCTTAAGGACTAATAGCCGCCTAGTGGTCTTGGATCTTTTTGATCCCGATCTCTATTTACGAATAGTAACAAGAAAATAATTCAGTTTCTTTTGCCTTCATGTTTCCGACAAGTGTGATTTTAAGTCCATTTTCTCCTTGGAAGGTATGTTCGAAAATTCTTGAAGAAATATGTTTTGCGCTCAGTAATGCTGTAAGTCAGAGTAATTGAAAAATATATATTTCGTTTCTTTTAAATCAATTCTTTTAAGCAATAAAATTATCCTGTAAAAAATAGAAGGAGGAGAAATAATTTCTAGTCCCTCCGAGATGGAAATATCTGAAAACATGACGCCAGCAACTTAAAGCTGTCCACGAATGCAAATTCATGCCGCCCTCTGATCCCCTATTTCAGCACTAGACTCTATATCAATGAGGTGCTATACGACTGTGTTAGCATGCACTTCCTATTTCCTATGTTGCTTTTGCATACGATTCCAAGGGGTCGACCTGTTTACTAATGAAGCAATTCTCCACTGTTCCTTTCAGAAGGGTTTAACCTTCTTTTTTTCATTGAACTTGCAATATACTTTCTGCATAAAGTAAAAATTATCCGCTGCTTTCGAAGCAGATTTTAAGAATTAATCCCAAAGTAGAAACGTAACATTAAACGACCCTTTACGAACTGAGAATCGATACATGTGCGTTGGATGAGATGATCAAAGACAAATATAATTTATTAATGTATAGGTTGCGTAGTGGCAGGATTACTTGACCGTCGAATCTCCGGTGAGCATTTAATAGTCTCCTGAGGGTTAGGATTCCCAGTAAACAGTGATACCACCTTCGAGAAAGCATTCTCACACAAACACACAACTCCGATCGATCGCCGGAGGCGAGACTAAAACACGGATCAGTTTGCTGAATAAATATTTTATGCTCGTCCTGTTAAATGTTTGAAATCGAGTGTCATCCCTCGGGTCATGGCTTTCTAAACCGTTATTTATATTTCACGCAACTGTCCGACATCTTATTTTATATTAAACTTGGGATTGAAATTATTTCTTTAGCTTTTTTGGATATTGCTATGTACTTTCAAAAAAATATCATTTTTGTTTTGAATTTTATTTATCATTGAACTCAAAATTATCTTTGTACAATTCTCATTTTGATAAGCAGTACAAATATCTCGTTCTTTTTGAAATGTTCAAATATAGCTTTCAGTAGACCGTATAATGTTTGGACTTATCAAAACTATAGAAGAGTGTATACTTTATATGGCTACTGTGAAGGCAAGTGAACTGATAATGAGAAAATTATAAATACTGCAAATCTTCGAGGAAAGAAAAGAACGAGCTCATGAATATTTCTTCAAATAATTAAACCATTATTCAATAAACTTCATATTGATATTTTTTAAATTACAGAAACAATCAATCAGACGGAAAATCGTAAAAGTATTTAACAAATCTAGCATTATTAAAATTATCGTACGATATTCAAATTGAAAGAAAACTGGAATTAAAATAGCTTTTAGTTATTATTAACTGAATCCAGCATTGCAAATAGACATATAATCGCTTGTAGCGTCATAATTGGTATACCTTGCTTTGGTCTGCATACTATCATTTGCTTATGGGTCAGGAAATTAAAAAATCGTCATTCATTAAATTTATCTGCTTTAAAGCGTCCATAACAAGTCCAACTGCTATAGAAAGCAGCAGCTTATGACGATTGTTTTTAAATATAAAATTCCTTTTACGATAGTAAATACTTTGGACTATGTAATTAGACTCACTTAAACATAACAGAAAACTTTGGTGCAAATTTAAAATAACGTGATTGCACGCGTAGAAACAGTTGGTTAACTTACCGTTCAATAATAGTTTAATAAACATGTAAAATTAATCAGTAAAAAGTTAATTTATCATTGAACAAACATTCGAATTCAAATTTAAAGAGTTGATATAATGAATCTTTAATAAATATTATGCCCTACTACTGTTTTAGCATAGTTTGTTATAATAAACCAAATTGATTCAGGAAATATTAATTAATTTAAAATACGCATATTAGATCAAGTATAATTGAGGATACACCTACAATTAATTAAAAATCTATAGTAATAATAGATTAGTAAAAGACACGTATACGCTACGTACACTGATGTATGAACATAAATTATGAAATTGTCGACATCTGTGACTCGCCGAGCGAAAGCCGCGCCGTATGCTCACGATGTCATTAGTTTTTTCCGAGCATCGTGCCCTCCTCCTCCTCCTCTTTTCTTTTTCTTCGCTTGCTCGTCCTGGATGACTTACGAGAGAAAAGAGGTGGAAGAGTTTAAGAGCATAAGTGGCGTGAGTGCGATTTTTGCGGTACTTACCGCCCGTCAGTTAGGTACATGGTCGTGATTGGTCGGCTAACGAAGCGAGAAGGCGAACATACCTTGCCGATTCGACACGCGTGTCGCATCTTCGATAGTATAGTGTTCGGATATCGGATCATGTGGCCGCTCTCAATCGCCATTACCGACGATTAGAGGCGATCCTCGTCACGCTGTCGGGAATACCTCGCCTCTGGCTTCCTTATACCATTAACTTTTGCGATAAATTTCTTTTTCCATATATTTTAACTTTTTTCCAAATGTAATTCTCAACTTTGCTTCTGAACCCGTCTGTTACCACTTCGTGGAATACATTAATATAATACTATCATCACTCCTTTCTCCTTATGATATTGTTTCACCTTTTTCAAATGACCAACAAATTGCAATGACATGATCTGAAATTGTATTCGATATTTAGATATTCGGTAAAAAGAAATTTGTGGATTAGTGTCTACTCATAGCGTAGACACTAATCCACAAATTTCTTTTTACGGTTAAGGTGGGAAGGACTTGAGAATTCCATTTTGGTCTCGTACAGTTGCAGTCGCAGTCGCCAAAAGCGGTTCATGTCCTTGAGAAACGATACTCGGGTGACTTGGTTCACTTCAGTGTTGGCAGACCAACCCAAAAGACACTTGAATTGCGAAAAGAGAGCATCCCCCAGCCCTGTATCTCCCTTGCTCCATTGCTTTTCCCTTTCAGGCTCTTTCACGAAGAAGACCCGACTATCCTTTAATTCAGGCTGACAGGTGAACCCCGACTCTCCTCCCCGCAGCTATCCCTCGGGGTAAGATAGATCCGTTCCCGGGATTTCCTACGGGATCCACCGGATCTTATATCACGAGCGACCATCTCTATATAAGCAATCCCACCCACTATGAAAACCTCCCAGTGCACCGAGTGCGAATGTAATGGACGTCCGACCTTCTTCTTCTTACTTTACCGCATTCTCGGAAAAAAAGACACTCAAAAATAAAAGTTCTTTTTTTTTATTGTCAATTATAATATAGGGCCCCAAGTTGGACAATTCGATTAGAATTTTTAAATAGCAGCACTTTGTTATTGTTAGTACAGACCAAATTTTTAAAGGCACATTTGAATGAAAAAGGCCGTTTGTTTTTATTCTTCATGATAAAATAACAAAAATTTGCGAAAATATCTCAAGCCAAATAGAATTTTTGAAAATTTTCTCTCCATAAGCAGATGTGCACTCTTTTTGTTATTGAAAAAGGGTTCCTATTTTTATACACGTATGTAATGCTTATATTTCGTTTTTCTGATGTGAAGATTCTTCTGGCGAATATTTGTTTTTATTCTTTTCTTTTCCAACCACCAACAACGCCGCGAGGCGGCAGAATTCGCAAAAAAGAAATAGCCCTAACCTTGTTAAACGGGTTTGACGCGCAAATCGGAATGTAGATGGCGTTGTCGAAGGGCGCCAATGGTTAGTTTTCGGAGATCCTCAAGGCGTTGATGAGTTTGTGACGATCCTTAAATGTTTTCTATGGCAATGCTTTTATTCTCACAACGAACGTGACTGGAATGTCGCTGGGTCCTATCACTGCACCACAGTGTTGTAAAAAATTAAGTCTTTTTTGTTTTACATCTCTCGTAGATTAAATATTTAACACACAACTATAAATTTCAACATTGGTTTTTTTCAATACTTGCATTAATGAACTGAGCCTAGAAGATGATTTTTAGTTAATAATATTTAAGGCTGTTGAAGCCTTAAATATTATTAACTAAAAATCATCTTCTAGGCTCAGTGATATTTAAAAAAATGCACAGAAATCTGAACTTTTTGCAAAAATACTTTAAAAACTCTTTACGAATATGCCATTAAGTCGTTGCATTTTTAAGAGGAATAATCGTGGATGTCATTTCACTAAAGTTACTGGCAACTTTTTTCAGAATATATCCCATTCGGGAGAGAAAGTACTCGTATTGCTGCGTAACTATGCAAGTAAGTACTATGTCTCGCGCCTTTAAAAACCTCGTAAAAAGTATTCATTGATGTAGGGGCGTTACGAGTTCAAGACTACCATTTTCAGACCACCCCATTCGATAGATATAGATAGACATTCATAGCTCAATGTTTTTTCCCTGTGAAGGCACATCAGTTCTTTCATTTAAACTTGAATAACACATGTCAAACAACATATCTGATCCTACTTTTTTTGATCAAGCAATAACTCTAATTAGATTTTTCTACCTACTTTTAATCATAACGATTAATTGAAATTAAAAAAGTATCAATGACGGCAAGACCACACTGACAAAACATCAGTTGAAATTCAGATAGAGTATGCAAGACAACAGCAATGTGAATGAACAAAATTTTTACAAACAAAGTATTTATATTGAATTTCCTCAGAATTTTTCAATGAAAAGAATTTATATTTTTGCTCCTTGCAACAAAATATTAATGGAATTTTTTAAAAGTAGATGTCAGTTTATAACAAATTTATTGAATAAAAGACATAAATTTTAAGGGAATAGCAGGTCAGAGAGGATTTTTTTGGCAAGTTTTGATTTTTAACGATAAATTCGTATTGAAAATCTAAAAATTTAATAACTTTACCGACTTAACAAATTAAATTGAGTATTAATAATGACTTTTCTCTCATTCAAATTTGGAGAACAGTCGACTTGAAGCTTTGCAGTAACTGCCAACGCAATGTTTAAAGAATATCTAATACAGGGTTGCCACAAGTCAGGGAAATCAGGGAAATTAGAATTGGTCAGGGAAATCAGGGAAAAGTCAGGGATTTTTATTAAAAGTACTAAAAAAAATTTAATTTTTAGAATTTATAAAAAAATTCTGAATTTTGGTGTCTTCACCTTCAATTTTTTATATTTCTGACAATAATTTATTTTTAAATAACTTTATTCTTCAAGAACTATCAATTTAATCAATAATTTTACTTAAAAATTTTCAAAATTAATTGGATTTCAAAAGAGTTGCGTTTAAAATCTGCATAAATAGATGAACTTCAAAGGCTTCAATATAAAATTTTAGAAAATTTCCATTTTTAATGAATTTTAATAGAAATTTTAAGAACAACTGATTACAGAAATTCAATTATTTTCAAAAGTTATATGCTTCTTCGCACATATTATCAATTATGTTCAAAAATTTATAAAAATTCTCGTCCAAATTTCAAATATTTTTATAAATAATAAAATTCCTCTCCAAAATTCAATTATTTTCAAAAAATTTAATAAAATTCTTGGCAAAATTTCAATTATTTTCAAAAATTTCCCTCATTTCAATTATTTTTAATATCTACTATTTTAATAAAATTTTTCAAAAGAATTCAATTATTTAAACGAAATTTTAATAAAAATTACACAGGAGTTCAATTACTTGCCAATTTTTTATAAATTTCCTCGCACCAATTCAATTATTTTAAATTTTTTAATGAAGTTTCTCGAAAGAATTCAAATATATTCAGAGAATTGAACAAAATAGTTCTGAGAAATTCAATTATTTCGAAAAATTTAAATAAAATTCTGTTAGAAATTCCATTATTTAAAAAAATTTTTACAAAATTCTTTACAAGATTTAGTTAATAAAATTGCAATTTTAATAAAATTTTCCTATTCAATTCAATTATTTTCAATACAATTCTTCTTGAGAATTCAATTATTTTCACAAATAGCACATTTTTTATGGGAATTCAATTATTTGAAAAAAATTTGAATAAAATTCTTCGCAAGAAATCAATTATTTTCATAAATAATAAAATTTTTCTCGAAAATTCAATTATTTTAAAACATATTGATAAAATGCTTTATAAATTTAAAAAATTATAATAAAATTGATCGTAGAATACAATTATTTTTGTAAAATATAACATTCTTCCTGGGGGTTTATGATTATTCTTAAAATTTTTTTAAAATTCGCCAAAAGAATTCAATTATTTTCGCAAAAAATAAAATTTTTCGAAACAATTCAATTCTTTAAGAAATTTTAATAAAATTCTTTCTAAGAATTCAATTTCTTTCAAAAATAAAACTTTTCACTGGAATTTAATTATTTTAAAAAAAAATTTGATAATATTCTTCGTCAGATTTCAATTATTTTCAATTTTTTAATCAAATTTCTTGATGGAATTTAATTATTTTCAAAATGTTTTTAAAAATTCTGTGAAATTCAATTATTTTAAAAGAATTTGATTAAAATTCTTCACAAGAAATTAATTAATATCATCATGAATAATAACATTTTTCTCCGGAATTCAATTATTTTTACAAATATAATTCTTCAGAAGAATTCAATTCTTTAAAATTTTTTTAAATAAAATTAGTTGCAAGAATTAAATTATTTTTATAAATAACAAAACTTATCGCAGAATTTCAATTATTTTTTATACAATTTTAAATAAACTGTTAGAAAATTGCATTTATTCTTAATATTTTTTTAAAATTCGACGAAAGAATTCAATTATTAAAAATTTTTTTTGTAAATTTCTTTATAAAAATTCAATGTTAAGAAATACCTATTTAATTAATTAATAAATTACACTGTGCGACAATTTTTTTTCTCGTCTGGCTCTAGTGCAAAATGATAGTATAAGTACACAGTAATTTAACCCTCCAAGGGTTTTTAAAACAGCTCAAATTTATTTTTTATAAGCTTTTGAACTTATACTCATTTTTGTGAAATTTTCTTAAAATTTTCAATCTTTAGCAATATAAATAGAAATATCAATGAAGTAATGAGTTAAATATAAATATTAAATAAATTGTAAATAAAAATGTGTATGTATAGTACTTATTTGCTTTATAGTGATTATAAAAGCTATTTTAATGAACTTTTCTGTATTTTTTTCAACAATTTTTTTCAATTTTTTTCAACCATAATGTAAATAAATAATCATATTTTAATTGTTTAATAACTTTTCCAATCAAAAAATGTTCAAAACAATTTTCTTCAACAATCTATTTTTAAAATTATATATCACAGAAGACTCAAGATTTTTCAAAAATATCAAAAATTGTAACATGAATTTTTAAATTTCATCTAAAAATATAAAATGAATTAAGTTTGCAAAATCCTTTTGGGGTTTCATTATTGCATACGTCAACTTTAATTTAGGGCTACATTCATTTTGGGAAAGAAACAATAAACCGAAAATTGTTGCACAGTGTTATTTATCTTTGTATTGAAATAATTGAATTCTCAAAAATTTTCAAATAAAAATTGATTGCAAAAATGAATTTCTCTTAAAGTTTCAAATTATATTTGAATATTAAATGCATCATAGCGTGAATTTTTAGAAATAAGTGAATTTTGAAAAGGGTTCAAGTTAAAATCTTTGAAAATTTGAATTTATAGTTAAAATATTCTTATGCTGTAAAATAATGCTTTTATCAATCTGTCATTTTAAATTTATTATAAAATGTGAAGAAATCGATTGCTCCGGAGTCGAAGACTCGGAGTGATCGATTTCTTCATGTTTTATAACAATTTTTTATAAGTTGTTAAATTTCAGTAGGTTTGCATTTGAAAATCTTAATTCCTACGGAAAAATAATAATGATTTAGTATTTATTTGAAAAAGATGTTGTTTACAAATAATTTTAATCATTTTTAGAGTGAATAACTATATTCTTCCATGTCAGGGAAAAATTCAAAATTTTGTCTGGAAATCAGAGAAAAACAAAATTAAATTTTTGTGGCTGTATTACAATTAGGTATTATAACCTGAAATGATGAAATTGTTAAATAATAATCAAGCAACTTTTCAAGTTTTTCAATTGATTTCATTATTCCAAAGCTACTTAAACGCTGATGCTGTAAATATAGAAAGAAGGAGGGAAGAAAGGAAGAAAAGGAAAGGAAGGAAAGAAAGAAAGAAAAGTATAGCAGTTCTGTATGCTTAAGACCGAAGTTTTGCGAGAAAGGAAACAGAGAGATGTGAGAGAGGGAGGATGTGGTGATGGGGTGGGAACGCGAGGATGCGTGGGTGGGGGTGCGGAGATTTATGACAGGCGTTAAGCAGTAATGAAATTGCTCGTTGCTCGTTTCTCGGGGGGTGAGAGCCGAGAGGAACTCGGGATCGGAGAACGAGAGTGGGATTCTATAGGGTGAGAGACTCGTTTTGGTAGGGGTGGGTACCGTATAACGTGTATGTACCAACAGTCACGTGGCGCAATTACCTTTACCAGCTGTGCGCCGCGGCATCCTCTCTCTCAAGATTTTAATTCGTCCTACAGCCCTGTACACGCCATTATCTCCGCTCGTAAAGATGCGAGATGTAGGTGGTTATCGCAGCCCAAGGTACGTTAAATGAGAACAGAGTTTATTATTTATGCGTTGCTTTAAGAGAAATAAAATTTAGCTAGGACAAATTTCATTTGAGAGGCTATTTCATAAAGTTCAGATGGCTAGGGTTTTGAAAAACAAAGTTAAGCGCAAAGAGATTCGTATAGCAACCTACGTATATTCGTAGCAACCTACACTTAGGTTGCTTGCCCTGAAGCATAATTTTTAGCGGCCAATTAACTTTTTCTAGAAAGAATAATTTTTTTGCACTTGGGGAAATCGAATTTCAGTGTGAGAAGAGACGTTGAATTTGGCTGGAAACGTTTTGGAGTCGACCACCCTCCGGATATCAAGAATTGTTATGAGGGCAAGAAAACGTGCCCGAGAAAGAAAAAATTCGCCGACTCAAACGAAATATGCGAACGGTACATATCCACATCCGACCACAAGCTTCCATTTCCTGTACTATAGTGTGGGGTAGACTAGGCTACTATATTTCCGGAACATTTATCCCAGTTTATTCCAAGTTTGGCAAAGTAGTCTCGTCATGCGACATAGGTTCAGTCCATTTCTGTCATACTTAAATTCAGGTCGATAAGATATATCTCACGATTTTCTCCCCTTTTCTATCCATTATATTTTTGAAGAAGAAAAAAATCTATTTTCAAATCGCAGCAATTGCAATATGTATCGTTCAATTTCCTTAATTAGTTTTTGAAGCCAAAATTACAAAGTGTTATAATTGCCATAGAAAGGGAAATCGGTGAGTGACTATATGTTATATGTGAAACCGTTCAATGCAATCATAGTGCGCCAAGTTTGTGACGGTCATGGCAAAGGGCCAATCAAATTCCGGTAGATGACGTGGAATAAATATGGTCGAGACCATTTGCAGGACACCATTTGACCTGAATCCATTTCCACTATAGTGACAGCTACAAATAATGTTTAAAATTAACATTTCAATAGTTTCCTTACTTGCCGTGTTTTAAATGGCAAAATATATTTAATAAGTATATTCTCAATTTCAGTCTGTAAATTAATGAAAGTTGTGCAATTGATAAAGTGAGAATCGGCATTATTCAGAGGATAAGTTATGGAATTACAAAAGGCTTTTATCGTCCTGACAATGAGAGTCGGATGACTCTTGATGAAAATAAGTGACGTTAAGGTCCTTTAACGGGCGTATAACGCGTTAATCCATTATTCTGACGTATCGCTACCCTTGCGATTTTAAAGCGCTTAACGTGTGACGCCTTCCCGCTTTAATTCTCTTTTTTCCGGTTTCTTTTTTTTACGAGCTCTTCTTCTTCCCCGACCAAGAAAACCGCCGGGGACCGTCGTCCTTTTCGAATCCTTACGTTCGTTAATTAAAAGCCGACCCTGAGCAGAAAAGACGAGAGGATTTGATCCTGCTGAGTACATCGTGTCGTTTTTCTCTTTATTTCAGAGCTAGTTAACTCCGTTAACACGCACCTTATTTAACGAAAGTGCTTTAATCATAACCAGATTTTTGAGCATCATCATTTTATCAGTGTTTTCATTCTGAATTTTTTTACTTACAGGGTTACCACGAAAACTTAATTTTGTGTTTCCCTGACTTTTCTCTAATTTCAAGAAAAAATTTTCACTTATTCCCTGACCCTGAAGAATATACCGATGTAGTCCAAAAATTATTAGATACTTAAAGAAATGTTCTATTACATTTATTTACAAATTTCTTCAAAAGTTAAATTATTCGAAAACATCAATAACATCTTTTTTAAATAAATACTTAATCATTATTATTTTTCCACAAAAATTAAGATTTTTAAATCCAAACATTCTAAAATTAAACAACTTATAAAAAATTGTTATAAAATGACAGAGTGATAAAATCATTATTTTATTTTATAAGAATATTGCAACTATAAATTCAAATTTTCAAAGATTTTAATTTGAACCCCTTTCAAAATTCACATATTTATAAAAATTCACGCAATGATGCTTTTAATATTTAACTATAACTTAAAATTTTAAGTGAAATTCATTTTTAATCAATTTTTATTAGAAAATTTTTAGAGAATTCTGTCATTTAAATATAAAGATAAATAATTTATTAAATAACTGAATATTTCTTAAAATTGAATTTTTATAAAGAAATTTACAAAAAAATTTTAAAATAATTGAATTCTTTCGTCGAATTTTAAAAAAATTTTAAGAATAAATGCAATTTTCTATCAGTTTATTTAAAATTGGATTAAAAATAATTGAAATTCTGCGATAAGTTTTGTTATTTATAAAAATAATTTAATTCTTGCAACGAATTTTATTAAAAAATGTTTAAAGAATTGAATTTCTGTTAAGAATTTTATTTGTGAAAATAATTGAATTCCGAAGAAAAATATTATTATTTATGATATTAATTAATTTCTTGTGAAGAATTATAATCAAATTTTTTTAAATAATTGAATTTCACAGAATTTTTTAAAACATTCTGAAAATAATTAAATTTCATCAAGAAATTTGATTTTAAAAAATTCAAAATAATTGAAGTCTAGCGAAGAATATTATCAAATTTTTTTTTTTAAATAATTAAATTCCTGTGAAAAGTTTTAATCTTGAAAGAAATTGAATTGTTAGAAAGAATTTTATTAAAATTTTTTAAATAATTGAATTGCTCCGAAGAATTTTATTTTTTACGAAAATAATTGAATTCTTTTGGCGAATTTAAAAAAAAATTAAGAATAAATGCAATTTTCTGTCATTTTATTTAAAATTGTATAAAAAATAATTGAAATTCTGTCATAAGTTTTGTTAGTCATAAAAGTAATTTAATTCAACGAATTTTATTCACTTGCAACGAATTTTATTAAAAATTTTTTAAAATATTTAATTCCTGTAAAGAATTTTATTTGTAAAAATAATAATTGAATTCCCGAGAAAAATATTATTATTTATAAAAATAATTGATATTTGAAGAGAATTTTTATAAATTTTTTAACATAATTGAATTTCTCAGAATTTTTTAAAACTTTTTTTGAAATAATTAAATTCCATTGAGAAATTTCATTAAAAAATTGAAAATAATTGTATTCTATGATCAATTTTATTATAATTTTTCAAATTTTTTAAGCATTTTATCAAAATTTTTTTAAATAATTGAATTCTGGAAGAAAAATTTTATTGTTTATGAAAATAATAGATTTCTTGCGAAGATTTTAATTCAAAACTTTTTCAAATAATTGAATTCCCATAAAAAAAATGTATTATTTGTAAAAATAATTGAATTTTTAAGAAGAATTGTATTGAAAATAATTGAATTGACTAGGGAAATTTTATTAAAATTACAATTTTGTTTACTAAATCTTGTAAAGAATTTTGTCAAAAATTTTTTAAATAATAGAATTTTTAAAAGAATTTTATTTAAATTTTTCGAAATAATTGAATTTCTCAGAACTTTTTTTTTCAATTCTCTGAATATATTTGAATTCTTTCGATAAACTTCATTAAAAAAATTAAAAATAATTGAATTGGCTCGAAGAAATTTATATAAAATTGCGAAGTAATTGAATTCCAGTGAAATTTTTATTAAAATTTTGTTTAAATAATTCAATTCTTTTGGAAATTTTTATTAAAATAGTAGATATTAAAAATAATTGAAATGAGGGAAATTTTTGAAAATAATTGAAATTTTGTCAAGAATTTTATTATAATTTTTTGAAAATAATTGAATTTCGGAGAAGAATTTTATTATTTATAAAAATAATTGAAATTTTGACGAGAATTTTTATAAATTTTTGAACATAATTGAATTTATGCGATGAAGTATATCACTTTTAAAGATAATTGAATTTCTGTAATCAGTTGTTGTTCTTAAAATTTCTATTTAAATTTATTAAAAATTGAAATTTTCTATAATTTCATATTGAAGCCTTTGAAGTTCATCTATTTATGCAGATTTTAAACAGAACTCTTTTGAAATCCTATCAATTTTGAAATTTTTAAGTAAAATTGTTTATTAAATAATATATAAGTATTAATTTTATGATAGTTCTTGAAGAATTAAGTTATTTAAAAAGAAATTATTGTCGAAAATAGAAAAAATTGAAGGTTTTGTATTTATTTATTTATTTACCATTATAAACGGGACATGCCCTTTCGTACAAAAGTACTTAAAAGAATAAAATTACAATAGTATAAAAGTTTTTTATAACTAACATCTAGGCTGGCTCTACAAGTCTACATTATTAAAATTCTTTTTAATTTCATAGTTTATGAGACAAACAGAAAAGACAAAAATTCAGAATTTTCTTATAAATTCTACAAATTAAATTTTTTCCAGCACTTTTAATAAAAATCCCTGACTTGTGGCAACACTGTACTTTCTTTAAGTCGCAAAAAATTCGACTACAAAGATAAATATCATCAATAAGAAAGGTGTACCTAGAAGAAGATTGTCGAGGTGCTAACGTAAAAGTCAGTGACAATTCTACATGCCTTCTATTTTGGAATGAATCATGCGGTCACAGGAGCTTTCGGTTGTCCGATGGCTTTGGGGTTGATGAAACGATCTCGAAGCAGTGGATACTTCTGTCAAGAAAACTTTTAGAACGAGGATGATGCAAAACCCTCATTCCTTAACGAGATGAAGATCCTACAGTTTATTTATATATATATACACACACAGCGACAATAAAAATTTGAGAATCTCTTATTAGAGCTGAAACGTATAGATAATATCTACAATAAGAATGTATCCAGATCTTTTTGAGAAATGAAATTCTTCTTTTAGAGACATGTATTATTTTGTGATGCTAACAGATGGCAAGTCTGATGGAGCGTTGACGGGGTTACGAATCCACTCGTTACCGGTTCCCAAGTCGTCCGAGAGTCAAGATAAAAATCGGAGATTTCTGTCGTACACGCAAACAAGAGTCTCTCTCGAACAGTGTTTTTTCTTCTCTTTTATTTTTCTTTTTTTTCCCTATCACATTTCTCTGTCCCGATCCTTCTCCGGTTCCAGCGCGCGAGAGATCTGAGCTCGTAGGGAAGAGAGGGTTCCTGATATTTATAGCACATCGATCGGGTTAGGATATCTCCTTGACGATGTCGGACCAGCATCCTCGCACCTTTTCTTTTTCTTTCGAGATATACGTCCTTTCACGATTTACCGATCCCTCGACTCGTTTAGGAACGCTCTCTGCACGCTGACATAAAGAGCTGCGCATTGCTTTTTCGTGACCATATATTTCAGGTTATTCCTGCACTTGGAAACATCAACGTTTCAATCCTCTTTCATGTCCCAAAAACTTCTTACTCCTTACACCTGTTCTCACAATTTAGGTACTAATTGTTCTCTAATTCTGTTTTCTCTACAAAAATCCATTATACTTTTGAGGTAACACTTTTTTCAATTATTTCTTCCATTTTATCATTACTATATATAAATAAAGGAACTTTCTAGTTTAAGTTACAGCATCTTCTACGCTTTTCTTAGTATGTCCAATTTTCAAAGGCTCATTGATACAGAGAAACCATTAAATTTCTTTTTATTTTTCTGAAAATGGATGGAAGCAAAACTTTATTCCCGTAATCGGCGTTACTTGGAAGCAAATAAATTATTGTTGTCGAGCCTGGGACATAAACGTCAAATATTGTTGTTCATGGGTCTGATCTACCTTTAGTCTGTAAGGTAGATCAGCGCCTTGAAACTAACATTCACCACATATCTAACTAGGAAATCTATCTCTATAAGAATCTCGATTCAATCGCTTTCCAAATAATCGTCATTCTTTTCTTGGGTTGAGTATAAAAGGCGATTGTTTGTTTTGAATCCTGAGGAGAAATAAATTCTTCGTCTTTATTGAAGCTGCTAAGAGAATAAGTGACAAATTATGTCTAGAAAATTTTCACAAAAACAATTTTTTTTTTTCTGAAAAAACAAAATAAGTGATAGATGAAAATATTGACTAATTAAAAAAGGAATTTTAACATATATATACTGACACTGAAAAAAAGACGCGTCAAGATATAGACTTGATCTCTTCCCAGAATTGACCGGTCCCGAATATAGCTGATTCTGAAGCTTCAACCAAAATAATAGGATACCATTATACATCAGAAAATATATTCGAATTCTTATTTATTCATGGGATACCCCTCATTCCCCTGTGACTCTTGGTAACTTCTGCGCTCGATTTCTCTTCTGCCTCTGTTGCTTCTTCCTTCTTTTTTTTCTCTTCTTTTGTCCAGTCTATCCTTCTTCTTGAATTGTTTTCTTTTATCTCGTCTGCTCTCTTTTCTATAAATCTTCCAGGCGTCTCGTAATTGTCGCCGATTCACCTTGCGAGGAAGATTCGATAGAAAGGGGGAGGGGGAGTGATGCCAATGTGAACGACAAGTACTTTTCGAAATCTACCATCGATCTTTGTGCCCCGTGCCTGTCAATGCGACGCGACGTTCTCGTCGTCGGCGATCCAGATAATATATATGTAGACAGTTCTGTCCATCGATTCGAAATCAACCTTATCGATGCTCCGCCTGTCTTTACTCTGTGAAATCTGGAAGAATAAGGATTTTAAATCTCCAGATATCTTACTCTACTATTCAAACACTGAAAATTATTTCCTCTAAAGTGGGATAAAAAGGGTTAATCATATTTCAATTAATGAGCTATTCTTTGAAAAGAAGAGTATATTTTGTTTGAGCCTTATTTTTAGGACAATATACAGGGTTGAAACAACTCAGGGAATTCAGGGAAAAGTCAGGGAAAATAGAATTGGTCAGGGAAATCAGGAGAAAGTCAGGGATTTTTATTAAAAGTACTGGAAAAAATTTAATTTTTAGAATTTATAAGAAAATTCTGAATTTTGGTGTCTTTTTTGTTTGCCTCACAAACTATGAAATTGACAAGAATTCTAATACAAAACTTTCAATTTTTTCTGTTAATGACAATAATTTCTTTTTAAATAACTTAATTCTTCTTTAAACTATCATAAAATTATTACTTAGAAATTATTTAATGAATAATTTTACTTAAAAATTTTCAAAATTAATTGAATTTCAAAAGAACTGCGTTTAAAATCTGCATAAATAGTTAAACTTCAAAGGCTTCAATATGAAATTTTAGAAAATTTCAATTTTTAATGAATTTAAATATAAATTTTACGAACGACTGATTACAGAAATTCAATTATTTTCAAAAGTGATAAACTTCTTCGCATGTATTCAATTATGTTGAAAAATTTATAAAAATTCTCGTCAAAATTTCAATTATATTCAAAAATTTTTCTCATTTCAATTGTTTTTAATATCTACTATTTTTATAAAATTTTCTAAATGAATTCAATTATTTAAACAAAATTTTAATAAAAATTACACAGGAATTCAATTACTTACCAATTTTTTATAAATTTCTTCGCACCAATTCAATTATTTTTAATTTTTTAATAAAATTTCTCGAAAGAATTCAAATATATTCAGAGAATTGAAAAAAAATAGTTCTGAGAAATTCAATTATTTCAAAAAATTTAAATAAAATTCTTTGAAATATTTTATTATTTAAAAAAATTATGGCAAAATTCTTTACAAGATTTAGTTAATAAAATTGCTATTTTAATGAAATTTTCCTATTCAATTCAATTTTTTTCACAAATAATACATTTTTTTATGGGAATTCAATTAATTGAAAAAAATTTGAAAAAAATTCTTCACAAGAAATCAATTATTTTAATAAATAATAAAATTTTTATCGAGAATTCAATTATTTTAAAGATTTTAATTAAATTCTTCCAGGAATTCAATTTTTTTCAAAAATAAAACTTTTCACAGGAATTCAATTATTTAAAAAAATATTTGATAAAACTCTTCGTCAGATTTCAATTATTTTTAATTTTTTAATGAAATTTCTCGAAGGAATTTAATTATTTTCAAAATGTTATAAAAAATTTTGAGATATTCAATTATTTAAAAAAATTTGAATAAAATTCTTCACAAGAATTCAATTCTTTTCAAAAATAAAACTATTTACAGGAACTTAATTAGTTAAAAAAAGAATTAATAAAATTCTTTGTCAGATTTGAATTATTTTCAATTTTTTAATGAAATGTCTCGATAAAATTGTAATATTTTTAAAAAGTTTTATAAAATTCTGAGAAATTCAATTATTTAAAAAATTTTGAATAAAATTTTTCACAAGAAATTCAATTATTTTCATAAATAATAAAATTTTACTCAAGAGTACAATTATTTCAAAAATTTTGATAAAATGCTTTATAAATTTAAAAAATATAATAAAATTTACTGTAGAATACAATTATTTTCGTAACATTCTTTCTAGGAATTACAATTACTGTCAAAAATGTTTGTAAAAATCTTCGAAACAATTCAATTATTTTCGTAAAAAATAATATTCTTTGAAGCAATTCAATTATTTAAAAAATTTTAATAAAATTCTTCTCAAAACTTCAATTCTTTATAAAAATAAAATTTTGCAGGAATTTAATTTAAAAAAAAATTAATAAAATTCTTTGTCAGATTTTAATTATTTTCAATTTTTTAACAAAAAATTTTTTACAGGAATTCAATTATTTAAAAAAAAATTAATAAAATTCTTCGTCAGATTTCAATTATTTTCAATTTTTTAATAAAATGTCTCGATGGAATTTTATTATTTTCAAAAAGTTTTATAAAATTCTGAGAAATCCAATTATTGAAAAAAATTTTAATAACATTCTTCACAAGAAATTAATTATTTTCATAAATAATAATATTTTTCTCCGGAATTCAATTATTTTCACAAATAAAATTCTTCACAAGAATTCAATTCTTTAAAATTTTTTAATATAATTCGTTGTAAGAATTAAATTACTTTTATAAATAACATTTTGTAAAATTAAATTTTAAACAAATAAACTTGTAAATTTTCAAAGAACTTTTTCAAAAATTATTAAAAATAATGGATTTATAGAAGAATTTTAGTTAAAACACGAAAAAAAAATTTAATTTTTGAAAATCTACAAAATTATTGCAGAAATTCAATTATTTTCAAAAGTAATATTCTTCACAAAAATTAAATATTGTTCAAAAATAATAAAATTCTTTTTAGGAATTCAATTATTTTTACAAATAATAAAACTCATCGCAGAATTTCAATTATTTTTAATTCAATTTTAATCGAATTTCTCGAAAAATTTAATTATTCCTTAAAATTTTATTAAAATTCGCCGAAAGAATTCAATTATTTAATTTTTTTTTCTTAATTTCTTCATAAAAATTTAATTTTAAGAAATATTCAATTATTTAATAAATTATTTATCTTTGCATTTAAATAATTGAATTTTCGTTGAATTTTCTTATTAAAATTGATTAAAAAATGAATTTCACTTAAAATTTTAAATTATAATTGAATATTAAAAGCATTATAGCATGAATTTTTTTTAGAAATAATTGAATTTAGAAAAAGGTTAAAATTAAAATCTTTGAAAATTTGAATTTATAGTTGGAATATTCTTATGATATAAAATAATGATTTTATCACTCTGTCATTGTAAATTTTTTATAAAACATTAAGAAATCGATAACTCCGAGTCGAAGACTCGGAGTGATCGATTTCTTCATGTTTTATAACAATTTTTTATAAGTTGTTTAATTTCAGAATGTTTGGATTTGAAATCTTTAATTCCTATAGAAAAATAATAATGATTAAGTATTTATTTAAAAAGAAGTTATTGATGTTTTCGAATAATTTTACTTTTGAAGAAATTTGTAAATAAATGTAATAGAACATTTTTTTGAGTATCTAATAATTTTTGGAATGAATAACTAACGTCTTCAATGTCAGGAAAAAATGGAAAATTTTGTCTAAAAATTAGAGAAAAAGAAAATTAAATTTTTGTGGCAACCCTGAATAAGATATATAAGTTTCAGGACAATATTATCCCTCCGAGAACAGGAAACTCGTGTGTTTTTATAATCGCGATGTAGAGAAAGACTGCTATTCTATGGGATTGACCCTCTCTCTCTCTCTCTTTCTCTACTTCTGATGGAAAGGAATTCAAATAAAAGGGTAGGCGGTGAGAAAGAGAGAGGAATAGATAGAAAATTACGAGTCTGAGGGGCTATGAGGAGAAAGATGAGTGAGAGAGAGAAGTAAGAAGTATAAGACACCGAGAAGAAAGAGAAAGAAAAGTGAAGACGTTGCTCGAAGATCATCTGCTGCTATAGCAAGCTGCCAGCTGGCAAAAAAGTCAAATGCGAGATTCTCTCGTCTCTGCGATGCTATGTCGATGGCGTGTCGCTGCTTATTTTCAACTCGTTGCCTGCATACCTGGATAGATCCAAGAGGGATCTTTCAAATATTCTTGGCTCCGATCCGAAATCATATAGGATGTGTTTCGTTTACTCTGTCCACCATTTTAAAAATGCGCGACCTCCATTAACACCTGCGGAGTCACATTCTGTGTTTCAATTATTATTTCTTGACTCATCACCAAGTAGAATTTAAAACTTTAATTCTTAAATCATTCATTTTATCCGTAATCATATTTTATTGTTACGAGTTAAGTGAAAATAAATAATAAATTCGAGTATAGGTAAAGTTCGCATTTAGTAGGTATGTATATAATTCGAGAGTTGTTGAGGGTAATTTTGAGGTCAGTGGTCCGAAAAACCAAATTTGATCGATCCGTATAACCACAACAAATACCATCATTGTTACTGAAATAAAGTATTGAGGTTTTGGAGCATTGGTTTCGGTTAACCGAACATTTTCTTTAATCATATTTAATAAATTGTTTTACATGTTGGCAATTATAGTTTTATAAATTATAAAATTGCTTTATTGCTATATTGCTACAATTTTTTGATAAATTGTAGAGTAATTTACAATTAATCCGTTATACATGATTTTGCAGATATAATTAAAATGATTTAAAAATGTTTCTATAATATAACTAGTGGGTTGATATTGATTAAGATGATTTTGGAAATTATATATGAAAATTTCGTAGATAATATATTTTGAAAAATTTTGATCACTGACAGGAATAAAAGAAGTAGTGTCAGAAAGGAATTTTTAAAAGATTTCAATGTCAAATTTCTTGCATCTTGGGGCAAAGTAAGGCAACGTAAGAAATATAATAGGGATTAAAATTTCAAAAGTACATTTTTAAACTTTGTAATCCAAGTTCGTTTCTAAAAGAAAGAAACGTTAAGATGAACTTTATTGCTTGATTTTCTTGAATAGAAAAGGTTTTTCTGTACTGATACTGGCGTCACGAAGTCGTTCTCACGAAGAAACGATGTTGGACATCATGTATATCTCGCAGTTCTTGAATTATGTCGTAGGTTGTGCGTGTCATGCAATTTATGTGCACGCGCTGAGACAATGCTCATTCGAGTGCAATTTGCAATGTATAAATGCAGATTCGTCATCGCAGGAATTATATATTCTTCTATGCTCGAAATGCAAGAGAAGACTCCGTTAATGGAATTATCGGATTAATTTGAAACAAGTTTGCAAATAGCCAAGATTCTTTTGAATGATAATATTGAGGCGAGTTATCAGTGCGAGATAGGAAAAAATAGAGTTCCCTGAATGTGTTCTATTTAAATTGTGGGGACTTTTGGGTCGCAAAAGGTTTCTCGGGTCAGAGCAAGCAAGGTGGAATATTCGGATAGAGTAAAAGGGGTTTGTGGAGGGTCGATGGGTCGGGTTCCATTTTGTTTCTCTGCCGGCGTGTGGCGGCGCGATAGCAGCGGCACTCTGTCAGAGCGTGACGTTATCACGACACCCCTTCTCCCTACCTACAGCCAGGGGGTTCCGCACTCACCCCATTGTGCTCGGGAGGTGTGGGTGCAACGAGGATCAAGGCTGGGGTTGCCTTCCTTCCAGCTTTCTCTTTCTGTATCCAAACTTTACTCTCTCATTCTCCTTTCAACCCTTCCTTCAGTCTCGGTCTTTTCTCTCAGAGTCATGGCAGGCAGGGGAACCATAAGAAAGCCACGGTAGTTCACCGATAACATTGCAACAAACCAAAAGAGTTACATAAAATCCCTTGCTTGCATTTTAAATTTCTATTGTGCGGTGTGTTTCTAAAACTATTATACGAATGCGATTGAACGTTTCCCAAGTTTCCTTTTTTCCAAATTCTTTTTGCTTGCAATTACAGGGTTGCCACAAGTCAGGGAATTCAGGGGAAAGTCAGGGATTTTTATAAAAAGTACTGGAAAAAATCTAATTTTTAGAATTTATAAGAAAATTCTAATTTTGGGGTCTTTTTTGTTTGCCTCATAAACTATGAAATCACCACGAATTCTAATAAAAAACCTTCACATTTTTCTATTTCTGACAATAGCTTCTTTTTAAATAACTTAATTCTTCAAGAACTGTCATAAAATTATTACTTAGAAATTATTTAATGAATAATTTTTCTTAAAAATTTCAAAATTAATTGGATTTCAAAAGAGTTGCGTTTAATATCTTTATAAATAGATAAACTTCAAAGGCTTCAATGTGAAATTTTAGAAAATTTCAATTTTTAATGAATTTAAATAGAAATTTTAAGAACAACTGATTACAAAAATTCAAATATTTTCAAAAGTGATATACTTCTTCGCATAAATTCAATTATGTTCAAAATTTTATAAAAATTCTCGTCAAAATTTCAATTATTTTTATAAATAATAAAATTTTTCTCCGAAATTCAATTATTTTCAAAAAATTTAATAAAATTCTTGGCAAAATTTCAATTATTTTCAAAAATTTTCCCCATTTCAATTATTTTTAATATCTATTTCAATAATATTTTACTGAAGAATTCAATTATTTAAACGAAATTTTAATAAAAATTTCACAAGAATTCAATTACTTTTCAATTTTTTATAAATTTCCTCTCACCAATTCAATTATTTTTAATTTTTTAATGAAGTTCATCGAAAGAATTCAAATATATTCAGAGAATTGAAAAAATAGTTCTGAAAAATTGAATTATTTCGAAAAATTTAAATAAAATTCTTTTAAAAATTTCTAATATTTAAAAAAATTTTGACAAAACTCATACAAGATTTAGTTAATAAAATTGGAATTTTAATAAAATTTCCCTAGTCAATTCAATTATTTTCAATACAATTGTTCTTGAGAATTCAATTATTTTCACAAATAATACATTTTTTATGGGAATTCAATTATTTGAAAAAAATTTGAATAACATTCGACGCAAGAAATCAATTATTTTCATAAATAATAAAAGTTTTCTCGAAAATTCAATTATTTAAAAAAGTTTTGATAAAATGCTTTATAAATTTGAAAAATTATAATAAAATTGATCATAGAATACAATTATTTTCGTAAAATATAAGATGCTTCCTAGGAATTACAATTATTGCCAAAAATATTTGTAAAAATCTTCGAAAAATTCAATTATCTTCGTAAAAAATAAAATTCTTCACTGGAATTCAATTACTTGCCCATTTATTTATAAATTTCTTTGCACCGATTCAATTATTTTTAATTTTTTAATAAAGTTTCTCGAAAGAATTCAAATATATTCAGAGAATTGAAAAAAATATTTCTGTGAAATTCAATTATTTCGAAAAATTTGAATAAAATTCTTTGAAATATTTTATTATTTAAAAAAATTATGGCAAAATTCTTTACAAGATTTAGTTAATAAAATTGCTATTTTTAAAAAATTCTTCAAGAATTCAATTATTTTCACAAATAATAAATTTTTACATGGGAATTCAATTAATTGAAAAAAATTTGAATGAAATTCTTCGCAAGATATCGATTATTTTCATAAATAATAGAATTTTACTTCAAGAATTTAATTATTTAAAAAAAATTTAATAAAATGCTTAAAAAATATGAAAAATTATAATAAAATTGACCATAGAATACAATTATTTTCGTAAAATACAATATTTTTTCTAGGAATTACAATTATTGTCAAAAATGTTTCTAAAAATCTTCGCAACAATTCAATTATTTTCGTAAAAAATAAAATTTTTGAAGCGATTCAATTATTTTAGAAATTTTAATACAATTCTTCCCAAAAATTCAATTCTTTTCAAAAATAATATTTTTTACAGTAATTCAAATATTTAAAAAAAATCTAATAAAATTCTTCGTCAGATTTCAATTATTTTCAATTTGTAAATGAAATTTCTCGATGGAATTTAATTTTTTTCAAAAGGTTTTAAAAAATTCTGAGAAATTGAATTATTTAAAAAATTTTGAATAAAATTCTTTACAAGAAATTAATTAATATAATAAATAATAATAGTTTTCTCCGGAAATTAATTATTTTCACAAATAAAAATTTCCACAGGAATTCAATTCTTTAAAAAAATTTTAATAAAATTTGTTGCAAGAATTAAATTATTTTTATAAATAACAAAATTTATCGCAGATTTTCAATTATTTTTTAATACAATTTTAAATAAAATGATAGAAAATTGCATTCATTCTTAAATTTTTTTTAAAATTCACCGAAAAAATGCAATCATTTTTAAAATTTTTTATAAATTTCTTTATAAAAATTCGATTTTACGAAATATTCTATTATTTAATAAATTGTTTATTTTTGTATTTAAATAATAGAATTCTCGAAAATTTTTTAATAACAATTGATTAAAAAATGAATTTCTCTTAAAGTTTTAAATTATAATTGAATATTAAAAGCATTATAGCATGAATTTTTTGAAATAATTAAATGTTGAAAAGGGTTCAAATTAAAATCTTTGAAAATTTGTATTTATAGTTACAATAATCTACAATAATTTTAAATTTATTATAAAACAATGAAGAAATCGATTGCTCCGAGTCGAAGACTCGGAGTGATCGATTTCTTCATGTTTTATAACAATTTTTTATCAGTTGTTTAATTTCAGAAGGTTTGGATTTAAAATCCTTAATTCCTATAGGAAAATAATAATCGATTAAGTAGTTTATTTATAAAAGAAGTTATTGATGTTTTCGAATAATTTTACTTTTGAAGAAATTTGGGAGCGTTCACAAATGATGTCACGTTTTTAGGGATAGGGGGGGGGGTCTCTACTAAACGTGACACAATGTATTTTTACATGGGAAATTGCATGAAATTGCGTGACAGGGGGGTGGGGGGGGGTCTAAAATCCCGAAAAATTGCGTGACATTATTTGTGAACGCTCCCTTTGTAAATAAATGTAATAGAACATTTTTTTTTAGTATCTAATAATTTTTGGAGTGGATCAGTATATTCTTCAGCGTCATAGGGAAAAAGTGAAAATTTTGTCTGTAAATCAGGAAAAAGTCAGGAAAGAACAAAATTAATTTTCGTGGCAACCCTGAATTACGATATATAGTTTATGCTATAAGCTTCACTGTATCGATCGCTATCTTCAGCCTTACATTTTTTTACTGTATTTCTTGTAAACTTTGAAAGTTACAAGATATCTTGTTTAAGCTTAATTTTGTAGTCTTGTTTGCTTATCAGATACACAACTTCATCAGTTCAGTTTTCACATATAAGTGGAAGAATCGAGACTTTTTTCTTTTGCACAAGTCGTTTCCTGTGTATATGTGTATTTATTTCAACATATGTCGTACGACAAGAAGTATTTTAAAATTTTCAGACAGATCGGATTTCCGTTTACATAAATGCGGTGTTACAGAAGTGTCAGTCGAAATTAATCCTTGTCAAGTGGGTATGTTTTATCGAGCTGATCTTTTCGCGAAAAAAAAGCCTATAATGAAAGCATGACAGGAATGTTGGTAATGGCAGTTGTAAGTCAGCTCGTAGAGAACTTGCATATCTGATTAAGACGATGACGACGACATCGTCGTCTTTGCGTGTGCAACGAGTTCACGATTGGGTTCTATCTTATCGCTAGAAGCGTGTTTCACGCTCGTGTATATCTATAATACCTAACACGCAATTCGCGGCACGCACTTCGCCTTATGATCATATTTCTTCAATTTGCCTCTTATTCATTAAAAAAGTTGAATTTATCTCGCAATGAATTTGCCAAGTGAATTGTTTACTTGTATGAAAAAATCGGTTTCTTTCTAGAAGGCCAAAGATCTGCAAAATTTCTCTGGCCATTCCTGATGATGTTTAAAAGAAAAGCTTGTTTAGGTACTTTTCCAATCATATATTTAAGTTTGTTTTTAACTGAATATGTATACAATTTTCTACTCGACTTTTAGTTTTACAGATATACTCTTTAAAAGTTAAAAATCGGTTAAAAATCGTTTTCTCCTTTTATTTGAATTAAATTTAATAATTTTAATAATTTTTCGCTTCCTCAGGTCATCAATCAATCAGACTCGCTGTAATTATAAAATTAATTACGTAGAATTAGTAATGTCAAAAAATTTGCGATTTGATTGTGGATAAACGACAAAACACAACGAGACCAGATCGAGTGGAAAGCCGACAGAGCCGCATTTCCGTTGGTAATATAACGCGCTTTTCGGTAATGCAAAGAGTAATTAACATTCCTGTTTTAATTACAGTTCCCTCTCTGCCTCTTTACCGCCTCTTTTTATTTTCACCACCCTTCTGTACCATTAGTCGAAGCGCTCGTACATCTACTCACACACAATTGCACACTCATGGCGTTCCAGTAGCGAGAGAGTGCTACCTGCTTTTTATCCCGCTCGCGAGTACATTTTACAATTAAAGAAATATGCATATATTGGGGTATCTATTTACGCATGACTTTTTTCCATATATATGCATTCAACCAAAATCAACTATGCACATGCATTTCGACCCGCTCAAAAAGTTCTGATCAAAGTTTCAAATATATATATATGATTCTACACTGTAAAAAATTTCTGAATTTTATCCGATAATATAAACGGTAATTTTTCCGAAATTAGGGGGAAATCAGTTTTTCCGAATATTGAATAGGAAATATTTCCGAAAGTAGGTGGAAAAATACTAGTCGCATAAAAACCGGAAATTATTCCTTTATTTTCGGCAAAGTATCCGAAGATCGCGGATTTTTTACCAGTTTTTCTGTAACAATTTCCAAAGTTAAATGGAAAAATAATTTTTCCGACAAAAGTCGGAAATTATTCCATAATTTTTTGTAAAGTTTCCAAAGATAGTGGATTTTTCACCAGTATTATTATGAAATATTTCTGAAGCGAAGTAAAAGAACAGTTCTCCCAATACTTAATTGGAAGTATTTCCAAAGTTAAGAGGAAATACACATTTTCCGAATATTTAGTAGGAAATATTTCTTCTTTCCTAATCTGAATTAGTAAAAAATTCAACTTTGAAAGCAAAAATCAGTAAAAATTGTCTGTTAAGTAATTATCGAATTTTGACTTTCTTAACCATTTGTTAAGTATATCAATAAATTATTTTTTTACATTTAATTTATAATTATTAGTCAACGTTTTTTTCACTAATTACTAAAGAAAAAAATCCGATATGTGTATTTATATACTACTCTTTAAATCTAAAAAAAGTGAAAATTTACTTAGAATACATCAAAAGTATTCCACGTAAGATAATAAGTATATATATATATATAATTAAAAATAAATGAAAAATCATTTATGAATTAGTCTACATGCACGTACTTTTTTACGTGAAAGACTTATGACGTAACTTTTCTAAGAGCATTTTCACTTACTTAAATTTGAAGAAAAATAATTAGTTTATTTTTACTGTTTTAAATTTAAAAACTGTTAAATAAGAAAAATAAATACTATGAATACTATGAATACTATGAATCGGTTGGTCAACAGTTTTAAAGAGATTGAATCTTTCGAAATTCCATAGAAGTTAGAAAGAACAGATTTTACTCCACATGTTTCTTAAAACTGATACTTTGCAGCAGATTCTCATAGCCTCCCTTGGTCGAGCGCGTCTAAGCGTGCGCTCCCAATGGTTGAAGGCTCCATTAAAAAAAACCCTACGCACAGACAGCACTATAAGGCTGACAGTTCAAATCGTGGTAAATAGATAAATAGATACTTCCGTAAAAATGTAAATAATAATTTTTTTAAAATTAATTTACATTTATTTTAATATATCAGAATGTAATATAAACAGTTTTGATTTTTTACATAAATATTCAAATGATTTAAGTAGAATTTCCGAATAAATAGTAGGAAATATTTCCGAAATTCATGGTAGATAATTCCTTTTATTTATTCGGAAAAATTTCCACCGTTTGGGGTTCCGTGCTGTCCGTATTTTTTCGGAAAAAATTCCGAAAAATTTTTTACAGTGTAGTGATCAAAAAATGTCGTTAGACTAACGTTAGCCTAATGTTAGTCTAACATTAGTTAACGTTAGTAGCATTAGCTAACGTTAACTAACGTTAACTTTTCCACCTGGATTATTAACTTCTAATAAGCTTTAATTCAATTTTCCATTAGGAAATAATTTAAAAATTATCTTTTTTACTCTATAAATGAAAAATGTTTGACTGATGTCTGACTATAGAAAAAAGCGCCCGACCACTGAAGCATTCGTAATTTTTCATTAAAATGCATATATATTTTATTAAATACATTACTCAAGTATTTGTAACAAATTTATATGATTTTTAATCCTGAAGAACTTCTTTAATATAAGAAAATAAAAACTTCAAATAAATATAAAAAACGAATTCAATTAAACTTTTTAAAAAAAAATTAATTTCAAAATTCAATAATTTTTAAAAATTCACGCTACATTGCTCCATTCTACAAGAATTCAATATTATTTAAATACAAATAAAATGCTAATAAATAATTATTAATCAATTTTTTACGTCCGAGAAATAGTATTAATTATAGTGAAGGAGAATAAAACGTTGGAGTAAACTAATTTTTTAAAAACTATTTATCCGAATGTTTTCCTTTTATGCTCCTTCGCAAATTAATTATTTATTGACTAATTGAATGTTTCTTAAAATTCAATTCCCATAAAGAATTTTATCAAAAAATTTTTAAATAATTGAATTCTTTCGATGAATTTTAATATTTTAAAGAATAATTTTTCACTTTTCGAGAAATTCGATTAAAATTGTTTAAAAAATAATTGACATTCTGCAATAATTTGTAACTTTTTTTTCGTTTTTTTTAACTGAAATTCTTTTATAAATTCATTATTTTTAATAATTTTTGAAAAATTTTTTGAAGAATTTTCAAATTTATTTGTTTACAATTTAATTTTACAAAATTTCAATTTATTCGTAAATTCTTCAATTAAATTCTTAAATTTAAAAAAACACAATTCAACTTTCTCAAAAAGGAAAAAAAATAATTCCACATAATTGTTAGTTAAAAATATGAAAAATTCATATTTTCAAAGATTTTAATTTGCAACCTTTTCAAAATTCAATTATTTATAAAAAAATTCACGTTATAATACTTTTAATAATCAATTATTATCTAAAATTTTAACTATTGTAAAATTCATTTTTAAATCAAATTTTCTTAGAAAATTCTAGAATTATATTATATATATATATATATATATATATATAAAACAAAATTAATAAATAAATTATTAAATAATTGAATGTTTCTTAAAATTAAATTCTCAAAAAGAATTTTATCAATAAATTTTTAAATAATTCAATTTTTTTGACAAATTTTAATAAATTTTAAGAATAATAATTATTTTTAAAATTACCTATTATATTTTTTCTATTATATTTTTCGAGGAATTCGATTAAAATTGTATTAAAAATATTTGAAATTCTGCAATGTGTTTTATTGATTATAAAAATAATTGAATCCCTTTAAGAATTTTATTATTTACGAAAATAATTGAATTCCTTTAAAAATTAATTGAATGATTGCGAAGAAATTTATAATAAATTTGTAAATGATTGAATTTCTGTGAATTTTTTATTATTTTATGAAAATAATTAAAGGTATGCGGAGAATTTTATTAACTTTTTTTTTAATAATTAAATTCTTTTGGAAAATTTTATTAAAATAGTGGATATTGAAAATCATTGAATTGAGGAAAATTTTTAAAAATAATTAAAATTTTGACAAGAATATTTTTTATCAAAATTTTTGAAAATAATTGAATTTCGAAAATGAATTTAATTATTTCTAAAGATAATTAAAATTTTGACAATAAGTTAAAAAAAATTTTGAACATAATTGAATTTCTGCGAAGAATTTTATTCAAATTTTTTTTCAAATAATTGAATTCCCATTAAAAAAAATGTATTATTTGTAAAAATAATTGAATTCTCAAGAACAATTGTATTGAAAATAATTGAATTGACTAGGAAAATTTTATTAAAATTGAAATTTTATTAACTAAATCTTGTAAAGAATTTTGTCAAAATTTTTTTAAATAATAGAATTTTTAAAAGAATTTTACTTTAAATTTTTCGAAATAATTGAACTTCTCAGAACTCTTTTTTTAATTCTCTGAATATATTTGAATTCTTTCGAGAAATTTCATTAAAAAATTAAAAATAATTGAATTGGTGTGAGGAAATTTATAAAAAATTGGTAAATAATTGAATTCCTGTGAAATTTTTATTAAATAACTGAATTCTTTTGGAAAACTTTATTAAAATATGTACTAGATATGAGGGGCTCAAAGTAAAAGTGGTATAAAATAACAGTGCAAGCAAAAGTGAGTCAAGTTTTCGTAAGCGCGGAAGAAAGAAACAAATGTTACGCTACGAGGAAAAACGAATTACTTTTGGCTGCGAGCAAAAGCGGGATAAGATTTCACTGCGCGCAAGAAAGGGATACAGATATATTCCGTTTTTGCCCGCACTCATTTTAAGATTCATTTTTGCCTGTTTCACTCTTCCCATATATTTTATATTATTACCACTTTAATACTTATAATGATATTATTTCAAAATTAATTAACAAATTCAATTTTTTAAAATTTTAATTTTAAAATAATATAATTATTTCAAGTTTTAGGTATTTAAATTTAAATTCAATTACTTTACAATCAGACAAGAATCGAAAATTTTTTTTCAGCAGACCATCAATTTTTTTGCATTTTCCTACTCAAGTAGGTACCCAATAAATACCTAATAAGTTTCGTCCTATTATCGATAGGGGAAAGTTGTTAAATCAACCCCTAAATTTAAAAAAATAAAAAAAAATAGGAAAAAATTGTTATTTAAAAACTAATAACGAGACCATAAATTTTATTGCATAAAATTCATTCACTCGATGCCCAATCAATACAAAAAAATTTTGACCCGCAAGTCGATAGGGGAAAGTTGTCATTTTCAACCCTTAATATTTAAAAAATCGAAAAAAAATTACAAAAAACTTTATTAAAATTGCAGTTATCCTTTGACCAGCGATTTTCTTTTTGTTTATTGTTTCTACATACTCCACTAATAAGTAAAAATAATTTCAGAAAAATCGCCGCCCGGAAAACTTGACTTTTTTGCCCGTAAAAATTAAAAAATTGAAAAAAAAGTTAGAAAAAAATTTGTGAAAATTACAATTATCCTTTGACCAGGGATTTTTTTTTTGTTTATTGCTTCTACATACTCCACTAATAAGTAAAAATAATTTCAGAAAAATCGCCGCCCGGAAAACTTGATTTTTCTGCGCGTAAAAATTAAAAAATTGAAAAAAAATTACAAAAAAATTTGTGGAAATTACAATTATCTTTTGACCAGGGATTTTCTTTTTGTTTATTGCTTCTACATACTCCACTAATAAGTAAAAATAATTTCAGAAAAATCGCCGCCCGGAAAACTTGATTTTTCTGCCCGTAAAAATTAAAAAATTTAAAAAAAAATTAGAAAAAAATTTGTTAAAATTACAATTATCTTTTGACCAGGGATTTTCTTTTTGTTTATTGCTTCTACATACTCCACTAATAAGCAAAAATAATTTCAGAAAAATCGCCGCCCGGAAAACTTGATTTTTCTGCCCGAAAAATTGAAGAAAAAATTAGAAAAAAATTTGTTAAAATTACAGTTATCTTTCGACCAGGGATTTTTTTTTGTTTATTGCTTCTACATACTCCACTAATAAGTAAAAACAATTTTAGAGAAATTGCCGCCCGGAAAACTTGATTTTTCTGTCCGTAAAAATTAAAAAATTGAAAAAAATTAGAAAAAAATTTGTTAAAATTACAATTATCTTTTGACCAGGGATTTTCTTTTTGTTTATTGCTTCTACATACTCCACTAATAAGTAAAAACAATTTCAGAGAAATTGCCGCCCGGAAAACTTGATTTTTCTGTCCGTAAAAATTAAAAAATTGAAAAAAATTAGAAAAAAATTTGTTAAAATTACAGTTATCTTTCGACCAGGGATTTTTTTTGTTTATTGCTTCTACATACTCTACTAATAAGTAAAAACAATTTCAGAGAAATTGCCGCCCGGAAAACTTGATTTTTCTGTCCGTAAAAATTAAAAAATTG
Organism: Leptopilina heterotoma; assembly: GCF_015476425.1. NCBI lineage: Eukaryota > Metazoa > Arthropoda > Insecta > Hymenoptera > Figitidae > Leptopilina > Leptopilina heterotoma. The sequence continues at coordinate 1,709,292 of NW_025111054.1, forward strand.
AAAAAAATTAGAAAAAAATTTGTGAAAATTACAATTATCTTTTGACCAGGGATTTTCTTTTTGTTTATTGCTTCTACATACTCCAATGATAAATAAAAATAATTTCAGAAAAATCGCCGACCGGAATACTTGATTTTTTTGACCATAAAAACAAAAAAAAAATAAGAAAAAAATTGTAAAAATTACAGATGTCTTTTGACCAGAGATTTTCTTCCTCTTCTTACTTCTACACATTCCCCTAATGTATCTACACAATTTCAAAAAAATTGTCGCCCGGAAACTTTGACTTTTTTGCCCGTAAAAACAAAAAAATTAAGAAAAAATAGGTAAAAAAATGGTGAAAATTACAAATTTCTTTTGACGAGAGATTTTCTTCTTGTTTCTTACTTCTACATATTTCCCTAATGTATCAACAAAATTTCAAAAAATTCGTCGACCGGAAACTTTGATTTTTTGCCCGTAAAAATGAAAAAATTAAAAAATTAAAAAAAAAATGTAAAAATTACAGTTGTTTTTTGACCAGGGATTTTTTCTTCTTTGTTATTACTTCTACATATTCCTCTAATATGTGTACATAATTTTAAAAAAATTGCCTTCCGGAAAGTTTTACTTTTTGCCCGTAAATATTAGTAAAACTCAAAAAAATAAGAAAAAAAATTGTTAAAATCACAGTTGCCATTTGTCCGAATTGTGCAATTCAAGGGGAGATTTTTATTTATCGTGTCTTCTTTTGGCATTCGTTCAGTGCTCGGCCAATGCAGCGATACTTTAAATCCTACGGGAAGACGAGATTACCCGAATACACCCGAAGTAATTCTCCAACACAAACTCTCAACGTCGCCTGTTCTCTCCGCGAACTTGAGTGTTTGCCTGTTGGGTCCTAGCTCTGGTGCGTTCGGCAATTTTCGGCTTACCTTGAGATTTAAAGACTCGCTACGTTGCTTTCCACGTTTAGCACAACGAACGAAAATCGAATAGGGACTACCAAATGACATTTTGGTCCTACACACAGTGGGATTTTTTTACAATTTACTTTTCAAAAATGTCTTCAGCCTACAATTTTTAAACGATTTGAGTGTTCTTGTATTTAAATTAAAGGGGAATAAATTCTTATGACATCCCTTGAGACTGATTTTTGAGATATTAATTGTTTATAATTTTTTAGTTTAATCAAAGTTAACAAATTAATACAATTTTTTAAAATGGACTTTTATTTCTTATTCCGTTACTGCACATGATTTAAATCAGTTCAAGATAATCCAAGAAGACCACTAGGCAATTAATAAAACATATAATAATTTTTTTAAATTGTTGTAAACAATAATAATTGAAAAATAGATTTTTCTGAAATTATTTTTACTTATTAGTGGAGTATGTAGAAGCAATAAACAAAAAGAAAATCCCTGGTCAAAAGATAATTGTAATTTTCACAAATTTTTTTCTAATTTTTTTTCAATTTTTTAATTTTTACGGGCAGAAAAATCAAGTTTTCCGGGCGGCAATTTTTCTGAAATTATTTTTACTTATTAGTAGAGTATGTAGAAGCAATAAACAAAAAGAAAATCCCTGGTCAACAGATAATTGTAATTTTCACAAATTTTTTTCTAATTTTTTTTCAATTTTTTAATTTTTACGGGCAGAAAAATCAAGTTTTCCGGGCGGCAATTTTTCTGAAATTATTTTTACTTATTAGTGGAGTATGTAGAAGCAATAAACAAAAAGAAAATCCCTGGTCAACAGATAATTGTAATTTTCACAAATTTTTTTCTATTTTTTTTTCAATTTTTTAATTTTTACGGGCAGAAAAATCAAGTTTTCCGGGCGGCGATTTTTCTGAAATTATTTTTCATTATTAGTGGAGTATGTAGAAACAATAAACAAAAAAAAATCGCTGGTCAAAGGATTTCGATTTTTTAAATATTAAGGGTTGAAAATGACAACTTTTCCCTATCGACTTGCAAGTCAAAATTTTTTTGTATTCATTGGGCATCGAGTGAATGCATTTTATGCAATAAAATTTATGGTCTCGTTATTAGTTTTTAAATAACAATTTTTTCCTATTTTTTTTTATTTTTTTAAATTTAGGGGTTGATTTGACAACTTTCCCCTATCGATAATAGGACGAAACTTATTAGGTATTTATTGGGTACCTACTTGAGTACGAAAATGCGAAAAAATTGATGGTCTGATGAAAAAAAAATTTCGATGCTGAGCATCGATGGCAACTTCAGGCACATTAAAATTTAATTATTTAAAATTTCAATCTAAATTCTAATGTATATTTAATAAAAATTGAATTTTAGAAAAATTAAACTACGAATATTTGTAAATTTTAATTGCTAAAAATTTGCCTTAAATTTCATACTATAATTTTTTGAAAATAATTAATTTGAAATATAATTTTTGTTAAAAAGTTTGTAAATAATATAAATGTAGGAAATTTGAAATACAAATTTTTGTATATTTGAAATACTTACTTTTTTTCACAAATTTAGGTCAGTAATTACATTTTAAGGAATTTTTAATGCGAGATTTTTTAAACATAATTGAATTTCTAAAAAATTTTATTACAATAATTGAAATTGACTTATGAAACTAAACTTTTATTAAAAAAATTTTAATAATTGAACTTTGGAAGAAATAGAGTTATAATGTTTAGGAATTTTGACTTGAAATTTTTTGTTAATTTCAATTATTAAAATTTGTTATTTAACAACCTTTTGAAAATAATTTTTCGAGAAAAATTTTCGAGAAAAATGAAAAAGTTTTCCAGTAAAAATTAGCATGTTAAAAACTTGAAAAATATTAGGAAATTATTTATCTACATATAAATAAATAAATAACATGATCATATTTTTAATGTAACTAACAAATTTTTCAACAACAACAAAATATTAAAAATAAGTTTTGGAAGAAATATTCTGTTCACTTTAAAGGAATATTCTATCAATATTCACACATTATTATTATTATTTTTATTATTTATTCTTATTTTATTATTCACACATTGAAACAATTAAATAAAAGTAAAATAAACGAAATGGAATCAAACGTCAAATTGTCAAAATGTAGCGACGGCTCGTATCTCGACATTACTATAGACTTCACGGTGCGAGCAAAAGCGGATCAACTTTTGACTAAGAGCAAAAATGGGATAGCCATTTAGCCCGCTTTTGCTCGCGCTCGAAAGAAATTCTGTTTTTCCTCGCAGCATTCATCTGGCCCATTCTTACCCGTCAGAAAAGTTAACTCACTTTTGCTCGCACTGTTATTTTATACCACTTTTTCTTTGAGCCCCACATATTAAAAATATAAAATAAGTAAAATTTTTGAAAATAATTGAAATTTTGACAAGAATTTTATTAAATTTTTTGAAAATAATATTAATGAGTAAAATTTTTGAAAATAATTGAAATTTTGACAAGAATTTTATTAAATTTTTTGAAAATAATATTAATGAGTAAAATTTTTAAAAATAATTGAAATTTTGACAAGAATTTTATTAAATTTTTTGAAAATAATTGAATTTCGGAGAAGAATTTTATTATTTATAAAAATAATGGAAATTTTGACAAGAATTTAAAAAAATTTGTGAACATAATTGAATTTTTACGAAGAATTTTATTTCTTTTGAAAATAATTGAATTTCTGCATTCATTTGTAATTTCTCTAAAATTCTCCAAAGTATATCGTATAATTTACTAACTTTTTCTCTTTTTTGAATCAAATTACGGACTTTGCGCACAATTTCCAAACAGTCTAGAGAATGCATTTCATTTTTGGTTTGATTTAAAATGTAATCAGTGTTAATATTTCAAACAACTATATATGTATACAGTTTGAAATGTTTCGCATATGTAGATTTCAATTTGTTCACAAGATAAAAAAATTTAAGATTGGTTTGTAATCATGTATTTCCAAAGAATATTAAGAGACAGCCTTACTTTGCATATTGATTTCTTTTCCAAGAACGTCAATTCATGCAAAATACGTTAATTAACTTTTTGATTCCTGGAAAGTCTCAACCTTTTTAACAAAGCCGTCAGAATGAGGCCCAATTTTGCGACGAATAGGCGGAACGTATTCCGGACATTTTGTGGTCTTTTATGTGTCTCACTGTTAAATACAAAGAAGATCGAGAGAAGAACTTAGTATAAAAGAAAAAGTATAAACGAAAAAGTAGTCTATATAGGCGGCAGAACGATGGTTTTGAACAGTCGTAAATATTAGTAGACGGGATTTGAGAGACTAAAATGATTTATTGAAACTTAACTTCTTTGGGTCTTCTTTCTTGTCCTCCCCCGCGAATTTCGTAAATTTGCTTCCAGGCTTGTGTTTTTCAAGACGAAATTGTCTCTAGAGTTTGAAACCGAAACATTAAATATTATGAACCGGAACGTAATTTTGTAAACCTATATACTTTTAATATAAAACGAAAATACGTTAAAGATTCTTCAGTTTTGCAAATTTCAAACTCAATAATTACCTAGTTCCTAAATTATGCAATTTAAAGAAATATTTACGTATTAAAAATTAAAGCTTATTAAAATACAATAATATTTTTAAAAAAGGTGACCTATTCTTAAATTAAGGAATACATGATGAAACACTAATTTATGAGAATTTTTGATGGTCCATAGATCTTAAATTGCTGTTGTTTGCCTCTGAAAATATTTCTAGTAATATTAAATTTGTTGTACCTTTTTTTTATCATGTTAAATTTAAACTGCTGCTTCTGGGCCTCAGATTTCAAATTCCTAGTCATATATAGCATTCTGAATGCCAAAACATCTCAGACATAAAATACGATTGAAAACGATTAAATTTACGTTTAGTGCTTGTTTCCAGGAAGACGGTTCATTTCAACTTAAATAGATATTAAAACCCACTATTTTAGCAATAATAAACTGACGTCTTTTGAAATTATTTTTTTTATTATATGTATTATTTTTCAGAGTTACTATTTCCAATCAGATTTTGCATTCCGTTCATTTATTATTAATTAGTGCTCATAATTAGACCTTGGGCCTCGCCTTAGGCTCAATTGAATTCACTTTCTAATAAAATAATTTTAATAAAATGTTTTGACAATCGACCCTTAATTATTTTTGAATTAAGAATAATTTTGATTTAATACAGAAGTTTGATTCAATAAATAGTTTTAATTCAATTCTATAAAATATGTTTAATTCAAGCATATTTTTTTGGTTATGGTTAGTACTTATGTTTTGATGAAAAAAAATTTTTTCTCAGTATATAATCATAAATCTTTGGGAGAAAGTTTTCACACTGCACTATATTTTCTAGGAACTGATTTTTCTCCGAAGATCGGTGAGACTCTAGTAGAACTTTTCTAAAATTTTCCAGGTAACATTTTTAAAAGTTAACTTTCACCGACATTAGAAGGAAAGCTGTCACTGGGTACGTTTTGGTTGCTTCTCTGAATCTTCCAGTAACCCTGGGGCACATTTTAAAATATTACATGATGTGTAAAATTTATTTTTTATAAAATAATATTAACTATCCTTTTTTGTGACTCTGAAAATCGTCTTTAAAATTCAAGTGGAAGCGTTCTTGCAGCAGAGATTTTTAAGTTCCTGGTAGCTTCCAGGAAGATGTCCAGCTTTGTGGGTTATTAGTTTTAAACATTTAGAGCACTTAGGATCATAGAAGAATTTGACATATGTCAAATGCTTTTCAATTTCTAATTTTATTAAGGTATAAGGTATATTAGTATTCTCAAAGCCTTATTTGATATAAATTTTATAAATTTTATAATTGTATAATCGTGGCTAATAGTAATCAAGCGGAATACCAGTTTGTCTAGCCATAAATCTCAAAAATCTGTTTTGAACACGTTCAATGTCCGTCATTAAATAACTTTGATAAGGTCTCCAAAGTGTTGAGGCTAACTCAATTATTGGTCTAACAAATCGAGTTATACATGTACTAAGATTTATGTCCACTGCGATTTAAAAAAAACTTGGGCACCATCAATTTTTACATTATTACGCGTGCCAACCAACAGCAAATTATGATTTACATTGTTTTGGTTCATTAATGAACCAAAACAATATGCAAATCATAATTTGCCCTCATGACACACGGATAACTGGACCATACATAACGATTGATTATCGTCTACTTATAATCAGTAAGTTGTCAATTAATACTTTAACTTTTAAGTTTATAAATAATGAAAAATTATATGTAAGTTTAAGACTAACCCATAGTGTTGAGTGAAGAATGTTTCATCCACCTAAGATTACTATATTCGGTTTCTCCAATGAAATATTTAATTACACCTTTCGAATGGTCTGAAGTTGAGAGGGAAATAATGCGCTACTCGCATAAAAGGTCCCGTGCAACACTGTGTTTACCTCGTACTTCTAATTGCTTGGGGCCCAACCGAGGTGGCCATTACCGCCGGCCCCGCAGATCACATTTATACATACACACATATATATATATATATATATATATATATATAATCATCCAAACGTATACTTTTAGGCAATAATTATTTTAGCCTTAAATTCGAAATAATCCAGCACAATAGGATTTGGTGCATTTTTCCCAGCCGCACTCAAAACCTAAAATTTTTTTTATTTTCGGACAGGCAACTATAGCTGCGATAAAATAATAATGGATAAATTTTCATAGAATAGAAAAAAATTAATCTCCAATGGAGAAAAGTTGAGTTTCTGAAAATTCTGCCATGAACAATGTTAGAGGGAATTAAAGTCAGCGGGTACCTCCCCTAAGTGTACAGAAAAGCTGGTAGTTGTGCGTTAACACCGCGTGCGCGATTGAGTTGGTGGTGAGTCTGTAAAGGAAAAGGGTACGGCCATGTTTGTGAGGTGGCCAATGGCGGACTGAGCACCTGCCTTCCGACTATCGCGTGTTGCCTCAACGTGTGAGATCCATGTGGGCGTGTGTCGAAGCCCCTGTGGATGTAACTTATCCACATCTGTATGCATAATTTCACTCTACCTCTAGTTCACCTAATCGTTGATAACGTTCTTACCAAAGTCATTAAAGAGGATCAATGAAAATTTCCTAAGGCTACATTAAGAAGCGACAGCGATCTATGAATATCATTTTTCATTTAAACAAATTATTGTTTACACAGAGAGAAAAAAACAAAAGTCTGAAATCCTTTTCATCTTAAGACCACAATAATTGAAACGTAGCCTATTTTTAGGCTCTAAACTAGATTTAGTCAATTTTAGAACTTAAAGTATAATAATTACTCTCCAGGCTAAGATTGAGTCAAAACTGTTTCTAATTCTGAAGTTATTAAAATAATTAAAACGACAGTAGGTAACAATACAACTAGTCTAAGAAGGTAACTTTTTAGACTAGTAGAAAGTAGTACACCCCATTGAATTTGAGAAATCACATCCATTTGATACTTAGGATAATTTAGAGTCCCAATCAAAAAACCGGTTACAACTTTTTGAGACTCAAAATAAAAAAAAGATTTAAACTTTTAATTTCTTGAAAACATTTCCTATTAGTTTAAAGATTAACAAAATGCTTCTTTAAAAAAATTAGGATTAAAAACAGTTTAATTTTTGACTTACAGGGCAATGATTTTGAGCTAAAAAAAATTACAACCGGACCCTCAATTTCGAGAAATAAACAGAAAACAATTTCCTTTTTTTGTTTTGATAACCGAACTGTCATATTCGCTTATCTTATTGAAGTGAACATATCGCTAAACCGATCGATTTCTCCGATCAAACAAAAAGTTTGTTCTAAACTGTATGTCTGTCCATCACATTAAATATTAAAATCATATTTGTATTGCAAGTAAATTAATAAAATCACGAAATAAATCAAAAATATATACATAATAATTAAAAATAAATAAATTCAAATCATAAATGTATTAAATTAACATTATTGACAAGTTTAATTTTCAAATACATTTGTTTTCTTAAATTGATTTTTGTTTATTAAAAAAACTTATTTCTTATATTGAAATGATTAAATATAATATTAAAACATAGTTTTAAAATCAGCATAATTTTAAAAAAAAAATTAATTTAGTGCAGATTTTATATATTAAAATTATAAATTTTTATTTTATAAAGAATACAAGAATTAATAAAAGAATCAATGTATGGAATAAATGAAAATTTTAAATTCTTTACTCTATATATAGAAATTAAGATTTAATTTTCTGAGAACTTTTTTATCTTTAAACGTTTTTATTTACAGCAAATTGTTTGTTATTAAAATTGTTTTAAGAAATTTAAAGCCTGAAAATATACTACAATTTTTTCACGTACAATTTTCTTCACATTAAAACGCCTTAATTTACTTCTTATATTTATCTAATTTTTTTTAATTAACTGTTTATTTTTTCATATTAAAACTCATTGATTTACTTCTTATATTTATCTAACTTTTTTTTAATTAACTGTTTATTTTTCATATTAAACCGTATTAATTTACTTCTCATATTTATGTAATTTTTTAATAATTAACTTCTTGTAATAATAATTTTAATTAACTGAAATTAATTAAATTCTATTTTTTAAAAGAATTAACAGAATTTTAGTTCTCAATAGTAATTTTTTCGACCACTTTTCTCTTTAAATATTTAATAAATTAAGCTGAAATTTTATACGAAAGTCTAAAATACAATAAAGAAGGGCAGTGATGTGCAAAAGTTTTTATATTTTAAAAATTAATTAAATTACAAATTGCTTTAAAATTTTCAGTTGTCTCGGTCACTTCTAATCAATGTCTTGTCTTTACCGATTTTAAAGCGTTGTATTATAATTTATTTTTGAATTATTGAAACTTTTGCACATCATTGGCCTTCTTTATTATATTTTAGACTTTCTCACAAAATTTCAGCTCAATTTATTAAATATTTAAAGAGAAAAGTGATCGAAAAAATTACAACTGAATTTATAACAGTCACCATGCTGTTAACTGAACAGAACTCGAATATTAATCCGAAACTTCTATTGGATATTCTGATTTTACTTTCTAAATAATCTAGTCAATAATATGTAAGAGAAATATAATCAATTTTACAAAAACATCGTTGATGTGAATTGCGAAGATTTAAATTCGATTGCACACAGGTGAAATTTTCAAAGGACTTTTAATATTATGATGTTTTTGGACATGAAATTTTTTGTATTTTTATTTAAATTTGTATTTAAATAAACTGTATCGGTAATTTTTAAAGGAGATGTAAAGATCTTTATTGTAATTTGAAAATTTTTTTAAGTTTATAGCGAATAAAGAAGTTCATTAATAACTATAATGTGGTGACAGAAAACAATAGGGGTTTCCTTAGAATGTGTGGTAAGAGCCTATACATTAGATTCGAAAGCTTTGGAGACATTTTAAAACAATTTTTCATTCTTTTCTCATAGAAGGCGTTTCGTTACATCCCCATACAAAGACCAAAGAACAAAGTTTACATTTATAAGTTACGTGTGTCCATTTTTATGGGGTGATCCACTACTGGGACCAAAAAAATGTCATTATCCACACTGATAGAAAAATCTGTATTCAATTTAATATATAAGCAAATATGCATTGCAGTTAGAGAATTTTAATATACGTTATGTACTTAAATGGTAGATACAGACATTTTTTTTTGTTTGTGAGAAGTTAGGCGCATCAATTCTTAAATCCCAAGCAATGTACTGAAAATGTAACTTCAAACAATTCTAAAATTCAAAAAGGGTTATTAGCTTTTTTAACTTTTAATTTCACTAAAAACCACTGTCACAAATGTATCTGTTTATTAAAAGAGTATAATGACAAATCATTTTTGAAATGATTACACGAAATATTTTGTCGATTTATTATTTTTGTTTCTTTCGAAACTGTTCGAAACCACTGTCTTTGATGGCTATTTGACTCTGGTCTTTCGTTCTCTCTATCTATCTCTCTCTTCTGTGGCCTCGGTAAATCTGCAGATTCGAAAAAGACAAAAAAAAAAAAAAAAATTAGAAGGGAGGAGGAAATAAAAGAAGTCGGTTTGCAAGGAGGGTACCAGTTAAAATCTTCATTGCAGTCGGCCATTCTTCTTCGGCTGTGTCTGTCTCAGTTCTTCTAGATGCTCACAATCACTTTCTTTCTCGCTTGTCCTCCTTCCTGACACGTTGCTGTTCGTTTACTACCTAAGGGCATCGATGCGTGCACGTGAAGGTCGTGTACTTAAGTATGCTCTTCGAGCAGCGAATGGCCGTCAGGCACTCACAGGAATGTAAGTACTTGAATTTCCCACGTTGCTTGTGATTACACGTTGTGAAAAGTATTCATCGGATATTTTTCATCAATATCCTATCGACGAAAAACGAACCTGATCATCACTCTAATTAAATATATTCAATAACAAAATTTGGAAGTAAAGAAAATTATTTATCAATAAGTGAGAAACTGTCATGTTGGAAAATTAAATTTTTGATCTCGCATGGTTCGTGCAAGACCTTGTCTTCTCAAGCTTCTTCGTTTCCGTCCACAATAATAATTCTGAAGAGTATTTTTATTTGGTTGCGTTTCATTGCCTGAGATGGCCTATGGGCAGCCGGTACGGTCTGTTATTAGCGTCTTGTGCTCGGCGTTATTACTGCGGTATATGTGCATCTCTCTCATTCTCCTCGTAGCACATTGATTGCTTTTCTCTCATTCTCTTTCTCCGGTGATGTTCAACCAAGAAGAAGAGGGATTGGTCAGAAGGGAATCAACGGACGCCATACTGAGTCTCTCGTGCAGACTGGTCAACCTTAACTCTTCTTTAATAATATTTCAACCAACAAACGAATACATGTATTCCCAAAAGAGAGAAGAGTTCAAAAATAGTGCTTTATAAAAATTCATCTAAACATACAGTATAGACAGAACATAAGTTCAAGTTCTTTTTGGAGAACTTGATAAAGATGTAATAAAATAGAAATTTTTGAATAAAGAAGCAAAAGTGTACCCAGTAAATAATACGGGAATGCTCGTAAAGACGGTTTACTGCCATATGACTTGTTGCCCGCACTGGGTGCTACAAAGAGTTAGAGTGCCCCTTCAGTGAATGGGGCGGGATTGAGTGATCATCTTCCATATAACTTGGTGGTGAGAAGCTTCGTCACCCGCTAAACCGGAAACTGGGCTCACAACCTCAAAAGTATAAAACAATACAACTTTTTTGATGACATTATAAACTCATAAATGAATAATGATTGCACACTACAAGATTTTCGAGGAAAATTAGAAAACCACTTTCCGATCAGTAATATTACTAATCGTGGACACCAACTTAGAGTGCAGTCGACCATAATTTCATCAGTGTGACGAGAGGGTGCGCATGTTAGGTATATGCATTTGAATTTGATTAGTGGCGTGTGGAGTAGGGGGGTGGTGACACCCTTTGCCACCGCAAGCTCCAACAATGCAACCAGCCGTGAGTCCAGGTCGGCGTACTCATCATGGCTACGATCGTAGCTGAAACTATAATATGTGTGTATATAAATTCACATTCGTAAAGCACGCATATTATCGTCATTGCTGATGCTCACCAATACTCATTATATACCGCCTACGGTTGCCAATCCCACTACCGCCCTCATTCAAGATTTATATCAATTTTTCCTTTTTTTTTTTTTAGTCAACATTAACTTTCTTTTTTATTGCGTCCTTGAATATTATTCACATTTTAAAGCATGTGTTGAGACATTATCATGTTCGACCCATTATCTGATAATGGTAGCTCAACTATCACTGAAAACATTCAGCAGTGAGCGGAAATACTCCTGAAATAGCTTTCAAAGTAATATTTCATAGAAGTGAATTGAATTCACTTTTGATAACACGAAGTGCTTCTCTAATTTTTAACTTTAGCGTCTCGAATTCAGTCGATCTCTTTGGCTGTCTAAAAAATGTATGGATAGTAATCGTTTGGATGCGTCCTGCAGGACACGACGATTCCCTGAGGATAGTTGGGAATCGTTTAGGAAGAGTCGGTTATGCAATTTTGATGGTGCTTTCCTGATTCCTATCACTGGGTTTTTCGATGTTTCCGATGCCCCTTTGGCCTTTTGGGTGGTGGCATCTATATTCGCTGCGTTTCCAATCATTGTAAAACCCCAACAGGAATATAAAACCATAAACCGATCGGGTGAACGATATGGATTTCATATATTATTCAGAGGATGGGGATAATGGCGTGTGTGGAAGAGGCGACGTACGTGCTTGTAGATTCTCAAGAAAATAGTTTCACGAGGGCGACATCCCTTCTTGTAACATAAACTTAGTGCAGTGGGCTGCCAAAAAATTAAAAAGAAACACATCTGTAGCTACTGTATAAATAATACACTCTTTCCATTTTTTCATATATCTGGTTTTAATCGAATTTTGATTTTCGATGTATACGTAAACATTGACTTCTTTCATCATATAAATTTTCGTCTTTTACAATAAAAGTAGGTGTTGGTCCTATTTTACTACCGGGTTGACACGCAACCTGGAAACCTGAAAAACCTGGAAATGTCAGGAAATTAAAATTAAAAAAAAAAAAATTAAAAAAAAATTTTTTTTTAATTTTTTGATAGGAAACCTGGAAAATTATTGTTTTCTAAAGTTATTGTGCTTATATTCTTGAAATCTAATTTCTCTTTAATTCAATTTTCTTAATTCAAATTTCTCAATTCAATTCAATTTTTTTTTTTTTTTTTTAATTTTTTAATTTTTAATTTTTCTTCGCAATAATTCAATTATTTTCATAAATAATCAAAAAATTTATAGATTTACAATTATTTTCATAAATAATAAAACTCATAGCAAAATTTCAATTATTTTTATTGCAATTTTAATGGAATTTCTCGAAAAATGTATAATTATTCTTAAAAATTTTATTCAAATTCATCAAAGAAATTCAATTATTTTCAAAAGTAATAAAATTCTTCGCAGAAATTCAATGATGGTCAAAAGTTTAAAAAATTTATTGTCAAAATTTCAATTATCTTTATAAATATATTAAAATTTTTCTCCAAAATTCAATTATTTTCGAAAATTTTAATGAAATTCTTTTTAACAAATTAAATTTTTTTTTAAACTCTCCTCCAGTCAATGAGTTTCAATATCTACTATTTTAATAAAATTTTCCAAAAGAAATGAATTATTTGAAAATTTTTTTTATGAATTTCTTCGCGATAATTCTATTATTTTCAAAAATATTCAATTTATGTTTACAGAGATTCAATTATTTTTATAAATATGTAATACAATTTTTTACAGGGATTATTATTTTCATAGACAATAAAATTCATTGCAGAATTTCAATTACTTTTGATACAATTTCAATCGAATTCCTCGAAAAATGTGATTATTCTTAAAATTTAATTAAAATTCGTCAAAATAATGCAATTATTTAAAAATTTGTTAATAAAATTCTTTATGAGAGAAAATAATTCTTTATTGAATTTTGAGAAACATTGAATTATTCAATAAATTATTTATTTTTGTATTAAAAAAAATTAGGTATTTAAAAAGAAATATTATTAAAAAAATTCGTCTCAAGAATTCAATTATTTTCAAAAGTAATAAAATTCTTTGCAGAAATTCAATTATGGTCAAAAGTTTAAAAAAACTTATAGTCAAAATTTCAATTATTTTTATAAATATTAAAATTTTTCTCTAAACTTCGATTATTTTCAAAAATTTCAATAAAATTCTTGGCAATATTTCAATTATTTAAAAAAAATTTTAATAAAATTCTTGACAAAATTTCAATTATTTTCAAAAACTTTTCTCAATTCAATTTTTTTTTACAGAGATTCAATTATTTTTAATATATTTTTAATCTACTTTCTCGAAAAACGAAACTATTCTTAAAAATTTTTTTGAAATTCGTCAAAAGAATTTTAATTACCTATTCAGTCCAATATTTTGAATTATTATAAAACATGAAGAAATCGATTGCTCCGAGTCGGAGAATCGGAGTGATCGATTTCTTCATGTGTTATAACAATTTTTTATAAGATGTATAATTTAAAAAAGGTTTGAATTAAAAATTTTGTAAAATATAAATGGAGTTTTAAAAACCTGGAAAAATTCCGTTTTTAACCTGAAAAACCTGGAAATGTCAGGGAATTTGAAATGAGTAAAAGCGTTGCAACCCTGTTTACTTTTTCAAACAGAATCCTTTTCTGAAATCTAAAAAAACAAATATTTAAGTATAGTAAATCAATCAAAACTATATTAGGTACCATTAAAATAAAATCTGCTTTCTGTATAACAATGATAAGTTTTAGTCAAATTATCCTTTAATAAGGATAATTAAAACAATTTAAATAAAACAATTTTCAAATTGTTAACGTTCACGTCAACAATGTTATAACGATTCATTTGTTTTTAAAAATGGAAGTTAACAATTTGAAAATTTTCAAAAATAAATATTTAAAAAAAAATTCTCCTGATTGCCAGAATGTTTTAGCATGCTTGAAATCCAAAGGAAATGTTCATAATTATTTTAAATATTTGTAGTAAAAATTTGATAACAAAAAAAGGTGGTGTTTTTGAGAAAATTAATCTTATTTATTTTCATAAAATCATTCCCTATTTTTATAATTTTAAATATTTTTTCAAATTTCAAACTGGATTGTGAAGAGGACAAGACCATCTACGAGATCCAAGAAAGAAAATTAAATTATACTCAAAAGAAAAAAAATGACAAGCAAAACAATTTTTTTTCTATAACATGAAGTTAGTCGACATGCCTGATTTGAAATGGATTTAGTCTACTGTGTGATTCTTGGATAGTTTATGAATTGAAATTATTGTTATGGTCCAATTGGATGCATAAAACAAGAAACTTTCAATGAAATACCGAATAAAAATTAATTAATAAGTAGATTTAGCAAAATAATCAGAAAAATCAATAAAAATGAAATTTACCTTTTTAAAACTTGTGTAATAAATTTTTCGCGATAATATGAAAATTTCTCTATCTAAAGGAATCATAATAGAAGAAAAATCAAGCATTGTTGGTTAGTCAAAGAGTATTATAAACGAATTAAAAATTATTTTCTAAAAAGTGCAAAAATCCCATGTTAATTGAATGGGGAAAGTATTGTTATTTAGGCAGGGTTAAACGGCATCGTAAAAATTTTTTCTAGTTTCTAGAATTGTTTTTAGGTCAAAAAGAAACGATTTTGACGATACCCAAATGAAAATAGCTAACTTGGGAAATAACGGACACCCTAATGTAGATACATAGATGTATTTTCTGCCCAGGATATCGATGAACATGGTTCAATTCTGGCAATTACTCTATAAGGTTACGTGAAAAGAGTTAGAGAAGTACAGTATTGTTGATATGATGAAAACTTGCAAAGTCCAATATTTACGATCCCTTTGTGTGAGACACTAAACAAGGTTAATCCTTGGGCATTCAAATGATTCTCAATCCTTTATATAGTACATACAAGAAAGTCCGTGAGTTTTCTTTCGCACGGTTTGATTTTCTTAAATTCAATCGATGCTGATGTAAAGTACTTGCTGCACACATATGCTACTCCTCGCGACTGTAGATTTATTGATGAATTTGGCCGCGTATTTGTTGTCTAGATTTCAATACAATTGGAAGTTTTCGACATTGTCCCGTCTGTTGCATCTCTCTGGAGATTCTCATTTGTTATTATAATTCACGTTTACCTCATCTACTTGTTTTTTTATTTCTTAGGAAATTTATATAAGATTCGTTTTTGATTTAATCTCAAAATCTAATCTACATAAAAATAGAATGAAAACAAGATTGAGATCTTGTTTCTTTTTTTTCATGTTTTCACTTTTTATTTTCTTTGTCGTTTCTCCAAAACGAAAAAGCTGAAAGAGCGAAGAGTCGAAGTAGAAGGCGAAGAAGCGAAATGAGTATTCAGTATATTTCACCCAGAGGCTTTTCTCTCTACCTATAAGCGATGTGCGGAAGAGATAGTAATGGCACGTAGCGAGCGGACGCCGTATCGAATAATTGGCTCCCGCGGCAAGTGCACATCTCGCCCATTATGTGCATCACTGCATCGTGCCCGTCCATGTTTGCTGTAGACGAACGTTCTGCCAGACGAAACAAGGTCTTGTCGAATTTTTCCTACTAATCGAATTCCCCAAGTCGAATCGAAAATTTACTGCTTCTATTTATTGTTTAAACATTGAAAAAAATAAGTTTCTTGGACTCTGTTTCATCCAAGAATTATTTGGCTTGTAGACCAACGCATTTTCATTGTATGTTTTGAATTAAAATTTGCTTTTTAGAAAATGTATACCTTTAACAGACAACATAAATTCTTCAAGATAAATCTGTAACCATTTTTTAATTTGTGTTTCTTTAAACAGTCGTTGAATAATAAAGTTTTAAACTTGAATTCAATAATTCTATATCGGAGAAAATGAGTATTTTTTAAAAAATAAAAAAGTGTAATTAAAACAAAGCGAAAAGTAAATAAAGCACGTCGAAGAATCGGACGTGAGACAGCAGGAGCTACATGAACCGCAGAGGCTGTAGATCCGGGGTGGGTTCTCGCCGAGTAGAGCCGACTTCCACTCGGTATGGAGGTAGTTGGGGGTGATCTGCATGTCGTATCATCCGTTTCCTTCGTTTTGCTTCCTGCGAATGAATAAGCCGGGGTTACACCCTCCGGCTGCGCAAGACACCCTTTACAGTACAAAAGGGCTCTGCCGTTTCAATGTACGACTTTCCTCTGTGACAGGAATGCCGGAAAGCTCGCCCTCAATGCGTCTAGGTGAGATGGAGCACTAGCTCTGTCCACACCACCTCGACACTACTTTCATTTAATGGTTAGTCTTAATTTTGCTACAATGTTTGTTCTGTAATTTACTTAAAACAGTCAACATTTTATGTAGCTAATTGTCTAATTAAATATAAAGAAACATCATTTGAGTTTCATTAATCACTTTGGTTCAATAACATCAAAAAATAAGGCTACTTGCAAGTTATCATTCAACTTTATCATTCATTTTAGATGGGTAACATTTTTGTCTTCTTTTCAAGAACACAACACTTTCTCATAGGGATTTATTTTAATTTTTATAAATTTCAAATCAGGTTCTTTAAATATGCACACATGATAAAAGGAGATACATAATCTTACGATTATGGCCAGTTTAATTGTAAAAAGAAGAATTAGAAATTTGAAATTAGGTTATTCGCAAAATTCCTTGAAACTGAAGTATATTTATTTATTTAAAAATTTATTCAATTGAAATTTTAATAAAGTCGAATTTGACTTAAAGTAACCGTTCTTATGGAAGACAGCCTTCGCATTCATCTACTAAAACCTACTATCTACTACTTTTTGTACGTTATTACTATTTGTTTTTTTTTAAATTTCCGCTACTTTAAATTCGCTAATACTTGAAATCAAAAAAACTATTCTCAAAAATTATAATCAAATTCTCTAAAACGATTCAATTATTTTCAAAAATATTCGACATTTAATTATTTTCAATATCTGGTATTTTTGTAAAATTTCGCAAAAGAATTCAATTTTAAAAAAAACTGATAAAATTCGTCCAAAATTTAATTATTTTCATAAATGATTAACGCAAAATTTTTATAAAATTCTTCACAATAATTCAATTACTTTCACTAATAATACCAATTTTTCATGGAAATTTAAATTAAAAAAAAAAGATTTTTGACAAAATTCTAAGCAAGAATTCAATTATTTTCATAAATAATAAAACTCATCGAAAAATTACAATTATTTTTAAAAATATTTTAGAATTAATTAATCGAAAAATTCAATTGTTTTTATAAATAAAGTTTTCCAGAAGAATTCAATTATTTAAAATAAAATTTTCATAATATTTAGTATAGGTATTATTTCGAAAACATTAATTAAATATATTCAGCCACAAGTCGAAACTACAACTACATCTAACTATTATTATTAATTATTTAAAACAATGTTTACAAAATTCTTATAAAAAATTTAATTATTTTGAAAAATAACAAAATTTTTCAAAGAAATTCAATTCTTTTTAAACATTTTAATAAAATTTTTCGCAATGATTCAATTATTTTCATAAATAATAAAATTCTTCTCAGGAATTCCATTCTTTTTAAACATTTTAATAAAATTTTTCGCAATAATTCAATTATTTTCATAAATAATAAAATTCTTTTCAGTAATTCAATTATTTTTGAAAATTTTAATAAAATTCATAGCAGAATTTCAATATTATTTTTAATACAATTTTACAAGAATTGCTCGAAAAATGTAATTATTCTTAAAAATTTAATTAAATAAATAAATTTCAATTCCTCGAAAAAATCAATTATTTAAAAAAAAATTTTTTTTAATTATTTGGAAGAATTCAATTATTTACATAAATAATTCTTCAAAAGAATGCAATTATTAAGGATAAATAACAAAATTATTCCCGAAAATTCAATTATTTTGAGGCATTTTAGTAAATTTTTTTTGCAAAATTCAATTATTTTCATAAATAAGAAATATTCATCATAAGAATTCAATTATTTTTTAAAGTAATGAATTTTTTCTTAAAAATTCAATTATTTTAAAAAATTCTAATAAAATTGTTAGCAAGAATTTAATTATTTTCATAAATAATAAAATTTATAGCAGGATTTCAATTATTATTAATACAATTTTTGAAGGAATTGCTCGAAAAATGTAATTATTCTTAAAAATTTAATTTCAATTCCTAGAAAAAATCAATTATTTAAAAAAAATGTTTTCTTAAAATTATTTGGAAGAATTCAATTATTTACAAAAATGTTAAAATTTTTCACAGGAATTCAATTATTGTTAAATATTTGAATAAAATTGTTCGAAAGAAAACAATTATTTTAAATAAAATTTTAATTAAATTTTGTAAAAATAATTAAATTATTCTTTTAGATTTTAATAAAATTCTTCCCAAGAATTCAATTATTTACATAAATAATTCTTCAAAAGAATGCAATTATTAAAGATAAATAACAAAATTATTCCCGAAAATTCAATTATTTTAAAGGATTTTAATAAAATTCTTTGGAAAATTCAATTATTTTCATAAATAACAATATTCATCATAAGAATTCAATTATTTTTAAAAGTATAATAAATTTTTTCTTGAAAAGTCAATTATTTTTAAAAATTCTCATAAAATTGTCAGCAAGAATTCAATTATTTTCATAAATAATAAAATGCTTTTTAGGAATCCAATTATTTTTAATTATTCAATTATTGCCACACAGACATTTAGTTATTCTCAAAAATTTTAATAGAATTCTTAGTAAAATTTAATTATTTTTAAAAACTTTTTGAAATTCAATGATTTTTCATGAAATTTCTAAACAAAATTCAATTCTTTGTTTTTTTTTTAATTAATAAAAATTTTTCAGGAATTCAATTATTTAAATTAGAATTTGCATAAAATTGGTTGAAAGAAATCAATTATTTCAAAAATTTTTATAAATTTCTTTGCAAGAATGAAAATATTTTTATAAATAAAATTAAATTCTTTTATAAATGATAAAATATTCGATGAATGAATTCTATTTATTAGCAGGTTAAGAATGAAGTAAATAATTTTTTATGAAAATTAGGAAAAAGTCAGGAAAATAAAATATAGAATGGAATTTTTTTCAGTTACGTTAAAACCTTCATAATGAACTTAATATGACAGATCTTTTAATCTATAGGTCAAATTTGGCTTCAATTTTGATGTAATATCACGGTTTGTATGGAGGAGAACTTTAATAATTTTAATTTTAAAAAAATAGTAAAATTTTAAAATGATGAAAAATTTACATACGTCTTGGTCAAATTAAACATTAGATTTTATTCGATATTTTATCAAATTAGACATAAATATTGACCTAATGTAACGGCCTATATGGAGATTTTCGAAAAACATAATTTTTAAGTTCCTGAGGTCGAAAAACATTGAAATGAATTAAAAAGCAACAATTAAAATTGGAATTTTTCAATACAAAAAGAGGATAAGAAAAATGAATTATTTTAAATAGTGTGAAAAAATTTATTGCACATTATTCTTTGAAAATTTAAAAGATGTAAAATTGAAATGATAAACGACAAATGGAATAATATGCTGTTTTGATTTAGGGAAGTTTCATGAGCATCCTTATTTGTAATTGCAAATACATTTGCAAGAACGCAGGGAAATTATAAACATGTTCGCCTTCCTTGTGCAAAAGCGACGCGGCAACAACAGAAACCGCCGAGGAACTGTCCTCGAAAAATTAGCATACCGGTTTATTAATTACTTTGACTCCGTCTTGCTTCTACAGTCATGGCACATGGTTGCTCATGCAAAAGAATCCTTATAGTTTCCATGGTTTCAATTTACGTCGTCTTTTATTCTTTTTAGGTTAATCTCATTCTTATTCTAATTTTTTGTTTTAAAATATCTTTTGTCTTTGAACTCGATATCCATTATTCTTGACCTCGTATTATAATAATGAAAATTTTTTTTTTTAATTATTCCGTACACAATTAATCATATTTTTCTGTTTTGAATTTATTGTCTATTTATTCATAATAATTATTTTTATTTTTCATAATAGACCAATATTTCTGATGTGTCGTTCTTCTTTTTTGTTTCAGGTGAGTGCAAGCGCAAACTTATAGTTCATGATTTGTAAGTGTACCAGCTTTGTTGAATAATATATAAACAACTGTCAGTTGGTGAGTTTTATGAACACCTTGAAATTATTTATAAATGACAATATTTTATTTTATAATTTTAAATATTCATTTAGTCTTCAAAATGGAAAGGGTTTTAAATAAAAGTTCATTACAGAAATAGAAATTTGTAGATCAGAATAGATAAAATATTTAATTCCATCGGGGTTTTCGAATCTGATGTTCGCTTTTTAAAATTCAAAATTATGGTCTTTTAAATGAAACAAACAAAATATTTATAACTTTATTATTTATTTTACAAATTTTTAATTTTCTCTATTTTTGACAATAAATTATTTTAAATTATTTAATTCTATTGAAGAACTGCAATAAAGTTATTAACTTATAAATCAAATGAATAGCAAAATTCGTCGACAAAATTCAATTATTTTAAGAAATTTTAGGAAAATTCATTACAAGAATTCAATTATATTTACTAAATAATTGGAAAATAAAATAAAATTTAATTATTTTCAAAACTTTTAATAAAATTCATGGCAAAATTTCAATTATTTTACAAAAATTTTTCTTAATTCCATGACTCTCAATATTCTACGATTTTAATAAAATTTCTGAAAAGAATTCAATTATTAAATAAAAATTTTGATAATGTTCCTGACGAATATTCAATTATTTTCAAAAAAAATAATAATTTCACAGAAATTCAATGATTTAAACTAGAATTTGAATAAATCTTTTCGAAAAAAATCAATATTGCTTAAAATTTTTTTTTATAATTTTTCTTCACAATAATTCAATTATTTTTATAAATAATAAAACTCATTGCAGAATTTCAATTGTTTTTAATACAATTTTAATCGAATTCCTTGGAAAATGTAATTATTTTTAATACAATTTTAATTGAAATCCTTGAAAAATATAATTATCCTTAAAATTTTTTATTAAAATTCGTCGAAAGAATTCAATTATTTAAAAACTTGTTGATAAAATTATGTCTAAGAATTAAATTTTAAGAAACATTCAATTATTCAATATATTATTGACTTTTGTATTTAAATAATTGAATCCTCGTAGAATTTGCTAATAAAAATTGATTTAAAAATTAATTTCAGTTAAAGTTTTAGATAATAATTGAATTTTGGAGAATTTACTAATAATTGCAATTTTTAGAAATAATTGAATTTCATAAAGGTTTCAAATTAAATTCTTTGAAAATCTGAACTTTTCACACTTTTAAGGGCATTTGAACCTTGATGACGTCACACATGCTTTGCACAAAGTGTAACGTCATCAAGGTTCAAATGCCCTTAATTGACAATTCTTTGGAACTAATTTTCTTCTAAAAGCTTAATTGAAATTTTTAAAAATTATTTCAAGTTTTTATTTTCAAATGTTTATTTTATTGAAGAATTTCCGAATAATCGAAATTTCACGTAAAATTGAATTGTAATCAAATGGATTTGACAATTCTGAAGAAGATCTTTTTCAAAAATTATTATTAAAAATAATTCATAAATAGAAGAATTTTATTCAGAAATTGTTGAAAATAATAATTGAATTTAAATGATGAAAATACTTTTGAAAGAGTTAAAGTAATAATAGATGCGCATGATTATTTCCCAAATGTCATTTGACCGAACTGTCATTTTACCGAATTGCATTTATTTGAACTGAGTACTCTTCGAACTGTTATTTTAACGAAATGTCACTTTTGCGAATCGCCATTTTTACAAATTTCCACGAATTTCCATTTTTTACGAAAAGTCATTTTTGCGAAATATTATTTTTACGAATCTTTATTGTTCCGAAATGTCATTTTTTCGAATTGTCATTTTTACGAAATGGCATTTTCATGAATCGCACATTTTTACGAATTGTCACTTTTGCAGATAGTCATTTTTGCGAATTGTCATTTATGCGAACTGCCATTTTTTCTAAATGGCATTTTTGCGAATCGACATTTTTACGAATTGTCACTTTTGCGAAAAGTCTTTTTTGCGAATTGCCATTTTTGCGAAAATTGTTATAGTAAATCTATATATGCATACAAGTTTAATATAGCAATTTTAGCAAAAATGACAATTCGAAAAAATGTCAGTTCGCATAAATGACAATTTGCAAAATTGAATTTTCGCAAAAGTGGCAATTCGTAAAAATGTCAGTTCGCTTAAATGACAATTCGCAAAATTGAATTTACGCAAAAGTGACAATTCATAAATAGGTCAGTTCGCATAAATGACAATTCGCAAAATTGAATTTTTGCAAAAGTGACAATTCGTAAAAATGGTGATTCGCAAAAGTGACATTTCGTTAAAATAACAGTTCGGATAAATGCAATTCGTTAAAATGACAGTTCAATTTTGTCCGTGAAAGTATATAAGTACTTGGGCAGTACTTCTTTTAAGAAAGTCATAAGTAGTTTTTTTTACATAGGGTAATAAATTTTCAGTGTCGAAAAATTAATTATAAAGAATAAGAAAAAATGTTTACTTCCGAGTCGCGCATTATTCCAAGCTATTGGTTTTTAAAAAAAAGAAGAACATAGTGGAACGGTTGTTTCTGTCGGGAAGCCACGATTTTCGTTTCGAGATGGGAACCAGTTAATAACCGTTTCGGGGTGGTACGACAGGATAATTTCATTTTATTCAGCGCGACCTGGCGTGAGGTCTCTGGCGGGTAACTAAGACCTCTTTTCAATCCCTTTTTCGACAGGGGTGGGTTATTGTTCAGCTTGAAGGAAGAGTTTCCCAGTCTAGACCGCAGGACCATCGAATTTTGCCTTCTCTCGTGAATTTGTCTGGCCTAGAGGGAGAGGGGGTGGACGAGAGGAGAGGCCGTTTATGCAACCCCTGGGACAAACTCTGATGGGGTTATGGGCCTCTGAGGCCTACTCTCTTCAGCCCGCTCTACATCCCGCTTTCTTTCCATTTTATTCCATAATAAGCTCGGAGATGTATTCGTCCTACAGGACGGCCGCGAAATGCGTTTTAGATTGCACGCGGATATACGGGTGAGACGCATTTCGCTGGGAAACGAACGATCCGAGCTGTGCTTGGATTTCACATATATACACGAAATACCCACGAAATTGCTTTTATCGCGGAATCGAGGACTTGAATTTTTACCCCTAGGAAAAGGGTGCTCTGATTCATTCCGGAAGAAATATTGCCGCCAGAACGATAACTGCCTTCTTCATTTTTCGAGAGCAGTTTCTACATTTCTAAAGTTGGGGTAAAATTACAATATATTTATCGGGTCAAAGAATAAATTTTCAGAAATTAGTGTTTTTTCTTAAGTGGTACGTATTATAAAATTGTCATTTTTGCATTTTTCATTTCCTCCAGATTATCTGTCAGCATTTTCTTTTAATTAATATATTAATTTTTTCTATGTAACAAAGCTCAGGTTATTTAAAACTTTTTCATTGTACTCCTGTATAAGGGGATGAACTTTCACGGAATATTCAAGATTCGTCTTGCAGAGAGTGAGTGAGTAAGAGAGAGAGAGAGAGAGAGAGAGAGAGAGAGAGAGAGAGAGAGAGAGAGAGAGAGAGAGAGAGAGAGAGAGAGAGAGAGAGAGAGAGAGAGAGAGAGAGAGAGAGAGAGAGAGAGAGAGAGAGAGAGAGAGAGAGAGAGAGAGAGAGAGAGAGAGAGAGAGAGAGAGAGAGAGAGAGAGAGAGAGAGAGAGAGAGAGAGAGAGAGAGAGAGAGAGAGAGAGAGAGAGAGAGAGAGAGAGAGAGAGAGTCTTGCAAGTAGATATAAAGACGAGCGAAGTTACTTACCGGACTTCTTACTCTCTCGTTCCTCCTTTCTTTTTTCCATGGTCGTTATTTCTCTCTTACAGTAAGAGAGAAACCTTTATACAGATTGCCACCCGGCACCGCCAAACTCTGATAATGGAGGCTGCTAATAAATTCACCCGTTAATATAAAATAATCGTTAAATGCACTTAGGACATACTTATGGAAGACGCTGGCACTGAGGCGCGCCATCATTTTTTATTGGAACCGCTTCCCTTTAACCTCCCTCTTCTAAAAGTGGAAAGGTGTAGTCCGCTGAAAACTTCCTTCTTACCTTCCACTTTAGAAAATAGAATAAGTCTTTGACAAAAATTTTTAGACTGTAGAAGAGTTATTATTATTGTTTATTTGGTTTATGATTACTAATCAGGGCGTTACTGTTCTAATGTATCGAACAAATAATGATTCAGAGTTGCCGCAAGTCAGAGAAGTCAAGGAAATTAGAAATGGTCAGGAAAAACAGGAAAAGTCAGGGATTTTTATTAAAAGTACTGGAACAAATTTAATTTTTAGAATTTATAAGAAAATTCTGAATTTTTGTGTCTTTCTTGTTTGCCTCATAAACTATGAAATTGCCAAGAATTCCAACACAAAACCTTTCATTTTTTCTATTTCTGACAATAATTTCTTTTAAATAACTTAATTCTTCAAAACTGTCATAAAATTGTTACTTAGAAATTATTTAATGAACAATTTTACTTAAGAATTTCAAAATTAATTAGATTTCAAAAGAGTTGCGTTTAAAATCTTGATAAATAGATGAACTTCAAAGGCTTCAATGTGAAATTTTAGAAAATTTCAATTTTTAATGAATTTAAATAGAAATTTTAAGAACAACTGATTACAGAAATTCAATTATTTTTAAAAGTGACATACTTCTTCGCATAAATTCAATTATGTTCAAAAATTTTTTAAAAAAAACTCGTCAAAATGATTCAATTATTATTATAAATAATAAAATTCTTCTCTGAAATTCAATTATTTTCAAAAAATTTAATAAAATTCTTGGCAAAATTTCAATTATTTTCAAAAATTTACCTCATTTCAATTATTTTTAATATCTACGATTTCAATAAAATTTTCCAAAAGAATTCAATTATTTAAACAAAATTTTAATAAAAATTTCATAGGAATTGAATTACTTACCAATTTTTTATAAATTTTTTCCCACCAATTCTATTATTTTTAATTTTTTAATGAAGTTTCTCGAAAGAATTCAAATATATTTAGAGAATTGAAAAAAATAGTTCTGAGAAATTCAATTATTTCGAAAAATTTAAATAAAATTCTTTTAAAAATTCTATTATTAAAAAAATTTTTGCCACAATTCTTTACAGGATTTAGTTAATAAAATTGCAATTTTAATAAAATTTTCCTATTCAATTCAATTATTTTCAATACAATTCTTAAGATTAAGAATTCAATTATTTTCACAAAAAATACATTTTTTTACGGGAATTCAATTATTTGAAAAAAAAAATTGAATAAAATTCTTCGCAAGAATTCAATTATTTTCAATAAAAATATTTTTCTCGAGAAATCAATTATTTAAAATAAATTTGTTATAATGCTTAATAAATTTGAAAAATTGTAATAAAATTTATCACAGAATACAATTATTTTCGTAAAATATAACATTATTCTTAGGAATTACAATTATTGTCAAAAATGTTTGCAAAAATCTTCAAAACAATTCAATTATTTTCGTAAAAAATTTAATTCTTCAAAGCAATTCAATTACTTAAAAAATATTAATAAAATTCTTCCCAAGAATTCAATTCTTTTCAAAAATATAACTTTTCACAGGTTACAATTATTTAAAAAATTTAAATTTAATAAAATTCTTCGTCAGATTTCAATTATTTTCAATTTGTAAATGAAATTTCTCAATGGAATTTTATTATTTTCAAAAAGTTTTAAAAATTTCTGAGAAATTCAATTATTAAAAAAAATTTGAATAAAATTCTTCACAAGAAATTAATTATTTTCATAAATAATAAAATTCTTCAAAGCAATTTAATTATTTAAAAAATGTTAATAAAATTCTTCCCAAGAATTGAATGCTTTTCAAAAATAAAACTTTTTACAGGAATTTAATTATTTAAGAAACAAATTTAAAAAAAATTTTCGTCAGATTTTAATTATTTTCAATTTTTAATGAAACTTTTCAATAGAATTTTATTATTTTCAAAATGTTTTAAAACATTCTGAGAAATGCAATTATTTAAAAAATTTTGAATAAAATTCTTCACAAGAAATTTATTTATATCATAAATAATAATATTTTCAATTATTTTTATAAATAACAAAACTTATCGCGGAATTTCACTTATTTTTTGTACAATTTTAAATAAAATAAAGAAAATTGCATTTATTCTTAAATTTTTTTTTAAAATTGTCGAAAGAATTCAATTGTTATTAAAAATTTTGATAAAATTCTCCATAGAAATTAAATTTTAAGAAACATGCAATTATTGAATAAAATATTTATTTTTGTATTTAAATAATTGAATTCTCGGGAATTTTTCTAATAAAAATTGATTAAAGAATGAATTTCGCTTAAAATCTTAAATTATAATTGAATATTAAAAGCATTGAATTTTTAGAAATAATTAAATTTTGAAAAGGGATCAAATTAAAATGTTTGAAAATTTAAATTTATAGTTGCAATATTCTTATGATATAAAATAATGATTTTATCACTCTGTCATCTTAAATTTATTATAAAACATTAAGAAATAGATCACTCGGAGTCGAAGTCTCGGAGTGATCGATTTCTTCATGTTTTATAATAATATTCTCATAAGTTATTGAATTTCAAAAGGTTTGAATTTGAAAATCTTAATTCCTATAGAAAAATAATAATGATTAAGTATTTATTAAAAAAAGAAGTTATTGATGTTTTCGAATAATTTTACTTTTGAAGAAATTTGTAAATAAATGTAATAGAACATTTTTTGGAGTATCTAATAATTTTTTTAGTGAATCAGTATATTCTTCTGGGTCAGGGAAAAATTCAAAAATTTGTCTAGAAATAGGAAAAAGTCAGGGAAAAACATTACATAAATTAAATTTTTGTGGCAGCCCTGTGATACTTGCAGAAGTTCAAGGATTCGCGACGCGATCTTAATGAGAGTCAATTATCGAGAATTGTTGTAATTCGTCAAATACTACATCAATTTCATCTCATTCTTTATGAAATTTACCTTATATAATATTTCTTAAATGCAATAAATTTATCTCGTGTTTTCTATAGATTATTTTTAACTATTCATTTTCTTAATAAGTTTCAATAAATATTATTCAAGAGTTTGTTGTTTCACGCGAAACTTTTCAATCCTGAATCAAATCAAAGATTTATGGTTTCAAATCACCAACTAAATCTCAATTCAGAGGATTTGTTGATTTCGGCAAATTGGATAGATTTCCCTTTGTCAATTGCTTTTATTAATTTGCAATTAGGTGGAGAAATGATACTCCACCTAATTTGGAGTTACCAAGCGCATATTGCAACTTTATAGTTTTGGTCCTGTTTCGTTGACTTGGATTTCACCACTCCTTGTATTTAACAATTGTTGCTCCTTATTTTTAAAGTTAATAACTTGTTCCGAAATGTCTTAATTGTTAATGTTACTCTAAAGCTTCCTTCGAGGAAACAAAAGTTACGAAAGTCGTTCATGACTCTTGGAAAAAGGCAGAAAGTGCTTTCCTAATACTTAAATAAATCACTTGTGATACAGATTTGTCACTGGAAACAACCCGCCGCAGCCATTTGTATAGAATAGTTCGAACGAAAGTCGAAGGGGTTTGAGGGGGTGTAATGTCGTGGTTCTCATTGGCGTTTGGTGTGAGCAGACGTGATGCAGAATATATGAATAATAATGGTCGGTCGGTTATATTCAGCATAACGTCACCACCAATGGTCCTTTCCAACAGCATCTGAATGATGTACTGCTGGGATACGATATGCTGCGATTCGCTCTGATTAGTGTTATCTATAACGATAGAGCCCTATGTGTATAATTCTACCATAAACACGAACTTTGCAGAGAGCAGCATCATGTGTAAATTTTGTCATTTCATCTAATGGAGAGATTCTTGAAGTGCATTTTTTCGTTTCACAATTTATTATTAAAATTCCATTCCAAAGGAGTTGGAAACTGAAATTTTTGACATAATCTCATTCGTATATTATAAATTACTGATGTAAGTAAAACAATTAAGTTCGATGTTAAAATAAAAAAATTTGTTTGCAAATGATTTACTAACACTGTAACAATTGGTAAGTTGGTAATTTTAATTTTTAAACATGGGTGCAATGAAATAGAACCACCCTTGTTTTTTGTGAAGCACTTTCTCAGGTTATTCATATTATGCACACATACCCTCTTCGTAGAAAATTACTCGCCTCAAGCAACTTGCGGCGCGTTATTGAACAGCAACAACTATACAACGACAGACAGCGAACAAAGTTGCGGAGCTCTAAATTATATGCGAGTAGCTTCGTTTCAGAGAACCTGCGAGCAAGGAAGCTCTCGTCGGTCGAAATATTCTGTTAGGCGAAGAACGGCGTCTTAACTCGTTTCCAACCTCCGATACAATTTATCGACCTTGGCTGCTGGGGGTAAATTCTTTCCGAAAGAATCGATCCCTCTTAGTGGTTTTTCCATTACCATAATTTCTTCGTTACGAAATCCTTTTATTAATCTTATTATGACATTGCCTCAATCACTTTCGTACTGAAATTACTCTATTTTCATCCACTTTACCATAAATAGTGCGGCATTCGTCAACCTTTATTTTATTAAAAGAGCGAAAGAAAAAAGTGTGAAGCTTGAAATTTTTTCTACTTCAATTGTTAATTATGCATCTGTACATGTATATGACGAATATACTTAAAGAGTCTCGCGTGACAATTTAGCAAATTTTTTTTTTTTAAAAGCTTTAAATAAATTTATGGGGGTGCCACGACACAGTACTGATATATCGACAAGAATCAACTGTACCTGTTTGAATACTGACGAGTTTAGCTGTATTCCTACAACGTGATAGCATTGTAGTTGCTGCGACACGATGCGTCGGATATCGTCGAAAGCTCGCTCCTATGAATGCACGTTTAACGATAAGCTCTCTCAATACGCAGCTGCTACTCTAGAAAATCGGATCTCGATGGATTTCCTCACAACTTGATTTACAGCTTTTGTTGATCAAATTTTTTTTTTATCACTTTTCTGTATTCTTATAAGTTATTATAAACGTCGACATTTTTTTGTCCAATTGATTGACGTTTAAATATCCTGTAAAATATAGGAGGTGCATTTAATAAATCATACATTTAGATTGTATAAAGATGACAGGATTTTAAAAAGTTCAAAGTTGAAAGGTTGTTGTAAGCTTTTTATGAAACATTACTGCAATCAAGGTTGCCACAAAAATTTAATTTTGTTTTCCTCTGACTTTCCAGACAAAATTTTCACTTTTTCCCTATGACGCTGAAGAATATACTGATCAACTCCAAAAATTATTAAATATTCAAAAATTTACAAATTTCTTCAAAAGTAAAATTATTCGAAAACATTAATAATTTCTTTTTCAAATAAATACTTAATTATTATTATTTTTCCACAAAAATTAAGATTTTCAAATATTGTAATTATAAATTCAAATTTCCCAAAGATTTTAATTTGAACACTTTTCAAAAGTCAATTAATTATTTCTAAAAATTCACGCAATAATGCTTTTACTATTCAATTATAATTTAAAATTTTGAGCGAAATTTAATTTATAAACAATTTTTATTAGAAAATTCAACGAGAATTCAATTATTTAAATACAAAAATAAATAGTTTATTAAATAATTAAATATTTCTTTAAATTAAATTTTTATAAAGAATTTTAACAAAATTTTTAAAAATAATTGAATTCTTTCTGCGAATTAAAAAAAAATTTTATGAATAAATGCAATTTTCTATCATTTTATTTAAAATTGTATAACAAATAATTGAAATTCTGCGATAAGTTTTGTTATTTATAAAAATAATTTAATTCTAGCAACGAATTTTATTAAAATTTTTTTAAAGAATTTAATTCCTGCGAAGAATTTTATTTGTGAGAATAATTGAATTCCGGAGAAAAATATTATTATTTATGAAAATAATTAATTTCTTGAAAAGAATTTTATTCAAATTTTTTTAAATAATTGAATTTCTCGGAATTTTTTAAACCTTTTTGAAAATAATTGAAATCTGACGAAGAATTTTATTAAATTTTTAAAAAAAAATTTTGAATTTCTGTTAAAATGTTTATTTTTGAAAAGAATTGAATTCTTGATAAGAATTTTATTAAAATTTTTTAAATAATTGAATTGCTTCGAAGAATTTTATTTTTTACGAAAATAATTGAATTATTTCGAAGTTTTTTACAAACATTTTTGACGATAATTGTAATTCCTAAGAAGAATGTTATATTTTACGAAAATAATTGTATTCTATCATCAATTTTATTATAATTTTTCAAATTTCTTAAGCATTTTATCAAAATTTTTTTATATAATTGAATTCTGGAAGAAAAATTTTATTGTTTATGAAAATAATAGATTTCTTGCGGAGATTTTAATTCAAAACTTTTTCAAATAATTGAATTCCCATAAAAAAATGTATTATTTGTGAAAATAATTATATTCTTAAGAAGAATGTATTGAAAATAATTGAATTAAATAGGAAAACTTTATTAAAATTGCAATCTTATTAACTAAATCTTGTAAAGAATTCTGTAAAAATTTTTTTTTAATAATAGAATTTTTATAAGAATTTTATTTAAATTTTTCGAAATATTTAAATTTCTGAGAAGTATTTTTTCAATTCTCCAAATATATTTGAATGCTTTCAAGAAGCTTCATCAAAAAATTAAAAATAATTTAATTTTTCGAGAATTCAATTAGGGGTCGTTCATAAACTACGTCACACTCCTAGGGGTGGGGAGGTCTCAAACCGTGTGTGACGAAGTGAGGATAAAAATTTTTTTTGTATGTAAAAAATGTGACGAAGGGGGGGCGAGGGGGTAAAAATCAGTCCAAAAAAGCGTGACGTAGTTTGAGAACGACCACTTATTTAAATACAAAAATAAATTATTATTAAATAATTGAATATTTCTTAAAATTGAATTGACTTCTTTCGGCGAATTTTAAAAAAATTTTTAAAATTAAATGCAATTTTCTATCACTTTATATTTAAAATTGTTTGCAAATAATTGAAATTCTGTGATAAGTTTTGTTATTTATGAAAATAATTTAATTCTTGCAACGAATTTTATTAAAATTTTTTTTAAAGAATTGAATTCATGTGAAGAATTTTATTTGTGAAAATAATTGAATTCCGAAAAAAAATTATTATTTCTGAAAATAATTAATTTCTTGTGAAGAATTTTTTTCAAATTTTTTTAAATAATTGAATTTCTTTGAATATTTTAAAACTTTTTGAAAATAATTAAATTTTATCGAGTAATTTCATTAAAAAATTGAAAATAATTGAAATCTGACGAAGAATTTTATAAAATTTTTTTTAAATAATTGAATTCCTGTGAGAAGTTTTATTTTTAAGAAGAATTGAATTCTTGGGAAGAATTTTATTAAAATTTCTTATAAAATTGAATTGCTTCCAAGAATTTTATTTTTTACGAAAATAATTGAATTGTTTCGAAGATTTTTGCAAACATTTTTGACAATAATTGTATACCAAAGAAGAATGTTATATTTTATCGAAAATAATTGTATTCGATGATCAATTTTATTATAATTTTTCAAATTTTTAAACCATTTTATCAAAATTTTTTTAAATAATTAAATTCTCGAGAAAAATTTTATTATTTATGAAAATAATTGATTTCTTGATAAGAATTGTATTCAAATTTTTTAAAATAATTTAATTAAATAGGAAAATCGTTTGATTGGCGATGTAGTGAAATTATTCTTAAGAACTTAATGAACATTCAATTAATATAAAATCCCTTGCAAATATTTCCATATTAGTTTTCCTATTTCCAACCTGACCAAGGATTGGTAAATCTTAGTGGTCCCTAATCAGGCCCCCAGCTATGGCTAGGGCCCAATCAAAATTTCTGCACAGGTATCAATAAAATTTCATATCGACATCAATCAATTTTAACTTTCAAATTGTAAATTGAAATGCAGATATTGTATTTTTCTTTTTATATTGAGATGAATGAGTGACATCCATTTGTTTCATTTTGCACTTAATAAAAAGAAAAATAAATCAAAAACAATACGTTTGTGTTCTTTTTTTCAATTAGTTTTATTAAAATAGTTTGAGGCTAGGAAAAATACCTTCAACTATATATACTGTGGGCAATTTTTTAATTATTCCAAAAAACTTTAAACTATTTTTTCATTCATGATTTTATGAGACGTTAGTATAATCTATTCGAAATGCTATTCAAGCATTTTTAAAAATTAATCTTTCATTACAATTATAGTATTGGTACAGAGGAATGCAGACTACCTGTATACACCTAAAAGTCAAAGATTGAAGCATGTTGTGCAGATTGACAAGAAACTATATTCTTATATGTGAAGCCCTATTCCATAATCCCCTAAGAGTTTTATGGCTGCTGATCTCGGAGACATAACTCGGTACATGAAATGTCCAGTATCATGTTTTGCAAATGAAAAGTACTTTCAAAACGAATTCAATATCAAGCAAATAAAATGCAACAATTGAGTGCAGAATGTGTTTTGATGTAAATGTAAATGAAACTGCCTGGTTTACATAGAGAGAGAGAGAGAGAGAGAAATTTTATTTACTTTAAACAAAGTCTTTTGTCTGAAGGAGAAACTTTTGTTTCATACTTCTTTCATTCCATTTTAAAATTAACTAAAGAATCTGACTCAGAATCACGTATTAAAAATAGCAATTTTTCTACTAGCATAATTATAACATTTTTCATAGAGCATTATATAGAAATTTGAATCGATTTCTCGATCGGACACATTTTCCCTGTCCACAACTCGAATATCGTGTGTTTGTGGGTAATAATCCAGAAACCTGTGGTCGACCTCTTGTACATGGATTTACGAGTATTTCGCTCACGTTTATACGGTTCAAAGTTGAATTTACTAGAGCTCGGGTGCCATTACGATTCTTCTTTTTTGTTCCGGTTATTGACAGATGATGTTTTCCCGCGAGCTATACACACACATTTATGCCAACTGTGCTCTATGATATGGTATGAGGACTCGATATAGGATCATAGACGAGCCTTGACGCCGAACACATTATACCCTCTGAAATTGTCGATACCACAAAATTGTTGATTTTTCTAGACAATGGAATTATTTCAACAGTTTTGTTTCTAAACGCAGAGTACACTTGTAATTTTGTTAAATCGTTAAAACTCTAACACACAAAGGAATAAATTTAATTTCCATCTCAATAAAATGGATGAGAAATATATGATTTATCGAAAATCGTATTTTTAATACGTTGATGGATAAAAATAATTTATAATTGACCGTTAATTATTAGAAAAAGTCTAGCATTGTAATATAAAGAATGAATGATTAAAAATGTTTCCAATTGATTTACATTATTGGCTTAGTGGAAAGAAGTATTAATGAAAAAAAAGGTCTGTATGGATCTTCAAGTTTGTCCAGTTTATACGCTCTCGTCTCTCAAGAGCGAACTATGAGACTTTAACAAATTGAAGGTCCACTTAGGTCCTTAGAA
Source organism: Leptopilina heterotoma (assembly GCF_015476425.1). Classification (NCBI taxonomy): domain Eukaryota; kingdom Metazoa; phylum Arthropoda; class Insecta; order Hymenoptera; family Figitidae; genus Leptopilina; species Leptopilina heterotoma. Next base: position 1,743,488 of record NW_025111054.1, read on the forward strand.
AAGGCGTTCTGAGATTCTGAAAGGATTTTTATAACGAGGCGGCGTGGTCTCTGCCTCGCATCTCTGACGGTGAATTCGTGGCCGCCTATGTAAGCTAGATATATTACGTTGCACGATGACCCAATATTTTAATAAAGCGCGACCACCACCCGTAACTAACTGACTAACCATGGTATGCACAGAGTGTGTTAAAGAGAGTGAACCTACGCGAGAGAAAGAGAGAGATGAAAACTGCATGGCCATGCTGATCTACGGGCAATCAGCCGCATTAATGTACCGCGTGCTGCTCGCTCTGTGTAAACCATATTTATAACACTTCGTCCCATAATATTCCCACAGTATGTAGGGGATACGCGATTTTGCGGTGTCTGTGCCGGACTTTGGTTATCTCTCCTGCGGTTATCGATAAGGCGATAATTTCCCTCCATGGAGCTTATTTATTATTCACAGTTTACACTTCTCGGAAATTAGTTATTTTATTTACTTTTCACATTTTTCAACATTTTTCAACATTTTTCAACATTTTTCAAGCGCGTATACTAGAGTTTTTACAACTTTATGTGTATAATAAATACTTTTGAACCCTGCGGTAATATTATAAATATATTTGTCTTCTTTTTATACTTTTCCTCGTACTGCTCAAAAAGAAAGTATATATGCGTGTCTCTTTAACACTATATGCAGTGTATGACAAGTGTTGTGTAATATTAATAATTTTGCAAGCAATATTTCTTTCAGATCCCCGATATCTTTCACGACATTGTCAGTAGCAAATTGAGATTAATTTGACAATTTTTCTGACGCGATCTTGAATGCAGAGAGCACGAGTGCACAAGATCGATAACCTTCTGCCGAGAAAAGTCTTAAGCTGCACGGTCTGGCAGTGTACACCACTTTAAAACGTATCGCATCACTGACATGATTAGCAGTCGTGTAAACTGAAATGTTAAAACATGACATTAGTCGCGTGGTGACAAGTCCTCCTAGCAAGTAGTCGCAATACATCAAGAGATACATGAACTCTTGCCACATTAGATTCTGACGTGGACAGCGATGTGACTCAAAAATTCTTGCTTTCCTGTGTCCATTTACAATCTTCCTTCTTTCTCTCTTATACTTTTTTCTATATTTCATTTTCAAACAACTAATGCTAGAGAAAGGTTAATGTTAAAGGCAAAATTCTTTTCTACCACGTGAGTATACGGTTGTTTCGCTTTAAAGTGTCCCTAAAACTCTGTTTCAATTCTTAGTCACTTTAAATCTGTTTTCAACAAAATCAACGCCAGCAATATTCTAAAATTGAAAAAAATAAATGAAAATATTTTTTTTACTTGTGACATAGGTACATTTTCTAAAAATAACAGCAAGATTGTAACAATTTTGAAACATTTGATAGTAAGCTTGCACAGGATTAACACAGGTCAGGGAAAAGTCAGGGATTTTTATTAAAAGTACTGAAAAAAATTTAATTTTTAGAATTTATGAGAAAATTCTGAAATTTTGTGTCTTTTTTGTTTGCTTCATAAACTATGAAATTTGACAAGAATTCTAATAAAAAACCTTCACATTTTTCTATTTCTGACAATAATTTCTTTTTAAATAACTTAATTCTTCAAAAACTATCATAAAATTATTATCTAGAAATTATTTAATGAACAATTTTACTTAAAAATTTCAAAATTAATTGTATTTCAAAAGAATTGCGTTTACAATCTTCATGAAATAGATGAACGTCAAAGGTTTCCATTAGAAATTTTAGAAAATTTCAATTTTTAATGAATTTAAATAGAAATTTTCAGAACAACTGATTATAGAAATTCAATTATTTTCAAAAGTGATATACTTCATCGCATAAATTCAATTATGTTCAAAAATTTATAAAAATTCTCGTCAAAATTTCATTTATTTTTATAAATAATAAAATTCTTCTTCGAAATTTAATTATTTTCAAAAAATTTAATAAAATTCTTGGCAAAATTTCAATTTTTTAAAAAAATTTCACGATTATTTTCAAAAAATTTTCTTATTTCAATTATTTTTAATATCTACAATTTTAATAAAATTTTCCAAAAGAATTCAATTATTTAAACAAAATTTAAAAAAAAAATTCCCAGGAATTCAATTACTTACCAACTTTTTTATAAATTTCTTCGCACCAATTCAATTATTTTTAATTTTTTAATGAAGTTTCACGAAAGAATTAAAATATATTCAGAGAATTGAAAAGAATAGTTCTCAGAAATTTAATTATTTCAAAAAATTTACATTTAATTCTTTTAAAAATTGTATTATATTTAAAAAAATTTTGACAAAATTCTTTATAAGTTTTAGTAAATAAAATTGCAATTTTAATAAAAATTTTTTATTCAATTCAATTATTTTCAATACAATTCTTCTTAAGAATTCAATTATTTTTACAAATAATACATTTTTAATGGAAATTCAATTATTTGAAAAAAATTGGAATATAATTCTTCACAAGAAATCAATTATTTTCATAAATAATAAAAATTTTTTCGAGAATTCAATTATTTAAAATGATTTTGATAAAATGCTTTACAAATTTGAAAATTATAATAAAATTGATAGTAGAATACAATTATTTTCGTAAAATATAACATTCTTCCTAGGAATTACAATTATTGTTAAAAATGTTTGTAAAAAACTTCGAAATAATTCAATTATTTTCGTAAAAAATAAAATTCTTCGAAGCAATTCAATTATTTAAGAAATTTTAATAAAATTCTTCGCAAGAATTCAATTCTTTTTACAAATAAAACTTTTCACAGGAATTCAATTATTTAAAAAAAAATTCATAAAATTCTTCATCAGATTTCAATTATTTTCAATTTTTTAATAAAATTTCTCGATGGAATTTTATTATTTTCAAACAGTTTTAAAAAATTCTGAGAAATTCAATTATTTAAAAAAAAATTGAATAAAATTCTTCACAAGAAAGTAATTATTTTCATAAATAATAATATTTTTTTACGGAATTCAATTATTTTCACAAAAAAATTCTTCACAGGAATTCAATTTATTAAAAATTGTTTAATAAAATTCGTTGCAAGAATTAAATTATTTTTATAAATAACAAAACTTATCGCAGAATTTCAATTATTTTTTATAGAATTTTAATTCAAATGATAGAAAATTGCATTTATTCTTAAAATTTTTTTTAAATTCGCCGAAATAATTCAATTATTTAAAATTTTTTTATAAATTTCTTTATAAAAATTGAAATTTTAAGAAATATTCAATTATTTAATAATTTATTTTTGTATTTAAATAATTTTATTATGGTAAGTAAATTAATAAATTTAATTCTCGCAAAATTAAATTAATTTAAATTTTTTAATGAAGTTTCTCGAAAGAATTCAAATATATTAAGAGAAATGAAAAAAATACTTCTGAGAAATTCAATTATTTCGGAAAATTTAAATAAAATTCTTTTAAAAATGGTATTATATTTAAAAAAATTTTGACAAAATTCTTTATAAGTTTTAGTAAATAAAATTGCAATTTTAATAAAAATATTTTATTCAATTCAATTATTTTCAACACAATTCTTTATCAGATTTCAATTATTATCAATTTTTTAATAAAATTTCTCTATGTAATTTAATTATTTTCAAAGAGTTTTAAATAATTCTAAGAAATTCAATTATTTAAAAAAATTTGAATAAAATTCTTCACAAGAAATTAATTAATATCATAAAAAATAATATTTTTCTCCGGAATTCAAACATTTTCACAAATAAAATTCTTCACATGAATTAAATTCTTTAAAATTTTTTAAATAAAATTCGTTGCAAGAATTAAATTATTTTTATAAATAACAAAACTTATCGCAGAATTTAAATGATTTGTTATACAATTTTTAAATAACATGATAGAAAATTGCATTTATTCTTACAATTTTTTTAAAATTCGCCGAAATAATTCAATTATTTAAAAATTTTTTTAAATTTCTTCATAAAAATGCAATTTAAAGAAATATTCAATTATTTAATAAATGATTTATTTTTGTATTTAAATAATTGAATTCTCGAAAGATTTTCTAATTAAAAATTGATTAAAATATGAATTTCACTTAAAATTTGAAATTATAATTGAATATTAAAAGCATTATAGCATAGATTTTTAGAAATAATTGAATTTTGAAAAGGGTTCAAATTAAATTTCATTCGGTAAGGTTTTCATGAAAACTTAGTCTCACATTTTACTGAATTTCAATGAAAATCTTAACGAAATACTTGAGTCGTCAAATTCCCTTTAATTTCGTGAATGAAAAGTCCACTGGTACAAATTTAGAGAGTAGAAATGAAGAAAGTTGCTGTAGAATTCGGACAGGATGAGCTTTAAGAGATAATTAACCCATTTGGAAGTTATATGCGAACATCGATTGTTACAGAGGAGAAGGGACTTTGGAATCGGCATCCCGAAGAGGATGCTGACAAAAAGCTTGCTTATATGCAACTAAACGCTAAGAAAGGGAGCGAGGGTGTACATAAACAACACTCTTGACTTGGCACTATAGAGCGCTAATGACGGGGATATTAAATAACGATAATGATCCTGTCGAGGACTTTTTTTGTAGACTCCTCTTGGATTACCTCTGAATTTCACTGACTTAATTGACCGGGACAATAACGAGGACGACGCCGCTCTCTGTTGTTGCAATCGGGGACTTCCCCTTACAGGAATTTCTCTTCTTGCTTACGCTCTTCTTCCTCCTCTACTATCTTTTCCTCTGTGGAATCTTACAAAATTTATGTCGTTTACGTCAACTAAATAGAGTTTCGTTCCCATATTATGTCTAGCAAAAACTGTTATGATTCCGTGTGGTTAAAGAAAGCAATTAGGTTGAATGTGCCCAGGGCGGCAAACGCAGTTGTTTGCTGTGTAGAGATAAAAGTAAAACATTAACATTCCTTCTGATGATTATTTTTGTTCAATGATCATTACATGCCTTTTTAGCTTTTATTTGGATTTTGGAGATTCATCGACAATAGAGGCTGTAATAATTTATTCGGAGGTGTCAATAAATGCGTGATTGCCGCGATAAAAGTCACGAACTATTGGCTTTAAAAATTCAATGACATGTCACTTTTTGAGAGTTTCACTCTCATGAAAGCGAATGTATTTGTGCGTCACGTCGCGTCGGTTTCAACTAGGTTGGATCGACTAACAGACTAACCGTGTTATTGACCTTTGAGTATTAGCGAAATAACGTCCAAAACTCACCTAATTTTACATATGGCATTACCTATGCGTTGTCATTCAAATCAGATCAAATATTTTTGTTTCCATGCCTAGTGTTCGTACTGTTGAAATTACATACAATTTTGAAAATGTATAATTTGAAATTTTAGCGCTGCTAAATTGGAAATATTCGAGTTGCATTAAATTTGCATTGCCTGCATAATTTAAGGGATCGGTATATATGACGTTGCGAGGAGGCAAATTGTGTGAATCCACCATAGTAAATTGTATTTTGCTTTTGCAGTAATTATTTAACAGGATTTGTCGAATCTCTAACTCAAAATAGATCTATGAAGAGCTCGGGGCATCGCCTAGAGCACTGACAATCACCTGTCTGTCTGTCTGTCTATCGTTGTTGTTCTACCGGCATCATGCCACGTGGCATGGTACAGGTGTGCAGCTTTTATACCTGTCTGACGCGACTGATCAATTGTCTGACCTAGACCCACCATGACTCCTTCCTCAGCTTTTTTTTGATTTCGCCTAAATACGATCGATTCTACGCGAAACTTTTCAACATTTCTTGAAAGTAAATTAACATTTCATGTTTGTAACGCATTACAAATATGTTTGTCCGATAATGTCGTGTGGTTAGGATACCAAATGGTATCATTATCGGACACAACTGTCTTCAGCGCTGGGTCATTGGAGAGAAAAATAAAGCTGTCTTTGCCTTCATTTCAGTTTTAATAAATTTGTGATGAAGAGTTTTTAAGTCAAGAGATGAGTTTTTAGCCGCACGTGACATGAGGTCATAGTATTTCCTGTAAAGGCGTTATTGGAGAGAGTCGTTTCTTCTGTTCCTGTGGGTCGCGCGATCACGCCAATCACTCAGACTCTTTTGATGCACTCGTTATCGATGCATAACCCCTCGTTCGAAGAAGTATCGCCCCTCGATACGCACCATGCTTTCTGATGGACGTGTTCTCATTAGAATTATTATTGCCCTTGGAATAACGAATGATTTTGTGCGTGATGATACTTTTTAACGATAATTTAATCTTCTGTCAGAGGGGCCTCACAAACAGTGAATAAAACAAATTGCTTGATTCCGTTAATTACCGAGTACATATCTCATTTAATTTACTTTTGCCACGCACATGGAAACAATCCGATACAAGATTAAGATAATTTTTTACGAATTATTACATCCACAGCGAATCATAATTCTCGTATTAATAATATGACTGTTACAGGGTTGCCACAAACATTTAATTTTCTTTTCCCCTGTCTTTTCCCTGATTTGCAGACAAAATTTTAACTATTTTCCCTGATCCTGAAGAATATACTGATTCACTTCAAAAATTATATTAGATACTCAAAAAAAAGGTTCTATTACATTTATTTACAAATTTCTTTAAAAGTAAAATTATTCGAAAACATCAATAACTTCTTTTTTACATAAATACTTCATCGCTATCATTTTTCTATAGCAATTAAGATTTTCAAATTCAAACCTTTTTGAAATTAAACAACTTATAAAAAATTGTTATAGAACATGAAGAAATCGATTTCTCCGATTGCTACAATGCTTTTAATCTTTAATTATAATTTAAAATTTTGAGCAACATTTATTTTATAGACAATTTTTATTAGAAAATTTTTATAGTCAATTTTTTTATAATCAATTATTTAAATACAAAAATAAATAATTAATTAAATAATTGAATATTTCTTAAAATTAAATTTTTGTAAAGAAATTTATAAAAAATTTTAAAATGATTGAATTGTTTTGGCGAATTTAAAAAAAAATTTAAGAATAAATGCAATTTTCTATCATTTTATTAAAAATTGTATAAAAAATAATTGAAAATCTGCGATAAGTTTTGTTATTTATAAAAATAATTTAATTCTTGCTACGAATTTTATTAAAAACTTTTTAAAGAATTAAATTCCTGTGAAAAATTTTTTTGGGAAAATAATTGAATTCCGTAGAAAAATATTATTATTTATAAAAATAATTACTTTCTTGTGAAGAATTTTATTCAATTTTTTTTTAAATAATTGAATTTCTCAGAATTTTTTAAAACTGTTTGAAAATAATAAAATTCCATCGAGAAATTTTATTAAAAAATTGAAAATAATTGATATCTGACGAAAAATTTTATTAAATTCTTTTTTAAATAATTGAATTGCTGTGATGAATTTTATTTGTGAAAAGCATTGAATTCTTGTGAAGAATTTTATTAAATTTTCTTAAATAATTGAATTGCTTCGAAGAATTTTATTTTTTACGAAAATAATTGAATTGTTTAGAAGACTTTTACAAACATTTTTAACAATAATTGTAATTCCTAGGAAGAATGTTATATTTTACGAAAATAATTGTATTCTATGGTCAATTTTATTATAATTTTTCAAATTTATAAAGCATTTTATCAAATTTTTTTTAAATAATTGAATTCTCGAGAAAAATTTTATTATTTATGAAAATAATGGATTTTTTGCGAAGAATTTTATTCCAAGTTTTTTCAAATAATTGAATTTCATCGAGAAATTTCATTTAAAAATTGAAAATAATTGAAATCTGACGAAGAATTTTATTAAATTTTTTTTAATAATTGAATTCCTGTGAAAAGTTTTATTTTTAAAAAGAATTGAATTCTTGGGAAGAATTTTATTAAAATTTCTTAAATAATTGAATTGCTTTGAAGAATTTTATTTTTTACGAAAATAATTGAATTGTTACGAATATTTTTACAAAAATTTTTGATAGTAATTGTAATTCCTAGGAAGAATATTATATTTTACGAAAATAATTTTATTTTATGAGCATTTTTATTATAATTTTTCAAATTTATAAAACATTTTATCAAATTTTTTTTAAATAATTGAATTCTCGAGAAAAATTTTATTATTTATGAAAATAATAGATTTTTTGCGAAGAATTTTATTCCAAGTTTTTTCAAATAATTGAATTTCTCAGAATTTTTTACAACTTTTTGAAAATAATTAAATTCCATCGAGAAATTTCAATTAAAAAATTGAAAATAATTGAAATCTGACGAAGAATTTTATTAATTTTTTTAAATAATTGGATTTCTGAGAAAATTTTTTTTTTTGAAAAAAATTGAATTCTTGGGAAGAATTTTATTAAAATTTCTTAAATAATTGAATTGCTTCGAAGAATTTTATTTTTTACGAAAATAATTGAATTGTTATTTATATTTTTCGAAATAATTGAATTTCTCCGAACTTTTTTTTTCAATTCTCTGAATATATTTGAATTCTTTCGAGAAACTTAAAAATTAAAAATAATTGAATTGGTGCGAAGAAATTTATAAAAAAATTGGTAAGTAATTGAATTCCTGTAAAATTTTTATTAAAATTTTGTTTAAATAATTGAATTCTTTTGGAAAATTTTATTAAAATAGTAAATATTAAAAAGTAATTGAAATGAGGAAAATTTTTGAAAATAATTGAAATTTTGCCAAGAATTTTATTAAATTTTTTTAAATTAATTGCATTTCGGAGAAGAATTTTATTATTTACAAAAATAATTGAAATTTTGACGAAAATTTTTATAAATTTTTGAACATAATTGAATTTATGGGAAGAAGTATATCACTTTTGAAAATAATTGAATTTCTGTAATCAGTTGTTCTTAAAATTTCTATTTAAATTCATTAAAAATTGAAATTTTCTAAAATTTCATATTCAAGCCTTTGACGTACATCTATTTATGAAGATTTTAAACGCAATTCTTTTGAAATACAATTAATATTGAAATTTTTAAGTAAAATTGTTCATTAAATAATTTCTAGATAATAATTTTATGATAGTTTTTGAAGAATTAAATTATTTAAAAAGAAATTATTGTCAGAAATAGAAAAATGTGAAGGTTTTTTATTAGAATTCTTGTCAAATTTCATAGTTTATGAGGAAAACAAAAAAGATACACAAATTCAGAATTTTCTTATAAATTCTAAAAATTAAATTTTTTCCAGTAATTTTAATAAAAATACCTGACTTTTCCCTGATTTCCCAGACCAATTCTAATTTGCCTGACTTTTCCCTGAATTCCCTGAATTGCCTGACTTGTGGCAACCCTGCGTTAATTAAGTTATTTTATCATTTTGAAATAATTGCACACCAGCGTGTCTGTTTTTCAGTTAGTGTACAAAATATTTCTTATCATTATTTTGCATTACATTGGCATAAATTCTTGTAGGTGTCGGAAGTAGATTCACCCCCCGTGAAAAGTATATTCTGATTCGATTAAGGACCAACAGACATGGAAATCATGTCGATTTTTTGTCTTGGATAGCAGACACATAACGAGGGTACGAAGAACGATTCGCCCCTCTGCGCTATGCATAGATTTCAGAAAACACACTCGAGGCCCAGGGGTCGCAGTCAACACCCTTCATATACGCACCCGTCCAACCTACGTATATATATGTATATCCCGGTATAAACGAAATAGCTGTTAGGTGATATTGGGTACGCTGCTTGGTGCTATCAATATATTTCCCCTTTTTCGTGTTGTTGTTCGGGGGCGTATATGGGAGACTCCCCAACTGGGCGGACAGAGAAGTATCCCCAACCTCCTATACCAGTTTAGTGTCAATTTATTCGGGATTCCCGAGATTCCCGTGGCTTTGCAGTGCGCGATCAGCTCCGGCCGTTTGCATAATATTGTATTTATTTCGTCATGTAACCCCTCGTAGACGAGGAGCCCTTTAGCAGTCTAACCCCCGCTCGGCGGCATTCCAGCCCGACAAGAAAGAGACCGAAAAAGGTATGGACTCATATACGCGAACCGGGCTCAAATGAGGCTCTACACCGGCAACAAGAACGATTTGGGTCTAAGCGCCGTATATTGGATATAGATGTAGCAACTTTTTTTTCCCTCTTTGTATAAATTGTCGACATGATGATAATGGGAAATTTCGACGAGTTATGTTCAAGCACTTAGAATATGTTAACATGACTTTCAATTTTTTTCTTTATTTCAGTCATCAGAAGGGCATCATCTTTCTTTCCAAAGCTAACGTCAAATGCTTTGCTGTTCAATAAAATTCGATTTTTCCTGAAACGTCTAACATTAAAGATTATTGTAGAAGAAGTGAAATGATTTGAAACTTTATGTTCTTAAATTGAGCGCCATTTTTGACATGGCACTCCCACGCTTCCTGAGAGGCAGATCCTGGACGAATAGTGCACGAGTCCGTCATCGCTTGAGCGGGCCGGACTTCGGGGATCGGTGCCCCGGGAGAAAATTATACGCTTTAAATGGATAATTAAATAGCAACAGAGCTGACTGAAAGACTGACTGTGGATGATTGCTAGGTTCCGGCGCGAGCATGAACGGGGAATCGCCGCCCGAGGGTTTTCAAGGAGGCTTGCGATCCAACCCACTTCTAAACTCACCAACATTATAATTATCTCTGTTCCCATCAGTCTCACAATACAGAGCACATAGAGAATAATTCTTGTCAATTGGCCGGGGAGATTTCTTACTGAACCTCGTTAAATTATTTTTTCATTGCAGAATTTTTAGTTTACACTTTACATACCCTTCTATTGGATGTTATTATTGTTTGTCGTTACAAGAGGCTATTTAAAAAAAAGTTTATAAGTATACACTACCGTCGGAAATAATCCGTACGGCTCTACGCGCATGGCCCAAAAACATACCAATCTTTAAATCACGATTTTTCTGTAACAACGAATGTCAAAAAATTAACAAACACACCATTAGAAAGCTTATAATATTCTACGTTAAATGTTATACATTGGAAAATTTTAATAAATTACACAAAGATTTTAGCAATCGACAAATTTTTTAAAATAATTAAAAAATGAAAATTTTTTTAACTCCTGCATATTTTTTAAACATTCCAAACAAAATTTGAAACTTAAATAGATGTCATCATTCAAGTTTCATCTTTAATTTAATACCAAAAAAGTTTAAAAAATTTATTATTCGGTTCGCGACTGCTAAAATCTTTGTGTAATTTATTAAAATTTTCAAATGTTTTATTTAACGTAGAATAAAAAGCAAATCTCAGAATATGAACAAATATACCATTCGAAAGCTTATAAGCTTTCGAATGGTATATTTGTTCATTTTCTGACATTTGTTTTTTACAGTAAAATCGTCATGTTTTTGGGCCTTGCGCATGGAGCCGTACCGATAATTTCCGACTATAGTGTATAAGTTTTAAATTTTGTCTAATTTTTAAAAAATTATGCAAATTTTAAAAAATTGTAAAAAAAATTTTTATTTTTTTTTTAAATTTGTCAAATTTTTGTAACTTTTCTCATGTCTGGATTTCGAAACTTATGAAAGAAGCTTTACTTGGCTAAAAATATTTATTTACAGAAGATTCTGTACTATTTCGAAAAAAAAAAAATTTTGAAATTATTTTTTCTTGTTTTTTTAGTTCTCGTCTTCGCTCGTAAGCCCTTGCCTTTGGGCTCGTGTGCTCGCTACGCCTCTAACTGCAAATTACACTCGTGGAGATAAACCATTTTCCTCCCTTGATACACAATATACTATTATATATTTCTTCTATATAACACGATTTTTATTTTTCATCTTCAATATTTGCAAATTTCTATATAAAATCACAATAATATAGGTAACAAATAATTTATAGGTACTGATAATAAATTCTTTTCATATAATTGACCCCCTTAAAGAAATATACTACGCAAGTAATTAACTTTCATTTTTGATTTTTTTTCTCAAATTTATTTATATCTTATTTTTAACGCACTGTGTTTATTTTACATTTCCAAAATTGTTAGTGCATTTTTTTAAAAGTTTTTAAAAGATACTTGTACGTTGATAAAGATTTATAAACTCAAACATTTACTATGATAAAAAATGAATGATTTTTAAAGAAGGAATTTCTTTTTATAAACAGTTCCATTAAAAGTCGAATAATAAGAAAAAAATTTCGAAATTTTGAAAATACAATCAATTGCTTTACATATAACCTTTAATTAAGGTTTTTAAAAATCATTTTCATACTTTTTACGAAAACGTTAATATGAAGATAACTTATCATAAAAAGTGATATGTTTCCAATTAGTGTAATTTAATGGCTAATTTTCAAGATATTTAAAATTATTTTCTTAAGATGCTAAAACTTGTTTATCTACTTTCGAAAAATAAAAAAAAATGAAATTTTTTTTACATTTCTTTTTGTTTATTAATAACAATTATCAAAGTATGTACGAGATTACTAAAAGTTCTTCGGGTGGTAATTTTCAATATTGAAAATTTTTTTTTTAAAAATCATCAAAGTTTTACAGTAAAATGGTTTTGTGTCAATAAATACAATATATTTTAATGTTAGAATGAATTTTTTATGTGTTTAAACAAATTATTGTTGTTATTTACCAACTTTTTTCCGGATGCACCTAGAAATTAGCAGTTTTTTCCCAATTTTGAAATTTACTATAAACTCCATATGATTACAGATAAAGAATAAAAATTCATTATTCAAACAATTTTTAAACAAATTATTGTTGTTATTTACCAACATTCTACAGAATGCACCTGGAAAGTTACAGTTTTTTCCCTAATTTTGCAATTTACTAAACCTTGTAACTTGTATGTTTACAGATTGTAATTGTTAAGCAAATTATTAATTTGTTTAAAAATTGTTTATATAATAATTCAATTTTTATTCTTTATATATGTAATCATAAAGAGTTTGGTAAATTGCAAAATTAGGAAAAAACTGCAACTTTCTAGGTGAATTATGTAAAAAGTTGGTAAATAACAACCATAGTTTGTTTAAAAATTGTTTAAATAATAATTCAATTTTTATTTTGTATCTGTAATCCTATGGAGTTTAGTTAATTGGAAAATTAAGAAAACTTTTTTTTAACACATAATTACATCGAAAAACTTTGAATTTCAATCGTTTTTGGATCATAAAAATAAAAAACCTTTTGGGTTACCCAGGATAACCCTTATTGGTATAGTTCGCGTATGCAACAATCTTTAGGAGCGCGAAAGTAAAAATTATGTTAACATATAATTGAAATGTATTTTTAATTATTAATCCTATAACTTAAATTTTCTTAATTTCGATACAATCGGCGTGAATAGAGACTTTAATATTTGACAAAGTTGAAAGGATATGAATCGAGCCATTGAGTCCAATGAACTCTGTTTCATTAAGAGCTTCTCATGTAGGTCTTTTATTGCTATTGTCCACCACAATGTTCACTTTCCACTTGGTTCTCGTGATTAGGCCCACATAACCTCTGCCCTTTTCATTAGTGCCAACTCAATCAGTGTGTGGAGTCTTATAATCCTGAGGTGACCTAATCAATGAAAGTGGAAGAAAAAGTCGCAGCCGAACGGTAGAAACGAGACGGACCAGTTCGGGGTCAGTGGTCGGGCACTGAAGTGTAGATTGAAACTTGGCATTACTAGACGAAAGAGATTGGTATGTGGAATGTTGTCTTCGATCTGTAGGAAACAATGAGGGAGGTGTGGTTCATTTTCGAGAATGTGATGAGACAGTGTCCCGCAATATAAGAATCGTTGACCGTGAGGACGAATCATTTGGTCGTGGAATGTTGGAGTAATAGAGGGTATTAATTTAGAACCAGCTAGACAGTGTTGCGTGATAATGACAGGTCTGGGTGTCACAGTGATAGAAGTACCTTCGTGTCATGGAATTGCACTGATTACACGCCTTGCACTATACTATAGTACAATATTGTTCACCGTAAGAGGTTTTCAACCCATATCTATAGCATTAACTCGTTGTACTTATCAGTTAAAAATCAAAAGTTATTCTATAATTTTCAATCTAGTGTCTAGACTGAAATGTAACGCTCATATCATTTATACGCGAGAGAGTCATGTCAAGATTGGCACAACATTTTTTTATTGATAGACATAATAGTATTCCTAATTTCTGTCTAGAAATTATAGTCAGAAAAGTTTATTTAACCAAATAAATGAGAAATTTGTTGAAATTCAATGTGAATATAATAAAAAAAATTATTTGTAATTACAAGGATATAATAATCCTGGACTGTCAAATTTTCATTAAATTAATGTTAACGACACAAAATGAACTAAAAGCCTACAACTAAATAAAATTTAAAACTGCGGGGCATCGAACCTGACCCTAAAGAATATTTTGATTAACTCTAAAAATTATTAGATACTCAAAACAATGTTCTATTATATTTATTTACAAATTACTTCAATTGTAAAATTAACATCAACAACTTCTTTTTTAAATAAATATTTAATCATTGTTATCCTTCTGTAGAAATTTAAATTCTTCAAAACATTCAAATTTAAACCTTTTAAAATTTAATAATTAAAGATCATTTCAATTCAATGTATATTTTCTACAATTTTAACTAAAATTCTTCTATAAATGCATTATTTTTAATAATTTTTAAAAAAGTTCTTTAAGAATTTTCAAATCCATTTGTTTACAATTCAATTTTACGGGAAATTTCAATTATTCGGAAATTCTTCAATTAAATATTCATTAGAAAATAAAAATTTGAAATAGTTTTAAAAAATTTCGATTAAGCTTTTTAAAAAAAAATTAGTTTTCAAAAATTCAAAATCTGATAAATTTAAAAAAAATTCATTAGCAATACCTATTGGATCCACAATTTTGAATTTTTTTAAACTAAGGTAAAATTCGTATTCAGAGACCCCAAAAATCGCCGAGTAACAAGTGTCAAGTAAATCTGATAAATTTTTAAAAATTCACGCTACATTGCTTTTAATATTCAATTATTATATCTAAAATTAACTGAAATTCATTTTTAAATCAATTTTTATCAAAAAATTCAACGAGAATTCAATTATTTAAATACAAAAATAATTAAATGTTCCTTTAAATTCAATTCCCATAAAGAATTTTATCAAAAAAATTTTAAATAATTGAATTCTTTGGACAAATTTTAATATTTTAAAGAATAATTACACTTTTCGAGAAATTTGATTAAAATTATAAAATAATTGAAATAAAAAAAAAATAATTATAAAAATAATTGAAATTCTGCAATAATTTATAACTTTTCTAAAATTAAATCTTTTTTTTCCTGTTTTTAACTATAATTCTTCTATAAATGCATTATTTTTAATAATTTTTGAAAAAGTTTCAAATTCATTTGTTTGCAATTCAATTTTAGAAAATTTCAATTATTCGAAAATTCTCCAATTACAAATATATACAGTAATAAAAAAAAAAAAAAAAAAAAAATTTAATTTAAAAAATTTTAAATTGAAACCTTCAAAATTGAATTACTTTTAAAAATTGCGTAACTTCTCCAAAATTCAATTATTTTCTAAAACTATAACTGAAATTAATTTTTAAATAAATTTTTATTACAAAATTCAACGAGAATTCAATTACTTAAATACAAAAATAAATAATTTAATGAATAATTCAATATTTCTTAAAATTCAATTCTTATAATGAATTTGATTAACAAATCTATAATATAAATTCTTTCGCTGAATTTTAATAAAATTTTTAAGAATAATTACATTTTTCGAGGAATTCGATTAAAATTGTAAGAAAAAGTATTTAAATTCTGCAATGAGTTTTATTTGTTTATGAAAATAATTGAATTATTGCAAAGAATTTATTTATTTATTTATAAAAAAGTTTCAAACAATTGGCATTTTCAAAAAAATTATGCAAATTCTATTTTTAATAATTGAATTCATGTGAAATTTTCATTATTTAAGAAACTAATTGACTATTCGTGTAGAATTTTGCCAAAATTGTTTTTAAATAATTGAATTCTTTTGGGAAATTTTATTGAAATAATAAATATACAAATTATTGAATTGAGAAAAATTTTTGCAAATAATTGAAATTTTACCATAAATTTTATTAAAATTTTTAAAAATAATTAAATTCTTGTGATGAATATTGTTATTTATGAAAATAATTGACTTCCTCCAAATGATTTTAGTATTTCTGAAAGTAATTAAATCCCTGACAGGAATTTTAAAATTTATGAAAATAATTGAAGTACTGCGAAGAATTTAATGCCAAATTTTAAAACACTTGAAATTTTCGAAAAAATTTATGCAAATTCTATTTTAAATAATTGAATTTATGTAAAATTTTTTTTTTTTTTTTGAAAATTTTATTATAATAGTAGAATATTGAAAATCATTGAATTAAGAAAAATTTTTGAAAATAATTGAAATTTTGCAAAGAATTTTATTAAATTTTTTGATAATAATTTTATTACTTTTGAAAATAATTGAATTCTTGAGATGAATACTAAAATTATTTATGAAAATAATTGAATTTTGCAATGAATTTTATTAAAATTCCTGAAAATAATTTAATTTTCTATTCATTTACAAAGATAATTGAAATGTTGACAATTTTTTTAGGTTTTTTTTAAAAATAATTGAATTTCTGCGAAGAATTTTATTAATTTTCAAAATAATTGAATTCTTGTAATGAATATTGTTATTTATAAAAATAATTGAATTTTACAAATAATTTTTAAAAAATTCTTGATTATAATTGATTTCGGCGAAGAATTTTGCTATTTATAAAGATAATAATTGAAATGTTGACGAGAATTCTTTTTATAATTTTTGAAAATAATTGAATTTTTGGGAAAGAATTTTGATATTTATTAAGTTAGTTGAATTCTTTTAAAGAATTGCGTTAAAATTTTTAAAATTAAAACTATTTTCAACAGAATTGAAATTAAAATTTTTTAAAAAACACTTCATTTAAATGATTTATAAGTTATAACTTTGTGGCAGTTCTTCAATATAGAATTTAGTTATTTAAAGTAAATTATTGTCAGAAAAAGAAACACTAAACACTACCCTAACAAAGCTACGAGATGATAAATTTTAATTTTCGGCACCTTTTACACTTACAATTAATGAAAAGTGTTTAACTATGTTATGAAGTTAAATTATTATTTGATTAAACTGAATTCAAATTGATAATGAAATAATATTTATAAGTGGCCGTCCACAAAATACGTAAGACATTTTTGTAGAAAACTTGACCCCCCTTCCTCCTCTTGTAAGATATTTTACATTCGTTAGTGCTATTGTTTCTATTGTTCGTAGGATTTAGCTAGACCCCCCTTCCCCCTAAATTTCTTACGTACTTTATGGACGATTCCTAATTTACAATAAAAAATAATTAATAACTTTTTCTAAAAATAACAAAACTATAATGTGGCTTTAAATGTTTCTAGACTGACATTATATTTTTCCGCATTGGTAAATTATGCTTAGCAAAGATTTTATTATTTATGTAAAATGATTGAAAAGTAGAAAAAAATTGTCAAAGTAATGGAATTATTTATCGATACTGGGAAATAATTGTTTTTCGGCAAAAGAGGATTTAAAATAATTTATCTAGTGGAACGATTCTCTTTCTTTCTTGCAAAACATGACTCGGTTTAGTTCCAAGTTGATCGAAGAAAGTTGGCTCGCTGCGATGACGAGGTAGATCTCAGAGATGATATTTGTTGGCAGATGAGGCTGCGGCCGGTATCCATTCAAATTCCACAAGTCGACATACCACAGGTTTGGGTTTGGCTTATCAGTCCTTTCGTATCGGAACGAACCTCATAGCAGACGAGTCACACATAGCTTTGTACATTCCATTATGTTTCCCCATAATTACATGCTACGGGACACCGGCTGTCTTTTCACGACAATTCATCACGTGAGAAATCTAGGGAGACCATGTCATTCACCCTCCTGGACACTCCTTATCGATTCAAGTGAGTGTCTAGAAGACTATTGTTTGGAAGATAGATGATCTAGGATTTTGCATTCCATATACCATTATAGAATCTTCAATTTTAATTTCACTACTTATTCTTTCTACAGCGATTTTCATTGTCTGATAAATAAAGAAGTTTATTTTCCTGCGAAAGTATTAAAAATTTCTAAATCATTAATTTGTTAGATACGTGTCGCATTGGTTTGATATAATTGTTCGGTATTCGTGACAAGAGTGATAGTTGTCATTTTGGAGACTGAGTTTTCAGTCAGTACCTTTTGTCCTCCCCTTTTCTCCTCACGATCGCACTCTCATACCATCGAGAGAGTGAGAAGCGTGATGACGAGGCTCGATCTCGGATGAATCCCACGCCCCAAACGCCCAGCTCGTTAGCCAGAGTCAGCAGTCAGGTCATCATCGACGTGTCATTCGGCACCGGGGACTCTGCTTTCGTAGTCCACGAACGTAGTTCTCTGCTAGGACTATGTCTGCTGCGAACTACCACGCCCATTGACATCGACGACCTGACGCAGCAACGAGCAAATTGTCGCCCGAGGTCGATAATAACGTGTCTATGTCTGTCAATGAAACTTGGCAGATCTCTTCTCGATGTCTAACGAAGCTATTTCCAAAGTGGCAGACTTTGGATAATAACATCATCTTCAATAGAACGAGAAACATTGCTTTTTGTACAAATTATTGAAAAAGTATTTGATCGGTGTAAATATTGTAACGAATGTGTTTCCTAATTCGCCATGTGTAGGAAGAGCATTTTCAGAGTTTAGAGAGTCGTTTGTTGGTCTCTTTCTTATCATAGGTCTGTCTCGTTTGTTATTAAGTCTCTTGTGCCTTTCTTTCTTATCAGCATGTAACTGTGGTTTTCGTGAAATCAGAATTTAAATGTTGCGCATGATTAATTGTCAGCGTACGTCACATGGTCAGCGACCCTTTCCTAGTCTCTTTCAGGTGCTGTTTCGTGGTTCTTTCGAAAATTGCAAAGGAAAAACAAGGAAACGATTTGATAATGAGGAAGCCTACTGAGGACAATCAGATGGTTCGACACTTTCGTGACGCGGTTTTTGACGAGTGTCATAATCGAGATTATTAATTATTTTAGAGTAGAAAATAGTGGTAGCGTCTCAATGGTCAATTTCGAAAAGTTCGTTTGGTTGTTCGTTGTCTAGAGGACCGTTTTGCATCACCGGCTTGACAGAATTCCCCGATGAGATTGTTTGGGAAAAGCTATAGTTGCAAGTGGCAAAGTATTTCTTGGACGGGATTCGATGCAAATGAGTCGAATTGAATATTTTAATATCAGATTTGTTTCATCAGTATAATCTTCAACGTGACAATATAAGATTGCGTTAAAATGGACTGTTGGCAATCGTCAAAGAGTCCTGGATGACTGAATCCAATTAACGCCGATCCATTGCTTTCAAGGGGAAGCGGATTTTGGTTTGAAGTAGATGCTTAGACATGGTACCATGAAAGGATCGTCTCAGAGCAATCGGACTAAACTATGAACTCATTTACACACTTAGGTTCGCTTCCGCTTGGATCGTTTCAACTCCCTTCCTTAGGTCCGAATGGTTCTCATACAGCCTCTTTAACGCTCATTTCCATTTTATCACTTGTTTCTCCTAGTTTACTTTTCAAATGGGTTAATTTCTTCCTTACATGTTTTTGAAGAACCACTTACGATAACAAATCCTAAAGAATAATGAATCGAATAGTAATAGCATGGCCCACTAGTTGTTTCATCGATCTGATATTTCACCTTGATATTATAAGAGAGAGAGAGAGTGAGGGTGAGAAAGGAGGGACAGTGTCGAGATCCCTTCTGGAAAAGCATTGGGGTTGAGAAGCAAGGGTAGACCAAAACGGGCCGCCGGCAGCACTTAAGACTATTGTTTTCAATGTAATTGGATAGCTCGTGCTTTCTCTCTTTCCTTTTAGCTCATCTCCCTTGCTCAACAACGAATGCAACTGGCAAGGGTGGCACGAGCGGAGGCAGTCCCCACGAAGCTTCGACAATTATCTTGATTGTTTTATGCATATCCTAACGGCTGGGATCCAAGAGAGATAGAGTTGGAGAATGCACTAAAGGAAGAAAGAGATGTTCAATATTCTCCGTTCTCTAATTCATCGCCTTACAGTTCCAACCTTGCTAATACAACCGTGTTCCTGGGGCGTTGTTTCACGCACCTGCTGCACTCAATTTACTGCTTCCTTGTCACGGTTACGGGCATCGATCCTGTAAACGTCACTGGGATCAGCAAAAAGAATCATTCACTAGCTTAATTGTTTCTCTGCATTTAAATATTTTCTAATTGAAGTGAAGAGCTTGTAAATTGTAATAGAAGAAGGCGCGAAGACAAAGTATGGCCAGGTGATGAATGTCTAGATCCCTTCGGTTGATTAAGTCGTCTATAGTCGTTTACAGCAATAAGTTCAACTACGATTTGGAATCGTTGTGTCTAGCTTAAAAACACTTTTTTTTCATTTAGAGAGACATACGTACTTCGGGATTGCTACAGGTCAGGGAAATCAGGAAAAAGACAGGGAAAGTAGAATTGGTCAGGGATATCAGGGAAAAGTCAGGGAAAGTAGAATTGGTCAGGGGATTCAGGGAAAAGTCAGCTATTTTTACTAAAAGAACTGGAAAAAATTAAATGATTAGAATTTATAATAAAATTCCCAATTTTTGTGTCATTTTGTCCGTTTCATCAACTATGAAATCAACCACGAATTCTAAAAAAATTTTCAATTTTTTCTATTTTTGACAATAATTAATTTTAAGTAACTTAATTGTATTGAAGAACTACAACAAAGTTCTTACTTTTATGAATCATTTAATAAAGTATTTTTGTGAAAAATTTTAATTTCAATTCTGTTGAAAATAGTTTCAATTTTAAAAATTTTAACGCAATTCTTTAAAAGAATTCAACGAACTTAATAAATATCGAAATTCTTTCCAAAAATTCAATTATTTTCAAGAATTCAAACAAAAATTCTCGTCAACATTTCAATTATAATTGAATTTGAATAGAATCTTCCTATTTATAAAGATATATCTTTATAAATAGGAAAATTCTTCGCCAAATTCAATTATATTCAGGAATTTTTATAAAATTCTTTGTAAAATTCAATTATTTTCATAAATAAAAATATTTTTGACAAGAAATCAAATATTTTCAAAATTAATTGAACTCTTCGCAGAAATTCAATTATTTTGAAAAAATGTAAAAAAAAGTGTTCTTAACATTCCAACTATCCTTATAAATGAATATAAAATTAAATTATTTTCAGGAATTTTAATAAAATTCTTTGCAAAATTCAATTTTTTTTTATAAATAATCCTAGTATTCATTGCAAGAATTCAATTACTTTCAAAAGTAATAAAATTATTTTCAAAAAATTTAATAAAGTTCTTTGCAAACTTTCAATTATTTTTAAAAATTTTTCTCAATTCAATGATTTTCAATATTCTACTGTTATAATAAAATTTTTTAAAAAATTTCAAATGAATTCATAAATTTAAAATAGAATTTGCATAAATTTTTTCGAAAATTTCAAATGTTTTAAAATTTGGTATTAAATTCTTCGCAGTAGTTCAATTATTTTCAGAAATTTTAAAATTCCTGTCAGTGATTTAATTATTTTCAGAAATAATAAAATCATTTGGAGGAAGTTAATTATTTTCATAAATAACAATATTCATCACAAGAATTTAATTATTTTTAAAAATTATATTATTTTAATAAAATTTTCCAAACGAATTCAATTATTTAAGAACAATTTTGACAAAATTCTACACGAATATTCAATTATTTTCTAAAATAATGAAAATTTCACAGGAATTCAATTATTAAAAATAAAATTTTCATAATTTTTTTTTTAAAAAGTCAATTGTTTGAAACTTTTTTATAAAATTCTTCGCAATAATTCAATTTTTTTCATAAATAATAAAACTCATTGCAGAGTTTCAATAATTGTTCATTAAAATTTAGTCGAATTCCTCGAAAAATGTTATTATTCTTAAAAATTATATTAAAATTCAGCGAAAGAATTTAATTTATTTAAAGATTTGTTAATCAAAATCTTAATAAGAATTCAATTTCAAGAAACATTGAATTATTCAATAAATAATTTACTTTTGTATTTAAATAATTGAATTCTCGTAAAATTATATAATAAAAATTGATGTAAAAATTAATTTTAGTTTACGTTTTAGATAATTGAATTTTGGATAAGTTACTAATAATTGAAATTTTCAGAAATAATTTAATTTTGAAGGTTTCAAATTAAAATCTTTGAAAATCCGAATTTTTCATATTTTTAATTATAATAATTCTATGGAACTAATTTTTTTCAAAAGGCTTAATCGAAATTTTTAAAAATTATTTCAAGTTTTTATTTTTTAATGTAAATGTAATTGGAGAATTTTCGAATAATATTAAAATTTCGTAAAATTGAATTGTTAACAAATGAATTTGAAACTTTTTCAAAAATTATTAACAATAATGTATTTATAGAAGAATTATAGTTAAAAACAGGAAAAAAAGATTTAATTTAAAAAAAGTTACAAATTATTGAAGAATTTAAATTATTTTTAATACAATTATAATCAAATTTCTCGAAAAGTGTAATTATTCTTTAAAATATTAAAATTTGTCCAAAGAATTAAATTATTTAAAAATTTGTTGATAAAATTCTTCATGGGAATTGATTTTTAAGAAAAATTTATTTATTCAATAAATTATTTATATTTTTGTATTTAAATAATTGAATTCTCGTTGAATTTTCTAATAAAAATTGATTTAAAAATTAATTTCAGTTAATTTTAGATAATAATTGAATATTAAAAGCAATATAGCGTGAATTTTTAAAAATTTATCACATTAACTTGACACTTGTTACTCGGCGATTTTTGGGGTCCCTGAATACGAATTTCACTTTAGTTTAGTAAAATTCAAAATGGCGGATCCAATATGGCTAATGAATTTTTTTAAAATTTATCAGATTTTGAATTTTTGAAAACTAATTTTTTTCAAAATGCTTAATCGAGATTTTTTAAAATTTTTATTTTCTAATGTATATTTAATTGATGAATTTCCGAATAATTGAAATTTCATAAAATTGAATTGTAAACAAATGAATTTGAAAATTCTCAAAAAGAACTTTATTAAAAATTATTAAAAATAATTGATTTATACACGAATTTCAGTTAAAGAATGTAGAAAATAATTATTGAATTGAAATGATCTTCAATTATTATAAAACATAAAGAAGTCGATGACTCCGAGTCATCGACTTCTTCATGTTTTATAATAATTTTTGTCTGGAAATCAGGGAGAAGTCAGGAAAAAAGAAAATTAAATTTTTGTAGCAACCTTGTACTTTGACAAAAGAAATATATTATATATACGAATTTTATGCATTTCGTTATATTTGGTTACCCTTTAATCGGTAAAAGCCGGTAGCTGTAGACAGGAGTACTATCGATGGTGGATGGCTCATCTCCAAGAAACTTGATATACCGTCAAGGGGAGGAATGGATCCAACCGTTAATGCGGTTTCCAAAAATACCACATGTTTTACCAAAAGGTCAACGGAAACATAATCCGACCAAAGACACGTGTTAATTATGCAAAAATATATTGTGGTTTGGATTTCTGTGTGCGAAATTTACGTTTGTTGCTGTTTTTGTTTTTTCTTTTTTTTGCCGGAATTCATACCTCATCTATAATACTATTTTAACTTTCGAGTTAAATTTTTCATTCAAGAGAAAAATAATAAAAATAACAAGTGTGCCGAATATTTTTTGAAAATTTCTCTCGCGCTCTTGTATTAGTAATTTTTAGCGATATAAGAAGATTTATTAAAATAGAACACTTTTTGCAATTTTATAGACGATAAAATGCATTGGAGCAAACGTCCGCTATTTGCCTTGTTGTACGTTTACTTTTTTGCCAACCACTTTTTTCCTGGCAATAAATAATATTTCGCAGGTGTGTCCCGGGTACAGAAAGCTTGTAATGCGGCAAGCATCGCTTATACGCCCTCCTCAGTCAGTCTAACCTAACCTGTATTATACATTTATACTACTCTCTGAATACTGAAATCCTGAATTTTCATCAAAAAAAAAAAAAAAAAGAGTTTCAACTGCGTGATGCGCAGAATACTTATCAATTTTGCATTTCATTTAAATAGCAAAACGGTTAAAAATGAATTTAATTAACCAATTTTTTTGAGAATAAAAGGCATGTACTTTCTTGCTAAATATAAAGAATCATAATTAATTCTCTTTATTTTTTTTTCTATTACAGCATCCCTATCCCTCGGAAGATCAGAAAAAGCAGCTGGCACAAGACACGGGGCTAACGATCCTTCAAGTTAACAACTGGTGAGTACAGAGTAATCGGTTTCATATATATATATATGCTTTTGATTAGAATCTGTCGAGATTCATTGGCAGATAAAGATTTACATGAAATTATTTTTTATATTTATGGCACTCACGAAATCACTTGATTGCCCTGGAGCGTATTTTATAAAAAAAAGTTTTTAGATTTATTGTCGAGGGAGAGAGGAGAAGAAAGTATATGTAAATTATTTTTTATAACTATCATAGCTTTTTATATTTATATATAGAAAAAAAAAGTTGATATAAACAGATTTAATTCGTGAGTTGTACATATCAATTTTGATCCCTCTTATGTTTTCCATAATAATAGAAAACAATTGTTGCGACTTGATAAATTTCTCTGAACAATGTTGGCTTTTTTAAGTACGTGAATCAGGATTAAGTGCGCATCTTAAGCACTTTACGTTTGCATTTTACACGCCTTTAATCTTTGAAAGATAAGTGCCTCTTTGCCTATATACGCTTATACACCTACTCTTGAGTCGCTATTATGTAGCAGTTTTACGATTTTCGTATCTGGGCCGACGGCTTCGTCGACAGGCATCCGTCGGTTTTCTACGCTCGTACGCTTGAGCTCTTGAGATAGTTCGCCAAGGTTTTATGAAGCGAAAAACGATCTTCGTTCTTCTTTCTCTCTTCTCTCTCTGCATTGTAGTTTATTCCTTCGAGTTCACATCGTTAGCTTTTTGACAAGTTCCATATAATTTTCTCTTTTCTAGCTGCATAATTCATTGGATTTATAATTTTAAGATTAATGCCTTTTTCACAAATTATAAATCACACTCGCTGACAAATTGCCCAGAAGGCGAGTTCACGCAAAACGATATAGACAACTATTCTAGAATAGAATATATGTCGCGGAAATTCGGCACGCTTTTTAAATGCTGGTTCTTCCACATATATACAAAACGCGAGCGTATCGCGTAATTTGTGTCTTTAATTTTTTGCAGACCTAATTTCTGGCGATTAATAATTTAGTAGACCAATTTTTTGCGATAAACGTATTTATCTTCAGAACTTAGGTCTACAAGAAAAAGTAAAGCCTAGAATTAGGTCTACAAATGTGTCGCCAAAAATGAGGTCTACCAAAATAGTCAAAGCTAAAAATAATTTAAAAAATAATAAAATAATAATTATTGGTAAAAAATTGCCATTAATGGGGATCATTATATGTAAAGCTATTCTCAGATGGCAGCACCATAGCAAGATTTGTCTAGCGCTTAATTTTTGATTTCGCGAAAAGTCATATTTGTTTTACAAACAAATGGGCGAAGTAAATAAATACTTTTTTTGGAATTGTGAAAAGTTAAAAATTGAATTACTTGGGTGAGGAATTTGTGTCACAGGAAAAAAGACGGTTTTGCAAGTCACAGTATCGTAAAAGTATAGATAAAAAAAATTGAGGTTATGTTGCCTGTTATTAAAAATATTGTAAACACATTTTAATTTTGAATTTCCCAACATCTTTAAATAGTTTTCCGTACTTTATTATAAACAATATTTCTGATCTAATGATTTTATTCTTCATTTACATGAACAAAAACCATTTATATTGTTTAATTAATATTATGCAACAAATCACATTTAAAATTTTGCGCCATAAAATCTTATAGTAGTGCTGCACTCTACTGG
Source organism: Leptopilina heterotoma (assembly GCF_015476425.1). Lineage (NCBI taxonomy): Eukaryota > Metazoa > Arthropoda > Insecta > Hymenoptera > Figitidae > Leptopilina > Leptopilina heterotoma. The sequence continues at coordinate 1,769,543 of NW_025111054.1, forward strand.
TCAAGTTTGGCTGTGAGGATCCCCATTATGTTTGGAAAAGTATTTATCGACAAAAATTAGGTATACTAAAGTAGTTATCGCCAAAAATTAGATCTAATAAAGTATTTATCGTCAAAAATTAGGTCTGTAAAAATATTTAATGTCAAAAATCAGGTCTAATAAAGTATTTATCGTCAAAAATAAGATCTAAAAAAGTATTTAAAGTAAAAAATTAGGTCGAGCGTTTCGTATATGTGCAACCAACATAAAACATTTATTTTTATTACATTCTCAATTTTTTATAATTATGTATAAAAAGAATGCAATAACATATGTTGAATAGCATATTCGGAAGTAATAATTATATTCTCTCTAGTCTTAAATTCCAGATACACATATAAGGGCGGACACTAAATCCTAAGGAAAGATGGAAGGGTTAACACTCTCATAGAAAGCGTTCTAGTCTGGCTTAGAATTCTCAGTGTCGGAGTAGGGTTTATTCTCTCTTGTTTTCGACCCTCTTATATGTTGAACCAACGTGACGTGCGGACTTCGATATCGTTCCATCTTGATAGATGTTTTCTTGAAGCACCTGCGCCTACATTCGAATTACTGCAACGACACCCCTCTTGTTTACCGTTAATATTGAACAAACCTTTGTCGCGTACCTCCTGGAATCTCAGCGCGACGCGACAAAGATCCAAAAGTGAAGCTTTAATCCTTTGCGCTAACTTTAGAAAGTGAGATTGAAATAATCCGCGTTAGTACTTGGTCGTGAATCAGCGGACGTTATATTCGCTTGGTTATAAAACGCGAAATAAATTGCCAAATATCTCAACCCTCTTCTCTGAATACGTCTCACCACCCTATCCTCTCTCTCTCTCGTTCACTCATTTTCGGACGTTTAACGAAACGCGAGTGGTTATTCGGTGTATAAATAAAATCGTCGCGACGATGTTAGTCTTCTTCTTCTACTTCGCCGTTGAGTTTATTATAAGAGATTGACCAGGAAAAGAAAGTGAATTCTAATCTGAAAACCCGTTGACAACTTTTCGAAAATTTTAGCTGTTGAAGTGGATTCGCGAACATTGGGAAGTTTTAATGTTTGAACACTTTTTAGAATAGAGATTTTTTTATTTCATCCAGAAGGTGCAGCAAAGTTTAGCATTCATGCTAACAATTTGGAGGATGCGACTAGACTCCAGGTTGAAATATCTCGTCCCGTACTGTGGAAACTCATGTTTCCATAATGCAATTAGATGGCGCTCACGTCGTGCGCGGCTTAGAAATAGCCGTTCCAATTAGAATACTCTAGGACAAATGAAATAATTCGTAAATAAAATAGATGCTTTCTCTGAGTGCTGCATAAACTCCCCCACTTCCTCTTTAGCGGGAGAGGGATCTCAATTCCCTACACACACACACGCCTTCCTGGGACTTGGCCGCACCGCATACCCTTTGCCCACAATTTTCCGTCACATATATCAGACGTGACAGTAGTTAGAACCAGTGCCAGCTTGTTATCCGTGTACTGTAATGCCCTGCATCATTGCGGAAAATTGTTGACAAGCAACGATGCGAATTTATTGAGCGCAATCTGCTTTCAGGATTGGATAGAGGGCGACTATCAAATCTCAAGAATGCGGAATCGACGGCTTTGGTCAATTCAATTTTCTTTATAAACCCGACAACTGTCCAAAGCCAATTTACCTTTTCTTTTTTTTTTTATTCCAGATCTCAAATCCGCTTACGAATTTTATTTCTTTTTTTTTTCTACACCTTCTTTACTTTTGCGAGTTTCTTACAGTCTAGCAGGGTTGCCACAGGTCAGGGAAATCAGGGAAAAGTCAGGGATTTTTATTAAAGTAACTGGAAAAAATATTGAATTTTGGAGAAGTTACAAATAATTGCAGACATTCAATTATTTTCAAAAGTAATAAAATTCATTACAAAATTTCAATTATTTTCAAAAATTTTAATAAAATTCTTTGCAAAATTTCAATTATTTTCAAAAATTTTAATAAAATTCTTTGCAAAATTTCAAAAATTTTAATAAAATTTTTTGCAAAATTTCAATTATTTTCAAAAATTTTAATAAAATTCTTTGCAAAATTTCAATTATTTTCAAAAATTTTAATAAAATTCTTTGCAAAATTTCAATTATTTTCAAAAATTTTAATAAAATTTTTTGCAAAATTTCAATTATTTTCAAAAATTTTAATAAAATTCTTTGCAAAATTTCAATTATTTTCAAAAATTTTAATAAAATTCTTTGCAAAATTTCAATTATTTTCAAAAATTTTAATAAAATTTTTTGCAAAATTTCAATTATTTTCAAAAATTTTAATAAAATTCTTTGCAAAATTTTAATTATTTTCAAAAATTTTAATAAAATTCTTTGCAAAATTTTAATTATTTTCAAAACTTTTAATAAAATTCTTTGCAAAATTTCAATTATTTTCAACAATAATAAAAATTTCATAGGAATTCAAGTATTTACAAATTTTTTTATAAATTTCTTTGCAATAATTCAATTATTTTCATAAATAATAACATTTTTTAGAAGAATTCAATTATTTTCATTGAATATAATAAAACTCATCATAGAATTTCAATTATTTTCAAAAATTTTAATAAAATTCTTTGCAAAATTTCAATTATTTTCAAAAATTTTAATAAAATTGTTTGCAAAATTTCAATTATTTTCAAAAATTTTTATAAAATTTATTGCAAAATTTCAATTATTTTCAAATTTTTTATAAATTTATTTGCAATAATTCAATTATTTTCGTAAATAATAACATTTTTTAGAAGAATTAAATTATTTTCATTGAATATAATTAAAACTCATCATAGAATTTCAATTATTTTTAAATTAATACATTTTTAATTAAATTCCTCCAAAAATGTAATTATTCTTGAAAATTTTATTAAAATTCTTCGAAAAAAATCAATTTTGTTGATAAAATTCTTTATGATAATTCAATTTCGAGAAATATTCATTTATTCAATAAATTATTTATTTTTGTATTTAAATAATTGAATTCTCGTATAGAAATTTTCCAATAAAAATTGATTTAAAAAAATGAATTTTAGATAAAATTTTATAGATAATAATTAAATATTAAAAACATTATAGCATGAATTTTTTAATATAATTGATAATTGAATTCTTTCGAAGAATTTTAATACAATTTTTGTAAATAATTACATTTTTTGAAGAATGTACTTAAAATTATATTAAAAATAATTAAAATTCTGTGAAAAATTTTATTTATTTATGAAAGTAATTCAATTGTTTCAATCAATTTTTTCAAAATTTTTTAAAAATAATTGAATTTATGTGAAAAATGTTATTATTCGTAAAAATATATGCATTCCTGCAATAAATTGTATTACATTTTAGTTAAATAATTAAATTTTTTTGAGAATTTTTATTAAAATAGTAAATTTTGAAAATTTTTGAATTTCAACGAAGAATTTCATTATTTGTGAAATGTAATTTAATTCTTGCAAAAAGTTTTTTAAGATAATTTCATTTTTCGAGAATTTTACTTAAAATTGTATTAAAAATAATTGAAATCCTGTAAAGAATTTTATTAATTTATGGAAATAATAATTGAATTCTTGCAATCAATTAAAAAATTTTTTTTTAATAATTGAAATAATGTAAAGAATCTTATTATTGATGAAAATAATTGAATTCCTGCAACGAATTTTATTACATTTCTTTTAAATAATTGAATTCTTTTGAGAACTTTTATTTAAATAGTAAATTTTGAAAATTTTTAAATTTCAGCGTAGAATTTCATTATTTGTGAAATGTATTTGAATGATTGCAAGAAATTTTTGAAGATAATTTCATTTTTCGAGAAATTTATACTTAAAATTGTATTGAAAATAAAATAATTGAAACCCTGTGAAGAATTTTATTATTTATGAAAATAATTGAATTCTTGCAACGAATTGTATTATAATTTAATTTTTTTTTGAAAAATTTTGTGGAAATTAAAATTTTTATAAAACATGAAGATATGAATTGCTCCGAGTCGAAGACTCGGAGTGATTGATATCTTTATGTTTTATAATAATATTCTTATAAACCTGACTCGGAGTGATCGATTTTTTTCATCATCTTAATATTTTATCGACCGAGTGATAGCATCATTATTATATATATTCTTATATAAGTTGTTGAATTTTAAAAATATTTTAGGGTCTGGGAAAAATTCAAAATTTTGTCTGAAAATCAGGGAAAAACAAAATTAATTTTTTGTGGCAACCCTGTCTAGTTTTATTAGAAAAAATACTAATTTAAAGAGAATAACAAAACTTTTGTAAAAAAATATTTTATCACGAATAGAGAAGAGGATATTATGGGATATGTAAGGAATGTAACGCCATTTTCACTATGAATGGCAACTACTTACTTTTCCTTTTTTTCTAGATAAAGTGCGACAGAGTGAACTCATGGCGTAAATGTGAACTAATATTCTTGCTAATTTAACCACTTGCTTTCTTTCTCCTCTCCAGCTTCCTTTGTGTATATAAACTCCGCTAATAAAGCAGGCGTTATTTATCGACCTCCCTATCCTGACACATAGTCCAAGGTACTTGGCACTTAGGTCGTTTATTTCAACGAATTCCAGAGTCGCAGAGACTTTTTCATTTTTTGATATATGTCTCTTTCACTTTCCTTTTCTCTTGCAATACGTATTGCAGACGATCCAAGATGATGAGTTATTTGCTTATCTTATTGTGAACACAGGAAAAAAAAGTCTGACTCCGTTTACACCTTAAATTCAGCCCATGTATTTCACATAAGTCTGTCCTTGTTTAACGGGGCTGACTCCGTTTACATCATAAATTCAGCCTCAAAAAGAGGCTGAAAGTAAAACTTTTTTTTTAGTGTGAAGAATATAATTTTCTTAAATTTTCTTTATCTACTTTATAAGAAAATCCTATTCTCAACACTTAGACGAAGATCACTTTTAGATTTGATCTTTACATTCTCATATAAGTTTAAGTTCCCATTAAAAAAGCTTATTATCTGTATAATACAGCATAATTGCATTTTTTTAAATTCGAATGCACCTATCATGTATTTTTATCTATTTTTACCTATCAATATCTTCAAAAAGTTGAAAAGAAATTCTTACAATTAATTTTTTAAAAATATTTATAAATAGGTAGGGTAGAGGGCCACCCTAGGGAAATTCTTGTTCATTATTTGACAGCACATAAATTCTTAATTTCCTTTTTGTTGATTACAATATCAAAACTTTGAAATAATAATTTTAAGTGTGAAACGCATATGAAACGAAAATTAACAATAATTTACAATAGTGAGCTTTACATTGAATGAAATATAAAGTTTATCGCCTCTGAATGGTTCGCAACTCAGCTCAATCCATTGGGTTTGACAAAGAAAGCTTAGTACTAACGGTATTCTCAGATGGGAATATTAACATCCGGTTGACGGAAATTTATGATCGCATGGGTGCGCGTGCGCGCTGCCGCGGACCATTTTGCAAAACGAAACGTTACAGTCTCGTTAACAAGTCGGTTATACTTGCTCTTCTCAACGCAGAAGGGTGACTACCAACTTGTTCGTGGTTTTACAACGATCTAAATTACCTCTGGGACATACGGTTACGATGTTAACGATCCTCGCGGTCGCGTTACGCCAAACCTTTGCGAACATTAAATAAATAAAACGTTGCAGAAGAAGATGGGTATACGATCAGCCCTGCCTCAAGCGGAAGAAGAGAATGAAAAAAAAATATAACAGCCATACCTATTAGTCGATATTTTAAATACACTAACTCATCAAGCGAGTTCTAAGAAAAATCCCTTTGAAATTCAATTGCTTTGTAACTTTTTTAACCAGTGGGTCCAAGTTGAGTTTTGTTGTTTGAATCTAAAAAAATAATTGTAAGACTTTTACTGTGTTTAAAAAAGTTGAAATGAGGTGCATGATTATTCCCCAAATGTCATTTGACCGAACTGTCATTTTACCGTATTGCATTTATCCGAACTGTTATTTTAACGAAATGTCACTTTGACGAATCCTCATTTTTACGAATTGCCACTTTTGCGAAAAATCATTTTTGCGAAATATCACTTTTACGAAATATCAGTTTTGCGAATTGTCATTTATGCGAACTGCCATTATTTCGAATTGTCATTTTTACGAAATGACAATTCGTAAAAATGATATTTCACAAAAATAACTTTTCGCAAAATTGACAATTCGTAAAAATGACAATTCGAAAAAATGTCAGTTCGCATAAATGACATTTAGCAAAAATGACAATTCGCATAAATGACAATTCGTAAAAATGATATTTCGCAAAAATGTCTTTTTGCAAAAGTGTCAATTCGTAAAAATGAGGATTCGCAAAAGTGACATTTCGTTAAAATCACAGTTCGGATAAATGCAATTCGGTAAAATGACAGTTAGGTCAAATGACATTTGGGAGTAATCATGCGCCTCCATTTAAAATTATCTAATTTATGAGCCAATATTAATATAATAAAAGTTATTCCAATCTTTAGTTAATCGTAGGGCTCGAACTGGGTCCGTAAATATTAGAAATCAATTATTTTCAAAAGAAATAAAATTCTTCGCAGAAATTCAATTATGTTCAAAAGTTTTTAAAAATTATCGTTAAAATTTCAATTATGTTTACAAATAATTAAATTCATCTTCGAAATTCAATTCTTTTAAAAAATCTTGATAAATAAAGTTTTGGAAAAATTTCAATTATTTCCAAAAATTTTCCTCAATTCAATGATTTTCAATATCTACTATTTTAATAAAATTTTCTTAAAGAATTCAATTTTAAAAAAAAATTAATAAAATTCTCCGCAAACCTTTAATTATTTTCATAAAATAATAAAAATTTCACAGAAATTCAATTATTTACAAACTTTTTTTATAAATTTCTTTGCAATCATTCAATTATTCATAAATAAGAATATTTTTACAGGGATTCAGTTATTTTCGTAAATAATAAAATTCTTTTTAGAAATTCAATTATTTTTATAAAAAACACATTGCAGAATTTCAATAAAATGTAATACAATTTTAATCGAATTTCTCGAAAAGTGTAATTATTCTTTAAAATATTAAAAATTCGTCAAAAGAATTCAATAATTAAAAAATTTGTTTATAAAATTCTTTATGGGAATTGAATTTTAACCCTTTTGTGCATCTGGGACAAATATTTGTGCGTCTGGGACATGTATGTCCCACTTAGAAAATTTTATGTAATTCTTATAAAACTCATCCAATTAATTTGCGGTAAATTTCTTTCTAATCCGAATGGATGCTGCTACAATTAAAAAAAATAATAAATTACAAAAAGTAGTAATATTTATTTTAAACAATAAGATAAACATTGACTGTTTAAAAAAAACTATTTATTTCATAAACTTAGTAATAAATTTTTATCAACACTTCGTTTTCCTATGTTTTTGAGATCTGATTATGAATTTGCAGTCAAATTTAAAAAATTCAAGTTTGGTGGACATTTTTTTCAAAATTGTTCATATTCGCTTGAAACTTGTTAATCGGGGTTTTTCAGGGTTGCCATTTTAAAATTCGAAAATCTGACTTTAGATTCGTAATCAGCGACCCTGAAAATCCCCGAGTAATAAATTTTATGCAAATTTGAGCAATTTAAAAAAAATATCCGCCATATTGGATCCGCCATTTTGAATATTGAAAATTTTGAAAATCTGATTTCAGATTCGTAATCAGCGACCCTGAAAACCCCCGAGTAATAAATTTTATGCAAATTTGAGCAATTTAAAAAAAAGATCCGCCATATTGGATCCGCCATTTTGAATATTGAAAATTTTGAAAATCTGACTTTAGATTCGTAATCAGCGACCCTGAAAACCCCCGAGTAACAAATTTTAAGCAAATTTGATCAATTTAAAAAAAATATCCGCCATATTGGATCCGCCATTTTGAATATTGAAAATTTTTAAAATCTTACTTTAGATTCGTAATCAGCGACCCCAAAAACTCCCGAGTAACAAGTTTCAATAAAATCTACTGTCTGGATTTTCCAGGGTCACAAAAGGGTCAAGAAACATTCAATTATTCAATAAATTATTTATTTTTGAATTTTAATAATTAAATTTTAGTAGAATTTTCTAATAAAAATTCCATCTTTAATTATTATAAAACATGAAAAAATTTAATTTATAGTTTTGAGTAAGTTATCTTATTTGACTCCGACTGATTATATTTTTGTCAGTAATTAGTCCTTGGATTTTTATGTTTGGTCCATGAAGTCCGTATTTTTAAATACTTTAACTGTTGTTCTAGCCTTGTAATCGTTATAGCCACGCGGAAATTTCTACTGGGGGAATCTAATTTTATAATTTAGAAAAATGAGAGCATCATAGTCTTCATTTATATTTATCTTATTCTATTATTTTTTTCTCAATAGAATTCTAAATTAGATTTTATGAAATAAATATACACGTGCCTGGATATTTGAAGCGTTATTGGATAGTTTAATCAAATAATCTCATTTGGACAACTCAAGCGGCACCTTCGTCTTTCTCTTCTTCGGCTGAAACTACCCCTACCAAACACCAGTGTGGGGTGTGCCAGTCCCATAGCTAGCGAAACCCTCCAGGGCTGGCTGTAGGAGTCGGATATCTAATTAGCGGGGGCTGATCGGTAATTACTACGATTAATCAATCCGATTTCCATTTGTGCTGCTTGTGTACATGTTTGTGAGTCGAGGCCTATAAGTGGCAGAGTAGGATTGGTGAACACTTGTAATAGGATGAGGCAGTAGATTTTCAGAGGAAGGGTGTGAGAGGGACATTGTGGAAAGGGTTTGCGGACGAGAATCAAGGTCGTTCCACTTCGCGTCTTTATACTACGATTCTCAATCGGGTCTTCCACTCCGTTAAATATTTACTTGAAGTTTAATCAACGAATTGTATGTCAAGAGGAACATTGAGTAATCGGATTAATATTTAGAGACTGTTTTCTTGTTTTCTTTTGGTGAGGAGAAAAAAAGTGATTGTTGACATTAAAATATTCGCTGGGCAAACTTTAAAATAGAAAATAATTGTCTTGTTGTCTTTAATTTTTCTAGCTGAAAGATGCACTTACGCTTGACAATTTACGAAGGAGATTAAATGCGTCAACAATAATTTGCACCTACGCTTCAAATCAAGAGGATCGGTAGCATTATAAGATTGGATGGGTTAATATGCATAAGTTTGTCGACCCACTCGAAGAAAACTCTTATTACACACGTGCGTCTACTTGCCCGGTTAGATCGGGGTCGACTCACTTTGCGCTCGTTGAGGATCGAAATTGTCATTGGCGTAGGTGGTTCAAAAAAAAGACGAAAATCAAATGAAAGCTATATGTGATTGATAAAATGTTTGCATCTCTTAAACGGATGTTGGCAACGATGATTGCCATTATAACACTGCACTTGTTGTGTGACATGTCCCATTACCACGTGTTCCTTAAATTTTGTCGCGGAGGAAATAAAACAATTCTATTCATGAAGATATGCTTTCAGTACTTTTCATCTGTACACAAATTTTAACTATTTTAGTAGATGGTTTGAAATTCAAAATTGAAATTCCCATTTTTCCACCCCTATGGCATGGCATTTGAATTGAATTCAGAAACAGTACGCTAATGCGACGAGTGTCAAGATACAGAAGAGAAGTGACGGCATATGGAGAAGAAATCTCTTGATGCTATTAGCTCCGACTTTGTAAATAGTTTTCGCCCGAAGAATAACAATTGAGTTGACGAGAAGGGTCTCTCCCTAACTCTTCTGTTCTACGTGTGAGGTTTTTTCGATGCAAGTGTATATATATATATATGGAAGGTTGGCAATCGTGATCGATCGTTCGGTATTTGGTCCAGCCCTTGAATGAAAGGGTTCGCCTATTCTAACCCTCGTTACGTTTGTTTTGCAAGAGAGGATTATCGCATTATTACTAAGAAAGGGGAGAATCAGAAGTGTGGGGAAAGCGGTCAAGGGTTCCCAGAACACGCAAACAGGATCTCAAGTTACGAATCCGACGATTGGTTTTGTCCGAGTCATGATCACACGTCAGACATTATAAAAGCTTTCGACTAATGAGTGGATCTTAGATTTAAGATTAGATAGGGATTTAGTTATTGCAAATGATGAGGATTTTAATATCCCTTATATTGTGCTTATTGTTACAGTGCAATCGTCTTATTAATGAAGAAAATAATTTCTCTAATTAGATTGCAAATTACATGGCAAAATTTCTCATTCATATTGTGTGCATTGTACTTTTACAAATGACATTACAATAATGTTCTTACAAGAAAAGAAATTATGTACTTTTATATGTATACATTTTCAACAATTATTCTTTTCTAACTAATTAATTTTCATTTTAATAACAATATTATTCATAAATTTAAATTCTCTTAAAGATAGTAAGGCGCACTTTTTTTTTATTATAATGAATTCAATAATTCAAAAATGCAAAAAAATATGTATAATTATCGTTATTTTAAAGAAAACTTTTTTTATGACACTTGATCCAAGACGAAGCAGCAGTATTAGATGCTCAAAGTGTGTTACAAGATACTGCTAAGTGGAAGTTTATAATAAATTACAGTGATCATTATCGCTATGAAATATGTGTGATCATCATCCGTAACGTAAAGGCAATTTTAAGTCTATAATGTATCATTTTCCATAGAAATTTAATTTTTAAAAATAAAAACCTATTTAAAAGTGTAATTGTAAGTTTTCAATAATACACGAAACGGAACCTTTCATTTTTAAGTTAAAAAAAATTCTTTCTGAAGAATATTCTTATTCTCAACCCTCCGTTCTTATACTTGCCGATTGGAAATGCTCCATTTTCTCATCTAGATCATTTGGGCTTTTTTCACGATGAAGATATCTTTCCAGATATTACCTCGCAATTGTAGGATGATTGTCGTTTGGGAGCCCTGCGGGAGGTCGCCAGATGTTTCGCGGTAGCTCAATCGGACGACCCCCGAAGCTGTGCGACAATCAAGCATCAAACAATTCCACCCTCCCTGTGGTTGATGTTGTTGTTTTCGCCTTGTTCTTTTAGTGGACCAAAACACACACTTATAAGGCCTGCGCTTTTTTTTGCAATTCAAGTGAGCATATGCCTTTGGTGGATGGATTGATTAAAACATAAGCAACTTCGAATGAAGCAGAACCTATCAAGTCACAAAAATAAATATGAAAGGACTCGATAATTATGAAATAATAATTTAACTGTAACAGATGACTTTAAAAAATAATTAAAATCCTATTCATTAATTATTCTTTTCAATTCCTGATTAAGCCATCGATTATTAGTTTTTTCAAAGTTAAAGTATGTAACAAAATCCACTTTCTTTCATTGATACTAAAATTCATTTTTTTCTAATAAAATATCATCAAGTCCAGTTATAATAATACAAATAATTATTTTTATAAGATTATTACCCAAAAGTCTATTCTAAGTTGAGATGCCGTGAAAATATGAAAAAAGAAGATTGAGACTGACCTGCAAATGAAAAAAAAGAATATTAACATACTGTAAGTGACTTGAAAAGTTTGCTGCTTTCGCTAATAGGCATTTAAGTGATCATATATTTAAAGCAATGAAACGAAATAATCGCGATATTCGAACCAATATGTCTCATCTCCCAGTTGGGATTTTTATTTTCGTTTGCAGCGTTAGTCGAATGGAGTATTTAGGTGTTTCAGGCCTCATAAAGGAAACAGTGAAACCTGTCGTTCTGGTAGTTTCGTATCTCGCAAAATAAGGGGAAAAGAGCCTTGTATCTACATGTATACTTGATAGTGGAAAAGGAAGAAGAAAGTCCTATTCGATTACGACGATCCTTAAGTCTCTTCAGTTCCATTCAGAAGCTCGTTTGATGACCAGTAGAGTCGTTATTGTCTCCAGACGTTTGCCATACAACCTTAAACCGGATCACGTAGCCGTTGACCACGCATCCGATAACGACAGCTCTGGGAAATTGTTAAAAAAAACCGGTGTCATTTGTTGTTTACATTTACGACACCTAGAAAATTTTTTGTAATAAAAGAAACATGATTTTGAGAGACACGAAAGTTATAATGTCCGCTTTCAGGAAGATCATCCACATAAAAGGTTACGGAACAAGATATTAGGAAAGAAAGACATACCATTAAATAAGTTTTTATTGAATACTATATTTTAAGCATGCAATGGCTTCCGTCTTGGTATAGTGTCTAACTTAAGAGGATAACCGTATATTTTCGCGGTAGGATAAAGCTCGATGGTTTTGTTCTAGAAGGAAAGAAAATACTTAACATTTTTTATTCTCTTATTTTCTCGAATCAAGGAATTAAAATGGAGTTAAAGTTTGAGTTATTTATCGCCTGTTTTAAATTCATAAAGAATCTTTAGGAATTTCTCCGTTAAAAGTATTCGCAAGTGGAAAATAATAATTTCGAAATATTAAGATTTTCTGTATGTAAAAAATATTTCCTATAGTTTTGATGTATTTGGAAAAACTTAGACTTTTTGCTTATCTAGATTTTGAGAGTAAGCTTATGCAGATTTATAAAAAAAATGTACAAAGAAGAAAGTGTCTGAAACGGCAAACGTCTTGTGTAGGATCATAAGCATTCTCTCTGCGATACATTCGGGACAGAGAAACCATACGTAGTCTCAAGGGACAGCACGTATTATTCACGTGCGAAGTCATTCCCTCAGTTTCCGTCGAGGGAGAGGGAAGAACGTTGAGGAGGACGGCGACGGCGCCCGTTTATAATAAAACACAATATCAGAGGATTTTCTTAAGTTGCATATTCAATGATTTCCTCGGAGAGTTCGGTCGCTTTTGACGCTGTAGAGGGAGATGATGAAGATGCTGGGACCAAGGAAGTGGAAGTTGCGGGAAATTGGAATCGTTAAAATGAGCCGACCAAAGTTTTTCGTTGGCAACGATTATTCGCGAAACTCGTAGGTACTTCGATTTGGTTTGCGTATTCGGCGAATGCTTTTTTCAAGAAAGAAACGTTCCTCTGGTTGAAAGTTTGATTAATTGCACTAGAGGGAAGAATCGAGAAGAATTTTCATTCTGTTAGACGATGGTGAATATTTCCCTTAGCGAGAAACTCTCGCAAGGGAGTCTGTCAAGTAAACATTAATTAAAAATCAAAAACTTGAGAATGGAGTTCAAATACTTATATCTTGAACTAACTGAAAATATCCAACAGTTCACAAATAATGTAGTCAAAGTTTACCCCTGTTGGAGGGGTGGTGTTAAAAATTAGCGTGTCAGCTTTATTTCTGATCATTATCAATTTGACAGATTAGAAGGATGAAGCGAGTTAAGTCGTAGGATGTGGCGGAACCTTCAATTCAGAGGCATGATAAATATTGTTTAGGCGGTAGACGTGAGCCTTAAGCAATGCTCGGGGCCCTTCGCGAAGGCCGTTGCTTGGACCACGGGTGAGCGATGTCTCGGCGCACGCCTCCCGTCAACGTAGGTCGGCGCGAAGGAGAATGATGATGACATAATGACATCGCAGTGGGCGAGCAATAGCTGACATCCGCCACCGAATATTCTAAATCACATTGTCCGCGTCGTCGTTTCTGTCCCCACTTCATTCTCCATATCTTCGCACCACCTGTGTCCTCCTTCTCGTCATCGTCACTCCTGTTTACAAGAGTACACTCGCGTCTAAACAACTTATATTATTATTAACGTCCAACAACTGGATTTATCAAGTTTGCAACCATAATTCATGTGCTTATTCTCGGCCGCAAGGCGATTAATTTCCATCCTCACAATGTTCCTCACAATGTAGACAAATTAATGAATTTATCAATAAACTAGTCTAACACGTTTTCAAACGCTTGTAAAGAAGTTAATTCTATTTTTCTTTCTGTTTCAGGTGAGTAAACGAATCCAAGCAATCCATTTGATGAGTAAGTTACAAAATTTTCTTTTTCGGAATTATGCGGGAGATTGTACAAAACCTTACGATTGTTCTGTTAAATAAGTTATCAAAGATGCTTAAAAATTATAAAAATAATTAAAATATTCTGAGTTCAGTTCGCCGTAGTTCCGCACGAATACAATTTCCAAAATGAAAGTCAATTTTTCAAATAAAATCTTTTCATTTTCTTTAAGAATTAAACCTTTCTTTTCCTTGATGGAATGAGAATACAGTTGCCAAGAGCAGAGGGTGGCTCGTATCGCGAAAACCTTCTTCCTCAATGTTATTCTGAAAAGGGGTTGGGGTGAGAAGGGTCTATGAAAAATGATGACGCGGCGCTTGTGAAAGAAATGAAATCGGGTCGGAAAAAAGTATACGGGGGTTTGAAAAAAGCAGACGGGGACAGGGTTAAATTTGGAAGAGTTCGCAAAGAGAATACAGAAAATGTAACTGTATTGCAAATTTAAACTAGTGAAATAAATTCTCTAGTTTAAATGAATTCTCACACTTTTCAAGGTGCTTTTCATTTATACGAAATTTACTTTCCTGAGATGTCTTTTTAAAACTGCGCGTATAGAGCTGAGAAAGAGTAAAAGATTTTTTACAGCTGTCTTTTTCTCACAGTAAAGCTTCTAAGGGATGGGCGTAACGGGGGAACAGTAATCGGCCTTTGCGGACTCGTAAACATTCTGGGTTACAACTATAATCCAAACCCTTACAGCTGACCAGGAACTTGGAGGAGAACACACACACACACACACCCTCCCACACAAACACACTACCTTAATGGGTCAGGTTACAGAGTTTGATTCCTGCGGGGGTAGTTGCCTTCATTGACGGTAACGTCCTAATAAGGCAATTTAGATGGTGTTTGAGAATTAAAATCTACGATCTCTAAATAATAAAGTATTTTTCAAATAATTTAATTCACAAAAATATTAATTGGATAATAATTTCAACTTTGGACAGAATGACTAGGTTTAATTGAAATGCACTAGAGAATAATGGAACAGTAAGACGTCATTAATAAAAAATTAATCATGTTTTAAAATTTATCAAGGAAGACGTGAATAAATTTGTAATCGAGAAGGGTCATCAACCTGAACTAATAACAATTTTAGTGGTCTCAGTGAAACTTTACAATATTCGTAACATAGGACTAATTGCTTAAAGCACGTCGGCGTTATAGCAGCTCATTCAGTTCGTGCACAAATGCCATTATTACGTTATGAGGGATAAGGCATATTATAAATGGAAGCCCAGTAGCTGGTCGGCGAGTTTATAGTTTAGACTTTAGGAAGACGGAGCGAACCTCCCAGTACTCATTGGAGATCGTCTACCATATAATTACTCTCTATCCTTCAAAATTGAGTCTTTAAATTCTTAAAGAATGTTCATTTTTCAAAAATTCCACTATACATCCTCGTTCCGAGCATTCCTTTATCCTTGTTTTTTCCCGTTTTCTATTTACAAAAGAGTATTTTTCGTATATTATATTCAGTCAAATGTTAGTTTTTGCTTTATTTTTTACAACGTCTCTTTGACTTAACCAATTAGTTTTTCACTCTCGTCTCGTCCGGCAAGATCTGACGTTTTACAAGTGGCGATCCACGCTTTTTTCCTCTAAAGAAAGAACCCTCCTGTATATACTCTCTCTCTGCAGGTTCATCGTTTCTCAGTCGCGGATTTCGCCACCTGCTCCCACTCGCGTTTGATAAATGGCTTTGTTCCACCCTTCGACCAATCCGCCCTCAGTTCGTCTTAGAAAAAGCCCTTATCTTTTTAGACTACGTCACAACCTTCTAGGTTCTGGATTTCCGCTCGGACGAATATCCCCCTTCATGTATTATGTTCCTTCATTCTTTTTCATCTCTTCTTATTCTTTCGTCACAATCTTTTGTTCTATTTTCGAGTTTAAAAAGAGAGAGAAATTAAAGAGAAGCTTACACTCAAGTAAAAATTTACAAGTGCAGTACTATGACAAATGTAGAACCATCATAAATAAATCTTTACATTTTTGAGGTATAGGAGGAAAGAATTTTGAAACGAGGAGAATTGCCTGTTTTGTTTTCAAAAGGTACTTCGTTTACAGCATAGTAATATCAGTTTCTGCTAGAATTCCGCAAATTGTGTGAGGCTTTCGAGATACGGAGCTGAAATGATCGCTAGGGGGGTGATAAAGGCCACCTAATAGCTCATGGAATTGGATCTGAAACACCTTTATAATGAACTATTGCCAAAGGAAATGAAAATGGGAGGGACAAGTCTCATTCTATTCTCTGTATTATTTCTCTTTCTTTCTGTCTTCTTTCATAAAATAAAATAGCCTGAGAGGTTAGATAATTATTTTTTATTTTTGAAAAAAAGAAAATATTTGGAGGAATTTTTTTTTTATGAAATTGTCTTTTTTGTCGAGATTGGAATTCGATAAGCAGAACGAAACAGAATGAAGACTAAAAAAGTCTAACTTGCGAAGAAGAAAAAAAATGCTAGAGGGAGACAAGCTGTGCCCAGCGAGACGCCATCCAAAAACATTCCGGGGAATTAGATGTGGAGTCTTGCCAAAGGATCAAAAAAGGAGGGAGAGCCTTGAAAGGACGACGAAGCGATTTGTCAAAACGCGCATCGCCGCACGCGCTTACTCTCTTTTTTCCTTTTTCTCTGGCTTCCCTCCTCACCTCCACTCTCATTGTTATGCTAAGTGCGATCATAGATGGAAGGAGCGTGCTCTCCAGAAAGTGATCCAGGCTACCAATCAAGAAAGATGTAGGAGCATCAAAACTTTCATGGAATTCCACTGTCAAAATTGTTTCTCTGTTCAAGTCTATAACTAAATCGTAAAATGATTCTAAAGGAAAAAGTTTCATCTCGGACATACAATAGTATCGAGGAAGATTTTACTAAATTGTACCAACGTTCGCAAAATATCTCGTTCTACACTTTTCCATTGGTTAAATAATTCCAAGAGAAATAAACAATGAAAACATTGGGGTTTCTATAAAGGTTGGTGACTTTTGAATTTGTCTGCGGAAAAAGGAAGAACGTTGACAGTTCCGAGACTGATGTACGAGCGTCTTTTTTCAACAACCATTACTTATTTACTCGTAATATCACTTTGACCATTAATGTTCTCACTTTGTACGAGCGTCGAGAAATTTCTTCTTGGCGTCTATAGTGGTCGAGCTTTGTTTATACATAACTCTTGCCCCTCTAGCAACAAGTGTAGTGTAGGCTTGCTAACGAATATCCTAATGCGTCACCGACTTGCCATATTTTACCCCTCTGAAAACGTAAACTCCAGTCGGTAATTTTATCTCATTTTGCTTCCATTTTCTCTTGGGTTTTATTTTATACCATTAAAATTCTTCCAAAAATAATATACAGTTAGGTATTTAAAATTTGTTTGGAAAAAGCATTTTTCATAATAGGGAAAGTAAAGATTTCAATCTATTTCTATTATACTTCTCAAAAACATAAAGATAACAATTTTCTCTTTTGTATTAGAAAAAATATGTTTTATTGGAGCGCTCATTTGTTTAGAATAGGTGAAATTTAATTTTTTTAAATTGGGACATAGGTAAGTTTTAGTTTTTATTGTTGACACAAACACTTTGTAAACTGAAATATTTTCAGACACATGGGGGAAAAAACGGGTTAACAAAACAATCGAACGTATGTATATAAAGTTTATAGGCGTTACTTTGAAGATCAGAGGACTGCAGTTGAGGTTCTCTTTCTAGAATCTTTCTTTTCTCCTCCGACCTTTCTTCATACATTTTTCACACTATAAACGTTAGCACGCGCTTCTTCGTTACACGATCACTGAATCATTGTTGGTGATAGATAGCGCAGCTGTTGCTGGGTGCGAGATCACAAGTTCTTAAAATAGTGGAACAACAATACACTCGTTCACGCTTGTCAAGTCAAAAATCAAATTTAACTGAATCCTATTTTTGATGTAACATTTTTTTTAACGAATAATGTTCACTTTTATTTCCCACGAACGATTTTTCAACCAGAATCATTTAAAACAAAAAAAAATTGTTCTGTTTAGTATCTTTTAATTAGAATTGTATAAAGATAATTTTTGGCCGCATAATAAATTATACTTTGAATGTTTGAAATCCATTTCTGATCTCTAGTGTATCAAAAAATTGAATCGCAAGAACTTATGGAACCGGAATCGAGGTGAAGTTGCTTCCTGTTATCGAGAGCTTAGAAAAGAAAATGTAAATCAGAGCTTGACTCTTGGGGGATGACAGAATGTCCCTGAACGCCCAGGTTGTATGTCAGAGGGTGGAAGGGTGTGCACACACAGTTGATCGGGCTGAGGTTTTTGCTTAACCGATGCAAATGCAACGCTTGCTGGGGGTTGGCTGTTTCGTCGCCAGGGTGATGTATGGCCTCTCGCGTTCTCGCGAACTTCTCTCATCCTGCATCTTCTATTTTCCAACATTCTAATTCACATAGATACTTTGCAAACTCCATAAATATCAAGTTCCATCAGCGTCTTTGAAATTCTTTCCTTAAAATTATTTCAAGATACACTGTCAATTACCCCCCCCAAGGAAATAGAAATTCAAGAATTTGTTCATGTTGAAAATCTTCACAATGAAAATGTAAAGAATATTAAAATTCTCATGCAAAATATATAAATTCTGAGGTTTTATTTGTTGAAGTGCTTGAGATATTTTTGGTTTCTTCTTTTTCTGAATTGAATGGTCGGTTAGCAGGCTTTAGGCGGGAGAGAGTATTAGTTTTTACGAGGATAATACACAACATTTAAAGGGATAAGGGATTAAATGCCGCGAGAGCACCTGACCACCCTCGTATGATGCTATACCTACATACGAAGGTCGCCTTATGGATCTTTAGAGCTTAAATTAAGGGATGAGAGTAAATAATGCGTAAGTTAAGGGGGTTCTTTCGGTTGGGACACTCATTCTACTTGCCGGAAATCCACCCTAAAACGTGTGATGACAATTTCTATGAAACTTTATCCAATCATGTAACTTAGCTCATAAATTAATTCCATTGCATATTACTTTCATCTTTTCTCTAATTTCTGTTTCAAATTACTTTAAAGTAATTTTAGAGACTTTTGAAGATTCTGTACAGTACACAACTATATGAAAATAAATTAAATAATCTTTACTAATTCCTAAATTCTCTTATTGGATAATGTTTCTTTTAGAAAAAGGTTGTTAGTAGTAGACCAGTAGAGAAAAATCATGCGTTAGTAAGAATATCCACGAACTGTTATGCATACGCAGGGGACGAGGAGACGAAAGCACAAATACGGAGAGCAACGTGACATGAATCGAAGAGAGAGCCATAAAATCTGTACCAGTGTTGACGCAGCAGCACGGACTCCCTTTACAATAGCATCGACATTGTCGCTATAGTTGAACATCCACCAAGTACAATGCTAATTGTACCACAATATACGTCAATACAAACGCAAGAGTCAAAGCATTTCTTTCATGAACGGAAAAAAAGATGAGAAGAAAGAATTGCTATGGATTCACAACAATTATTAGCTAATTAAATAAGAAATTTACTAGTAGAAGCAATTTTTAAAACTCGGGGCAAATAGATTCCAGAATTAATTATGTAGCGTTAGGAATTTATTATTTATGTCGAGTTAAAAAAAAAGATCCTTTTCTTAAAATCAAAATCTTTGTTTCAAAGATATAGAAAATTTCTTCTAAAGAAAGTTATATGTCTAGACAAAAAGTGACAAAATAATTTCTTTTTACGAGAGAAAAATTGTCAACGCACATCGAATTTTAAATTGGATTTCCTTTCTGTTATATCGATAAAATGGAGCTTGCTGGTAATTGAGCTTAACGAAGTGTCTGGCTTTGTGGAAATGAATGCGCTAGTGAAACGAATTGCGCTCGCGAGGCACTACGATCCAAATCCAATATTCCAATCGGAGTCAATTACTGACTCACAATGCTCGGGACAGCCTCGGTGCCTAAATGTCAACTGAGAGGCGGCGGTGTCATTTCGAATACAAACAGGATTACACGATCTAATTCACGGACTGACAAAAGGCTGACAAAGAAAACCACCGAAGTGGAAGCTTGCAGGAAGGGTAGAAATGATACTCCTTCTGTTCCAAGCCCCTTTTCACTCCTTCTGTTTTACATCATCCAATAATGTTTACAGCGAAATGAAATCAATTCGCCTTGTTCAATAGAAACTTGCAACATATGACTCTTAAAAGAATTTCTCTTACAAAAGGAAATGAAAAAGTGTTGGAAGAACAAAAGTGTTAATATGCATATTTAAAACCATTGTACTTTTTTACGTAAAGGTATAAATTGAGAGTTAGTTTAATGTCTTAATAGAAAATACATTATCGCTACGCTGTAAGCTTCCAATGTTTACAAGATAAGGCAAGATAGGTGAATATCAAATGTCTCACATCGATGGACGTGGAGCCGCCGGATCCATTTTCATTTGCATGTAGGAGAATTGCCGAGTGCACTGCACTTAACAATAAACCCAGTCTCTTAAAGTAAAGGAATCATTGACACGACTAGTCATACAGTTAAATACAATGTTCGACATCATTTTGATAATCTTCTTGATTATTTACAAAGTGGTTCTACTGCTTCTATATTTATTTACTTTTCCCTTTAAATTCTTAAGGAATTATCTCAATTGAAAGCAAGTCGAAATTATTAATTTAAGTAATATTTTCAATAGACAGGATATACAGGAAACAAAAATTTTAATTACAGAAGAAAATGAATCTTGAATATGAAACTTAATAACATAATTGCAATTTCATAAATGTAGAAACTAAAATCATAATCAGATTTGAATTTTATGTTTTTCGTTAAAAGCACTTGCGAAGGAAAATCAATGCGGAAAGTAAAGGGTAACTTATACTCCTTGAAAGCTTAAAAAAACTCGATCGAAGCTTTCCACGATAGGACTCCTATTTTACGTGGAATGCTAAAGGCGACAAAAGCCTTTACTTGGAAGTTTATCTTCAGTGAAAGTGCTTTTTGAAAATAGCCACCAGACGCCACTAATATATATTAAAGCATCATGAATCACATTGATATACTTGCAGGTGAGAAGAATTATCCAAAGCTCCCTCGAAGAACGTGAAAGAGAAATCAATATTAACATAGTTTTAGCCTTTTAGGTTTTTATGTATAAAAAAACAAGAAGGTGCAAAAAATCATATTTCTACCATCATCTCTAATGATTGAACTGTACTTTTCAGTACCTAATAATTCACAAATCCTGGTTTGATATAGAACTAAAAATAATAAGCAAAAAAAAAATGATTTCAGGTTTTTTCCGTGCAATAAGTCGTGATTGGAAATAGCATTTGATCGATCTATCAGTTTGATTATGCGTTTATAGTATTCGCTGATATGTCGTTTACGATCTTCATTTTACTAGATGGTGAGGAGGAATATTACAATTTATTTTGTTAGGAAGAGTGTAGTACGTCAGCTGACCCAACAGCAATCGCACATCTCTCGGTCAAATGTCGCACGTATTTTCCTCTTTATGGCGCCTTTTACGGTCGTAAAAGATGCGCACTACGAGCGCTAAAACAGTTCCCAAGCACCGTCACATTACATCTTAGTATACTAAATGCTGAATCGAAATTGTAGAATACACCATGAAATATTAGGATTTCAGTAAATTATAATTACCAATCTAAAACAGTATTCATTCATTATTTTTCTGATATATCGAACTCCAATAAAACTTTAATTCTGATTTTTCCAAAAAATTTATAGAAAATTTATGAGTTATTCTGACAGGGTTGCCACAAGTCAGGAAGTTCAGGAAAAAGACAGGGATGTTTATTAAAAGTACTGGAAAAAATTTAATTTTTAGAATTTGTAAAAAAAATTCTGAATTTTTGTCTTTTTTGTTTGCCTCATAAAAACTATGAAATTGACAAGAATTCTAATACAAAACTTTCAATTTTTTTTATTTCTGACAATAATTTCTTTTTAAATAACTTCATTCTTCAAGAACTGTCATAAAATTATTACCTAGAAATTATTTAATGAATAATTTTTCTTAAAAATTTCAAAATTAATTGGATTTTAAAAGAGTTGCGTTTTTCAAAAGTGATATACTTCTTCGCATAAATTCAATTATGTTCAAAAATTTATGAAAATTTCAATTATTTTTATAAGTAATAAAATTCTTCTCCGAAATTCAATTATTTTGAAAAATAATAAAATTCATGGCAGGATTTCAATTATTTTTAAAAATTTTCCTTATTTTAATTATTTTTAATATCTACTTTTAATAAAATTTTCCAAAAGAATTCAATTATTTAAACAAAATTTTCATAGAAATTTCACAGGAATTTAATTACTTACCAATTTTTTATAAATTTCTTCGCACCAATTCAATTATTTTCAATTTTTTAATGAAGTTTCTCGAAAGAATTCAAATATATTTAGAGAATTGAAAAAACTAGTTCTGAGAAATTCAATTATTTCGAAAAATTTAAATAAAATTCTTTTAAAAATTCTATTATTTAAAAAAATTTTCACAAAATTCTTTACAAGATTTAGTTAATAAAATTGCAATTTTAATAAAATTTCCCTATTCAATTCAATTATTTTCAATACAATTCTTCTTAAGAATTCAATTATTTTCACAAATAATACATTTTTTAATGGGAATTCAATTATTTGAAAAAAAATTTGAATAATATTCTTCGCAGGAAATCAACTATTTTCATAAATAATAACATTTTTCTCCAGAATTTAATTATTTTCAAAAATTTTGATAAAATGTTTTATAAATTTTGAAAAATTATAATAAAATTGATCATAGAATACAATTATTTTTGAAAAATATAAAATTCTTTGAAGAAATTCAATTATTTAAGAAATTTTAATAATATTCTTCCCAAGAATTCAATTCTTTTCAAAAATAGAACTTTCACAGGAATTCAATTATTTAAAAAAAAAATATTTGATAAAACTCTTCTTTAGATTTCAATTATTTTCAATTTTTTAATGAAATTTCTCGATTGAATTTAATTATTTTCAAAAAGTTTTAAAAAATTCTGAGAAATTCAATTATTTAAAGAAATTTGAATAAAATTCTTCACAAGAAATTAATTATTATCATAAATAATAATATTTTTCTCCGGAATTCAATTATTTTCATAAATAAAATTCTTCACAGAAATTGAATTCTTTAAAAAATTGTTTAATCAAATTCGTTGCAAGAATTAAATTATTTTCATAAATAACAAAACTTATCGCAGATTTTCAATTATTTTTTAATACAATTTTAAATAAAATGATAGAAAATTGCATTTAATCTTAAAATTTTTTTAAAATTCGCCGAAAGAATTCAATTATTTTTAAAATTTTTTATAAATTTCTTTATAAAAATTCAATTTTAAGAAATATTCAATTATTTATTTTTGTATTTAAATAATTGAATTCTCGAAAAATTCAATTATTTTAAACTTTTTCATGAAGTTTCTCGAAGGAATTCAAATATATTCAGAGAATTGAAAAAAATACTTCTGAGAAATTCAATTATTTTGGAAAATTTAAATAAAATTCTTTTAAAAATTCTATTATTTAAAAAAAATTTTGACAAAATTCTTTACAAGATTTAGTTAATAAAATTTTCCTTTTCAATTCAATTATTTTTAATACAATTCTTCTTTAGAATGCAATTATTCTTACAAATAATACATTTTTTTATGAGAATTCAATTATTTGAAAAAATTTTGAATAAAATTCTTTGCAAGAAATCAATTATTTTCATAAATAATAAAACTTTTCTCAACAATTCAATTATTTAAAAAAATTTTAATAAAATTCTTCATCAGATTCAAATTATTTTCAATTTTTTAATAAATTTTCTCGATGGAATTTAATTATTATCAAAAAGTTTTAAAAAATTCTGAGAAATTCAATTATTTAAAAAAATTTAAATAAAATTCTTCACAAGAAATTAATTATTATCATAAATAATAATATTTTTCTTCGGAATTCAATTATTTTCACAGAAATTCAATTCTTTAAAAAATTGTTTAATAAAAATCGTTGCAAGAATTAAATTATTTTCATAAATAACAAAACTTATCGATGAATTTCATTTATTTTTTATACAATTTTAAATCAAATTCTAGAAAATTGCATTTATTCTTAAAATTTTTTTTAAATTCGTCGAAATAATTCAATTATTTTTAATTTTTTTGATAAATTTCTTTATAAAAATTCGATTTTAAGAAATATTTAATTACTTTAAAAATTATTTATTTTTGTATTTAAATAATTGAATTCTCGTTGAATTTTCTAATAAAAATTTTTTTAAAAAATGAATTTAAGTTAAAATTTTAAATTATAATTAAATATTAAAAGCATTATATAGCGTGAATTTTTAGAAATAATTGAATTTTGAAAAGGGTTCAAATTAAAATCTTTGAACATTTGAATTTTCATAAGTTATTGCATTTCAGAAGGTTTGAATTTGAAAATCTTAATTCCTATAGTAAAATAATAATGATGAAGTATTTATTAAAAAAGGAGTTATTGATGTTTTCGAATAATTTTACACTTAAATAAATTCGTATGTAAGTGTAATAGAATGTTTTTTTGAGTATCTAATAATTTTTGGAGTGAATCAGTATATTCTTCATGGTCAAGGAAACGGTCAAAATTTTGTCTGGAAATCAGGATTTTCGCTACACAAGTGCAATGTTAAATGATACTCAGAAAAAACAAATTCAGTCTTCTAAAATAAAAGAGAATAAGTATTGTCGATTCTTTTTTGAGAAGAAAATTAAACTTTTTTTTTCAAGAGAATGTACTTAGAGATCAAGTCTTATCCAACATTTTTAGAGTCGTTCCGGCACGTAATCCGCCTTAGATGTAAAATGTCGCATTTTTCACTCAGCAGGAGGAAACTTATCGCGACTATCGATAATTACAAAAGCGCGTTTGCTTCACTCGCACCGTATAACGTCTAGTGTACCCTTGGCGCCATAATTATTCCTGTAAGCTCATATTCCCTGATATCCAGTATTTTCTCCTGGAAACAGAAGTAATGTCGTACCCGCAACATTATTCGCCCAGCAAACGGTCTTATCGCGTCGAGTTACCACACTCCTTCTACCTGGGAATTCTCACGTTCGGTTTGGTTTATAAACTACCTCTATTTTTTTTCCCCCGAATGAATCGTATAAAACGAAAAATATTACCACTGTTCATTGTTTTATTCAAATTCAATTACTTATATTAACCCTTAAAAAATTCTTTTCCTGCATATATATTTATGTTTTAATTTAAAAAAAAAAGTAGAATTACTTAATCATCAAGTATTTAAAGTAACTGATAATTATTACTTCCTCTATGAGGAGACTTTCGTTTCATTTGTTAATTTAATTATAATTAATCACGTTGACTGACTTATCTGATATCTCGAGTTTTATTCCAGTGAATGCAATTAACAAATTTTTCCGAATTCCAAAGTCAGTTAACTTCATGTTGAGAAACACCTCTTTCGCATTTGTGAGCATATTTTTTTCATGGAAGATCCTGGGAATTGCAAGGATCGTTAATAAAGAATACCAACCACGCATGCCTTCGGCCCGGCGAAGCATCTCGTTATTTGATATTAATAACGAGCGGTCAGGACTCCAACCAGGAGTGACTCTCCGAAGAAGTGAGACAGAGGGAGAGAGACTCGGTAGATTCGAATCATTATAATGGTCCCACTCGCTACCGGTTAAAACATTCCTCCTCGACAACTCTGTAACTGAATTCCATTGGGCCTCACACACCAATCCTTTTTTTTAATAAACAAAATTTATTGTAATAAATATTTAATTCAAATATCCTCAAAGGTGATCTTTGAAAGCAAAACTATCTCTTAACTATGTTCATCAAAATAAAATATTAAAGCCCACCATCAGTTCGTGTCAAGGCAACTTCAGCCTCATGATTTTTTAGGTTTCTACAGAACAATTAAGATAGTTTGTAAAAATTCTCAAAGTAAAATTAAAATTTGTATTTTGTAATTCATAACACAAACGAAATCAAGTCTGAAAATTCAGTCATAACTGGTTTTAATAAAAATGGGGTTCATCAAAAGTCGGCTGAAAGTAAGATTTATTTTTTACAGTAAATATTGAAAAATGTTCTTTAAATTAACTCGCTTATTTTAATATAAAATTATAATTTCTGATAGGAACAGCTGTACGGTTGAAACGTAAAGAATCGTTTTTTTCTTTTCGTTCTATTATTACATTGACTCAAGTGATCATTAACTACAATATTTTATTAATTTTTAACAAGGTATATAAAATGTTATGTCATTAATTTTCTTTTTGTTTCTTTTACTTATTCTCTACTGATTTCAATTGTAAATTACAGTTTTTAGTTATCAAATAAGCAAAAGAAGTGTTTCTTTTTCAACATAAAATAAGTTGCCTGATATGGAAATTGGAAAGAATTTCTTGAAAAGAAAAAGCTAATTGAAAAACGAGAAACAGCAGCGATTGTAAATAGTGGCTAACTTCGTTATTCAAACATTTTCAATAAAAAGTGCGCAGCATCTTCAAAAACTTAAATTTAGAATTTTTTTCAAGATTAAACACAGTCACTTTTTCTTAAGTAAAATTAGCAATTTTAAAAATAATAGAACGTTAACATTTTTTATGCCAAAAATTTCTTTTTTTTATAACTTAAATCGTAAACAATATAATATAAATTTGAAATTTTATAAAATTTCAATGTTAAGTGAATTTAATTAAAAATTTTAAAGAATTTAGATTTATGAAAAATTGTAATAATTCAAAATAGACTAAAACTAGTTAAATTTGTCAATATATATTTAATTAATTATTAAAAATAATGGATTTATAGAAGAATTTTAGTTAAAACACTAAAAAAATTGAATTTTGAAGAAGTTACAAATGATTGCAGAAATTCAATTTTTTTCAAAAGTAATAAAATTCTTATCGCAAAATTCAATTGTGTTCAAAATTTTCAAACTTTTATTTAAATTATGTTTCAAAATTTGATGTTTAAAAAAATCTCGACAAAATCCTAATTATTATCTTTAAAAATAAAAAAATTCTTCTTCAAAATTCAAGTATTTTCAAAAATTTTCTTTTTTTCAATGATTTTCAATATCTATTTTAATAAAATTAAACAAAAGAATTCAATTATTTAAAAACAATTTTAAGAAAATTGTACGCAAACATTTCATTATTTTCATAAATAATAAAAATTTCACAGGATTTCAAATATTTACAAATTTTTTGTAAGTTTCTTCTCAATATTTCAATTATTTTCATAAATAGAAAAATTCATCGCACAATTTCAATTATTTTTAATACAATTTTAATCAAATTCCTTGAAAAATGTAACTATTTTAAAAAAATTTATTAAAATTTGTCAAAATAATTCAATTATTTAAAAATTTGTCAATAAAATTCTTTATAAGAATAAATTTAATTCTTATAAAGAATTTTATTAACAAATTAAAAAAAAAAATTTTATAATTTTTTGAAATTAAAAAAAACATTCTATTATTCAATAAATTATTTACTTTTGTTTTTAAATAATTGAATCTTCATGATTTTATAACAATATTTTTAAAGTTGATTAATTTCAAAAAGGTTTGAATTTGAATTTTTTGAAAATCTTAATTCGTATGGAAAAATAATAATAATTAAATATTTTAAATATTTAAAAAAGAAATTATTGTTTTCGAATAATTTTACAATTAAAGTTATTCGTAAATAAATTTAACAGAACATTTTTTTTATATTACAATTTTTTCCTTTTTTTTCTAAAAATTCAAAAGATTTGAGTTTCATTTGCAATTAAATTTTTTAATTGACAAATATAATGTATAAACATTTTTTTCCTTTATTCTAAAAAAAAATTTGAATTTTAATTAAACAATTGAAATTAAGAAATAGAATTGATGCAAATTATTTCTTTATGAAAATTGAGAATTTTCTAGAAAAATACTAAGACGAGGGAATATCTAATGTTTTTCTTCCTAAAAGAAAAGAAAAAAATGAGTTTGCATATAACAAACAAAATGAGTATATTTTTTATTTGTTAATCATGATTTTTTTTAATTTTTTAAGGGACCGTCCATAAACCACGTAGCCGCATTTTTGAGGAATTTTGACCCCCCCCCCTCCCCCATGTAGTACGCTATTACATGTATTAGCGCCATTTTTTCCTCTTGTCGTAGTCAATTGCTTGACCCCCCCCCTCCCCCTCAAGAGGCTACGTGGTTTATGGATGGCCCCTAATTTGTAATATTATTTTATTATAAATCATGAAAAAATACCTTATTCATATTTTCGATTTGTCAAACAATATTTTTTAAAGAAAAAAAAACAAAAGCATTCACAAAAACTAACTTTAAAGTGTGGACAGACAGAATGAATGAAAGAATACAGAGATAAAAATAGTTAATTTTTAGTTCATTATAAAAAATAACA
The DNA here is from genome assembly GCF_015476425.1 of Leptopilina heterotoma. NCBI lineage: Eukaryota > Metazoa > Arthropoda > Insecta > Hymenoptera > Figitidae > Leptopilina > Leptopilina heterotoma. The sequence continues at coordinate 1,798,016 of NW_025111054.1, forward strand.
AATTTTAAAACAGAATCATCTAAAATTATAGTTGTGTTTGAATTAAGCATGTAATGCACTCTTACTGTATTTAAAAAATTTTCTTCGAAAATTGAATTTCATCCAATTCGCTCATATGGTAATTATACAATAACTCACTTTTTAAATGCCAATTAAGCTTCTTATCATTAAAAATAAAGTTAAAGGGGCTTGAATAGCTTATAATTGTAGTGATAAAGAACTAGTAACATAATTTACGCCGGATTTTTTTTTTGTCATAAATCTTTTTTTTAACTTGAAATTTGTCTACTATAAAATTTGTTTTCCCTTTATTTTTGAAAGTATAGTAACACAGATTTCTACATGAAAAAAAAAACGATTACAAAAATATAGATATACTTTGTATTTGTAACCATTAGTTATATAAAATTGACAACAACATCAGAACAGTATGATTGACATACTGACTAACAATCCCAGTGAATCGAATGGTTTCCTCCTTACCATGTGAATTATCGAGTCACCTTAGCTTGAGTAAGCCTGACAATCGTGTTCATAGAACATGGTTCCTGGCATATATAGTCGCATCGATGGAACACAATGATGTTGCTTCTTGAATGTGTGTTGATCCACACATGTAGCGACGCGAGGTGCACAGGTCACATTCCACGAGGCATTATTTCCTTGCTCACTTCGAAGTTCAACAAAAGGCTGCTGCTTTCAAAAAGAGAACCCATCCTCCGCCTTCTTCTCCACCTCTTTCCTCGATCTCAACTTCTTATTCTCCATCCACTTTGGACAAGCCTCATTAATAGTATTCACCAAAGAAAATTCCAGCTTGATGGTGTTCAGGTTATGCCGACCTCAGGTAGTATATATATATATATATATATATATATATATATATATATATATACAACCTTTAATATTTTTTAACGAATTTCTTTTCGATGATGCATGCCTGCCCATGAATTAACCCACCTTTGAAATCTAGAATTCCAGGGATTAATCCAAGATTAGTTGTATCCAAGGATAAATATTTTTTTTCTTCACGGTTCGCCTTTTATATAATCGCTTTTAATGTCAAGTTTCTTAGACTGTTTAAAATTGACTGAATCCTGAATTATCTCAACACTCTCTGGGAGATCAGCATTTATTATTCATTAGGGGAACTCGATATTTCGTAAGAGGTTTTTTTAGAACAGTTTGTGGTGAGCTGGAGTCATGCATATTGAACTTTCCCAGGTGGAAAAGTTAACGTTAGCTAATGCTACTAACGTTAGATTAACGTCACTAACATTAGACTAACGTTAGACTAATGTTAACTAACGTTATAATCTGACATTAGTGTTTAAAAAATGTCGTTAGACTAACGTTAGTAAATGTTGGTCTAACATTAGTTAATGTTAGTCTAACGTTAGTTAATGTTAGTCTAACATTAGTAGCATTAGCTAACGTTAACTTTTCCACCTGGGACTGTTTCAGTTTTGTTTGTCCTTGTATCGAAAGTTAATCAAAGAGGAACTTTACTGGTTGAGACACATATTCTAAAGTTTAGTTTAATTATAAAAAAAAAAAATGTCCACTTTGCTGGCACTGTTTGGAATCACGAGACTCATCGCTGTCGATGGAGGTGGACGCGCATAAGGGTACACCCACACTGTCGAGCAGCGCCGGGGGGTCGCGTGATTTGTGACCGCCCCGAGAAGTCACATAGCGGCTGATATATTTTACGGGCGGTCGTCCTCTCCACCTTCTTCTCGTTGCTTTGCAAGAAAGCGGTTCACTATACGTCGTTTTAGATCAGCGAAGGTAGGGGCCGGCAGCCAACATTGTGCCACATACATGAGCGGTCAGTCGTCTTTACACTCGGCTACATCGTATTTAAATGAGAAAAGAGTCTGCCTTCTTTACTTTTTCATCTACCACCTCTTCATGTCTACGTTCTTGGCGAGAGATGGCGCCCCCGGTATATACCCTTCACTGACGACTTGTATCATCATTAACCCTGTCTAAGTATATGAAAAGCCCTCACCTCCGAAAAGTAAAAATACCTAGTTTTGCTCTTATAAAAATAAGAGCAAAACTCCATTTCATCATTACAAGTAAAGTTTACACATTCTTTTTTTTTAAGTTTAGAAAAAAGATTAAATCTATATTTCAGGAGAGATTGCGGATGTCGAGGTGGACGCACATCGATGGTTTCGTGCTGTCCACCATCATAATCATCATTATTATCATTTTGCAAACTTCGTTCAGAAATAATTATCCATTACGATCGAATTATCCTCTTGGCTTTTAGTACATCCTGTTGTGTATCGCAAGCAATGTTTCGCGCATCGAATACCTAGATGCGGGTGCGTGCGCCACAGTGGCCTGGTAATTGTTTGGTCGCCGAAGCTGAATAAAATACAGGCTACCGGTCTCGACTCGTCTGTCTACTTGTCTGTCTGTCTGTCTACCCATCCGTCCGTCAAGCTTGTCTGTCTGTCACTTTGACGTGGGAAGATACCACGTGGATCCACCCAAAAAGGTCCCGGTTTACCGAAAGCTAGTACGACTGTTCATAAACTCACCAAGTCATGCAATCTCTACACCCAGCTCATGCTATAATTTCCTTATACTGTATACACTTCTTTCACTTACACACATTTATTCATCCTTTCCTATGTTTCAAGCTCAAAGCACCCTAGCTCATAGTATAAGCAATTTTACAATCACGCGATCCTAATCGTCCTGGGCTTATGCTTTTATGGAGGAACTATATACCTTGATTTCAAACGACTGTTTTGCTCCTGGTACTGTCAAGAGTTATCAGGAAATAGTCCGCAGTTCAGTAACAGAACCAAAATTTCTGTTCCTTATTCAGAACTTGTCGACTACTATTCCATATCTGCATAAGAATTGATTTTCTGTGATATGGTAATTAATGACTAATTTAATAGATTCGATAGATAGGGCAGTATACTGAAAACATTATCGATAACAAGACGAACGTTGAGCAACGAATTATAACTATTTCAGGGTTGCTACAAAAATTTAATTTTGTTTTTCTCTGACTTTTCCCTGATTTCCAGACAAAACTTTGACTTTTTCCCTGACCCTGAAGAATATACTGATTCGCTCCAAAAATTATTAGATACTCAAAGAAATGTTCTATTACATTTATTTACAAATTTCTTCAAAAGTAAAATTATTCGAAAACATCAATAACTTATTTTTTAAATAAATACTTAATCATTATTATTTTTCTATAGGAATTAACGATTTCAAATTCAAACCTTCTGAAATTAAACAACTTATAAAAATATTGTTATAAAACATGAAGATATCGATAACTCCGAGTCTTCGATTCGGAGCAATCAATGTCTTCATGTTTTATAATAAATTTAAGATGACAGAGTGATAAAATCATTATTTTATATCATAAGAATATTGTTACTATAAATTCAAATATTCAAAGATTTTAATTTGAACCCTTTTCAAAATTCAATTATTTCTAAAAATTCATGCTATAATGCATTTAGTATTCAATTATAATTTAAAATTTTAAGTGAAATTCATTCTTTAATCAATTTCTATTAGAAAATTTCTCGAGAATTCAATTATTTAAATACAAAAATAAATAATTTATTAAATAAATGAATATTTCTTAAAATTGAATTTTTATAAAGAAATTAGTACAAAAACTTTAAAAATAATTGAATTCTTTCGTCGAATTTAAAAAAAAATTTAAGAATAAATGCAATTTTCTATCGTTTTATTTGAAATTGAACAAAAAATAATTGAAATTCGGCGATAAGTTTTGATTTTCATAAAAATAATTTAATTCTTCCAACCAATTTAATTAGAAATTTTTTAGAGAATTGTATTCTTGTGAAGAATTTTATTTGTGAAAATAATTGAAATCTCGATAAAAATTTTTAAAATTTATGAAAATAATTGATTTCTTGCGAAGAATTTTATTCAACTTTTTTTTAAATAATTGAATTTCTCAGAATTTTTTAAAACTTTGAAAATAAAATTAATTCCATCGAAAAATTTCATTAAAAATTGAAAATAATTGAAATCTGACGAAGAATTTTAATAAATTTTTTTTAAATAATTGAATTACTGTTAAAAGTTTTATTTTTGAAAAGAATTAAATTCTTGAGAAGAAATTTATTAAAATTTCTTAAATAATTGAATTGCTTCGAAGAATTTTATTTTGTATGAAAATAATTGAATTGTTTCGAAGATTTTTACAGACATTTTTGACAATAATTGTAATTCTTAGAAAAAATGTTATATTTTACAATAATAATTGTATTTTATAGGCAATTTATTAATTACAATTTTGCAAATTTATAAAGCATTTTATCAAAATTTTTTTAAATAATTGAATTCTCGAGAAAAATTTTATTATTTATGAAAAAAATTGATTTTTTGCAAAGAATTTTATTCAAATTTTTTTCAACTAATTGGATTTCTATAAAAAAAAATGTATTATTTGTGAAAATAATTCAATTCTTAAGAAGAATTTTAATAAATTTTTTTTAAATAATTGAATTACTGGAAATGTTTTATTTTTGAAAATAATTTAATTCTTGTGAAGAATTTTATTAAAATTTCTTAAATAATTAAATGTTTCAAAGATTTTTAACAACATTTTCGACAATAATATTGTAATTTCTAGGAAGAATGTTATATTTTACGAAAATAATTGTGTTCTATGATCAATTGAAGGGCTACATAAAATAAGGGGACGAACGCATGGTTGAAAGGGATAATATCAGTCAGGTAGCAGCGAGCGGCTCAAGGCTCGTCACTGCTACCTGACTGGTACTATCCCTTCCAAGCCTCGCGTTCGTCCCCTTATTCTATGTAGCCCTTCAATTTTATTATAACTTTTCAAATTTATAAAGCATTTTATCAATATTTGTAAAATAATTGAATTCTCGAGAAAAATTTTATTATTTATGAAAATATTGACTTCCTGCGAAGAATTTTATTCAAAATTTTCTCAAATAATTGAATCCCTATAAAAAATGTATGATTTGTAAAAATAATTGAATTCTTAAGAAGAATTGTATTGAAAATAATTGAATTGAATAGGAAAATTTTATTAAAATTTCAATTTTATTAACTAAATCTTGTAAAGAATTTTGTCAAAATTTTTTTAAATAATAGAATTTTTAAAAGAATTTTATTTAAATTTTTCGAAATAATTGAATTTCTCAGAACTTTTTTTTCTAATTCTCTGAATATATTTAAATTCTTTCGAGAAACTTCATTAAAAATTTTAAAATAATTGAATTGGTGCGAAGAAATTTATAAAAAATTGGTAAGTAATTGAATTCCTGTAAAATTTTTATTAAAATTTTGTTTAAATAATTGAATTCTTTTGAAAAATTTTATTAAAATAGTAGATATTAGAAATAATTGAAATAAGGAAATCTTTTTAAAATAATTGTAATTTTGACAAAAATTTTATTAAATTTTTTAAAGATAATTGAATTTTAGAGAAGAATTTTATTATTTATAAAAATAATTGAAATTTTGACAAGAATTTCTATAAATTTTTGAACGTAATTGAATTTATGCGAAGAAGTATATCACTTTTAAAAATAATTGAATTTCTGTAAACAGTCATTCTTCAAATTTCTATTCAAAGTCATTATAAATTAAAATTTTCTAAAATTTCACATTGAAGCCTTTGAAGTTCATCTATTTATGAAGATTTTAAACGCAACTCTTTTGATATCCAATTAATTTTGAAATTTTTAAGTAAAATTATTCATTAAATAATTTCTAAGGAATAATTTTACGATATAGTTCTTGAAGAATTAAGTTAATTAAAAAGAAATTATTGTCAGAAATTGAACAAATTGAAGGTTTTGTATTAAAATTCTTGGCAATTTCATAGTTTATAAGGCAAACAAAAGAGACACAAAAATTCAGAATTTTTTTATAAATTCTAAAAATTAATTTTTTTTTAGTATTTTTAATAAAAATTCATTACTTTTCCCTAATTTGCCTGACCAATTCTAATTTCCCTGACCTCCCTGACTTGTGGCAATCCCGTATTTGATGCAACAAAATCAATAAATCACAAAATGCCAAATGCGGTTTTCGTTTTTGTATATTTAGAAATGAAGCGTGAATAACGCGATCTATATAATCCCCGGATCTGTCTTCTTGATATTATCAGGTGTATAATGATACCTATAGCATCGATGGTAGGCGTTACCCGTGAGAAATTTTGTCATGGCCCGATTAAGTTCTGATAGAAATATGTCGGTGCCCCATATGGAAATTTTGATCAAGGCCAGATCAAGATGAAACACAAGACCCGATTGGGTCCAGCTGTGGAACTCCGACATGGCACTGAGGTGGCTCAAAAAATGTATTTTTTTAGAATTACAATATTTACCCCAACAAAATATACAAAATTGCATTCAGTTTAATTTATTTATTAAGTTAATGTTAAAATGTATTATAAAAGTATTAATAACCCGTGTAGAGAGTTGAATTCTGTTATTCTTTAAGCAAATATTCAATAGTTTGTGAATTATATTACAAAAGTAATCTGATCAAAAAGATCGTGCACTACCATGTCGTGTTTATTATTAAAGCAAAAGGATTTTAAATTGCATTTTAGAGCGTAGTGTGTAAGTCATTGATTTTATATATAAAGAGTTTCGTATTTCGCTCCTTTTTGTTTCATAGAATAGAGTTTTGATTTTAAAACAAATTATCTGGAATTATATTGATTACCGATCTCATTTATAAATGTGTTTTAATAATTAGTTGTTATATTTCTATTTGTTTAATAATAAGAGCAAATCATTTTTTGTATTTACGTGGGCAGCAGAGATTGCAATCGTTTCGACTCAATAATTACAAAATCGGACTGCTTGCCGCACGAAGTCAATTAGTCACACGGCGGGGGCGCACAAGAGAACTTGGACGCCCTTAGGGCCTTGTTTCCAAGTATAACCACACGAAGGTATTATAAAGTTCATCGAGGCGAATCGCCGCCATTTCCTGGGTATGCCAAAGAAGGAAGATTTGGTTCCAAGCAGTAATTGTTAAAAATTATCGAGATATCGCCCACTTGGGAACACTTAAATCCTTTGGCTTCCAGCTAATTTAAATTATATTTTCCTTGCGAATCTAGTCTCAGTTTGCTTTGCTTTTTGTAATTTAATAGGTTGTGCAGCATATGAGCTTTTCGATTTAATTTCTTTAGTCAGGAAAAGAGGTTTTTGATTCCAGTCTTTGTAACAACAAATGCCTTCTAGGAACATACGCGAGCCCTATGTAGGGGTGAAAACCTCAAAGTAACGAAACGAAATATTCGTCAGCGGTAAAGTCAAAATATGTCAATGGCTTACGATTGAGGTAAACCGCATAGTCATGCAACAGAGGGATTCTCTCTATCGATGCATAGTGAGGGGTTACTTCGAGTCATGCCATAGATGACGTGTCGACAACCTTAACGAAAGACGATGAGGTATTAAATAGAGTTGAAAGTCACAGGTGTCTTGAAACCGAAAAAAAGTAAATGATTTCTTGTCTCCCCACAGGAAATCTGTTATTGTCTACTAATTTGTTTCTTTCACTCATTTTTAGATTCACTAATTATATCAGACATAAAGTCACCGACTACTTTTCTTCTTTTACCTCATACTGCTGAGTTTGCTTCTTTTCTCAACGACATTGATATCGTATTATCGTGTTGCGGTTGCAAGTGCTAAGCATGTTTATGCCTAAAAAGCAGCAACAATATAATTGATAATATTTAAACATCAGAGAGAAATGAAAGAGCAGTTTTATTAATTCAAGGAAAAATGTATGAAGAATTTATTAAGTGTTTTGGAATAAGAGAGGATATAAATAAATTCTTGTGTTCGTGTACGAGTAGACGTGACCAGCAAACATTGTGAACGTCGGCACAAGCAGTGGCGGGTTAGCATCAGCCAGACCGTAAGTTTCGCGAAAGTCGAGAATTTATTCGAGTGAAGGAAAATTTCGTGGAGCACAGACCAACCACGGCAGATAAGACCGGTGAACACGCAGATAGACGGTTCGAGGCATATCCTGAGGAAGGGCTCGATCGCGACGTGAACGTCTCAAGCAAGGTAAACCCTCTCTCTCTCTCCTCTTCTCTCTCAGTTTTTCAAGCACAGGCAAACATGTGAGGGAATCGTAAGTTAGGGTGATGGCAAAGTAGAAGGTTAGCCGCGCAAACATAAAGTTCCAGACTTACGACGCAAGATCCTCGATAGCTCCTCCTCGCGGTAGGCATAAAAGCATTAAAAAAGCGCCGAGGCAAAACGCAAGTGCACATATTCAGTATTCACAGGTATATAGGTAACAACTACCTAGGTCTTCTTGTATATGTGACGTACGCATGTACAATACCCTATAAATGTGGGGAAAAAAAGGAAGTTTTACTTTTTCTTGCTGTACCTCTTCTTTTCATTTCACCTTCCTCTTTCTCTTGCTTTTCTCCTCGTATGCCATCTTCCTTGGCTGCATGCAAGCCCCTAGAGAAGACCCCCGTGGCGTCCAACCTGTCTTTCCAACACCGCTTCAACGATATCTTCGGATAGCCATACCCGATAATCCTGTCGAGGTCGCTTAAATTTCTTTCCCATCACGATGAGGTAGGTCTCTGGATAACGATAACTTTGGAATTCCTGCATAAGCCTGCACTGATCAATCAATTGAATCTAACCTTTATTCAGGGTTGCCATACGCAATCTAGAAACCTGGAAATGTCAGAGAATTTTATAAACCTTGAAAAAACCTGGCAAATTCTGGAATTTTGATCAAAATCCTCTAAAATTGTTGTTTTCTAAAGTTTATTCTTGAAATCTAATTTTACGTAAATATTTTATTAAAATTCTTGGCAAAATTTTTAATATTTTCAAAAACGTTTCTCAATTCGATGATTTTTAATATCTACTAGGTACTTTAACCCTTTCGTGCCCCCGGTACATATATGTACCACTTAACAAATTTGACACTATTCTTATAAATTTGAACCAATTAACAATTAATTTAGCTTGTTTTAATCACGAACGTTACTGCTATTTGTCAAAAAATAAAAAATTACATAGTTCAATTACAATTATTAAAAACAATCGGTAAAATATTTATAAGAATATAGCGAAATCTAATTTTTCAAGATTTCCTCATATTTGCTTAAAAACTTGTTACTCAGCGGTTTTCGGGGTCGCTGATTACGAATCTAAAGTTAGATTTTCAAAATATAAAAAATTCGGAATAGTTGCCATTTTTTTAAATCTGCTCAAATTCGCTTGAAACTTGTTATAAGGGAGGTTTTCGGGGTCACCATTTGGAATTTTTTTTAATCTAACTTTAGATTCGTAATCAGCAACCCCGAAAACCTCCCGAGTAACAAGTTTTATGCAAATTTGAACAATTTTGAAAAAAATAGCAGCCATATTGGATCCGCCATTTTGAATTTAAAAAATTTTGAAAATCTGACTTCAGATTCGTAATTAGCGACCCCAAAAACCTCGGAGTAGTAAGTTTCAACAAAATCAAATCGATAGGTTTCCGAGGGGAACGAAAGGGTTAATGAAAATTTCTAAAAGAATTCTTTTGGAAATTTTCATTACGCAAACATTTCATTATTTTCATGAATAATAAAAATTTTTCAGGAATTCAATTTTTTTCAAATCATTTTCATAAATAATAAAACTCATCTCAGACTTTCAATTACTTTTTAACACAATTTTAATGAAATTCCTCGAAAAATGTAATTATATTCTTAAAAATTTTATTAAAATTCGTCAAAGAAATTCAATTCAACAAATTCAAATTAAAAACTTTTGCCTATATTTTCAATACATCTTTAATTAAATTTCTTCAAACAATTAAATTATTATTTAAAATGTTAATAAAAGTCTTCGTAGAAATTTAATTAATTTAAAAATTTGGCAAAATTCGATTCTTTTCAATGTTTACTATTTCAATAAAATTTCACAAAAGAATTGAATTATTTAAAAAGAAATTCTAATTAAATTCATCTCAAAAATTCAATTATTTTCAAAACTAATATAATTCTTCGCAAAAATTTAATTATGTTGAAAAATTTACAAAAATTCTAGTCAAAATTTCAATTATTTTTATAAAAAAAAAAAATTTTTCTCCGAAACTCAATTATTTAAAAAAATTTTCCTCAATTTCAATGATTTTTATTATCTACTACTTTAATAAACTTTCCCCAAAGAATTAAATTATTAGAAAAAAATTTTAATTAAAATTTCACAAGCATTGAATTATTTTCATAAATAATAAAAATTTCACAGGAATTCAATTATTTATAAATTATATTTTCATAAATTTTTATTCAATTATTTTCAAAAATAATAAAATTCTTTTCTTGAATTCAATTATTTTTATAACAAAACAAATTCAATTTTTTTTCAAAATAATTTTAATAAAATTCTTCGTAGAAATTTAATTAATTTAAAAAATTTGTTAAAATTGAATTATTTTCTCGACAAATGAAATTATTTTTAAAAATTTTATTAAAACTTTTTGACTTAAAATTTTTAAATTTGTTGATATATTTCTTTACAAAAATTCAATTTTAATAAACATTCAATGATTCAACAAATTATTTATAATTGAATTCTCATAGAATTATCTAATAAAAATTGATATAAAAATTAGTTTCAGTTAAAATTTTAGATTATAAATTGAATATTGAAAGCATTATAGCGCGGACTTTTGAAAATAATTGAATTTTCAAAAGGTTTCAAATAAAAATCTTTGAAAATTTAAACTTTTCATACTTTTAATTAAGAATTCTGTAGAATTATTTTTTTTCAAAAAGTTTAATGGAATATTTTTTTTAATTCCTACCTATTTGAAGTTTTTATTTTCTAATATATATATATATATATATATATATATATATATATATATATATATATATATTTCATTGAAGAATGTCAGAATAATCGAAATTTCCTAAAATTAAATTGTAAAGAAACGGATTTGAAAATTCTCATGTCCCTGAAGTTAGCGTCGACACTCAGTGTCAAAAACTATTTTTTGGGTTCTTTAGAGATGAAAATGACGCTAATTTATAAGGAATTAAAAAAAAAGTCGAGGTAAATTTTTTATTTCCAAAACTTTTGAAACAATTTTCTTTCTTTTTGATTTGACGAAAAAAATTGTTTTTGACGCTAACTTTAGGAACATAAATTCTCAAAGAACTTTTTTAAAAATTATTTTAAAAAATTGACATTCTGTCTGGAAATCAGGAAATTATTTAACTTTGTAAACTATAAATGGAAAAATTCCATTATTTTACCTGGAAATTTGTTTTCAAGGAATTTCAAAAGAGCAAAAGCTTGAGAACCCTGTTATTTACTGAAATATTGTTAGATATTTGTTTTCTGCAAATAACAATTTTTTTGATACTGAATTAGAATTTTTAATTATTTAAATTATAATTTAGTAGGGGAAATTTCAGAAATATATTACTTAGAATACAGAAATGAAAAAAGGATAATTTTTAGGTATGAAAAGTGCAAGAGAGACGAAACCCTCTTTGAACACTCTGCGAGGTTTGCTCTGTGAGAGTAAGAGAAAGAAAATAGGAGACAGGAGTAGCACGCGAATTTGGGGTAGGAACCCCCTACTTACGTAATTTTAAATTAAACTGTGACGTTTTCAAATTAACGTTTTTGCCTCAACCTCTCACGGGTACGCTCACTCGTTCTCTCTCTCTCTCTCTTTCTCTCTCTTTTACCTCTACATAGCTCTACATTCGAGGTAGAAACTTGTGATATTACCGGCGGGGCTTTTTCGCTGGCGCGCGTAATTTAGGTACCAGGAAATTGGTTTTCTCGACAATGAAATAGAAGAATGCGATGGGTGCGAGCTCATAAAAAAGGAGGTATAAAAATAAAGTTTGGAAAAGGAAAGGGAAAAAATGTCATGCACTTATCAGTCCCGCTTCATTATTAAAATATGACAAATCAAGTTGAATGCGCAGTCGGAATTCATTTTCCACAGAAATGGACTTTCTCTTAAACACATATATTGTCTTTCTGCGTCTACACTTAAGTTGAAAATAAATTTTTCCAATATGGAGTATCTTCAGCGTCGTATTTTCAATGCTTAAAATGAAATCAATGGTTCTTGTCCCCTATCTCTAAAAATGATGCTAATATAACTAAAAAGCAAGTTATAAAAGCAAGCGAACGTTGCATTCTAGCGAATCAAGATCTGGGTTCACATCTTGGGACATAAACTGTTAAATAATCAAAAATATCACCGTTATCTACGCTTATGTTGAGTGCAATGGTTATATGTACTGTTCAGTGCCATTCGTATGAGAATACACTCGCAGGAATCAGAGAGAAGATTTCATCTCACGCCTTAGCGTGAGTCATACCACTCGGTCGGCAAACCAGTTTTCATATTTTTCATGGACTGCGATAAATTTGCAACAAAATACACGAAAGATACACGAGCCACGTGCTCATTGGTGTAACCACAGTCGCACGTGTGTGTTATGCGTATGTTACTTCCAGCGCATATAGGTGTCCGAGAATAACTGAATGTGTAAATGTTCAACTTGCGGAATTCCTCGATTCTTGTCCTTTTCGTGTTTTATGATACACTCAACACGAATTACAAAAAAAAATACTAGGCCTGCATTACACTTATACTAATTTGCATGAAGAGAGTTATTACTGTAATTCGTTACCATCACTACTTTTACATGTTGCAGATTTTTCAAAATATTTGCAAGCAAGTCATTTCCTATTTATAACAGTTCAAAAAGCCACCTCATTGAATTCTTCAAATCTACTGATTCTTATTAACCCTCGAAGCACACTTCTGTTTTTCAGATCATCATTTTTTAAAACTCTAATATTAAACTGCGCTCGTCTGATCAAATTCAAGAATCTTTTTAAATATATAGTTGATAGTAAAAATGGTTTATAAAAGCAATTGGAGCAAGAGTGGGTTCTTTCTTATGTGTGAAAATTAAATAAATGAACTCTGGGAGGAAAAAAAAATTATAGTTAGGAGCAAAAACTGTAAACGTAAAGTTCATATTTTGAATGAAAAAAGACAAAAAGTTCGTCAATTGATCGATGTGATTTGGAAAATTTCAGAGAAATTACAAATGATTTAAAAAATTTAATTATTTTCAAAAGTAATAAAATTCTTCGCAAAAATTCAATTATGTTCAAAAATTTTTTTAAATTCTCGTCAAAATTTCAATTATCTTTAGAAATAATTCAATATTCTTCTCTGAAATTCAATTATTTTCAAAAATATTTAATAAACTTCTTGGCAAAATTTAATTATTTTCATAAATTTTCCTGAATTCAATGATTTTCAATATATATTTTAATAAAATTTTCCAAAAGAAGTCAATTATTTAAAAAAGAAATTCTAATCAAATTCGCCTCTAGAATTCAATTATTTTTCAAAGTAATATAATTCTTCGCAGAAATTCAATTATACGTTGAAAAATTTACAAAAATTCTCGTCAAAATTTCAATTATTTTTATAAATAATAAAATTTTTCTCCAAAATTCAATTGTTTTCAATAATTTTAATAAATTTTCTCGTAGGATTTCAATTATTTTTAAAATACAATTTTCATTAAATTTCTCCAGGAATGATATTATTCTTAAGAATTTTATTGAAATTTGTTGATTTAAAATAAAAAATTTTTCAATTTGTTGATAAAATTCTTCATAAAAATTCAATTTTAATAAACATTCAATGATACAACAAGTTATTTATTTTTCTATTTAAAATTTAAATGATTATTTTCAGAAATAATAAAAATCATCGCAGAATTTTAATTATTTTTAATGCAATTTTAATCAATTTTCCTCGAAAAATATAATTATTCTGAAAAATTTTATTAAAATTCGTCAAAAGAATTCAATTATGTAAGAATTTGTTGATAAAATTCTTCATGAGAATTCAATTTTAAAAATCAATCAATTATTCAATAAATTATTGTTTTTTTTATTTAAATAATTGAATTCTAGTAGAATTTTATAATAAAAATCAATTAAATAATGAAATTAAGTTAAAATTTTAGATTATAATTAAATATTAAAAGCATAATAGCGTGAATTTTTTTTAAATAATTGAATTTTGAAAAGGTTTCAAAATAAAATCTTTTGAAAATCTGAATTATTCATAAATTTTTAACTAACAATTCTGTGGAATTAATTTTTTTTAACAAAGTTTAATCGAATTTCTTTTATATTATTTGAAGTTTTTATTTTCTAATATAGGGGAGAGTGGGGCAAAATGGGGTACCTTTTTGAAATTGGCTGTTTACAGAGAACCAAACGAATAAATCGATTCAGCTAAACTTCAGAATTCTTCTTTGTACACTTAGCTTTGAGGAAATTATGATTATAGCGGAGAAAAAAATTTTTGAAAGAACTTATATCGTATTTTCTAAGAAAGTGCTAAAATCCCATTTTGCCCCACCCGTGGGGCAAAATGGGGTGGCATCAAATAACTATACAAAACATTGAGTATTTTTTCAAAATTCATTCAATTCTTGTTGTATGAGATTATAAATACAAACAAAAAGTAGGATTCTTTATTACTATGAAAAAACAAGTAATATTTATTAGAATTTAACATATTGCAAAATATCGATATATCGATAATGAAACATCGATAGTATAAATGCTTCAAAGCAAAAATATTGATTCTTCTGCAGGAAACCTTTAAATATGCATAATATAATGTTTTTAAATAGTTTTAATGAAACGGCGTAGCATCCGGCATGCCCCACACTTAGGTACCCCATTCTGCCCCACACTGCATATTAAAACAAAATGCAATGTTTACAAGTTATTGTAAACAATTAAACAATCTATTCTATTGGAAATTACTCTAGAATAAGTACTGAAAAAGATCCCACACTTGCCAAATTAAATGCATTATCCCAAAAAGTTTGGAGAGCACTTTAATTTTGAAAAAAATTCATATTTTTTTTGCTTAAAACTTAAAAATTGTATAACTTTCAAAAAAAAAATTTTTTTGGAGTGTCTTCATAATTAATAACAGTTTCTTATCAACATGAATGATATATGTCGAGGGAAAAAAAATTAAAAGTACCTATCATGGAAAAACAGAGGTACCCCATTTGACCCGCCTACCCCATTTTGCCCCACTCTCCCCTATATTTAATTGAAGAATTTGCGAATAATTTAAATTTTGTAAAATTGAATTGCAAACAAATGATTTTGAAAATTCTCAAACAACTTTTTCAAAAATTATTAAAAATAATGGATTTATAGAAGAATTTTGGTTTAAAACCCTAACAAAAATTTAATTTTGAAAAAGTTACAAATTATTGTAGGAATTCAATTATTTTCAAAAGTAATAAAATTCTTCGCAGAAATTTAATTTTATGTTCAAAAATAATAAAATTCTTCTTAGGGAATCTTAATTATTTTCACATATAATAAAACCCATCGCAGAATTTCAATTATTTTTAAATTTTAATACAATTTTTAATCGAATTTCTCGAAAAATGTTGATATTCTTAAAAATTTTGTTTATAAAATTCTTTATGAGAATTGAATTTTAAGAAACATTCAATTATTCAATAAATTTGTTATTTTTGTATTTAAATTAAATTCTAGTAGAATTTTCTAAAATAATTAATTTTAAAATAAATTTCTTTTGAAATTTTAGATAATAATTGAATATTAAAAGCAATATAGTGTAAATTTTTAGAAATAATTGAATTTTGAAATTAATTTCTTTTAAAAAGTTTAATCACTTTTTTTTATTTGAAGTTTTTATTTTGTAATATATATATTTAATTGAAGAATATACGAATAATTGAAATTTCGTAAAATTGAATAAAAGAAGAAGAATTTTAGTTAAAAATTCTTGAAAATAATAATTGAATTGAAATGATGAAAATAATTTTGAAGATGTACAATATTCTTATAATGATTTTATCTCTGGACCATGTTTTATAGTTATGAAGAAATTTAATTTATAATTTTAAGTGAAACGTTCTCTTATTTGACTCGGACTGGTTATATTTTTGTCAGTAATTGATCCGTAAATGGTCTGCAATTTTTAATTTTTGGTTCGTAAAGTTCGTATTTTTATATATTTGCACTTGTTCGAGCCCTGAGGTATTTGGTTGTTACATATGTAATTTTAAAGAATTTCGTACTTTACCCTTTACTTCATTGTAAAAAAGTCAAAAATTTTAAATAGGAGGTTTCAGAAAACTATTGAAGAAAGTGTAAAATCAAAAACAAAAATAAATAAATACGAGGAAAATCCCTTAAAATCCTACTAAGTGAAGAGTAATCTATTTTTTAGCTGAAAACAAGACGTTCTTAAAATGTTTAATAAATGTTTTTATTACGTCATAAGAATTAAATTCATATGTTCTAGAATGTTTCGGAAAATAAAGAGTTTTAGAATGATTTTTAAAACATTGATTTGCCTTTTAGAAATGGTAATTCAACTGAAAAGTTGTGTTAACTTTCTCGCTACAGAACTTTTTTGTATACACGGACTACTATAGGAGCTTACAGTCCATACACATTATGTGCTTAAATATTGTTTTTCCTTGGAGTCACACACCTTATTTTCCCAATCTTTTGATATTTGCTTCATAGTAAGTTTTCAAATACATTACACTTAGGGCCAGTTTCACCAACTCCGATTAAAAGTTAATCAATGATTAAAGTCAGTTTAACCGCCTATGATTGGTCGGTTAAGGATTTAATCATTCATTAACTTTTAAATGTAATCGGAGTTGGTGAAACTATCCCTCAATCCTATACAAATAATTTGAAAAAATTACTACTTTTCAAAAATCAATATTTTCTTAAAGTTTTAAAGGGAGCAAATTTGGATGAAAGTAGTTACAAGTATAAGAAAGAGTAGGTGATGGGTGTTTCGAGTAATGTATGGGGTTGTCACATGTTGAGTCATGTGTCATTGGGTCGCTCTCAATCCAGAGTGCCGTATGTCCCGATGGTATATGAGATCCCTATAGAGTAAGAGTAGAAACTGGGAGCAAAGGAGTGGAATTGAGCGGTAAGGGGTCTTTGGGGAGGGCGGGGGGGAAATGGGCCGTGAACCACCACCACGGCGTAATGACGCGGCTCTCCTTTCAAAGATTGCATCGCAGGAAAAGCTGTATGGAGGCTTGCTATATATATACGTATACATACACTATCGTTCCTTTCTATAACGTAGGAGAATCGATACGATGGCTCCAGAAATCCGGGAGAGAATTTTACGTTAAAATACTGCAGAAAATAATGGCCTGATACCGATGGTTCGTCGTTTGGTTGGCTGGTCGGTTCGTTCACGGTTCGCGGCTTCCTCTACCGAATTACCATGGTCGATGCATCCTTTTAATTGTAAGGCTACTTTCAATTCGTTACGAATCCAAGAATCGCCAGGAAGAGCACAACGATGTTAAGCTCAATCGTTTATCAACCTTGATCTTTCTCTTACTCTTTCTCTTACTTTCTCTTACTCTTTCTCTATTGTTTTGATATTATCACAATTGTAATATTGAGTTCTGAGAATAGTTTATATTTTAGATTCATTTTGTTCTAAGGGACAATTCAGTGGAAGTGAAGGATGGTTTTTCGGTGGTTGGAATTAAGTTGAAAAAGAAGTGCGCCAATATTCCCATCTTGGAAACGTTTGAACGAGTTCAGAAAGACGCAAGGCGGTGAAGAATAACAGGTTAGGGAGACAGGAGAAAGTAGTGGAGTGAGTCGCGAAGAGATGATTACGTTCGCAGGATAGAAGATGAGGAGCAAACGGAGAGCAAAGATTCGAAGATAAGCCAGCGGAAACTTTTAAAATGGTTTTGATTTGATTCTCTAACTTTGGGGCGACGTATTTTAAGTTATAAGAACCAATTTAAAAATTGGGCTGTAGAGATATCGCTAAAACGAAGTAAACTTCCCACTGGGAATGGAAGGCGTTCGGGTGAACTTAAATCCTGGAATATCTTAGTTAAAAGAACTAAAGAAGCAATTACGTCATCTGACTACGAAGTCAGTGGTGGGATGAAAAAGTAAATATAGTTTTACCTTTATTTTCACTTGTACCCGTATACAAACCCTTGAGTGAGTGGACCGTGAGTTGCAAACATTTCGCTTAAAAGTTTTGCACTGCTTGAAAGTTTATTCATGACAGTTTCTCTTTAATAACATGTGAGAATCCAAAATGCTAGAATGCTAATACTGTCTGGGAACCCTCAGCGAAGCTCCATCATTCTGATTGCGGAATGGTGTGCAAACTGAATGATGGATGCCAGGACGAATTCTATTGCTTCCTTTTATCAGAGGGTGGACACCCATCGTTTTAACACGAGAGTACAAAAGAGAACGCATATATTATCGCGTGCGTATTGGGGATTATGCTGCTGTCGACTCATTGCATAAATACGAATGATATCTCTTCAGTAGGGAATTTTCTGATAACGGGAAATGGTGAAATCGATACCGCTTTTCGTCAGTTTTGGTTATAACTTGCGTTCGGCTAAATTATTATTTTTATTTCAATTTAATAGTACTAGTAACATTTTTTTGTATGACATCCGGCCTTTACAATCTCCTTAACATCATTAGTAAACTTTTCTAACTCCCAAACTTGTTGGGGTCTCTACTTTTGCGGCTGACTTGAATTAGGAGTACTGTTATTTGCCTGGAGAGAGGAAAACTGCTCAATAATTTTAATATTAAAATAATAGAATACATTGAGTTGTTAATAGGGGAAAAAAATCTATTGCATTCAAAGTCTGCAATTTTAGAGTTGTTTCTGATCCCGTTTTTAAGACAGAAACAATTCGAGTGTCGGTACTTGAGTTTGCGTATTTTCGTTGCCTTGTATTTCTCTCTATTTTGCAAAGCAGTTCCTCATCCGGTCGGACCCGCAGTCTGGATGAAACAGAAGCAGAGGCTGCGAAAATGGAGGCTGAGGTGATGGTGGAACGGGAAGAGACGGTAGCAGTAGCAGAAGCGTGTTTGCAGATCCTCTATCGGGCGCTTCGGTCTCCGATCCACCCCATTCCCATCCGCCCCTGGAGTCTGAATGCAGGGTTTGGGGGTAGCGGCAGGCGGCGCGAGGCAGATAAGAGAATTGCACTGTCAAGCTGGAATGATATATTTGACCAACATTTCCATATAACCCCCGGTAGAGGCGCTTCGCGCATCACTCGGCAAGCCGAGTTCTCTCTCAGGTCTCTCTCTCTCTCATCCTCTATTCTCTCTCAAATACTCCTCTTCTTTCTTTCTCTCACCCTTTCACTCACCTCCCTTATTTCCGCATTCGCTTCGTGCCTTCACCTTGTTCCATGTTCAAATCCTCCCAGATTCCCATTCTCCTTTTCTCTCCCTAAAACCATCCTCCATTTCTACCTCCGACCGAAATTGCGTTTGGGGTCAGCGTTCTTATTGACAGCTTTATTCCCAGTCGTTCTTATTATAAATTCTTTTAGCGCTTTTCAACAAAATCTTCAATAACACAGCCAGTTCTTTTAATCTTTATTTGCGAAAATAAAAACAAAAAATATTAATTGGATCACAAATATTAAAAAGCTTTACATTGTCATCGTTCAGTGCATCTATTATCGTTGACGAAGCGGAAAGTAAAACATTAGTGGAATCATGACATTACACTTTTATAGTAAACATTCTGCTGCTGACTGTTTGTAAATTGTAATTATTATCACTTCATTACATTTAATCTTTTTTCAGTTTACCCAATTCATTGTTTACAACTCGTATTGCAGCATTTACGCCATTCGGCATAAGAGTATGGTTTACAAAAAGATTTCTTCTTTGGTCATTGGATACTTTGTTTTTTGTGAGACGTTATATAGTGGAAAAAGAAAGGTAAAGAAAAGACGAAAGATTGCCAGTGAATTGGAAAAAAGGAAGGCGAAAAAGATAAGGATGTACAGCGATATTATCTCTTTCCTCCATGCCGCGTTAGTTCCCTGTAGCACGCCAAGGGAGACCCCCTGTAGGGCGCTGCGTGTGTTAATTTGAATCGGGAGAGATTACGCGGAGACTCCCTGTCGCGAGCAGCCATTTTGTATCAAAATGTCGATAAAGGAAGTCGGCTAGTCCGTTTGGGTTCCCCTTTGCGTGATAATCCATCCATCGTATTTAACTGTTAAGCGTCAGATAGTTCGAAAATTCGATAGTCCAAAATCCACATGACGCTGACCACATAGTTTCCTCATTGTCACACAAGCTGAATTAAAATTAATCAAGATTTTTATTTTCAAACTGAACGTTTCTATATTGTGATATAGACCTATCTGTCATGATAGTCTGCAATACTTATGTTTCTAATTCTAGACACATTTCAAGAAGGGTCATAAACGATGATTCAGAGATATTTATGGCGTGGAAAGAGTTACTGCCTGAAAAGGTACCGTAGAGTCGCGTAGAATTACATGATGTTGGTCCTGATATAACGCGTTGTATCCTTTTTTTCGCGCTTCGAAGCACGACAAAGTGGAAATAAAAGAGAGAGAGAGAGAGAGAGAGTTATGCTGACTTTGTAGTACTACGGTTTGATATAGAAAATGAGAGACCGAGAAAATTTAGAATTATGTGGAAACCTGTGTCTACTTGCATTACTATTTTAGATTTCAGTTTCAAAAAGCAGAATAAAGAGTGTTTCATTAGTATACATAGCACACTTTTTAGCAGATTCTCGTTCATCGCACAAGAGTCAATGCCAAAACTGCCAGTCATAATAGCACGGACAATCAAATGCTTACTGGATCATATCGCACTATTTGTCTCTGCGGAAGACGAAGAGTGATTGGGAGAGTGAGAAAAGCCATATATTATATCAGCCAGAGAGAGAAAGGGACAAAACAACTGAGGTCCGGAATTGTGTAACATACCAATTGTTTGATACAAGGCCGATTAAACGATCATTCTATGACAGGGAAATGCACACTATGTTTGCCACAGTTGATGTTGAATATAGTTCCCATACACTCACTTCCATACTTAATGCTATATTTTCATTTTTCAAATCAAGTTAGAATTAATAATGTCTTGTTATATAATTATTAAATAAGAAAACTTATTGTTATTTCTTTTGATTCATGTATATATGCGCAAAATGAGAGTAAAATTTTAAATTCCAATAGGATTTTTTAAGTTTTTAACTCTTTTTGGGGGTTGAAGCAAAAGGAGCAAAATTTAGAGAGTTAACATTTTACTCCATTAGATTAAACTCTTTACTAAATGTAACAAGGAAATAACGCATAAAGAAGTTAATGATAAACTCTTTTCGTTTTACATCTGCTCATCCAGTTTAATAATTAAAAATTTAAACATGATTCTCTTCAGAAAGGTCTTTTCTAAACAACAAACCTTTTTGAAATTTAACAATTTTCACCCAGGTGAAAAAGTTAACGTTAGTTAACGTTAGCTAATGCTACTATCGTTAGTCTAACGACATTTTTTGATCATTGATATCAGATTATAACGTTAGTTAACATTAGTCTAACATTAGCTAACGTTAACTTTTCCACCTGGGTGGTAACCCTAGCTTATCAAATTGCATTTATATTAAATGATACAGAACGTGGTGCCACCTATACAATGTTCATTTATGCTGCTCATCAAACTGAGTATCGTACAGAGAACATTTTGAGCTCATTTTTTTCTGTGTGGTTTTGAATCATTAGTTTTTTCAAATGTTTTAATACCTAGAAAATTAAAAAAAAAATTTAAAGTGTAACATTGCAAATTTTAAGAAAAGTTGATAGTATAATTCAACGATCAAGTTCAAGGTCACTGGTCGAGAGTTAGAATGAAACATGATAAACTTATCAAAAGTTGTGGTGATCTATGATAATGTTTAAATAGAATCGCCTCAAGTCCCCCAAGGTTTGACTGTCGTAAAACTAGTGGGCCTTTGCTACAAGCACAGAGGTTTATTATCAAGTCTAGGTTCCCAATTAAGTAGCAGCAGCAGCTGTGAAAATTAATGGAGCACAGCTTTTAAGATGTAATTGGGCTTATTCATAACTCAACAGTGAAAAGGAAAGGGTTTGCTGTAGAGACAATAGAGAAGAAGACCTTTAAAAATCCATGATTTTATAAATCTAATTACATCCATTATGAGCATAAAGACCCAAAAGGTTTGAGAAATTAAAAAAAAATACTATTAAGAAGACAATAGAAGATATTAGAAGACATTTAGATATTAGAAGACATTAGAAGATATTTCGGTTAATGATACAAATGGTACAACTCCGAATTTACAAAAAGTAATATTTTTTATTAAGACACAAATATTTTAAATTTCAGGAAGTGGACATGGTTCGAAGTAATTCAACAAATGAAGAAATATTATTTTTACAGTTAAAAAATGCATCGTTATTAATAATTTTCGTCATTATATATCATTGGACATTGGGTTTATTTACAATCAAAATAACATATCTCCTTGACTTTCTCGTCGAGAATATTCTCCCTATTATCGACACATTGTGCCCATTACCCTTCCCTAAGCGGACAACATAGAAACACCGTTTATACCGCATAAACCCAGGAAGGCCATCCATTCGTTCCCTCCCTGGCTCTATTAGCAAAGTGTGATGGAGTTTTGTGAGCGCGATTACACCCGAATGAGTATTACCCCGTCCCTTCTTACTCTCTAGAGAGCGGAAAGGGCGTGCAACCCTTTCTCCGGGTTACCCCCTTTGTCTATCTGGCACACGTATTTCATGTGTCTGCCAAGACGCATACATACCGATGCAAATAACTATAACCGAGATAGTAGAATTTTAATCATTTTATTATTTTCTCTCTGTTATTCCATCGAATTATTTGTTCTGGTGAAAAGAACAATATGCCATACATATTATATGCAATTAGGCATCTCACAATATGGACTTAAATCTCAAAGGCTTTGACCATCTGAATGGATGACATATTTCGTATATATTTCGCCGGACCCTTAGGTACGTGCCACTATTTTTGGTATGTGTGTGTACGCTATACGATTGGAATACGAACACTTATACAAGAATAGAGAATAGTATACGACTCGCGGGCGTTATTTAGCGACAATGTGTCGCGCATAGAAACGGCCTTTAAGCAGCCAATAAACGTCGTTACGTGGCCGAGGGTGCACCACTTCTCTCCGGATGACTAGGGAGAGTAGCCAATTTCGTCAGATTTCGGGAAATTGTTGTTAGGTATATACGAAACGATGTACTGAATCGAGACTGGAATCAACAAACACCATCGACAGTCACGTGCTCCCTTATGTTGACCTTTTTCTTATTGCTTCTTTTTCCAACAGTTTTTTTTTATTTCTCTAACTTCCTTTTAGTAAATATACTTTTTTTTCTTCATGTTATGCCTTTTCTTTTTCCCTTGACATCTCTTTTTCTTCTTCTTCTTCTTCTTTGCCAAACAAACGCTCACCTGAAGTAGACCCAAAACGAACCCCAGCAAATTTTGCCCCCTCACTCTCAACAATCCCCTATTAACTTTCGACGTGCCATGGCGGCTAAATGGTCCCTTTTATGTTGAGATAATGAAAATTACAAATAACCTCTCGCGAAACGTGCGAATGTGAATGCGATAGGAGAGGGTGGGCCAACAATTGGAATTTTGTCTCCCATCAAGGGCGAAGTTGGGCGATGATGCACAAAATAACAATGAGTGATGTTTGTTTGGGATAAATTATATATGAATAATAATCTAAAAAAAATATCATATATTCATATGTGACACTGACACGTTCCGAATATTTATTCTAAAGTCTAGTAGTACCTTAAGAATAATAATTTAACAAACATTTGACACCATTTATCAAAAATATTGAAAATTGTTGATGTTGAAGCAATGAATTCGGTGTCATCGCCGAAGGGGTTGAACATTTTGACGGGATGCATAAGATATGTAAATGAAGGTATGCATAAGAAAATGATAAACTTAGTAAACTAAAGAATGAACTAATATTATAAAGTACAAGTACACAAACACTTAATAGAGAGGAACAAAATGTATTTTTAAAAGTTCAAAAATCAAAAAAATGAAATGTAAATAATGTTATCTGACCAAATGATATCTTCGCCACAAACTGTATTGAATCATAAATTTCATGGAATGGAATTGGTGAGTCAATTTCAGTAACATTTTCTTCAGTGCTCCTTGAGCAGAATAAATTTAAAAAATGATCAGCCTCGATACCCGTTGACGTCGTCTTGTTGAACCCACCCCTAACAGTGCGAGTGGTGATTAATGTTGCCGAACAAATTGTCTAGAAAAACATGTCGTACTCTCCCTCGGCCTTCAGAAGAGAACCCTGCTGCTGTACCCTTTATCTCTCAGGGTCGTACACCCTTGTATTTCCCCCAGAGGGAGAGAGAGAGAAAGAGAAATGAAGGAAAGAGCCCCTTCAGAACTTCATATATGTACAAGTGAGAACTAGATCTCTCGTGTGAGTGAGAGTCATAATCGTGGTGGATGTCATGCTACACAGAACGATGCGGTATGTAGATGTCTACATACATACATTACACAGATGATATCCACGTAATCCGATTTACTTCGACTTCGCTATCAACGTTCGACCTCACCCATTCGGGTAATTATACCGACGGGTAGGTGTTGGTTGGCATTTCCCTGCCACATCGACCGTACAAATTCGTCCAGCTAACGCCCGATTAGAACCCTTGATTAAGCAAAGTCCTATTAGTTCGGGGTGCTTATTCGTCAACGCGACTTTTCTTCACGCAACTTCTCCTAATAGTCCATTAAAACATATTTTCATAATTCTTTCATTTCTCAAATTTTTCCGAAATATCTGCATACGGATGGCAGATTTAAAACAACATACCGAAACTAATTGAAAACTGTTATTTTTTCTTACAACTTCACTCTAAAAGTTGCACTGAATTACTGAATTTCTAGTAGGTTTGACTACTTTTTAACTACTCTGCATGATTCAATGCGTCCTCAACTTAAAAAGTTATATTGACTACCGAGAAGTAGTAAAAATAACTAAGAATGTAGTTGGTGTAATCAGATTTTGTAGTTGTTCTTGTAATTTAACTACTTTTCTCAGTCATCTGAACTATTATTCTCTAACTACAACAAAAGTAGTAAAATCAACTACACAAAAATTGTTAGCAAAACTAAAAAAAGTAATTAATTTAACAACTTTCCACTCAACTAGGTAATGGTAGTTGAAGATTTGGACTAAATTTTTTTCACTATATGAATTTGTAAATAACAGAGTTGCCACAGGTTAGGGAATTCAGGCAAAAGTCAGGGAACTCAGGCAAAAGTTAGGGATTTTTATTAAAAGTACTGGAAAAAATTTAATTTTTAGAATTTATAAGAAAATTCGGAATTTTTGAGCCTTTTTTGTTTGCCTCGTAAATTATCAAATTGTTAAGAATTCTAATAAAAAACCTTCACATTTTTCTATTTCTGACAATAATTTCTTTTTAAATTAACTTAAATCTTGAACAACTATCATACGATAAATAAATTATTTAATGAATAATTTTACTTAAATATTTCAAAATTAATTGGATTTCAAAAGAGTTGCGTTTACAATCTTCATAAGTATAGATGAACATTAAAGGTTTCAATTTGAAATTTTAGAAAATATCAATTTTCAATGAATTTAAATAAAAATTTTAAGAACAACTGATTACAGAAGTTCAATTATTTTCAAAAGTGATAAACTTCTTCGCATATTTTCAATTATGTTCAAAAATTTATAACCATTCTCGTCAAAATTTCAATTATTTTTATGAATAATAAAATTCTTCTCCAAAATTTAATTATTTTCAAAAAATTTAATAAAATTCTTGGAAAAATTTCAATTATTTTCAAAAATTTTCCTCATTTCAATTATTTTTAATATCTATTTCAATAAAATTTTACAAAAGAATTCAATTATTTAAACAAAACTTTAATAAAAATTTCAAAGGAATTCAAATACTTACCAATTTTTTATAAATTTTTTCGCACCAAAATTCAATTCTTTTTAATTTTTTAATGAAGTTCCTCGAAAGAATTCAAATATACTCAGAGAATTGAAAAAAATAGTTCTGAGAAATTCAATTATTTATTAAAATTTAAATAAAATTCTTTTAAAAATTCTATTATTTAAAAAAATATTGACAAAATTCTAAAAAAAAAATTCTAAGATTTAGTTAATACAATTGCAATTTTAATAAAATTTTCCTGTTCAATACAATTCTTCTTAAGAATTCAATTATTTTCACAAATAATACATTTTTTTATGGGAATTCAATTATTTAAAAAAAATTGCAATAAAATTCTTCGCAAGAAATCAATTATTTTCATAAATAATAAAATTTTTCTCAAGAATTCAATTATTTTAAAAAATTTTGATGAAATGCTTTATAAATTTGAAAAGTTATAATAAAATTGATCACAGAATACAATTATTTTCGTAAAATATAACATTCTTCCTAGGAATTATAATTATTGTTAAAAATGTTTGTAAAAATCTTCTAAACAATTCAATTATTTTCGTAAAAAATAAAATTCTTCGAAGCAATTCAATTATTTAAGAAATTTTAATAAAATTCTTCCCAAGATTTCAATTATTTTCAAAAATAAACATTTTCACAGGAATTCAATTATTAAAAAAAAAATTAATAAAATTCTTCGTCAGATTTCAATTATTTTCAATTTTTAAATGAAATTTCTCGAGGGAATTTAATTATTTTCAAAAAGTTTTAAAAAATTCTGAGAAATTCAATTATTTACAAGAATTTTGAATAGAATTCTTCACAAGAAATTAATTAGTTTCATATAATAATATTTTTCTCCCGGAATTCTAAGTATTTTCACAAATAAAATTCTTCACAGGAATTCAATTCTTTAAAAAAATTTTAAATAAAATTCGTTGCAAGAATTAAATTATAAATATATTTTTATAAATAACAAAACTTATCGCAGAATTTCAATTATTTTTTATACAATTTTAAAGTAAATGACAGAAAATTGCATTTATTCTTAAAATTTTTTAAAAATTCGCCGAAACAGTTCAATTATTATTTTTAAAAATTGTGATAAAATTTTTCGTATAAATTCAATTTTAAGAAATCTTCAATTATTTAATAAATTATTTATTTTTATATTTAAATAATTGAATTCTCGAAAAATTTTCTAATGAAAATTGACTAAAAAATAAATTTCACTTAAAATTTTGAATTATAATTGAATATTAACCCTCTCGCGCCTCCGGTACCAACGTAACTACTATATAATATAAAAAAATAGAAAATTACATAGTACTATTATAATTATTATAAACAATAAGACATATTTGCTTGAAATTTGTTAGTCGAGGTCTTTCAGGGTTGCCATTTTGAATTTCGTAAATCTGACTTCAGTTTCGTAATCAGCAACCCTAGAAACCTCCGTGTAACAAATTTTATGCAAATTTAAGCAATTTTGAAAAAAATTTCCGCCATATTGGATCCGCCATTTTGAATTTTGGAAAATTTTGAAATTCTGACTTTAGATTCGTAATCAGCTACCCCAAAAACCCCCAAGTAACAAGTTTCAATAAAATCCACTGCGGCTGGGTTTCCCGGTGGCACGAAAGGGTGAATTTTTAGAAATAAATGAATTTTGAAAAGGGTTCAAGTTAAAATCTTTGAAAATTTGAATTTATAGTTACAATATTCTCATGATATATAAAATAAAGATTTTATCACTCTGTCATCTTAAATTTATCATAAAACATGAAGAAATCGACCACTCGGAGTGATCGATTTCTTCATGTTTTATAATAATATTCTCATATTTTATTGAATTTGAAAATCTTAATTCCTATAGAAAAATGTTAATGAATAAATATTTATTTAAAAGAGAAGTTATTGATGTTTTTGAATAATTTTACTTTTGAAGAAATTTGTTAATAAATGTAATAGAACATTTTTTGGAGTGAATCAGAATATTGTTCAGGTTCAAGGAAAAGGGTAAAATTTTGTCTGGAAATCAGGGAAGAAGAAAATTAAATTTTTGTTGCAACCCTGAATAATTAAATGTATACTTTTAAAAATGCAAAAGTACCATTCATTCAGGCAGACATCTGTCATTCTTTCGTTTAAGTAACAAAGCTACACAAAAGGTAAACTTCTCGTTTGCAGTATTCCTCTAAATCTCTCTGGTATCTCGGATCTTCTCGCTTCCCACCTGCGAATTACAAATTACAGCAAACTGCAGTCGCACCGGTTTCTCGCCTGTCCCTTCGAGTTTCTCTCTCTCTCTCTCTCTCTTTCTCTCTTTTCTACTTTGCTTTTTCTTTTCTCCTTATTCGCTTCTCATTCTTACAAGATCGATAGACACACCGTGACCGAAAGCGACCAAGAGAGCCTCAGTTAAAAAAATTTGACCTCATGTTCATTCTCTTCATCGTCGTCGACCTATCCTCTGCACTGAAGAAATTTACCTCGGCAGAAGTTGTTCATAGTTGGAAAAAATCTGGTAGCAATTTTGCAGTATTATTTACATCGTCGCTGCCGCTGATGCTGCTGCGTCGTTTCGATCCTTTAGGTACTTTTATGTACCTGTATGCAGATGTGAATGTAACTTGGCAGTATTGGTATGTGCTAGCAGGTACCTGCACCTACCTCGAACGTCGCATAAAGCCCGGATTTTATTACAAGCGGATTCAAATTCCACACACGGGTGAGCTCCTATGGTGAGAGAAAGAGAAAGAGCGAAGAAAAGAAATAAAGACACGACAGAGAAAGAAAGTCCCTGCGAGAGAGCTTCGAGAATATAAAAAAGTGTAGCTCGGCGCCGCTTTGCCTTAACTCATAAACCACCCGTTATTCTATTTTTTCGTGGATGGAAATTTTATTTTTTTATATCGCAGAACCTTAAATCTTCCAATTTAATCACGTATCTCCTCCTGCGGGAAAATATTTTGTTGATTTAATCAAAAATGCGGAAAAAAATATATATATTTCGTGCTTTTTTTATTTTTACAAAAATGCTTTCTCAAATATTAGAAATATTCCAAATATGAAATATATTTGTGTGATTTAGATTTATATTTGAGATATTAACCTACTAAGGGCGTAAGAAATTTTCGGAAACTCCCCATAAATTCTTAAAGATATCGATGTAGAACGTTTTTTTTTCTTTTCACGTTAAAAATACAATGGAAATAAAGTTTGTGTAAATTTTATTTTTATCTACAGTCTTAACGATATGTAAATGGTTACTTATCTACCTCCATCCAGAAGCCATTGAGGTCTCATCTTCTTGACACCTACGGACAGTTTCCTGAAAACCATTTCAAAAAGGGGGGGTTCCTCTTTCTGCAAAAAATAAAAATTTCAAACTCGCAACGCATTTGAAAGGCTAAATG
Organism: Leptopilina heterotoma; assembly: GCF_015476425.1. Taxonomy (NCBI): domain Eukaryota; kingdom Metazoa; phylum Arthropoda; class Insecta; order Hymenoptera; family Figitidae; genus Leptopilina; species Leptopilina heterotoma. The sequence goes on from NW_025111054.1 coordinate 1,827,443, forward strand.
GAGATTTTAGTCTTTTATGACGGTGAAAACATTTCATTTCGCCTCCCCCGCCGACCTTAAATGCATATAAAGACACAGCCGGAGGCCTTTAATTTTCGTCTTATCCGGAGGGATATGACTGTTATTTAGATTTAAAGAAAGCAGCACGTCAGAGATAAGAGTCGTTTAGATTGACCGTTTGTCCACCGGATGGCTCTAAAGGGTCTCGTTTACCATCTTTCGTTCCCAAAATCTTTTTCTACATCTTGCCACGTGCGTCTTTTTATGAGTTTCCTTCCAACCTATTTTTTATTCCGGTTTCCTTCACGTTTCACTTAAACTACATTGCAATCAGCTCTGTCTAATAGCGATTCGAATTAAGCAGAAGGCGAATAAAGAATAAGAAATGAATTATAATTCTCTGACGCATTTGGAATATATATGCTTTTTAGTATAAAAAAAAGAAAACTAATATTTATTTAATAAAGGTAAAATGACTTAAAAAATTATGATTCTATGATTCATAAAAACCTGTCAATACAAATCATCTTAATTCATTCAAGTTTTTAAATATTTTATCATTTGAAGGACTACAAACCGTCCTCCAAGAGGAAGCAAATCAATAGTAGCTTAAATTTTTATGAGGCATTGCCTGAGTATGTAGACTTTTGTACTACATTTTAAACGCACCTTCTAAATGCTAAGGACAAAATTGAATTCAGAGAAAATTCAGAAATTTTTATTAAAAGTACTGAAAAAAATTAAATTTTTAGAATTCAGAAGAAATTTCTGAATTTTTGTGTATTTTTTGTTTGACTCATAAACTATAAAATTACCACGAATTCTAATACAAAACACTCAATTTTTTCAATTTCTAAAAATTTCTTTTTAAATAACTTAAATCTTGAACAACTATCATAAAATAAATAAATTATTTAATGAATAATTTTACTTTAAATATCTCAAAATTAATTTAATTTTGAAAGAGTTGCGATTACAATTTTTATCAATAAATGAACTTTAAACGGTTTTAATTAAAAATTTTATAAAATTTCAATGTTGAATGAATTTAATTAGAAATTTGAACAACAACTGCTTCAGAAATTCAATTATTTTCAAAAGTGATAAACTTCTTCGCATCAATTCAATTATGTTCAATAATTTAAAAAAAATTGTCGTCAAAATTTTAATTATCTTTATAAATAATGAAATTCTTTTTAGAAATTCAATTATTTTCAAACAATTTAATAAAATTCTTGGCTTTAAATTATTTTCAAAAATTTTCCTCGTTTCAATTATTTTTAATATCTATTTCAATAAAATTTTACAAAAGAATTCAATTTTTTAAACAAAATTTTAATAAAAATTTTACAGGTATGCGATTACTTACCAATTTTTTATAAATTTCTTCGCACAAATTTAATTATTTTCAATTTTTTAATGAATTTTCTCGAAAGAATTCAAATATATTCAGAGAATTGAAAAAAAATAGTTCTGAGAAATTCAATTACTTCGAAAAATTTAAATAAAGTTATTTTAAAAATTTTATTATTTAAGAAAATGTTGACAAAATTCTTTACATGATTTAGTTAATAAAATTGCAATTTTAATAAAATTTTCCTATTCAATTCAATTATTTTCAATACAATTCTTCTTAAGAATTCAATTATTTTCACAAATAATACATTTTTTATGGGAATTCAATTATTTAAAAAAAATTTGAATAAAGTTCTTCGCAAGAAATCAATTATTATCCCAATTATTATCTTTATAAATAAAAAATTCTTATTCTTCAAAAATGTAACTATTATAAAATTTTTTATTAAAATTCGTCAAAAGAATTCAATTATTTATAAATTTGTCTATAAAATTCTTTATAAGAATTAAATTTTAAGAAACATTCAATTATTCAATAAATTATTGACTTTTGTATTTAAATAATTGAATTCTCGTAGAATTTGCTAATAAAAATTGATTTGAAAATGAATTTTAGTTTAAATTTTAGATAATAATAGAATACAAAAATAATTTTGAAGAAGTTACAGTAACAATATTCTTATATAATATAAAATAATGATTTTAACACTCGATCCTCTTTAATTGTTATAAAACATTTGTTCATGTTTTGGTTTGGTTTTTTAACATTAATTAATTTCAAAAAGGTTTGAATTTGAAATTTTTAAAAATCTTAATTTCTATGGAAAAAAAATAATAATTAAATATTTAAAGTATTTAAAAAAGAAATTTTTGTTTTCGAATAATTTTACAATTCAAGATATTTGTACATAAATTTAACAGAACATTTTTTTAAATAAAATTTTTTCCTTTATTTTCTAAAAATTTTAAAATTTTCAGTTTCATTTTCAATTAAATTTTTCAGTTGACAAATATAATTTATAAACATTTTTTTCTTAATTTTTAAAAAACTTTGAATTTTATTGAAACAATTGAAATTAAGAAATAGTATTGATGCAAATTATTTTCTTATGAAAATTTAGAATTTTCTACAAAAATTTTAAGAAACTTGAAAATTAGAAAATATCTAATGTTTTTCTTTCCAAAAGAAAAAAAAATGAGTTTGTAAACAACATTGTTATTAAGAAATAAAAATTATGCATAAAATGGGTATATTTCCTACTTCTTTATCAAAATTTTTTAACAATTAACAATTTTCTAGTATTTTTTATAAATAAAAAAAAATAAAATTTTTATTTTAAACAAATAAAATTTATTATAGAGAAAAGCATATGTATAACAAACAAAATGGGTATATTTTTTATTTTTTAATCATAATTTTAATTTTTTTGAATTTTCTAATTTGTAATATTATTATTTTATTATAAATCATGAAAAAATACCTGCATATTTTCGATTTGTCAAACTATTTTTTAAAGAAAAAAAAACAAAAGTATACACAGAAACTAACTTCAAACTGCGGAGAGAATGAATGAAAGAATACGGATATTAATTTTAAAAGATATGCTTTAAAATCAAATGTCCCATATATTTAACAATTATTCTAAGTAAAGAGTCCCTTCTCCCCTTCTCACGTGCCCTACGTCATTTTTCATTTTTTAAAGCTCCGCTTTAATTAAAGGGTAAACTTGTAAATCAAGGGTAAAGCTGATTATTTAAAAAAGGGTGCCTTTCCCAACAATAATAAAAGTTCACTCCTAGTTAGGTTCATTTATGTATTCAATTGTAACGCGTGCTTTCTGTCGATTTTCTAAAATATTTAATGTTGAGATTAATTCCCAGTGTGCTCGTTCCGGAACCGTTCTGTAACTGTTCTTTATTTCCATTAACTGTTACAGAACAGTTCCAGAACGTGCACACTGGGTTCGAATCAAGTATACTGAAATTTTAATAATTAAAATCGAATTTCAAAGTTAGTAAAGTACAACTAAGGCTCCGGATTTTAAAAGGGCACTTACAGCATTGATTTTAAATGGTAAAAGTGCCCTTTTAAGATCCAGAGTCTCAACTGTGCTTCAGTTAAACAATGCTTAGAAAAGTGGTTTCAGAGTTCCTACAGAAGTCCGAATTTAAAATTTCATACCTTTTCCATGATTTCCAGATTCTGTAGGAACCCTGCGGCTTTGAAAAAATGTATTTCACTAAATGGAACATAAACAAACTAATTTTGGGTGATGAGTTGTAACTCAATGAAATGAAGTTATTCGTATATAGTTTATTATGCATCACTCTCGGCTGCCTTTAATATAGGAAAATGCGAAAAGTTATAAATAGTAGTTTCGTTGGTCAGGAAGCCATAAAATAACGTGTTTCATCAGTGTCTTTCGTCAAGCCGACGTTGGACAATCTGATGCCCGTTGGTACACATGTTGTTTGTGAGGTCGTTGGTTAATACAGCGCAATTAAGGTAACACGTGCATAACCACGCAGCGAGGCACATGCTGCGTGATGAATGAGACTAGGCGAAATCATGATTGGTGGATGTCGCGTCATGGCGTTATGTAACGCACTTCTGTCGCGCGTTGACCTCTTGGTTTTGCTGCTCGTTGTACATCCGTCGGCACTCAGTATTATGAGGTTAGGGTGAATCTAATACGACGACAAGCTGCCGCATACTATTACAGACACGTCCTATATACCGGTTAATTTTCACCGATTCCAAAATGGGTGAAACGTTATCACCGAATGGACAAACGCTATGCAAGCCGCTATTTCCGGATGTGTTACTGGAACCCTAGGTTGTTCAGAATTCTGCCAGAGCTTCGTTTCGAGAAAGTTATTGGCATCCCAGCTGTCGCCCCTCTTGACCCAGTCAATTGTCACCGGCTACCTCTTGGTCGGGGTCAGACTCATCGCATTTTGGGGTCGAGGATGGTATATCCACCCTCACATCGGTTCAGAAGGCGTCAGCTTGTAGCAGTCTCTTAAACTTCAGCTCCTGTATTATATACCCTGTGTAGCAACTGCTGACGGCGTTATAAACTGTCGTTCGCACTCTCTAACTGTTAGTCCCACCAACTCTCTCTCTCTCTCCGTCTCTCTTTCTCTATGACGATGTAACCTATATCTCTCCCTCTGTGCACGGTATTACGTTGCAATCTGGGAGAAAGCAAAATGAAAGCCCACTTTTGTAGCTATTAACAACTTGTGATACATCGCCATTTCCTAGGGGAATCTTAAGTCGAACTCTCCTCCTAGAAACAATATTCGAATCCTACGCCTTCTGCTGTACGTATTTTACTTGATAAAACGCTTAGGAGGGCAGTATATTTCTGTATATTCTGGAAACTAATTGAGATTGATGGAGTGCATGAGTCACTCAAAGCCCTGACTTTCTTAGTACGGATTTTTGCATATTCTTAAAGCGGTCTTGGATGAGCGCATAGTCTTGGATGAGCGCATAGTCTTGGATGAATTCAATATTTTGGACTATTCGCCAAATTCAAATTTTTGGAAACCAGAAGAAAACTTATAGAGAGTCTTCATAGAGAGTCTTCATAGAGAGTTTTCACAAACAAATGTGTCAGCTAAAACAAAGCATGTGATTAGTAGGTCATTGTAGTAAATTATTCAAGCTTTGTGAATTATTTGCTTTTGTCCATTAAATCGATTAAACCCACCGATGTATTACTTCACTTTTTCCAATAATGTTTTTTAGTTTTAAGTTAGTTTTAAGTTAAGTTGCCACACGCAACCTGGAAAACCTGGAAATATTAGGAAACTTTGTAAACCTTGAAAAAACCTGGAAAAGTCTGGAATTTTGATCCAAATCCTCTAAAATTGTTGTTTTCTAAAGTTATTGTGCTTATTCTTAAAATCTAGTTTGTCTTAATTATTTCAAAATTAATTCAATTTTAAAAGAGTTGCGTTTTGCAATTTTCATAAATCAGGGTGGCCGCAAGTCAGCAAAAACAATTTTTAATTATCTTATTTTTTCCCTTATAAATAAAATTGTTACTTAAAAAGTATTATAAACATTTCAATCAACAATATGGTAGAATATTAAATAATTTAAAAATTTGTTAATCAGGGAAAATCAAAAATTAGTCAGGGAAAAGTCAGGGGATTTTGAAAATAAAATTTTTAGGCCACCCTGTAAATAGATAAACTTCAAAAAGTTGTAATTTGAAATTTTTGTAAAATTTCAATTTTGAATGAATTAATTAAATAATAAAAATTTCACAGAAATTCTATTTATTTACAAATTCTTTAAAAATTTCTTCTCAATAATTCAATTATCTTCATGAATAATAAAATTTTTACAGGGATTTAATTATTTTAGTAAATAATAAACTTCTTTATAGGAATTCAATTATTTGCATAAATAATAAAACTCATTACATTCTTAATACTTACTGGAATTTCTCGAAAAATGTAATTATTCTTAAAAATTTTATTAAAATTCAATCAAAGAAAATGAATTAAAAGCCTTCCTATAATTTATTTATTATAGAATTTAAGTAATTATTGTCAATACATTTTGAATTTTTTTGAAAGAATTAAATTACTTTCAAAAAAAATTGATGAAATTCTTTTTAACAAATAATTTTTTTTTTCAAAATATTTCTTTTTTAATTTATTTATTATTATTATTTTTAATATATTTATTTACACGGGCCATGCCCTTTCGTAATTTTAATAAAATTCTTCGTAGAAATTTAATTAATTTCAATAATTTATCAAAATTCAATTATTTTCAATATCTACTATTTTAAATAAAATTTCACAATAGAATTTAATTAGGTTATTTAAAAATTCGTCTCAAAAATAATAAAATTCTTCGCAGTAATTCAATTATGGTCAAAAGTTTCAAAAAAAAAAATTCTCTTCAAAATTTCAATTATGTTTATAAATAATAAAATTTTTCTCACAAAATTCAATTATTTTCAAAAATTTTAATAAAACTCTTGGCAACATTTCAATTATTTTCAAAAACTTTTCTCAATTCGATCGAATTTCTCGAAAAATGAAATTATTCCGAAAAATTTTATTAAAATTCGTCAAAAGAATTTTAATTACCTATTTAAAAATCTGTTGATAAAATTCTTTATGGAAATTGAATTTTAAGAAACTTCTTCAATAAATTATTTATTTTTGTATTTATATAGTTGAATTCTCGCGTAGAATTTTCTGATTAAAATTTATTTAAATGTGAATTTTAATTAAAATTGTAGATAATAATAGAAAATTAAACTCTAAATTTTAATTAGTAAAAATGGTTTCTAATTTTAATCAGTGACTGACTTTTTGCTTTTGAATTATCAGATTTTACTAATAAGTAGTCGTTTCTACTAATTCAATAGTAAAATTTATTAATTCAAAAGCAAAAAGTCAGTCACTAATTCCAATTAGTAAACATTTTTACTAATTCAAATTTAGAGAGAAAGTATTATAGCGTGAATTTTTGGAAATAATTAAATTTTGAAAAGGTTTCAAATTACAATCTTTTAATGTTTGAATTTTTTATACTTTTAACTGAAAATTGTCTAGATTTAATTTTTTTTAAAGTTATTTGACGTTTTTATTTTCTTACATATATTCGATTAAAGAATTTTCGAATAATCGATGTTTCGTAGAATTGAATTGTAAACAAATAGATATAAAAATTCCCAAAGAACTTTTTCAAGAATTATTAAAAATAATTAATTTAAAGAGGAATTTTAAAAGATTTAAATGTAAATTTCAATTAAAATTGTAGATAATAATTGAATATTAAACTCTCTAACATTGAATTAGTAAAAATGTTTTCTAATTTGAATTAATAACTGACTTTTTGCTTTTATTTAGCAGATTTTACTAATAAATAACTATAATAAATCGTTTCTACTAATTTATGAATTAGAAATTTAATAGTAGATGTAATTTTTTTTAAAAAGTTTAATTGAATTTTTTTTTATTGAACTTTTTATTTTCTAATATATTTCTAATTGAAGAATTTCCTAATAATCGAAATTCCATTTTAATTCTAAACAAATAGTAATGAAAATTCTCAAAGAACTTTTTCAAAAATTATTAAAAATATTTATTTTAAAGAGGAATTTTAGTTAAAAATTCAGGGAAAAAAATAATTGAATTGAAGTAATGAAAGTAATTTTGAATAAGTTACAGTAACAATATTCTTATAATATAAAATAATGATTTTATCACTCTGTCATCTTAAATTTATTATAAAACATGAAGACATTGATTGCTCCGAGTCGAAGACTCGGAGTGATCGATTTCTTCATGTTTTATAACAATTTTTTTTATAAATTGTTTAATTTCAAAAAGCTTTGAATTTGAATGTTTTGAAGAATTTTAATTCTTATGGAAAAATTATAATGACTTAATTTAATTTTGTAAAATATAAATGTAGTTTTAAAAACTTGGAAAAATTCCGTTTTTTAACCTAAAGAACCTGGAAAAGTCAGGGAATTTGAAATGAGCAAAAGTGTGGCAACTCTGAAGTTCATACTCATCTAGATAATAGTAAACAATAGCTTGCAATAGCTTGCAATAGCTTGCAATAGCTCGTAATGTCCTTAATGAATTTTGCGAACACAATTCTGCTCCTATTAATATAATGCTACTTTTATTAATAAAATTAGCACATCGATAAATATTCTGTGAGTTAAAACAGTGTTAAAGAGTAGTTTCTTTCTTAAAAAAAAAAACTGAAAATAAACTGCAACAGGATTAGTGTGATTGTTTCATTGAGTATTGGGCTTGCTGTCAGAACTTGCACATATACAATGGGAAAACAGTGAGACCAGATTTAGTTTGTTAACGTTATCTTAACTTAGATGATATTCAGGAAACGCAGTCGGATGTCAAGTGACGATCAACAACTAGGCAAACTGGATATGTAAACGGGTTGGCTATGTCATCAATGCGGTTTAACGTGCGTCACGTTGATAGCATAATAGAATCATGTGCTATATAGATATTGTCACAGTTTCCAATCAGTTCTCCAAAGTCACTCGTTTCATCGTTTCATGCGTTTTTTTGAAGTACTTCAATAATATTTAATATGAATAATAATTATTAATTTTATATTGTTCCTTATCATTAGTGTTTTTGTCGAAGTGATATTTTCGATAGGTACTACGAACAATAAACTGTTATTTAGTTAAACAAACTGCATGATGCAAATGATGATCTAACGGTTTGTTAATTATTAGAAGTGTTCTAACCAAAAGAATTTAATTTCAACGTAACCAAAGAAATATTTCAAATCATGCCTAAGTGAAAAAGTTCCCTGCAGATTTCCGAGCAATTCCCGGGGGGAGCTTTTCCTAATTTTCACTGATGTTTGAAGACTATTTATCTGTATCGAAAAGCTAATCTTTTTCTCATCGGTAATAGAATGAGTTTTGAGTACCAATCGTTTTGTTCCTTCATCGGACAAATACATTGTCTGAATGCGCTTCACTTTCTTCACTGCGTCTGACCAAACAGAAAGTGTTCCACTACTTTTTTTAAATTCACCTCACATTACATTTCTCACTGATAGAAGTGCCGTAACACTTAATATGCAGAATTTATTAGAAATTGTATTGTTTGTTAATTGTTTGCGCAAAAATTTTTCATATAACGCTGAAAAGATGTGCATTCGATTGATATAAAAGCAGAAACAAACGTTGCCTTTAGCAATTGGTTTACTTAAGTGGAATAACAGTACAACCATGATCGGATAAAGCTTCTATTATTTAACCCGGGCAAAGTTATAGAAATAAATCGATTTCGAGCCGTTGCTCCTATAGGAAACGCGATTACACGCTGGGAGGATGCTCCCTGTAATGCTCATTGAATTCGTTGAATGGAAATTATGCGCACTCGTGCGCGCGGTCTGTCGAATCCAGTGACATGGGGTTTAGAATTTTTTTTCATGTACTTACATTATGCAAACTCCCAACACAATGTTAATTGGAGTTTCTAATTGATTTAACTCAAATTATGAAATACAATCTTGCCAGGTGAAGTTATCTAATTTTAAATTTATCCAGTGTCATTTAAAATATTTAACTTCTGTTATATTCTGCAGGATTTTATTTTATCACAAAAATCCGTTAATTTACAAAAAAAAAGCCTTTCATTTTTGTGATTTAAAAAATATGTTAAAATTCTCTATTGTAGTTTTAAACATTTGGAAACAGAAGTAAGATGCAGTTGTTGATTTTCCATTGTCGGTGACGATTTCGCATAACTTATAATAATCCATTTTCTAATGGCGATCATTATGGACGTTTCGCGTACCAACAACCCTTTGCATTAGTCGTTGCGACACAGTTCGCTATAGTAAAATTGATTACCAATAGTACAGTGTGCTTTCTGTCTCCTCTTCACCTCCTCCTTTTGGACAGTAATGATGTTTTGATGCGAGAGACCTGGTGCTCCATGTATCGACTGCAGTTAACTAATGGGAGCTCTCCGATAATTGCAAATAGTCAAAGGGAGTAAATGTTATTGTGTGGCAGTAATCATCGTTACCGAGCTGTACATACATGACAGAAAAATTATTTTACCTCTAAAAAACGTTTCAAATTTATTACATTACTTTTATTAGAACAAGATTTAAAATAACTTTTCCTTTATTATTCATTTCCTACAAAAAAAAAATAAATACTCTTTCGTATTTAGTTACATACTTTTGAACTTGATCAGTCATTCAATCATTAAATCAATTATTCAATTGATGAAGAAGAATAAACATTGATGAGAATAATAAACTTGATGTACATCAATATATCATTTTCTACAATACTGAATCTAAAATAACAAAGTTTTAAATTGTAAGCAAATAATAAATGACAATTTCGTTTTCGACTTGCATGACCTCATTTTCCTTTTTCCTCGTGTAAATGTGTAAAAAATTGAGACGTTTGTCATTGATCCACAAATCGAAGCATTTGTCCTCAACTATAGAGGTGCATTCACAGTGAATGCGGATTTCACATGCCGCAGTATATGTATCTAGGCGAATTTAAGCATATTATTCATGTATGCGCACAGAGTGCACTAAATTTAGCCACGGTACGGGAGGTCATGCAAGAGACACCCGTGCACCCGTTACGGTGAGTTTTATACTCTTTTTACGCGAAACCGTCATATGCTCGCCTCCTCTTTTGGCTCCATAAAAATGCAGGGTCCTTCGCAACTCACACAATCCACTCTCTCTCTTTCTCTCTCGTATGTTCATCGATCTTTTCCGCTAAAATTCTCTCCCATCCACAATTTTCTTTTGTCAGAATATTTTTCCTTCACACGCCCAAAATTCGCGCGTAAACCAATAACTGTTGTTGTAAACGGACTTTTGGGATTATTATGAAAGAAACGTTAATTCTTTCTTGAGACACAATTTTTCTGATGATATCAAAATTGTGACAAAAAAGGAATCAAAAGTGTTGCTTCGTGTCGCGAAGCAACACTTTTGATTCCTTTTTTTGTCACAATTTTGATATCTGTAGAAAAACTGATTAGAATGAAGAATTAGTTTCACACATTAATTCTTGTCTCTTGAATATTTACAATTTACACGCTGGGCTATTTGAAATGTAAAGTTTAATCGGCTCTCTGGGGTTGGTGGCGAGTTTTCCAGAGACGGTATTTTTGTTGGTTTCTCGCAGATTGTTTGTCGTGTGGATGCGCACTGGTGTGAGAATTCAGTAGGTTGGGCAGTCTGTCGGTTCTCTATGTTTATATCTATCTCGCTCTCTCTCTCTCTGGGGTGGCATGGCGCGCCATTGTTCAGGCGATATTTCAGCGTCGGGGTGGTCGACGGGGCGCGGGAGTCAGCTGGCTGTGACATGCCGCCTACGTTGGCAGAGGGGAATCATATAGTGGCTTAGAAGCACCAGAAACTGAAAAAGGTCTCTATGATACTTTCTTTCCATCCCTCACCTCCTCATCTCAAAAACAATTTTATTAAACGATTTTCTTGGATATCTCTCAATTCTCGACTTTTGCAATACCAATTAACAATTCTTACCATACCAATTCTTGATCCAGCAGTACAAATATAAAGATTTCAGTTTGTACCGAAACCATCTTCTATTTAACACTTTGAAACTTGAACTTTGAATCCTCTGCTGATGCTAACTATGGAATTTATTTAATTTTCCAACAAACTTTCGATGCATCATTACGTGAATAATAATTAAATGAAATGCTATTTAATGAAAAATTGCAGTTGACAATAATTATTCAATACGTTAGTTAACCTGTTGATAAAGCAAATGCTTCTTCTCTTCGAGTGTATTTGGAGAAGTGAGCTATGGTACTGATTCCGAATTCAACCGGAAGCTAGTGGGCGGCAATAACATGACAATAGAAGGGTGCTAGAGCGCACATATCTGTATAATAAACGGGAGTTTAATAATTATTATTCATAAGACTCCCTCTTGCATTCTCGCGAGAGATTCGGCCAAGCGTAGAACTACGCAAGAAAGAGCTGCCGCAAAACAAGGGGTTCATTTCTCGAGAACCCCTCTGGCCAGGGTAGTTTGTGGGTGAATCGAAAGTCAGAAGATAGAGGAGGAGGTGGTGGTGGTCGACATGGTGCTGCTTGAGTCAGTCAAGCAGAAACCCAATCACTTCCGGCGTCTGCGCCCATTAGGGCGCCGCGACGCTGACGTCGGCTGACGTACACCTCTTTCCTTATCCCCATCTCGCCCCCTTTCCTCTTTCTCTCTCTCTCTCACTCTCTCTGTTTGTCTCTCTCAACAAGCCCTAAAACACAACCGCAAATCTATTGTTTGGTAACCGCCTATTTGAAAGCATCCTTCAGCGTGGCTAATGATGTACTGAGGAGGACGTTCTTATTACACTACTCCTCTCTGGGCATGAAGAGCTCTTTCGTTAAACGAGTTTTCTACCCTTCTTTCTTGCTTTTAACGGCTTTTTATTTTCTGAACCTAAACTTTCAATGTTGGGTTCCCAAAATCTCCAAGTCGCAAAGTAAATGCTAATAAAGAAAGTTTTATTCTTGCTCTAGGTAAATTTCGAGTGATAGATAAAATTACACTTTATTTACATTCTCTGCTGTAACAAACCCTTGTGGAAAAGTCGATAAGGCGCCAATGTGGCCCTAACTGGGTTTCCCAATCTCCAAAGTGGGCAAGCCAGTCAACTCCCAAACTAGGCTTGTAACTCAATTAATAACCAATGTTGGGGAAACCTAGTTATGGAGCCAGATTGAGTCATTCCATTCTTATTGGGCAGCATATTATTTAAATAATAATTTAATCCAACAAAAACATCTTTGAAGCAAAAAGTTCCGACGAGTAAAAGTTTTAGCAAATGTCCAAACAATCAGTGAAATAAAAATTTACCAAGTAAAATTTATAACTAAAATTTTAATATTGAATTGTAACAAATATAAAATTTATTTTAATGATTAACATAAGCTGCTAATGGAATTTAATTATTCGTCTTAATACAAAAATTACTATTTGAATAAACTTATAGACAAAAATTTTAAAAAACAGTTTTCCAAATAGTTACTTTCCGTAAACTATAGATTAATTTTTTTAATATGCAATTATCTGGGTTACTAATTACATTGTCTTTTCTGTTATAGGTTCATTAATGCGAGACGCAGAATCGTCCAACCTATGATCGATCAGAGCAATCGAGCCGGTAAGTCGAAAACAGTTATTTAAATCATTTTTCTAACACAATACAACATAACATTTAAAAAAAATTGTTTGCAAGAAGAGTAGATTAAATTACAATCAGTCAATCATACAATAATTATTCATTACTCATGTGAACTTTATTAACAAATTGAATTACCATCTATAAATATAATTCTTTGTTAAATCTCCTGACAATGAGTGTAAATTTTTTACTGATAGATGTGTAAATAAAATTTGCACTTGAACATTCGTCCATAGACGAAAAATTGGTATTCTCTGTAGTTTCTCAGATGTTGTTTTGGGTGAAAAATTCAAAAGCGTAAAGTCTTTTTCGCCCTCTAATCTGTAAGAACGTCGTCTTTACGAGGTGGGAATCACTTCGTTTGCAGTAAAAGGCGACAACAACGGCTCCTGGGAGGGTTGAAGATCAGACTTGTTGTCTCACACCCCTTCATCGAAAAAGAGGGCTTGAGGGTTCCCGGTAGAGTAGACAGAAGGTGGATAACGTTCGGATAATGGTAGGATAATTGGTAGCGGTGATCAGAACGAGTTTTACGATCCGACAACATGCGTCTGTTCTTTTGGAAACCCTTCTCCATCATTCTTGTGCAGTTCACTTCTCTTTATTTTCCCCATTTTACTTCTCTAAACAGTTTCTTTTTTCCGAATCTCAAACTCTTCTGGCCTTACTGCTTTTTTTCCTCCTCAAGAAAACTACAACTATAGAGCTCTTATACGGAAACTTCCAAATCGAGGGAGGTGTTTTGGAATCAACGGCCGAAACACAGGGTGATTCGCCTATTTTTACGACTGTAGTCTATATATTGCGGCAAAAACCCACCCTTCGTCTCGTAAACACTCACTGAGTTACGGGTTGTTTGCTTTTAGGAAACTAGGCTTTAAGGGTTTGCTGTAGTTGAAAATAGAAATTTTTTCCACATCAGACAACAAATTAGAAATTACTCTCGCGCAGCAGGATATATACTCCCAAAAATTCTCTTTAATAATTCTTAATTTAATAATTTCTCGGGAATTTGTGAAAGTGTATTATTACCGGGAATTCTTATAGAAGTCATTCCACAATATTTCCCGATGAAAACTGGAGAAGGATTTTGGTTGTTGTCACCTCTAAAGATATTGCTATAGAAAGGCGTGCGTGTATCGATGAGATTATGGAATGAGAAAGCAAAAGAGACACACGGTCCTATACAGAGTAAAGTGGAAACTCATGTTCGTCAAATTATCATCCTGAAGTCAATTCTGATCATTACCAAGTCCCCTTTTTTTTCTATCCTTTTCTTGATTTCTGTCTGTGCTTTTAGATCTCGGTTAACTTGTCATTCCGTCACTCTTTTTGTAAGTACTTTTCTGTATATTTCAGTTATTTACCTGTCGTCAACAATTCAAAAGTCACTTTAAAAAATTGTGGGCGAAATGATTTATAATCCAAACGATTCGACTGCTTTAATGAAAATCTTGTAAAGTATCTGTTTTTTCTAATAATTAATATAAAACTTATTTCGGTAGACTTTGCTTATTAGATACAATTATCACTACTTTCCTGAATATTATTTTATCTAAATGAAAGTAACATTATGTAAAATCCCCCACAGGATCTAAACTTGCAGGATTATTGACAACATTGTCTCAATATTATGAAACTTGTAGCAATGTTGTTAATTGCTGCAGATTTAGATGATGTGTTTCTTGATGAAGAATAAGATAAAAATACATATGAAATTAAAAAGAAAATATCAAAAAATTATTACTATTATAGAAGACATTTGTTTCCTAATGGCTAAGGGTAGATTCTCTTGTCCACGTCAGTTCTTCATCTACCTCTGCATCAAGAATCCCTTCGAGATTTCATCCTTCCTCCCTTGCTTTCCGGAACCTATATTCTCTGATACTTTAATAGTCGAAATATTGCCCCAAGGGCAGATTTTGTTCTTTCGGAAGCTATAAATGATAAATGTGCCAAACTGTATTATATGATACTTTTCTATCTTTGTAGCATTTAACTTCTTTTTGATATTTTATAATGTTCTGGTAATGGATTTTAGTAATTTTATAATGTTCTTGTTATGGATTTTAGTAATTTTTGCATTCTGTAATGCATTTTAGTTTTAGGATGGTATTTTTTTTTAAGTGTAATGTTAACTCAATTTTTGTGACAAGACCATAAAAAATAAACTCATTGAAATGAAAAAAGAACATAAGAATCTTCATTAATGAACTCGAGTTTATTTTAAAGAGTATTTCCTAGTTATTTGAAAGCATTACATCTTTGGCTGTAATGATGTTCAGGTTGGCCGTGTCATCAATCATACTTTCATTATAAGGATTGCCTGCTCTGCATTGACTCGGCGTGCCCGCGGGACATTGTTATTACGAGTTACACTGTATACGCGTGTATATTCCATACGGACAATACATCGCGGAACGACGAGCCTTATTTAAGGCATGATATTGCCTATAGCCAATCGAGAGTTTATCATCTGATTGCATCGGTGAGTTTCTATCGGAGTAAAAGATTGATTCTAATTTGCACATTGTTGATATACATTGAAATTAACTGAAATATTTATCCTTATATTCAATGAAACATTGGCAATAATAGTTTTTCTCAACTTTGCATATTTGGATGAATTACAAAGTGGTTGTTATTGGCTCGATTGTCAAATTGCAAATGGGCAAATTTGTGAAGGGTTGAGATTGAGCAATTGGGAATGCGTTGATTGAGCACCAGTTCGTTGATATTAGTATAAAATTAGCTCCCGCTGGTAAACGAGCGGCAACGGTAAATGCTCGTATGGGTTTAATGCTCCCGTTCCTAATACCGCTCATAAAACCACGATCCCTTTTAAATCCCCTCCCTTCAATCACACCCGCGTATGTACACGCGCACGGCCCAGTCGAACTATAAACTATAAACCCGCAGTGCATCATTTTACGATGTACAAGCTGCCACGTTGACTCCCCTGCCTACGTTTCTATTAGGTTTATATGACGCGAGAGGACTTCTCCCTATAGTGGGCTATTCTACGTAAGCGTGGGAGTATATAAGTGGAGTGAGACTTTGTATGAATTATTAAGATCTGGCTTTCAATTATTCGCGTCTTGCTTAAACCATTTTTATCCGCCCTTTAAATTGAAGCCATAAATTCTCTCCGTTAAAATCCTTTAAACAATATTTGCTCAACAAATATTGAATGCCTATTGTTCCTTCTGAAACAGTATTTTCAATTCTTCTAAACCTTCTAATCTCAATTGATTCTTTGACTGATTGTAGAAAAATTGAATTATTTGAAAGGGAATAAAGTTTCTTTAAGAACTGTTGTGAAAAATGATTTGCGAGGGTTCTTTTTATTATCGTCCGATAAAAACATAAGACCTTCTGTCGTAGACACTGATGGCCTGGAGTAGTTACTGCTCAGTTGGTAACACTGCTTGAATCGCCCTACGTGTTTCCGGAACGAGGTTGTAAAAACGTAACAGCGCCCTGAAGTGCCGTAAAGCTCTGACCGTAAGGTGCATTTCATGAGAATAGCGTAACAAGGGGTCAGAGTGCCATGGCGGAGTTGAAACTGTTTCTCATCTGATGATTTTCACACTTTGGATGCTTTCAAAGTCAATTGATCCTTTCTTTACTGTTGAACTTAAGGAAAAAGTGTTGTCGTTGTTTATTGTATGTATGAAAAAGAAGTTGCTGAAATACTGGACACTTTACTCTAGAGCTGTAATTGTCTTGTGTAATTAAAATCTCAATTGTCAAGGTTGTTAAAAATTAGCTAAAAAAAAGTCTATACCATAATTGATTGTCAATGTTTGAGAATATTTTTTCGTTAACTCTCATCAGTTCACGATAATAACTCTTCTCGGAGTAAAGTAATATTACAAAAGTAATAAATGACTTTCCTTGAATTTCTGGTACTATAAACTCAATAAACATCGCTCATTTTAACGTTCACCTCCGCCTTTAGGTGCTTTACGCTTCAGAGATGCAGCATTACTTGGCTTCTCTTGGGACTTCCTACTACGTGTCTATCGGCAATGTCATAATTGCAGGTTTTGCTTATTATGTTTAAGCATGACGGTAGCGGAGGTCAAGTTCCCTCCATATGGAAGTTTAAGCTATAGATCACAAGGTACCTCGGAGGTCTGCACGTACACCGCGGAAAGTTGATTGTCATTAACGACTGCGACTTGAGAAATTGAGATGGTGCTATCGATTAATGACCTTTCTCTTTTTGACATTAATATGTTCGCTAATGTCTAGTGAAATAATCTGAAAATTGTGTTTAATCTTTCTAATCAAAAACCGAATTACAATGTACAAGTTCATGTGTCAGATCACGTCACTTTTTATACACAAGTTCCCGCAACAAGAATTCAAACTAAAAATGTACATAATATTTTATGTACATAGTTGAACATTTACGTCTGCGCACATAATTTTACAGTGCAAGGCGATTTTCACGCTTGATTGATTATGCTCCCATGTATATTTTCATTGTTTCATTTCCTGTTGCGGGAACTTTTGTATAAAAATAAATGTACAACTTGCACAAGAATTTTCAAACGGAATATATTTAGAATGTGGGTCGTATTTTGAAAAACTTGTATTTCCTCCGGCATGAGGGGTCGGCTTCATCGAATATTCCGCTCTGGCCAAGTTGGACCCTATCGAATCTAGACATGGATCATTCGTCACGCACTCGCTGAGAGGTTCGCTTCGATAACGCCATCCCTATTTCAGGGGTAGATACGCGAGTTTGCTATACACTATCAGCCTTCTAGAGTTCTAGGACCCTCTCATTTTTTTCTCTTTCTAGCCAATGAAACCATACTCCTCGTTCCTTCCCTCCAGTTTCAGGTCCCGGCATCCCTTTCGCGACGGCCATCAATCAAGGTTGTCAATTTGTAATGGCGATTCTCTGTGTCCATCTACGTTCCAACCACCCCATTCTCCTTATTCCGAATCCCTCGAGCTCCCATCTCCATCCCCTTCGCCTTGTGTCCACAGCGAAGTCTCCCTTTTTTCCCTGACCCTTTCTCAACTCTGAACGATATACCGTTCGCCGTCGCTGATGGGATATCTCCAAAAGCTTTAACGTCCCCGGTGTCTCAGAGGCTAAATAAAATAGATGTCCTTGGGTCTGAAATTGGGAGAAATGGCAATCGTTTTTTTTCCTTTTGGTTCCAAGATCCAAGACAGTTTTTTTCTCTACCACATTTTTCAGAACAATGCTTAAAGAAATTTGAGTTTCACTGATAAGTGGGATTTGATAAATAGCTTTTGATAAGGCAGACGATAACACGAAAAAGTTGCTTGCAATTTTTAAAGACGTGACAAATATTATGTAAACACAATTCCTGAAACAGAAAACGAAAGTTGCAGTTACTTCCGGAAAAGTTTGATGAACAGTTTGATGTTCTCAAGTGCAAGAAGTTTAATAGTATCATTATTGAAAATATAAACGCGATTCGAGGTTTATGAGAATAAATAAATAATTTTCAGTAGTACGTTTGAAGAGTAGTTGACTAAAAATTGTAGATTGAAAGAATAACCAAATGTTGGATTCCAGTTTTGTGGCAAATATAGGAGTGTTCCTCTAGTAACTGCTTATCGGTTGACCACGTGAGTAGCATTTGTCCAAGTTGAACATGTAATAGTTCTGAAGTCTTGGAGGAGGTTTCTTACAAGTTCCCATTACGTGGCAGCCTTGATGGCAAAAGAGGTCTATGGGCAACGGTCAACGAGACCCAAGATGAGATAGGAGAGGCCATTATGCTACGCCGATAAGATAGATCCACCCTCGTACCTAGAGTCTCGATACACCGGACGCGATCCGAGACATGAAAAGTCTAACTGGCAGCGAGAGAGCGAACAAGACGAGGAGATCGAGAAGCAGAGAATGTCCAGCCCTCCAGAGCTCGACCTTATCTTTCCATAGCGATCGTGACCGCCCGAGACTCCATTTCCGCGTGCGAGGATACCCTACCCACCAATTTATATACTCCTAACGAGAAGGTTCTCTTGCTCGTTTACATGGCGGAGATCGAACTTTCCAAGTCTTGGATAACAGTTGAAATCGATACTTCCTTTCAAATTTTATGTTAAACGCGAGAAAATACACATGTCCATTAAATACAAACTTTATAACGTTCTTCGCAATATTCTCGAATTATTAACACATGTTCATTACTGTTTAAAAGTTTAAAATATTTTCACGATCTTTTATACGTAGATCTATATTTTTACGTGGAAATAATATTTTTAGTCAACTTTAAACATGACCATCTCTATTTAGATTCGCTTTAGGAAGATTAATGTAGAGAAAGAGCAATTTCCTCAGGAGTATGAAACTCCCTTTACTTTTTCGATCTTTCTTTCTTGATAGTGTTGACAGCAAATAATAACGTTTCTATAAGTCGGTCGTTTGTATTCGACGAGTAACATTCGAGCACCCTATTTCAATTAACGTATGATCTATGTCGTATAAGGAGCATGATGGCAGCACCTTTCAAAACCTTGGGGTCATAATACGCGGGGGATTGGCACTCTAAGTAACTCTATATCACGTCTACGTGACCCAACTCATCGCTATTCCTACAGAAACGGAAAAAAGTACCTTAACACGATGCGTCCTTTCGAAAACGAATAAATCTTTACTCTACATCTCTTACCGACAACATAAGTCCCTGTGTCAATTATTTTAATTAAGAAAAAGTTTTTTTATATCTATGCAAAAATTGGTCAAACGTCCAAATACGGTTTTTACACATATCCATATTGGCTCATGCTTAGAGAAAGACAGATATTTTTCTAAAACCCATTTTAGAACCTATTTTCGATCGAACAATACCTTTAACGAGCAGGGTTGGCGCAAGTCAGGAAATTCAGGGAAAAGTCAGGGATTTTTATTAAAAGTACTGGAAAAAATTTAATTTTTAGAATTTATAAGAAAATTCTAAATTTTTTAATAACTATCATAAAATTATTACTTAGAAATTATTTAATGAATAATTTTACATGAAAATTTCAAAATTAATTGAATTTCAAAAGAGTTGCCTTTAAAATCTTCATAAATAGATGAACTTCAAAGGGTTTAATATCAAATTTTTAATAAATTTAAATGGAAGTTTTAAGAACAACTGATTACAGAAATTCAGTTCTTTTCAAAAGTGATATACTTCTTCGCATACATTCAAAAATTCGTCTCAAGAATTCAATTATTTTCATAAATAATAAAATTTTTCTGTAGAATTCAATTATTTTAAAAAATTTTGATAAAATTCTTTATAAATTTGAAAATTTATAATAAAATTGATCATAGAATACAGTTATTTTCGTAAAATATAACATTCTTTCTAAGAATTAGGAATTCCTGAGAAATTGGCAAAAATGTTTATAAAAATCTTCGAAACAATTCAATTATTTTCGTAAAAAATAAAATTCTTCGAAGCAATTCAATTATTTAAGAAATTTAAATAAAATTCTTTCTAAGAATTCAATTCTTTTGAAAAATAAAACTTTTCACATGAATTCAATTATTTAAAAAAAAATTTAATATAAATCTTTGTTTGATTTCAATTATTTTCAATTTTTTAATGAAATTTCTCGATGGAATTTTATTATTTTCAAAAAGTTTTAAAAAATTCTGAGAAATTCAATTATTTAAAAATTTTGAATAAAATTCTTCACAAGAAATTAATTATTATCATAAATAATAATATTTTTCTCCGGAATTTAATTATTTTCACAAATAAAATTCTTCACAGAAATTCAATTCTTTAAAATTTTTTAATAAAATTCGTTGCAAGAATTAAATTATTTTTATAAATAACAAAACTTATCGCAGAATTTCAATTATTTTTTATACAATTTTAAATAAAATGATAGAAAATTGCATTTTTTCTTAAAGTTTTTTTAAAATTCGCCGAAAGAATTCAATTATTTTTAAAAATTGTGATAAAATTTTTCGTATAAATTCAATTTTAAGAAATCTTCAATTATTTAATGAACTATTTATTTTCGTATTTAAATAATTGAATTCTCGAAAAATTTTCTTATAAAAATTGATTAAAAAATGAATTTCACTTAAAATTTTAAATTATAATTGAATATATTAAAAGCATTATAGCATGCATTTTTAGAAATAATTGTATTTTGAAAAGGGTTCAAATTAAAATGTTTGAAAATATGAATTTATAGTTACAATATTCTTATGATATAAAATAATGATTTTATCAGTCTATCATCTTAAATTTATTATAAAACATGAAGAAAGCGTCATCGATTTCTTTATGTTTTATAATAATATTCTCATAAGTTATTGAATTTCAGAAGGGTTGAATTTAAAAATCTTAATTCCTATAGAAAAATAATAATTATTAAGTATTTATTTAAAAAAGAAGTTATTGATGTTTTCGAATAATTTTACTTTTGAAGAAATTTGTAAATAAATGTAATAGAACATTTTTTGGATAATCTAATAATTTTTGGAGTGAATCAGTATATTTTTTAGGGTCAGGGAAAAAGTCAAAACTTTGTCTGGAAATCAGGGAAAAGTCATGGAAAAACGAAATTAAATTTTTGTAGCAACCCTGACAAGGCAGAATAAAGAAAATAGTAAATCACAACCCAAAAAGTCCGCTAAATCGCTGTCCACTAATTCGGCGTTGGAGTGTAATACTAATAATTAAATAATTTGTTTATAAAAAGAAACTTAATTTATAATTGAAATTAAATTTATAAAGAAGAATATTAATGAAAACGTGAAAAAGTTGTGATTAAAAATATACTTATTTGGTCTATCGATATGGGGCATTTTTTTGAGTAATCAAGATTTCTGCAGAATATTTACAGACTTTCTTTTAAAAAATAATGACATGAATAATGATCGAAATGATACTTAAAGATTTTGACTATATTTACGTTAACGGGAAACGATAATTGTAGCAGTTTGATCAACTATTTGTTGACTCGTTGTTGAACTGAATAAATGCGCGGCAATGACCCTGCATAATAGTTGAGAGAATCGAAATGCCAGAGAGGGGAGAAAGTTGACGAGAGATGTGGCACAGGCGGACTGATGAATTATTAGATCCGGAGTTTCCGGTATTGCGTCGTGGATGACCAATAGTTTCATCGAGGGATTGTTGAAGGTTCCGGAACACATTTCCGTTTTCCGCTCAACGAGTCGACTCGTCCCTTTCTAGTATCCTCCGAAATTCGTAGAAACCGAGAGTGGAAGCTCCATCTTCTCTAACTTTGATATCTCCATTCTCTCAAAATCCTTTACGGGTAGTTTACCTTCGAAGGATATTACGGCCCTCCGTTTCCTTTCAACTCCTTACATTTCCTATTCTCAAGAGGAAAGCATTTAAATCTTATTTATACGATTATCAATATCGAGTAAAATAAATTTATTTTTGAAAAATTTTCCAAAAAAGAGATTGAAATTTTGGAATTAAAGGAAATTGAAAATGTTAAATTCTTTGGTGTTCGTTTCTTAGCAACATATTGTTAGCGAAACTCACGAAAGGGGAATGGTGAAAGTTGTTACTTAGACTGCTCATATCTATCACAGTCTACGTTCACAACATACTTCGCTCTGCGGTTTTAGACTGGAAACTCGAAGGGATGTGTGATGGTATGCGTATGTGTTGGGTTAGGTCGTAGGTAACTACGAGAAACGTGGAACTCTGTCGGAAACTCAATGAGAACACTCGGTATGTCGCCGCCAACTAAGTTCGAGTGCACCCATTCTTCAGACAACAAGATTCCTTGCTAGCTGGTTGGCTTCGGTAGCAGTCACCTACTCCAACGACCTCAACCTTTGCAACCTCTTACCACCTACACCGGCATCCAGCCAGGCCGCAACCATAAGTTACTATTAATGTTGTTCTCGTGTTACGCGAGACTCGGAGTCCACTGGGGGCTTTTCAAACCGAGTCTTCTTTCCTACTTCACAAAAATCTAATTATGTCCTTTTAAGGAAACGCATTTCCTTGTCTTTATTCAAAGAGAGAAAAAACGAGCAAAACAATTTTTGCAAAACAGGAAACTTGTCTTATTTTACAACAGCTACTTTTTTTGATGATTTTTTCAAGTTTTTTTTTTTTGACATAAACTAAGTTGTCAATGTGTATACAATGAACCAAATCGAGCAATGATAAAGGTTAGCTCGGAAGATTAATTTCATGTAATATTTCTCCTACTTTCATCTTTCCACAAGTGTGAAATCCGCCTGAAACTAGCAAAGTTGGTCTAAAGTTTCCCATGGGTGGCTGGCGGATGATGTACGGTTGGATGTAATTGCGCGAATTTAATCAATCAGGAACGTGCACCCGATTCGCTAGAGCCTCTCTAACCTTCTCAAGCCGACTTAAGCTCCAGAATCTCAACGATGATATTATTCCTCTGTATAGTGCACAGGATTCGCTACAAGTTTCTTCGGTGTGCTTGGCTTAACAATGGCCATATTATATAGAGACTTCCGTCCCTCGGAAATATACAAAATAACTCGATTACATTTTTCTAAGTTTCTTTTCTCAATACTTTAACAGTCCTCTTTTAGTCCTCTTTTAGGTCCCCTTTTAGTCCCCTTTTAGGTCCCCTTTTAGTCCCCTTTTAGTCCCTTTTAGTCCCTGTTTAGGGGACTGTCTTTGATTAAAAATTTAAATACCTAAAAAGTAGCAGGTCGCCCTCTCACACCAAAATCAGAGGCCTTTTACCCTTTCCATTTTTTTTCCTGGCAAATACTTGAAAAGCGTGAAAATATACAGACACGCACAAGAATACGCATACGTTCACATTTCCACCCCAGGCCATTCCATCCATGTGATATATAGCCCCTTGGAGGTCGATGACTTCCGCTATTTTTCTTCCGCTGTCTCCAGCAAGCAACTCCCCCTCTCTAGCTGCGTAGTTCGTATACTTTCCACCGAGAATATCCTGCGAACCGTGGACATCGACCGTTTCTATATCCGGAAGATTCGTTTCGGCAGTGGACAAAAGTCAAACTCCCTCTCAATAATTTAAAGGAAAATCGGCCAAGTCGCTGAAAAAGAATATACCAAGTTGACCAAGGTTGACCAAGTTGCAATCTTCATATAAAAATTTGTTTCATATTTAATATTATGAATATTAAAACTGAGATTTATTAAAACTAGAAGGACTTTGGCCCCCTGCGCGCGCCTTTACTTTAATTTTTTTTTCATTTATTTTAGTTGTTATAAATTTTAAATTACGTTAAAAACTTAAAGTCTCTCTTAACATATAACCATAATAATGAGTTATAATAAGTGATAAAAAGTTTTTAATACACTGTATTGTGATTATGATGATATATATTATTATGGCCGAATCTCTTTTAGGTACCATCCTATTTTTTTTGTGTCAAGGATATTTAATCCTATAGAAGAAGCAACTGAATTTCCTTATTCAATTCTACTGGGGTACCTGAATACCCAAAATTTAAACGGCGTTTATATACATAATGCTAATGTTCATTCTCAATTTTCATAACGAAATAATTTGCATCATTTCTATCTTTTAATTACAATTGCTTCAATAAAATCTAAAGTTTTTTAAAAATAAAGGAAAAAAAAATATTTATAAATTCTATTTGTCAATTACAAATTTTAATTGAAAATGAAATTGAAACTTTTTAAATTTTTAGAAAATAAAGCAAAACATTCTACTAAAAAAATGATCTGTTATATTTATTTACGAATTTCTTTAAAACTATTCGAAAACAACAATAACTTCTTTTTCAAATAAATAATTAATTATTATTACTTTTCCATAGGAATTTAGATTTTCAAATTCAAACCTTTTTGAAAGTAAACAATTTAAAAAAATTTTGATAAAACATGAAGAAATCGATCACTCCGAATCTTCGACTCGGAGCCATCGATATCTTCATGTTTTATAATTATTAAAAATGACCGAGTGATAAAATCATTATTTTATATTAAAAGGGTCAGAATTCGTGAAATTTTCACAGAAAATAAAAAGTATTTTTTTTTAAATCGAAATGTTGAAAAAACATTTCTATTTGGCCTTAAGAATGTGTTCACCAAAAAACATTAAAAAAAAATTATTTTTTATAAAAGTTATTGCAAAATGAATTTTTTTGCAACTTTTTAAACAAAATTTAATTCCTCCTAAATGAATGATCCGATTTAAATGAACCAAGCGGGAGTATAAAGGGGATAAAATATACTTTCATTCAGAATTAGAAAATTTTTAAAAAGTTTATTTTTTAATAATTATTTAATAAATTTTTTATAAACAATTACACAGCCCCACAAAAAAAAGTGTCATGTACTTTTGACCGGAATACCCTAGCCCTATGTATTTTGACGCGCTGAACACGAATCCGAAGTCCGTTTTGCTTCATCACGTCAGGATTTTTTTCTAACCTCAAAAAACATGCACAGGAAAAAAGTAGTGTTATTTTAACACTAAAAGTAGTATTAAAACAACACGCAACATTTTTAACCGATACTGTGTGATTTTAACACTTCATTGATGTTAAAATAACCCTAGAGCGTGTTAAATTAACACTAGAGGGTGTTAAATGAATATACATTTTTAATGGGGTTAAAATAACACCAAAATTGTGTTAAAACAACACCGCCTGAAAACTACACGCAACAAATTTAACACATATTTTTTTCTGTGTGTCGGATTTTGAGAGGTAGGCGATTTTTTTTAAATTGATGGATTTACTTCAAACTTGGTATCTGGGGGATTTTTAGTTTGCTCATTACGAATCTGAAGTTAGATTTTCAAAATTCAAAATGGCGGATCCAATATGGCGGATGAATTTGGAAAAAATTTTAAGATTTACTTCAAACTTGGTATCTAGGGGTTTTCTGGGTCGCTGATTGCGAATCTGAAGTCAGATTTTCGAAATTCGATTTCTCTGATTCAATATTAAGGAATTATTTTAAAAATATGTTATTTTTAATTCGGCCGCCATATTGGATCCGCCATTTTTAATTTTGAAAATTTAACTTCGGATTCGTAAACAGCGACTCAAAAAACCCCTAGATACCAAGTTTGAAGTAAATCTTAAATTTTTTTAAAAATTCGTCCGCCATATTGGATCCGCCATTTTGAATTTTGATAATCTAACTTCAGATTCGTAATGAGCAAACTAAAAATCCCCCAGATACCAAGTTTAAAGTAAATCCATCAATTTAAAAAAAATCGCCTACCTCTCAAAATTCGACATGTTTTTTGAGGTTAGAAAAAAATCCTGACGTGATGGAGCAAAACGGACTTCGAATTCGTGTTCAGCGCGTCAAAATACATAGGGCTAGGGTATTCCAGTCAAAAGTACATG
This sequence comes from Leptopilina heterotoma, assembly GCF_015476425.1. NCBI lineage: Eukaryota > Metazoa > Arthropoda > Insecta > Hymenoptera > Figitidae > Leptopilina > Leptopilina heterotoma. Next base: position 1,853,877 of record NW_025111054.1, read on the forward strand.
ACACTTTTTTTTTGTGGGGCTGTGTTATTTTTTTTAATGTTCTGCGCCTTTTAAAAATTTTTAAAAAATCTCAACATGCAATTAAAACTATGAAATCAAAATCCGTTGAGAAAATTTAGGAGCGACAATTATTTTAAAAGTTAGAATAAAAATTATATTGCGCGGAGATGCGATTTTGATGCTTTTTAGAATTATAACACTATACTTTCGGAGTAAATTTTGTTATGTTCGAAGTAAATTTGACTAATTTTTACAAATATGTTCCTTTTCTGTAGTTTCTTACTGTTGAATGAATTAGAATGTTAATGATATAAATTGATAAACTTTAAGAAAACATTATCAGTCTCCTGGTATGTGACTACACTTTTTTAAGTAATATATAACTAATATATTTATTAATGTTATATATATTAATTAAGAGTCCAGTTATTTCTTTCCTTATTTCACGTCTTAAATATTTGATGATACATTACAAAGATTTGACATAATGAAATGTGTGAAATAAATTATCACAAGAAGGTTAGCCAAATAAATGTTTTAAATTTTCCATCAAGAAACAAAAGTTTTACCAGCAAATTGTATATTTAATGGAAAATTCTTATCTCCTTGAATAAAATTTTAACTTGCAGAGATTGGAAGGTTCTTATCCAATAAAACGTCCCTTTTTAGAAATTAATTGAAAAATTTATTCCATTAACTTTCTTTGGATCATTTATTTTAATCATCTGATTAACACATTATTATCAGTGACCTAACAGTTTTATTATAAAAGAAAGATGAGAGAAACAATTCTTGAAAGTGAGCGTTGAATTTAAAGCAGAAGAACCTGGCAGACCTCTTTTCGTTGACGCGATAAATAATTAATGATCGAACAGTCTGTTTGTTTTGGATAGTCTATAAAACACTTAATATTTATAAGGTATGAGAGGCATAAGTGGTGATCGTGGGATGCAAGATGGGGAGGAGTTGGTCTGAAGAAGAGCACCCTCTTTTGTCTTATATGGTGCGCGTACGTTATTTAGATATTTTAATTAACTGCTCGGCTATAAATTATGATAATTGACGGTGCGTCCTTGCAAAGTAAGGGCTTCTTGTTCTATGTCGCGAGTTTAACGAATTCCATTGAGCCTGATTTCTGTCAGACAGATGGGAAATTACAATCTCCAATAAACAGTTTTTAATGTTTTTATAATTTAAATTAATATATATAAACACTGATTTAACGCGGTAGAAAAATTATGCCATTAACGAATTTTTTTCTTTTAAAAATACTTTATTTAATATTGTTTTAATGCTGATATTTAGTATACAATTGAGAGGAGAAATTATTTAGCGAAAAAATTTATTGGGATTTGCGTTACTTTCTTTTTTTATAAATCTTTTATAATTTGGTAAGGAATACTTTCTGAGTAGAGTAAATCTCGTTGAATGTGAATAATAATTTATTTTCGATTAATAATTTAGTCTTAATGGCAAAAAGTCGGCTAAGATTATTAGAAGTAGAATTTGATTTTCTTTCGGCGTGGCTCCATAATTCAAAGAAACCCATGTAGGGAGTGTCCGTAAGTCTGCATAGATGTCATTAAAAGCAGAGTTTATTGAATCGGTGCTTAAGAAAATGAACCAACAGCTCGATCGAACGACCACATCGTGCGAAACTATTTCTTGTTCATGTGGACATAGAGAACTAATCCCTGGCTTACTGGCGACGAGCGTAATAATCTTAAAGGAGGATCTAAAAGTCCGGCAATGCGTGTACATAAATAGCAAAGCATGGGACCGAAGGGAGCTTCTCATAGTGCACGTCTTTGCAAATCTCCCTTCGAGCCCTCTGTCTCTGTTATTGGAAGGCGCTGTCTTTCTCTTTCTCCTTTCTCTGTTTCTCTGTTCCTTAATTTCACATATTGTGGTCTGGTGGCTATCTAATACTCCCTGCTGCGTTATAGCGCGGTTTAATCACACTACAAGCGCATCCCTCGTTAGTGGGATATCGCCTGAGTGGCTATAATATGAGACTACATTCCACGGAAAGACCTGAGACAGCGATATACAACGATGGTGGGTTCCTTGCTGTTGTTGCAGCCGCGCTTACTACTGCATTGGGATCTATAATAATCTTACGCAAGTTGTTAGAGTAGCTAAAAGACTACGCTTCCCGCGCGAGCTTGAAAAACACTCTTAAAGGGAAGACCGTTCGCAATAATTGTGATTTACGATTCGGCCGCAGCTCAAGTAAAACGCGCCGATCCAGCAAACCTTCCTTTCAAGCAGATTCCACACTTGAACCAAACGGACGCCCGACGCGTACAGGGGTACCCCCTCTGACCCTTCTGCCCAACGCTGTCCCTCCCATGGAGAAGGAGAAATTGAGACACTCGTGAATCCGTTCGGTTCAACTGTAGAATCTACTTCATACTTATTGTCAGTATAGCTCTCTTTCAGTCTTCAAAGTTCTTCCTTCACATTCAAGAATATCGTTAAAGAATCTGTCCCCTTTATTCAGTCATCGATGATAATTCAAATTCTTTGTACGTTTTGCATGACACATTTTCAACATACTTGCAGCACTAGCAGATTTTAGTAGATTTCTTCTACTTTGAGTTCAAATTTGTTTCTATTTTTTATACTTTCGATCGTTATCTTCGACAAGTTCGCATATGATTCTCAAATTTCTTCTTAGTCCTCATTAAGTGTCTAGTTTTTTTTTCAATCAAAAGTCGCAAATCTCAAACTGTCTTGAATTTCTTAAGAATTTGTTGCAACTCTCTTCAAAAAAAAAATAAATAAATAAAAAACAAAACTTGAACGATTTATGGACATCGATATCACTAACAACGGGGCGCCATGATGTTTATATCGCTACAGATCGAGGTCGCAGAGCGATGTAAAGGGTTTAGCATAAGAAAGGCTTAAATGCTGTTGCACAATGAGACTGTGGTCCCTACGTGCATTCGAGATTCCAAAGCGTCGACTCTAGAACTATCTCATTCCCTCCTTTTCTCTCGAGTCTTGCCAAGGGTGGTGCACAATCAGTGGTCCTGATTTATTGTAGCAATATACATTAAGATACCGACATTAAAACTAGGGGAGCTACCCACGAACTCATACAATCGGACCAAGTGAATCCCAGTTACTCCTGATGATGACAGTGTTGCTCTGACGAAAGACAAAGAATTTATATATCTTTGACCAATAATGAAAATCAGTTTACACTTTTAATTAATTTATAGTAGCAATCATTTTTATATTTATGGATGGTATTTATATATAAGAGATTTATATTAATTATTATTTGGAGGGTAGGAAATAAATCTCCAGAATTTACTGATATTTCCTAGAAAATATTAAGTTTATAATTTTTTGTTCTATTTCTTTGCTTTTTATAAATAAATGTGAACACTAGTAACACAGCTCGCCATCCAGGTGTCCTTTTTCCTAGATTTCTCCAATTTCTTTGTAAATTGTTAGATAATTGGAAAAAGGAATCAATTTAATGGATGGCCAGCTAGTCCATTATCAGCATGCCAATAACGGATCAGAGTTCTAACCGTAGTAACGTGTAGTGTTTCCGCCATTGTCTGCAGGTCCAAGCGGTGCTTACAGTCCGGATGCAACGATGGGTTACATGATGGACGGACAAGCGGCCAGTATGATGCACCGGCCGCCTGGTGATCCAGCCTTCCATAATCAATACCACTATCCACCAGAATATTATGGCCACCACTTATAAAGGTAAGCTTTTTCAAACTTAAATTCTTCGTTCACTAAAGATTCGATTTATCATGAAAATTCATCATACTGTCATTTTTTTATTACGAATAGTATATATTTTAATAGAGAAACCCTCTTTTTGTGATATGGTCATTATGGAAGGTTTCTGAAGAATTGCATTTAGAAAAAAATTTATGGAATAAGGTGTTAATGGACGTTTCATAAATATGACTGTCAGTATTTTAAAAAAAATATATATATTTTTCAGGACTCATTCTGTTTAATTTTAGTATAAAAGTAAACGAATGTTAATAAATGTATCATATAAAAAGAACCATTTACTTTTGCAAAATTTAATGAATAAGTATATTCAAGTTTACAAAGTTTTTAGATTTCGCGATTAAAAATTTTGAATATATGAATTTTTTATTATTCATAGCTAAGTGATCAATATTTGCTTTTGTAATCATAGTATTTTGAATTTAAATGAGTAAATGAGCCGTTCGCTCGAAAAACCATAGAAGGCTCGAACTAGGTCCGTAAATCCCGTAAAGGTCCGTAAATTTACTTGAAGTCTGTAAAAGTCAATTTTTTTGAAAAAAGGTCCGTAAAGTCCGTAATTTGATTGAGAAAAGACGAAAAGTTCGTAAATTGTACGATATAATTTGGAGAATTTTAAAGAACTTAAATTATTGCAGAAATTCAATTATTTCTAAAAGTAATAAAATTCTTCGCAGAAATTCAATTATGTTCAAGAATTTTTTAAAATTCTCGTCCAAATTTCAATTATCTTTAGAAATAATTAAATTCTTCTTTGAAATTCAATTATTTTCAAAATTTTAAATAAAATTCTTGGCAAAATTTCAATTATTTTCAAAAATTTCCCTCAATCAATGATTTTCAATATTTACTATTTTAATAAAATTATTGAAAAGAATTCAATTATTTAAAAAAAAATTGAATAAAATTCTACGCAAACCTTTAATTATTTTCATAAAATAATAAAAACTTCACAGGAATTCAATTAATTACAAATTTTTTTTTTATAAATTTCTTCACAATCATTCAATTATTTTCCTAATAAAATTTTTACACGGATTCAATTATTTACGTAAATAATAAAATTCTTTTTAGGAATTCAATTATTTTCATAAATAATAAAATTCATCGCGAAGAATTTCAATTATTTTTATAATACAATTTTAATCGAATTTCTCGAAAAAATGTAATTATTCTTAAAACTTTTATTAAAATTCGTGGAAAGAATTCAATTATTTAAAAATTTGTTGATAAAATTCTTTACGAGAATTCAGTTATTCAATAAATTATTTATTTTTGTATTTAAATAATTGAATTCTCGTAGAATTTTCTATAAAAAATTGATTTGAAAATGAATTTCAGTTAAAATTTTAGTCAACAATTGAATTTTAAAATCATTATATCATGAATTTTTAGAAATAATTGAATTTTGAAAAGGTTTCATATTAAAATCTTTGAAAATTTTCATTTTTAATTTTTTTTTATTTAATTGAAGAGTTTCCGAATTATTGAAATTTTGTAAAATTGAATTGTAAACAAATAAATTTAAAAATTGTCAAAAAACTTTTTCAAAAGGATTTATTTAAGTATTTTAACCACTTGAGCGGCAGTGCGTCAGAATTGGCGTCAGCGTGCAAGTGACAGAAGCGGCAAAAATGCGTAAAAGGCGTCAAAATTTGACTACTATTTTCTCATTCTGTAAGGAGATTTATAATATCACAACAAAGTATTTTTCTTTTTTAAAGTAAATGAGCAGATCTTTAAACAAAAAAATGCTTTTTTAAATATTTCGATTTCGTGAAGAAAAATTGGACTTTTTGTGGTAGAAATTGAAACGCCACTAATATCAAACTATTAAATATTGTTAGCTTTGATCCTTGAAAACTTATTTAAATATTTTAAAAAACATTTTTTTTGCTTACAGGTCTGTTCTTTCACTTTAAGAAAGAAAAATACTTTGTTGTGATATTATAAATCTCCTTACAGAATGAGAAAATAGTAGTCAAATTTTGACGCCTTTTTCGCATTTTTGCCGCTTCTGTCACTTGCACGCTGACGCCAATTCTGACGCCCTGCCGCTCAAGTGGTTAATTAAAAACACTAAAAAAATTTAATTTTGGAAAAATTAAAAATTATTGCGGAATTTCAATTATTTTTAAGAGTAATAAAATTCTTTGCAGAAATTTTGATTATGGTCAAAAAATAATTAAAAGCATTAGAGCGTGAATTTTTAGAAATAATTGAATTTTTAAAAGGTTTCAAATTAAAATCTTTGAAAATCTGAATTTTTCATATTTTTAACTAATAATTCGGTGGAATTAATTTTTTTTGGGAAAGTTTAATATTGCGGATTTTTTTTTAAATGATTTCAAGTTTTTATTTTTTTAATCAAATATTTAAATGAAGAAATTACGAATAATTTAAATTTTGTAAAATTGAATGGTAAACAAATGAATTTGAAAATTCTCAAACAACTTTTTCAAAAATTATAAAAAATAATGCATTTAAAGAAGAATTTTAGTTAAAAACACAAATAAAAATTTTTATTTTAGAAAAGTTACAAATTATTGCAGAAATTCAATTATTTTTCAAGAGTAATAATATTCTTCGCAAAAATTAAATGTTGTTCAAAAATAATAAAATTCTTCTTAGAAGGGGTTAAATTATTTTCTTAAATAATAAAATTCATCGCGGAATTTCAATTATTTTTAATACAATTTCAATGGAATTTCTTGAAAAATGTAATTACTCTTAAATTAAAATTCGTTGAAAGAATTCAATATTGTTTAAAAATTTATTGATAAAATTCTTTATGGGATTTGAATTTTAAGAAACATTTAATTGTTCAATAAATTACTTATTTTTGTATTTAAATACTTAAATCCTATAGTAGAATTTTCTAATAAAAATTAATATAAAAATGAATTTTAGTTAAAATTTTAGATAATAATTGAATATTGAAAGCAATATAGCTTGAATTTTTAGAAATAATTGAATTATGAAATTAATTTTTTTTAAATAGTTTAAATTGAATTTTTTTATATTATTTTAAGTTTTTATTGTCTAATAACGATAATAAGATTATTAATAAAAATTTTTTTTGTTTCAGCTTGATGAAGAATTAGATGGAAAAATTAGGTTCCACAAAAGAACCTTGTGAAAAAGAAGGCTGAACGAGGGGTGATGCTTGGCGAACCAAGCTCCGACCTGAAGAACCACGTCTGTCGAAGCCACTAGATTACCGCAAGTGAAGGTGCCGACAATTCTTGCCGCATAACCGCCAGATTTTGAGGAAGAGGGTACTGTGAGAAAACAAAAATTCCGAGCAGGTCCGGAAGTGGATAAATGTCAAGAGAGAAAACGACCTAGAGGAACCACGTGGATGAATCAAACAAAAATCAACCATCTTATCCTTGGTGCTAAAACATGATTTATCCATAAAAAAGAAAAAGTCGAAGAGAAGAATGTAGGATCAAGAAAAAAAAATAGAGGGACAAGTAGAAAAAATAATTTATAAGCCCAAAAGCAAAATAGAGGAAGGCTGTCGATGAAGAAGAAAAAAAGAAGGCCACCGGAAATGAAAGGGTCGAGAAAAAGAAATTCATGTGATTGTTCTTTGTACAAAATATTGCGTTGTAATATTGTAGTGATTGAAGATATTAAATGTTAAATTTTAATACGATCACGATTGAGAAAACTCTATATATATAAATATATATATATATATGTCAATGTATGCTTGTATATATTTATATATATGGATATAGGCAATTTTAGCGGGCATGTACCTTACCTGGATGCTCGCATGTCGAGTGTAGAAGCGTGTCATAAGATCTTCAAGAGCTAAAAAAACTTATAAAATTGGAGATGAAAAAAAAAATTTAAGAGCGAAAATAAAAGAAGGCTTTGAAAGAAATCTGTGACCATGCTTTAACGCAAAAGCGTGTGCCGGACTTGGGAACTAAGTCCCCTGCGACCTAATAGGACATTGAATTTGTACAGTTCTTACTTATAAATAAATTTACTAACTAAATAAAATTAAATATATATATACAGAAATATGTATATGTAAATAAATAAATAAATAAATGTATATATATATATCTTTATATATACTATATAATTTTATGTATTCTATAAATAAAGATATGCATATATAAATATATAAATATGAATCTATATATGTATATATTTAAATATAATACATATATAGATTCTTATATTTGAAAAAAATAATTTTAAAACAAGTACTTCCCCCTCCTCCTCGCTCCTGAACCTGTAATATAGAGGATAAAAAGCTATACATTTGGAGGAGTAAACTTCAGGAAGGAGCCGCTAGAGGGGACATGAGTGAGCGACTGGAAATTGTTTTCCGCTCTATCCAACATGTTTTGAGAAGCGCCCCAATCGACTCGACTCTTATGAATTAATTAAAAGGTTAACGATTACGATTTATGATAATATATTGTGTATAAATAGTTAATTCAATTGAGTACACGAGAGGGGGGCTATATAGGATGAGCAACAGAGCGCTCACAAAAATCCAGAATAAAGTCTGAGTGCAAGTGAGAGTGAAAAGAGTGGAGAGTAATGTATTATAGAGTATACATATTATATATAGAAGTATGTGAGTAGGTATTTAGGGTCCGAAAGTACAGTTTTTTCGTTTTGTTCGAACGCATTTTTGCTCCCTTTCGAAGCACTTCATTAATGTTTCAGCAACACCTTGACAAGCTTCTTTTTATTTTACACCCTTCTTTTCTTTTCGAGATTCGTCCCGAGTTGTATACGGTGAGACAGTTTTGATGAGGCCTAATAATAGAAGAACCGTTTGTGGAAAAAAAAAGCTTTTCCTTAAATCTTGTGTGGAAAAATTTTTATAAGAGACCTTTTTTTTTAGTTTTAGCACAACCTGTTTTTGCGGTCTCACTTGAGCCAGGTCTGATTGTTTTAGTCTAATAATGTAAAAGTAATTTCAAAAAAATTTTAATAAAGTATGCTTTGTTAAATTATAAATTTTTCTTAATCAATAAAAAAAGTTCAGTTAAATTCGCGTATAAAGAATTAATTCTTTTTGTGAAGTTAAGTTAAATTCGGATAAAGAATTAATTCTTTATGCGAATTTAACTGAACTTCACTTTAACATCAAATGTCATTGTTGGCTGCAGTAAGATATTATTAAAATATGTTTAATTCAATAATTATCTGATACAAAGTAGACAATTTCATTACAATAAATTATTAATGCAATGAATGGTAAATAAAGTGGTAAATAAAAAAAATATTAATAAGAGTTAAAAAACAGAAAAGATCAATTTGAAGATTAGTAACATTTTGGTTTCTTAAATTTCTAGATTATAAGCGACTTACAGTTATCGCTCGACAAAAATGTCACTAACCGGATTAAATGATGTGAATAAATAAACCATTCAATTTTTTAATGTTCTGTGCCTTTTAAACATTGAAAAAAGAAATCTCAACATACAATTAAAACTATAAGGAATCAAAATCCGTTGAGAAAATTATATGCAGTGTAGTGCAGCGACGCTACACTTCATTTTTTTAAATCATTTTTATGGTTATATAATTTCATGCAAAAGTTACATTGACTGTGTTTTGGTCATTTCGTTTTTAAACATAATTGAATTTTGTAATAAGAATTTTATTACTTTTGAAAATAATTGAATTTTTGCAATTATTTGTAACTTGTTCGAAATTCAATTTTTTTTAGTGTTTTTAACTAAAATTCTTCTACAAATCCATTATTTTAATATTATTATTTTAATCCATTAAATATATTATATATATATTGATAAATTTAACTAATTTTAGAAGATTTTGAATTATTAAAATTTTTCAAAAATCTAAATTCATTAAAATTTCTGATTAAATTCATTCAACATTGAAATTTTATAAAATTTTAAATTGAAACTTTTAAATTTAAATTTTAAATTGAAAATTAAAGTTCATTTATTTATGAAAATTGTAATCGCAACTCTTTTAAAATTGAATTAATTTTCAAATATTCAAGTAAAATTATTCATTTAATAATTTATTTATGTTATAATAGTTGTTCGAGATTTAAGTTATTTAAAAAGAAATTTTTGTCGGAAATTGAAAAAATTAAAAGTTTTGTATTAGATTTCGTGGTAATTTTATAATTTATGAGTCAAACAAAAAAGACACAAAAATTCAGAATTTTCTTATGAATTCTAAAAATTTAATTTTTTTCAGTACTTTTAATAAAAATTCCTGACTATTTCCTGAATTCCCTATGTCAGAATATAAAATTATTATAATTATTATAATTGTTATAATTATAATAATATTAAAACTATATATTTTAATCCATATTTTATTTAAAAAAAAAAATTTTTATTTAATATTTTTACGTTCTATTATTTTTAAAATAGCTAATTATATTTGAAAAAGTGATTGAGAAGTCAGTCGCGAGCAAATTGTTGCTAGTAATGTTATAATTTAAAAAAAAAATTGTATGAGATTTTTTTCAAATTTTTAAAAAACGCAGAACATTACAAAACATTACCAATTTCTTTGTTTGCCATTCCAATTTTTGTGTCATAAGACACAAAAATAATTTATAATCGTAAAAATGATTTTTTATCACAACAAAATACTTAAATGAATAAAATAATCGGTTTAATTATTATTTATTTAAAATTTTTTTTTATTATGTATTTTTTTTATTATATAAATAAATTTTGATAATATTGTACGCAAACATTTAATAATTTTCATAAATAATAAAAATTTCACAGGAATTCAATTATTTACAAATTTTTTTTAAAAATTTCTTCGCGATAATTTTATTCTTTTAAAAACTAATAAATATTTTTTTAAGGAATTCAATTATTTTCATAAAAAATAATTAAAAATTTCAGAAAATAATAATTTAATTGAAATGATGAAAATAATTTTGAAGAAGTTACAGTAACAATTTTCTTTTAATATAAAATAATGATTTTATCACTCGGTCATTTTTAATTATTATAAAACATGAAGATATCGATGGCTCCGAGTCGAAGATTCGGAGTGATCGATTTCTTCATGTTTTATAACAATTTTTTATAAGTTGTTTAATTTCAGAAAGGTTTATTTTAAAAAAACTTTGAATTTTATTAAAGCAATTGCAATTAAGAGATAGAAACGATGCAAATTATTTCCTTATGAAAATTGAGAATTTTCTACAAAAATATTGAGAAACGGGAATATGAAATGTTTCTTTTCCGAAAGAAAATATTGTTTGTGAGAAATAAAAATTATGCATAAAATGGGTATATTTTCTATTTCTGAATCATGTTTTTTTTTAAATTTACAATTTATTTTATTATTTTTATAAATAAGAAGAAGAAAAAGTTTCATAATTTAGATCAGTCAAAAGAGATTAATTATGTTCTATCACAAATTAAGTAATCAGATACATAATTTTAACTCCAATTTTAACAGTAAAATATTTTAAAGACATAAATAGCAAACAATTTTTATTATACCTACTTCTTAAAAATATATTAATAATTTGTGGAAACTTAAAGCAATGAAAAAATTCAAATGCTTTAAAAATAATTGTTTAATTAAAAATTGAATTCTAACAGTAAAATTTAATTAATTAAATTTTACCTTCTTAATATAATTTTTTTTATTAAATATTTATGTAATATTTAATATTTTATGATTTGGTACTGTGCTTCAATTGTGAAATGAAAACCTCTCCTGTGCAAAGTCTTATATTTAAATCATACTTAATGCCAAGAAAATTTTCCACACGAGATGACGAACAAAACCATTAGGTTGAAATTGTAAACTATCTTACTTGATTTTATCTCTAAAAGAATATCTATTCTAGCTTATTTTATATAAATATATCAAAAGGGAATGTGGAATATACTTTTAGTAATGAGTAGAAGTCCGTTAAGTGCATTCCGTATTTCTAGATGAAGAATTTTATTTTTCAATTTAGAAAATTGGTTTCTGAATTTAAAAATTCCAGACTAGTTATTTAAAATTTATTTTAAAAAGTCTTATTTAAAAACATTAACAGCGCATTAATAACAATGTCTAATACGTATGTGTCGAAGAACAAATGAGGCACCATATGCGCCATTTTTTTATATATTTAAAATTCTAAAATTCCATCTTACAAATTCATAATATCTTTTTTATTAAACATCTAAAAAATTACACTTATGCAAGTATCTTATCTTGTAAAATGGAAAAAATATTTTCATTAAAGATAAGTTGCATAAAATGGCATTGCAACAATTTTATTAAAAAGAAAAAATACATTCTTGCGCAGAAATTGAAATGCGGGACATTTCAATACTGAAATATTTGGTCAAAAAGCCTTTTTATTATTTATACAAAATTGTTTAATTTTATTTTTGAATAAAATTTTTCATACTGAAATTAAAATTTTTTTAATAATTAAATATTTGAATAATTTGCCACAAGGGGATTTTTTAAAATTATATTAAATTTTTAATAAATGGTAATTTTTTAAACTTCGTTCACTAGTATTTTGTTCGAACTTGAATTATTTGTATAGGAAAATTCTAGACAAATTTTTAAAACGTTTTCTTTACTGAAAGTTGAAAAAAATTTTAAAAATGAATTTTTTCTTTTTATCTAAAGCATAACTAGTGAAACGCTGGACTCTTAAAATAGAAGAAAGTAAGACAATTTCTGCACTGGATGTAAAATTTTAATTTCAAGCGATAAGATTTTTTTTAATAGTGTTTGTATATAATTTAAAATAGTTTTATGAATTCACAAATAAATCAAGTTAAATGAAAATGAATTTTTGATTTAAAAAAATGGAAGAAAACCAATTTTCAAAATTGAATTTTGCTTAATTGCCTTTTACATATTCAATTAAGATTTGCCTTCGATATCTGTACATTTTTCACACGTGATCTTCGTTGTGCGCGCGTCCCTGATATATACGTAATTAAAAGAGATGTGTCGAGACTGGAGGAGAAGGGAAAGAAGTTTCTAAAGATACGTTTTTCAAAAAGTCTTTCTAATGTAATGTAAAGAATGGGGGGGGGGGATTTATCAGTGATTTCACGTTAACGATGACTGCAATGATAATTATTATTAGCATCGTACTTTGAGGAGGAATGACAGTGAAAATTAAAAAAAGAAAGAGCGAGAGAGATTATAAAAATTTATCAATATTTTCACTATGTCTGCTTACACCAATTAGGAAAAGAAAAAAAGATAAAAAAAAGGCTATAAATTTTACAAAAATTATCGTCGTCAGGGTAGAAGTTTCACAATTTCAGAACATTATGTTTGTCTACTAAAGAAATGTGTATGAAACAAAATATCTTCGATGGGTAATATGTAAATTAATTCGAGTCTTGATCAGGAATATGATTCAAAGACGAAGATATGTTCTGATAATTGTATGACTTCTTCTCATATTTATCGACGTTCTAGTATACTAAAAAAAATGAAACCCACGTATACCGAAAGACTCAGGTGCGCTGAAAGAGTCACTGATTTGGTTAATTGGGGAAATTGTTAAAGATTTTGTACGAACAATAGCTCAAAGTAAACGTTTGGTCAATTTTGTGATTGATGAAAAATTATAGAAATATGCTATAATTATTATATTTCTCCAATTAACCATCGACTGTTTTATATGCCTTCAACCCAACAGGAGCCAAGGTTTTGAGTATTCTTCACAGAAAGAGAAATGTCATTCATTGTTTTCAAACTAGACAATCAGGTGTATTTAAAAAAAAAAACTTTTGCATTAAATGTGTTTCATCGATTACGAATTTATTGCTACTGTCTTAATAATTTGCAATGTTTCCGAATATAATTGTCTAAAACTTCACATATTAAGCGGAACGATTAATTCCTGGCTGGATAATTTGCAGTTGTATTTGTTAAAATGAATAGATTTTTTAATTTTGTTACATACCCGCCAGTAAATTAATCGCAACGTTTTGCTCACTACCTCGGCCCTTCGATTATTTCTGTTTTAATGACTCTAATACAATGTGTATACTTAGCACTCGATTCGCTCTCAACTAAACAGACTTTTACGCTTTAAATGAATTGGCGATTTTAGAAATATTTAGAAATATTTTTTACAAATATTTTAAGACATTGTTTTCAATGAAAATATCTGTCGAATACTTTTCATATTCGAATGGTTGGGCGAATACGAGTGCAAAATTTGAGAGGAGAAGAGTAATACCGACGCATCATTGGCTGTTCGTTTAAAAATGAGTTCAATTAATTGAATCATCGCCTTAAAAATGTATACGAAATAATCACTAAGGTATCTAAATAATAATCATGTTAGAAGGTATAAAACTGAAGTAAAGAAATTTTTATGAACACCGACAAGAGCAAAAAAAAAAGAAAACAAGAGTACACGATTCGCATGAATGAAGCGTGCGAGAGAGAAAGAGAGAGAGAAAAGTTTTGCCAATTGTGAAAGAGTACTGTACAATTATTGTATAATTATTATGGATGCTTATATTGATGGTGATAATCGTGTGAGGCTGAAGGACCGGTGTCAAGAGCAACGATGATAATGATGATTATTATTATGATCATAATAATAAACAATAATGATAACGATGATGTATAGTAACCTAAAATTTATTATATCGGTATGAAATCGGACTCTTTTTTTTCTTCCACTGTTGGCGCATATTGAATATTAACAAATCGAGTTAATAAAACAGCAGAAGATGGTGTGCAAAAAGAATTCGGCTATAAAAAATTGTCACGAACAAAATCTATCCCGCTTATTTTAATTGTTAAAATGGACCAACAAAAAGTCCACGGGATTTTCCAATATTTCCTTGACAAGTGACTTGGCTCGCTCAAAAATTTTATCTCTTGAAACTGTTGATTTTTAGTCATTGCATTTTTTTAATTGTTGAAGGTTCGCCTCTTGGAAATTTTGGAAATCTCAATAATTTTTTGTTATTTAGCAGAAAAATTGGGAATTCATTTCACGTTTTAAAAAATGGGCGTTAGCGTCTTAAACCATCGCTCACTCGATAAATCACTCGATCACATGTGTGACCTTACTGTCTTTCGTTCAAGGTCACGCGATCGCGACGCAACAGAAAAGGAAAGGATGATATTGCTGATAATGATGTCAAGGTGGTCTATGTTAGAGAGTGTCCATTGTATAGTGTTTTTTGAAACGTGAGCATTAAATGCTACATCTTGTGTACATACGTGTGTTTTCATTTTCATTTTGATTCAGTAAAATTGTTTCATTACATGTATAACTTGCGAATAAATGATCAAAAACAATTTGTCGATTATGCTTTTTCAATTAAAACTTGAATTTTAAAAACCAAACAAACATTTCTATTCAGAAACAGTTTTGCTGAATGCAACAACCTTTTCTCAGTCCTTTCTTGCTTTAATTATTCAAACTTATTAATTTCAATCAGAAATGTCGAACATAAAATAGAAAACATTTACTCATCAACATTTTAAGTTTCATATCCTTGAAAATTCTTGAACGACTTGTGAGAGAAAGGTGTTATGAAAATTTTTGACAAATCAGTGACTTGCAAGAGTTTACTGTGCTTAATAAAAAAACAGACTGCAATAAAAACTAAAATTATAATAAATGCTTTGGTTTTATTAATATATTTCTATATGGCCTCTTAACACTTTAATTTTGTATTAACGTCCAAAAAAAAATATATTTTTTTAAAAGTACTCAAGAAAGTCATACAACAATTTTTTTTTATTATTAATGCAATATAGTTAAATTTTTATAAATCTAGATATCTTCATAAATACTTGAGAATTGAAGAAAATAATCTCAGAAACAATATAATGAATGTAACATGATATACCAAGGGAAATATTTACAATAATTGTAAAATTTGAAGAAACTATAGTTATATAGACAATGCATTTTACAAATAAAAGTTTTAATGAATGTCATAAGAAAAAAATGCTGTGTAAAAGTTTGTTAGCAATTCATCAATATATAGTTTTGGTTTATTTTGCATTTCCTGGCATAAAACGAGAATTTCCAAAACTCAGGAAACATCCCTTGGATGTCCGTGCTCCTCTTTTTTTCATTGTTATTCCTTTTCTCTCCCTAACTGTTCCCATGGTTCCATCTCTGTTTTCCGTTCTTGAAATATTATAGGGCGGGTGAACGTGTATAGTGGTAGAGAGCTCGAGGTGCCAATTATCGTTGATGGTTATTCCATGGAAATGGACCTTGTTATGTGTGCGTCGAGAATCAGAGAAGATACCAATTATTTTCCGGAGAGTCGATGGCACTCGAAAACTAGCAACATTTCAAAAAATCTTGACTTGATCTAATTGTTGAATTGAACTTTTCAATTTTTTTTTTAAAAATATTGACTGACATTTGAGTAATAAAAAATTCATTTCTAATCAGTGTTTTAATAATGCAGGAAGAAATCAACTGCTATGGATGATACTGACTGTTGATAATAATGACTTTTTCATTAGAGAATGCTTTTTGGTTTTTAATATAAGGCATTGGGTTTTTTTTTTATTGAGATTCTATCGGCTGGCTAGTTCGATAATATATTAGGACTGAGAGCCTTTAGGCAAACAATCTCGTAATAGCAGGATGGCTGACCTGGTGGTGCGGTAATGAGATATTAGAGGCGCTGCTAAGGGAGTGGCTACTTCAAGGCAGCATTGTATGTGATAGGCACTTGGTTTCACTGCACTAGTTACTAGAGGGCGTTACGCAATAGAGCTAAGGGTAGTATTGCTTTTCTCTCCTGGGATCTGATTATTCTCCCACATTCATTTTTATGACTCTATACTTTATAACTCACAGTCACTCAAACTGACTTTGTTAATTATAATTTAAATGTCTCATGTTTTAGATATTATACCCAAGTAGCACGTAACTATTATATGTAATAACATATAAGATTAGTAATATTAAAATACCCGCTCCATGGTACCTTCACGTCAACAGATAACTTCTTAACATTCCTGATTCAAGAACATTCCTGAGACATCCTAAGAATATCCTTATTTCTACAGACTATAATAGTTTTCTCTAGGAAATTCATAGAATATCCATTGATGACGTCCATAGAAAATCCTAAAATATCTGTTGCTAATATTTGTTAGGGTAAATAAAATTACAGTAATGTTACCTGTAATGTACCATGGAGCGGACAGTTTAATATTACAGAATTTTTTTTTTTGGTCGTAGGGGTTGCTCATCCTTTTCATTACAGCCTAAGCAAGATTAATTTTTTTTTGTAACATTATATTGAATATTATATTATCAACACTACCATTCCTAAGAAGAAATAAATTTCAATGTACGTGATTACGTAACATGTTAGTTTTGTACAAAGGAAGATAAATTTCCCATAATATTAGCAGTTCCTCAAAGCGGTTTTAGATAGATGTAGAGATGTAGCACAGTAGCCTAGATCCTTGAGACGGTACCTGGACCAAGAAGCGAATAAGACTTGATGATAAAAGAGAAAATGTATCTCCTTCTCTCTTGTACCCTCTCTTCGCAGAGGTACGAACAAATGGTTGTCCCTGCATATGTAAAAGCGGCGCTGTATTCGGTTCACCCTCTGCCCGGCCATTTGTCAATGTCAAGGCGCGAGCGCCGTAGCCATGGTAACCCCCCGGCTAGTCGAACTGAGCGATCCGAATGAGCGAACGAACTGAACCGAGCGACCAAGAAGGGAATGCACCCTTGATTCGTGCAACTACCCCTGGCTAACACCACGTCATACACCCACTCCCCCTGCGAAAGTCGCACACATCAAGAAGCTCCTCAAAGTCTTCACTCTGTACAAGGAAGGCGCTTTAATAAATTTATGTTGTCACATTACGAAATTGTCCAAAATAATATTTAAGTTGAAAACTTCACATTTTATCTTTATAAATGTTTCCAATAAATATTGTCAGTGGGTATTAAAAGATTAGGATTAGGAGGGGCAACTTTCTACAAGAATATTTTGAGGTTTGCAGTATATAGATAGTAATGCTATTTTGCAACATTAATGAAAACTTCACAACATGAGATGAAATTTGGATTTTATTTCTTGGAATATTAGTATAGAAATTTCCCTAATTTTCCTTATCTAAAGTTGAAGTTTGGTAGGTTTCTAGTAGGGAAAAAGGTTAGGCTGCAAATGCAATGGCATTTGCAGTGACGATCGAATTTTGTTAAAAATTTTGAAAGGGAAAATATAGCGAGAGCCTTACGATGTCCTACAGAAAACTTTTATTTGACAATCATAATTTTAGGTTACTTTGGATAAATTATTTAATATAAATAATAACAATAATAAATCGGACACACTATTTAGTATTATAAACTTTAAAAAAGGAGCAACATAAATTTAAATGTTACATGTCACAACAAATATGATTGGTAATCTTTATGAAATCATTAAAAAAATTTACTATTGATTACATAAATTGGTTCAAGTTTGTTATTATTACATTCCATATAGATTTCCATAGATGTTAAACAACATGTTACTGAACTAATGATCAAAAAGAAATTAAATTTTAAAACTTTAGAAATTTTTTTTTATTATATGACGTAATATTATTACAATTAAAATTTCAAAAAAATATTTAAAATATTTTGTTCATTTGAACGTTCAAATCTAAAAGAACATAAAAGATAAAACAAATATAGAAAGTGCACCAATTATCAAGGATCATAATTTTCTTCTTCAGATATATACTATAATATAAAATATTTAAAAACAGAAAAAAATTCTAAATAATCTTTATATTTTCAATTGTAAATTTACATATTCAAATTTTATAGCAATGCTACTAAAATAATTATTTAATTATAATTATAATTCATTGCTGTCAAATTTAATCGAATCGCCATTTTCTTAATACTTCAGGTTAATTGAAACACATTTTTAGAAATACAAATTAAACGTATTTCTAATTACTTTTTGTGTACGAAATTATTATTATAATATCGTACAAGAATTAAATTAATTTTGTATGCATGTTTGATTGTTAAAAAAATATTTAATAGTTTTAAAAAGCAAATCATTGGTATTTGGTTAATTTTTTTTGGCAGTTCCATTTTTCGAGGTAATGACTCAAAAATTGGTGTAGTCAGTTTTTTTTGCTAATGCACCATTTGTAGATGGTTAAGTATTTGTTTATTAAACGTCAAACATAGATTGCAAACTTTTATTTATAACGAAAGGCAGAATTGGAAATTTTGAAACAAAACGAGAAAAGTACAGAGAAGAAAAAACTAAATTCTCCAAAAATTTACAACCTACAGATAATTAACCGGTCGACTGGAAAAAAATCATTACAAGTAAAATGTATTATTTAAAACTGTAAAAATTGTTGTACTATTTCATTTAATTAATTAATATTATGTGATATAAAAGTTTATTTCATACGTTTACAAATTTAATGTTAATTAAATTTATCTTTTTTCAATTAATGTCTAATTAACACATTAGATTTAATTTAATTAAACTTATTTTAAACGTTTAAAAAAAAGTTAAATAATTTTCTGTCCTCTATTAATCCCGGGGCATTTGTCCTTATCAGATTCATGTAGGTAATGGGGAAATCTGACCAGATCCATACGAGAATCTTGCTGAAATTTCTACAAGGGTACTTTCTAGAATCTATTAAATAGATCATCATTTTAAAATAATAATGGCGCAGTTCTATATAAATATTGCTATGGTTTTTTATTTTTTATTCTAAAATCAAAAATTATAACTAATTAATAACGCAGAAATAAATATGTATATTATTATAAACAATTTTTTAGACCTTATTTTTTAGAATTAAATAGTGATTCCAAGTGTAGGGGAGAGTGGGGCTAGTTGCACCACGGAGCAAGATGCACCATACGAGATATTTCTTGCATTTCTGGAGATTTCTGAGTGTTGATCACAGATGGTGTTAGTTACACACAACACCTAACCAGAAAAAATGAACTATTATAAAAGTTTTAAGGTAACTTAATTTAAAAATGTTTTTCTTCTAATGAAACTATTTTATAATAAAAAAACAAATTAAATTAAACAATACAAATCTCAGTCTACTGTTTATTTATTGCCTTTTTGAAAATGAACAAACGTGCTTAACACTATTTAATAGTCTATTTGATGTAAATATTTAATTATAAAAAGTGTGGTGCAAGACTCATCATAAATGAGTGATTACTCTTTTAATTTATCGTATATTAACCTATAAAATAATTAATATTATAAAAGTTATTAAATTTTTTAAAAAAAGTGGTGCAACCAGACCCACTCTCCCCTACTAATGGATGATCTGCTAATGAAGAAAAATAATTTACACAAATAAAAATATAATAATAGGCAACTATATGTGACGCTCCACGAAAAAAGGGACCTTATGACTTACAGACGAATTTTGCAGGAGAGGCATTTAAAGTGGAACCACTCTGATTGGTCAAGACGTTTCATTGAAAGTCAGTCCCACTACTCACTTCACATTGATAGTTATCCATATTACACGAAGCGCATAAGTTGTACGTACATAACCTGTGTAGTTGTGTTAGAAAGTAGAGGGGCTGATTTTCTAAACAACCGGGTGTAAACACTCAAAAGGTTCATTTTTAAACATTGATAACAAAAAAAAACCGTAAGTAGAAATTATTTTTGCCTTTTGTATATGAAAGAGCAACTCAAAAAGTACGGAATGATATAAATAACTCAAAATTAATTTTTTTGCAGCTAAGGTCCCTTTTCTCGTGGAGCGTCACATATAGTACACATTGAATTCAGATTTTCAAATTCTGATTCAATTAATATTTAAAACTTCTGAAAACGCAAATCTAGAATAATTATAAATAAAATCATAAGCAATGGGGGGAATCGAACCTACGGACTTATAGACTAACGTTCTAACCACTAACAATGCTACGCACGCCACATATAAACAAATCATAACTTCTTGGTATCTTATTGTCTTTCAATCAGGACTCAAAGAAACGTTCTAACAAGCAATAAAGTTCAAGTTAATAAATAATTATTTTTAAAATTTATAGTAGGTAATCTTATAATTTAGGATATTGTAAATTTTTTTATTAATATTTTTATTTATCAACGATTTAATAAAAATACTTTAATAATTTTTTATTAATAATTTGTTGTTATTAATTATTATTTATGTTTTATATCTAATTATTATGTTATATTATTATAAGGATAACATATCAGGTTAACTATTTTAATAGAATAAGGAAATGACAAACATTATTTTTTTGGTCACGTGTTTCACGTCAATTTTTTAAAGTCGTTTTCCATAATAAAAGATTTTTAAATCCTTTTAAATAAATATAGAAATTAATTATTAAATTTTTATTTTGCAAATTGTTAATATTTTTAATATTTAAATATTTTTTTTAACCTACCGTCAACCGGGGCTATTTTGTGCACCAAATAGCTTTTTTTTTATTCAAAGATTTATTTAAATTCAGAATTAAGAGAATAAAGAAAATCAACTTTTGATATATGTTGTGGACATCCTTCTGAAGGTTTCCTATAAATTTGGCAAAGAAAAAAATTTTTTTGTCTTAGTTATAGTCATTGAAAGTCGTGTACACAATAACTCCCGGGATGGGGCTATTTTGTGCATCGAACTTTGTTTTCCTATAATGTTGCGTAAACATTTTTTTAATCGTTTCTGCTTCATGAAATCTTTTGTGTATATATTTGAGAGTAAGTTAAAAAAAGAATGACCTAGTACAATTTTTTTGTAGATATATTCTACAAAAAATGTAAAATAAAGCACTAAAATTTTGCTAAAATCTGAATTTACTAAAAATTAACAATCTTTCTTTAAATTGTATATTACGCAGATAGTAAATAACATTTTTTTCTTTTTTAATATATATTTTATAATAATATACTAATATAATTATAAAATGATCGTTTAAACACTTATAAATAACTTAAAAACATCATTTCAATAGGAGCTTTTTTAATAGTTTTGAATGATATTTTTAAAAAACTTGAAATAAATATTTTTAAGGTTAAATAGATAACAATTTAATATCTAATATGCTTTTCAAGTTATTTTAAGAGAAACGAGAAAATAGTTTTAAAACTAATTTGAAAAACTTATAAATATTAATTAATGTTCATTTTTTGAGGTTACGTTGTGCACCGGTTGAGCTTTTAATCGTTTTAATGATTTTAATTAACGTATTTACAGTTTTTTGACAGAAAAGTAAGACAAAAATGTATTAAAATGATAAACTGAATCTTCTTTACTTACTAAATAAAACATTTATGAAAAATATTTGATTTTTTTAAGTGCACAAAATAGCCCCATGGAATCCTGGTTTTTCAGTTTTTTCCACTTTTCTCTTGAAATAATGAATAAAAAATTAGCGCATTACGTATGTATCATCACAACACAATTGACAACAAATATCTAACTCAGTTTATGAGACACATTAAAACTCTAGAAGATCTGGTATAATTTTTCCGTACTTTCAAAATTTTTTAAACAAATTTTCCGTTTTTAGGAATTTTTTTCTCTTAATTGCCAAAGAATTAAATAATAACATTTAGTGCTCTCTATTGTCATGTAATCAAACTTTCATTTTACAAAATAGCAGATTAAAATAATTCATTTTAATAATTTTTTTCATTAAAAAACTCGCGTGCACAAAATAGCCCCCGGATGCACAAAATAGCCCCAGTTGACGGTATAGTTTTTATTAAATTTATAATTTATTAAAATTTAATAAATTAATATTTAAAATAAAAAGTATGCTTTATTGCATTAATTATTTTATAATTTTATTTATGGTTTAACTTAGGATAATTTTTAATAGTTTACAATAGAATTTTTAATCTAATTTAACAGTAACGCAAATTTAAAACTACTCAGAATCAAATAATTCCATTTCGTCAGCTTGAGTCTCATTTCATGGCTTTAAGGATTCATAAAAGGTGTGATAAACCTATCAATTGGCTGAAACTAAAGCGAAATATTCAATTCAATATTTTCATTATGTATTTCATTTTCGCCACTCCTTAAATCCAAACAATCAACGTTATCTTCAAAATAAATCTCTTCTGTTAGGAAAAATTAAATAACGAAATAGATAGGTTAAATAGATATTTAAATAAATTTTCTACCTTTCAATATAATGTTTGAAATTATTTACCTTTTCTTATACTTAAATCTAAAGGAATATCAATTTTTTCTACTTTTATCAGAAACTTTCTAATTTTTATGAAAATCTCTTATTGTAAATGTTTTTTGCCAGATGCAGAAACAAATGATAGATAGTACACTTTTACTTTAAAGTTAAAAATGTAATTATTTTTAATTAATTTTTTTTCAAATATCATTTAATCAAAAAATCGAAAATATACAATTTTGAGATAGTACAGTACAAACTGTTACTTTAAGATAGAGCACTACAAAGTACTACCCGAGGATAGAATGATATTAACCTTTACTGTGAGCTAGCATTGTATCACACTGAAGTATCGAAATAGATATTTAAATAAAATTTTAATAAAAAAATATTTACTATAATTCATGTAAAAGTTTTTTGGATTTTTGAAATTTAGTATATGTTTTTTGTTTAAAATATAATCCATTTATTTATTTTTCTTTTATCAAAAAACAAAAAACAACCTATACTAAAAGAATATTTACTTTAAAAAAAGAATAAACAATTAATTTTTATAAAAAAAAAATTATCATTATAATTCAATAAAATTAATTTAAATTTTTTTCTGTCAGTACTGCGCCAACATTGGGTCAGTACTGGACTTCCTTTACTGGCATAACGCTATTGGCGCAATACTGATGCATTGTTGCAACCATTACCGATCCAATTCTGACGCGCCAGTGTCGACAGACAAGTTTGGTACGGTACTGCACCAATTGTACTAATACAGAAATTTTTCATTGGGAACCCCTACAGCACTGAAAATATCCTGAAAATTTATTAAATACTAGCTACGTATACCTCACTCGCTAACTCTCGTTCGGTTGTATTTAAACTTATTTGTTTTTACTTATATATTTTTATTTATTTGAGCTGAGTAAATATTTACTGGATATAAATATTTTTATTTACAGTATTAAATAAATAGTTATTTGTACCAAATACAAATTTACGTATGTCAAATGAATGGAATGATTGGATCTAATAAATATTGCTTTAAATCAATTATGATAATTACTTGATTCAAACTGCATGGTTTTCAATTCAAATAAATATTTATTTGCATCAATAAAATCATTTTTTAAAAATAACTAAATATTTATTTGTATCAAATATGCAATTACCTAGTAAGAAATCGCCAAGAGTCAATAATCGTTTTAAAAAATCGTAACATATCTATCAAAATGTTGTTAATTAGTGACATATAAGTTCGTTTATAAGTCATGAACTAACAACATTTTGATAGATATGTCACGACTTTTTAAAACACCGTCAAAACCGGAAGGAAGGCATTAAAGCATCAGGGTGTACTTGGCAGCTATTCATCCCTGAGTCATAGTTACTAAACAATAGGGTGACATTTTCGTTCAACAAAACAAAAAGTAAACTTCACTAAACGGCCGTTTAGTTATTAAGACTACCACCTTATCATTATCGTCTACGATATGAATTGTCATATCTACGATTCTGTTTACAATTTACCAAAATATAAATTAACCTCTTTTAAAATAAATATTAAATTAGGTTAATTAAAAAGGTTAAACCTTTCTAAATAATTAATTATTTAGAAATAATTATTATTAATTAATTATTTTTTTAAGAATTTGTTATATATGGTGAACAAGAAGAAAATCAAGTAATATTTTACAAAAAGACACTGACGGTGATATAAGGTAACAATAATAAACCAATTTAAAAATTATAATTTCTGTAATTGTTTAGTTAAATAGAGAAAATTATAAAATCTATATTTTTTTACAAAATATATTTGTCACATATTTAAATAAACAGCTAACATTTTTTTATAATTATGATAACAATAACCTAATATTTGTTGTAATAACAAGCATAAATAATAAGTAGAGTAGAAGGGGGTAATGTAGTGCAGGGGGTAATGTAGTGCACTGGCTTTACTGACTAAACGAATGAATTGAAATACTTGCCGTTGGTATGGTAGGGTTAAGGTATCAAATTATAGTAATGTATATCATTTTGGCTTTATTGTGCTTCTTCTAAAAGAAGTTGTGGCGTCACTTCCAAAACAATAGATTTCGAAACCATATTTCCGTTTTTTTAGTGACTTGAAAAAAATGTAAGGCTCGTTAGAAAAGTATCAGGAAAGTGATTTTCCATGTAAAATTTACTTCTGAACACAAATTTAGTATTGTTTTGACGCTTAATTTTGTTTTTATTGAGATATTAAAGTCAACGTGAAGAAAGTGCTTGGGGGCATTGTAGTGCACGGGATTGGGGGCAATGTAGTGCAATTATACAGAGTACCGTAAATATGTATTATTTAAAAATGTTTTCTTTTTGTAAATTTTTGCAGTTTTCTTTCAGTTTTATTTAACACAGGGCCAAAGAAATCTCTAGTTTATAGTGCTATCCACGAGATGAGATGATACCATGCAAAGTCTTGATCTCGTCTCGGTTTTTACATGCAAAGTCTCGTCTCGTGGGCATCACTACTAGTTTATAGTTTTTTAAGTTTCTTATGTTCCTAATATTATGTCTAATAAAATAAAATCGTTTATAATATATTCTCTGCTTTTTATTCCACTATTAAAGTGATGCACTACATTGCCCCACAAATTTTAGAATGTCGAAAAAAAGTGCCTTCAGTTTTTTGGATATAGAAAAGCTCCATCTACATCTACAAAAAAATAATGTACACCATAAATGTAGCTAGAAACATTGTCTTTCCAACGAGTCCTTATTGATAAAAATTGGTTGAAAATTGCGACCACAGGAGTCTTCGAAAGAAAAGTGCACTACATTACCCCCTTCTACTCTATAACATGGCAAATAAAGTTTTGAAAAATAATATTTTTTCTCGATTTCGTCTAATTTTTTAATAGGTAGCTTTTTAATTAATTTTAATATATTTTTTTAAAGTTAAATTAATAATATGATTAAACATTTAAACAGAATTATGTAGTTTTGTCTGCTTTACTAAGCAGATATTCATCCTTACTACTATGTTTAGTTCGATCGAAAAACAATTGAACGCTGTTTTGTAACCTTTACTTAAAATTTATTTGTCACTACTCAAATTTTCTTACTAAATGCGTAATAGTACAACTCACTATAACTCTTCTCTCCGTGCAGTATCATTTGCGAATAGTGCTTTCTTTGAAAGTTGTTTTTTGGTATGTCATAAGTATAGAGGTTATGCAGTATATGTCCAACAACTGAACCTTGAAGCTTCTGTTCTGAAGAAAGGTGTGAATTATTTTAGTTAGGTTGGAGGCTATTCCTGCTGGGACAGGTTTGTGAATCAGTCCTTCATGCCAAACTTTCTCGAAAGCCTTAGCTACGTCTAGGTAGGCCATGGCAGTTGAGTCCTTGTGTGAGAAGGCGTCGTGGATTGTTTCTACTAGTCGGAGTGTTTGTTGGATTGTTGAGTATTTAGTACGAAACCTAAATTGTTCTGGAGGCAGTATGTTTAAGTTATTTATTTGGATCATTAATCTGAAAAGGATGATGCGTTCAAAATTTTTTGAAAAGACAGGAAGAAGACTGATAGGCTGTTTTCGGCCTTCGCCCCGGGTTAACTCAGAGTTAACGATTATCCAATTATCATTGACATTCTTTTAGATCTAACCAATCACCGTTAACCCGGAGTTAACTCGGGCGAATACCGAAAACAGCCATAGAACGATGGTTCTCAGGTCGACAGTGGTCCTTGCCTGGTTTCGGAATCGTAATGATACGAGCTGTTTTCCATGGACTTGGGAAATAATTCAATTGAAGGCAAGCATTAAAGATGTTCAGAAGTTTTACCTTCCTCTTGTGTGGTAGATTTTTAACTTGAAGGTTGGAGATATCGTCATATCCAGGAGCTTTGTTGTTTTTTAATTTCTTGATGTATGTTTCCAGTTCCTGTAGTATAGAAATGTCTATTGGATCAGGCGGAGAGTCATCTATTTGCCTAAAAGAGTTCAAGATTTCTTCCTCAAGATTGTCTGTCTCGTCAGTGTGATTTATCCGTTCGTTGAGAGTACATTGTTTTTCAATTCTTGTTGCAAGGATCTCAGCTTTATCACTAGTGTTGTATCCGATTCCTTGCGTTCCCTGTAAAGGTGGAATTATCTCACGTTTTGCTTTAAGTGATTTAATCATTTTCCACATGCCTGCACGATCAGCGGAGAGTGATTCTACTTTTGCATTCCAGTTGTTGGTATTAAATTATTGTAGTTTGGACCGAAGTGCTTTGTTTAGTCTGGTAGTTGCTGCGTAGTCATCAGGGTGAAATGTTCTTTGCGCTTTCTTGCGGGCTTTCCTTTTTTCTTTCATTAGCTGCCTTAGTTCAGTTGGAAGAATAATAATGTTGCTAGTGTGAGCTGAAATAACTTTTGTGCAGATTTTTGTTGAAGCCTTGATTCTTTGTGTAATAGTTTGGCATTCAGATCTCCCATGAGTAGTGTTTCTCCATGTGACGTAAATAGGATGTTCAGATCTGCTTCAACAATTATCTTGTTTGGTGGACAGTAGGCAGATATGAGGAGGATTGGTCTAAACGATCTTTGTACTTCCACAGATGTGTTCTCAATTTGAAGATCATGTGATTGTAGTAGATTGTGAAAGATATGTTTCTTGATTAGAATTGCCGTACCTCAGTGTGGTTGAGTTTGTCGATCTGTCCTGTAAGTAATGTAGTTTAGCACTTTAAAATTAATACCATTTTTGAGCCAGGTTTCACCGAGGCACATCACGTCTATATTCTGTTCACTAAGGTAATTAGTTTGCGTTCCAATAACAAATTTTTAAACTGTCTTGGGGTTTTAAAGGCATTTTAGTCCTATTTGTTGATTTCCTTGAAACATTTTTAGCTCTATAGCAAGATTCTGCATCTGGGTGTACATGGAGTTGAACTTGTTAAAGAGTTGAGTTAGAGTCAAGTCGCCCTTGAGTACTTGTGATTCACTGTCACAAGAATTAGTCTCAACATTGTTCGTTTTTACTGCATCAGTAAAAGGTTCGGGAGGAGCTCTTTGTCTCTGTTCATGTTTTATTTTGGGTTTTGGCTAGTTTTTACAAGCTTTGAATGATGCGATGTGATCTTCACCACAGTTACAGCATTTTTTATTGGATTGAGTATTTTTGTTTTGACAATCATATGTGTGGTGATCTTCTGAGCAGTACACACAGCGAGGTTGCGCAGTACAACGACTTTGAACGTGACCGAAGCGTTGACACCTATAACATTGTCCGATGGTGGCCTTTTGGTGTTGACTTTCAACAATGATGACGACGTTGGCAAGGCGATTTAAATAAAAAATGTGCTTTTCAGATTTTGGTAAAGTAATTAGTTCAAGTGGAATTGGTGCCTTGTCTTTTCTGCGTTTCAATTGGTTCAGGAATGCCCCGGAGTACAATGTGAAGTAGTTTTTCAAGTGATAGTTGCCAGGTATGATACTGAAGCTTTTCTTTAGCGAAGAGTTACGAAAATCATCGGAATTCAAACTTGCATATGAAAAATATTTCAATAAAGAAGTTATTTCGAACGTAAGTTGGGCACCAAATTTTGTTTGCAAAAACTGCTACACTAACCTCATGAGTTGGATGCATAAAATAATTAAAAACATGCCGTTTGGTGTACCAATGATTTTGATGGATTCGGTGTCAGTGTAGCAAGTGCTCAAACCCCATTACATCACTCAGAAAACATTCCACTGCCAATGCCACCAATTTCAGACCATTTATCTATCTTTAGCAAAGAAACAAACTTCAGTAAACTGTCAGATATAGTATATAGTAGATCTATATATATTATCTACTATAAAAATCTCCGAGGCCAACGTGGAAAGTGGATTTGACGAAATTGGGAATTTTAGCCGGTAAACAAGAAGTGGAAAAGGCGAATAGTGAAAGCAGCTTTAAGATTCCAAAACTGGAGGAAGTTCAGAATCAGAACCCTACCCTTCTCGACACCAGGAATCCCAGTACTAATCAATCATGTAAACAATCACCTGCTGTGCGTCACCAAGAATCCCCCAGGGCAAAATGGAAAATGGACTTAATGAAATTTGGAATTTCATCTGGTTCTAATCAAACTCTATCAGCCAGTTCAAAAAAAGTGGATCGTGTACTGTGTTCTAGTACCTCGTTATTGGAGTCAAATGCCAGATCGAAGAACATTGCAATACATATGAAAATTGTCGGTAATTCTGAGGAGAGGCTTGAAATTCAACAGTTTACACAAAAAGCGCGGGGTTGTTGCCACAAAACGTTTTGCAAAAGGTGAATTCGTCGTCGAGTACGTCGGTAACTTGATTACTGGCCGACAAGGGGAAAACCGACAAAAAGAAAGGACAGATGATTGTGATTACTCATTCTTTTTTGAATTTCGAGGCAAACAGTGGTGCATTGAGACGAATAAATAAACGGGGCGAACGGGAAGACTGATTAACCATTCGCACCGGATCCATCAAAATCATTGGTACACCAAACGGCATGTTTTCAATTATTTTATGCATCCAACTCATGAGGTTAGTGTAGCAGTTTTGGAAAACAAAATTTGGTGCCCAACTTACGTTTGCAATAACTTGTTTATTGAAATATTTTTTATATGCAAGTTTGAATTCTTCACTCAAGGAACTATGTTTTGTGTATAGTGTACACAAACATAGCAAAAATTGTTTACATTGCAAACCGTTTTTACTTCAAAAATGTTTGCGACACAAATGAAAATAAAACAAATGTTCTTATAAAACAAAAGTTACATAATTTCAAGATTTACTGTTTTTTCAGTCTTCCCATTCGCCCCGTTTATTTATTCGTCTCAATGCACCACTGTTTGCCTCGAAATTAAAAAAAGAATGAGTAATCACAATCCTCTGTCCTTTCTTTATGTCGGCTTTCCCCTTGTCGGACAGTAATCAAGTTACCGACGTACTCGACAACGAATTCACCTTTTGCAAAACGTTTTGTGGCAACAACCCCGCGCTTTTTGTGTAAACTGTTGAATTTCAAGCCTCTCCTCACAATTACCGACAATTTTCATATGTATTGCAATGTTCTTCGATCTGGCATTTGACTCCAATAACGAGGTACTAGAACACAGTACACGATCCACTTTTTTTGAACTGGCTGATGGAGTTTGATTAGAACCAGATGAAATTCCAAATTTTATTAAGTCCATTTTCCATTTTGCCCTCGGGGATTCTTGGTGACGCACAGCAGATGATTGTTTACATGATTGATTAGTACTGGGATTCCTGGTGTCGAGAAGGGTAGGGTTCTGATTCTGAACCTCCTTCAGTTTTGGAATCTTAAAGCTGCTTTCACTATTCGCCTTTTCCACTTCTTGTTTACCGGCTGAAATTCCCAATTTCGTCAAATTTATTTTCCACGTTGGCCTCGGGGATTTTTTATGACGTACAGCAGTTTATTTTTTACATGATTGATTAGAACTGGGATTCCTGGTGTCGAGAAGGGGAGGGTTCTGATTCTGAACCTCCTCCAGTTTTGGAATCTTAAAGCTGCTTTCACTATTCGCTTTTTCCACCTCTTGTGTACCGGCTGAAATTCCCAATTTCGTCAACTCCATTTTCCATTTTGGCCTCGGGGACTTTTATAGTAGATAATATATATCTACTATATACTATATCTGACAGTTTACTGAAGTTTGTTTCTTTGCTAAAGATAGATAAATGGTCTGAAGCTGGTGGTATTGGCAATGGAATGTTTTCTGAGTGAAGTAATGGGGTTTGAGCACTTGCTACACTGACACCGCACAGTGGGCCAGGTACGCCAATTTTTGCCCAAAAGTCGATTTTTGAATAACAAAATAAGAGACAGTACATTGGAATCAGCGATAATATAGTGTGCACTTTAAGATAGGTTTGCACGTCTTTGCACATTTAAACATTTTAACACACATAGAAGTGTCACAGAAATCATTTAACCTTATTTTTCCATTAAATTGCATTGGCCTGTAAAATTCAATTTTTTTAATTTTTTATATCGGGGTAGTTTCATATGTATGTTTGTGGTTTTTTATTCTCCGATGAACATAATTCCGTTGCTCAAAATTTCCTAGCACGTAAAGATTTTCAGAAAAGTTGATGTAAAGACGCTAAAAATCGTACTTTTGTGAGGTTTTCAAAAGATTTTCCGCTTTAACCTTACGTGCTGAAGAATTCCGTGCCAACTTTTATCAGTCCATCTAAATATAGAAATTTTTTCAATTGATGTAAAATAATCAGAGAGTTCCACGCAACTTTGACAGTATATCGACTCGTCTACGACAGCGCAGCGAGGCGAATAATACTTGTTTCTGAATTACCAAACCGAGCAGTAACTCTTCATCGATAATGATATTTTCTTTTTTTAAACTGTCATTTGTATTTTATTTTTTATTCAATATCTGGTGAATTTCTATTTTTCTAAAATGGTCAAATTTACAAAAAAAGAAATCTTGGAAGAAATTTTTCGAACTGGCAGTATAGATTCCACTGTTAATTTTATTTTAAATAAATCAAATTTAAATATTCAAACTGTCGAAAATGAGGACGTAGTATGTTTAAAAAAGAATTTACAGCTTCTCAAAATAGAAGTAAAAGAAATGAGAGATTTGAAAATGTACACAGAATAAAATGTAGATTTGAAGAGAAAAATGCTTCATGGTTGGAATCTGATTTTCCAGTTAAACTTAATATTAAAAGCACTGCCGAAAAAGTCGTAACTCCACATTTTGGTCGTCCAAGTCTCGAATTTGATAAACTGTCTGATCGTTCGAAACGTAGTAAAGTACAAAGTATTAGTTTTGAACCACAACATGATCCTAATAGACTAATAATGGCTTGTTGTTACGCAGCAAAACGAGGTAAGTACACAGATTTATGTTCTAATTTAAAACTTATTTCTGAAACCATAAAATAAGGAAATGCATGACTTTTGAACTGAACGGGAGTTACAATATAATTGTAACACTCACATCCTATCATCTATAAATAAAGTGGAGAAAAATTGTTTCAAAAAGAAAAAAGCCCCATTGAAAACACAAGCAAAAACGCAGGATTTGAAAGAGATTGACACATATTCCTTTTATGCTAATCACCTAAAGCAATTTGTGTTGGAAAAAGTCACGATAACTAACATGATATCCTACAAATCTAAATTTCATACAAATTTGGCTAAATATTTTGATGAAGACTTCATTGAAAGTGAAGTATTGTGCATGCAGTCTTCATCCAATGAATTTAATATTTTTAACAACATGCTCATTCTAAAATTGGAAAAATTTACTAAATTTTCATTTATATTCCAAGTGTACATTGATTATGGAATTTATAATTTTTATCCAGAAAATGAAGTAAAAACAATAAGACTGTTAATAAAAATTCTGTTTAAGAATAAAAATAATTATTTAAAACTACTACCAATAAAAACTTTCTCTACTAGCGGTGTCTTAAGAAAAAATTCCTATATTTTCTTTAGAGACACTGCTAGCAGAGAGAGTTTTTATTGATAGTGGTATATTTTTTTTCAGACAATGATAACACTGGTTTTAATGTCGGAATACGTTACTTCCAAAGCCATTTAAAGGAATTTACTATTTTAAAAGCATTTATGATTTCGAATCCCAATGTAATATTAAATATTAAATATTAACTAATAAAGTAATATTAAATGAAGTAATTTTTATATTCTTAAAAATTTTACAAAATATTATCACCCTATATTATTTTGAAAAATTATAATAAATATAAAACCACAAACTATATAATAATTACACTATTCGCTTGCAGGCACGAGTACATCAACAACACCTGCCAGGAATCCAATCTAATTTATATTTATTTGGTTTATACACCCGTCTTAAGCTTATCTAGCTATACAAGTGTGTTTACATTTTCTCTTACATAATATTTCTTATATACATTTTCCTAATACTAAGTTTTGCGCCTACAGAGCGACTTGAAAATTAGGAGTACTCGCATTTGCCTGGACCCCCCGTCTAATTTGAAATTAATTGCAAAACTCCCATTTAAAATTGTAAAATTTCAGCAGCATTAAAATTCTCCAAATGAGGAAGAAGAAGAATGAGAAGAAGAAGAAGGCCTGGAAGAAGGCCAAATGAGAATTTGGTTTCCTAGAATCAGATTCTAAAACTTCTAATAATTTGGTCTCAAATTCATCGGCCGTTCTTCGTTTTTTGTTAGTGAACTTATTAGATTTTTTTGGTGTCAAAGTAAATAAATCTTCTTCCATGCTTTGTGAAATTTCCATATTTTGAGAAGAAAATTCTAATCCATTAATTTCAGAATATTCTTGAGACTCCTCTGGTAAGTTTAAACACTTTAAACTGTCTGCTGTTTCTGTTGATTCATACAATTTTGACAGAAATGACAATGCATCATGAAAGACATATTTTTTAATTTTTGATGCACCAGAACCACTCTTTTTGTTGCTCTTAACATTCTTTATTGACATTTTGAAGCAATCGCGAAGATTAGTCCACCTATTCATAATACTTTCACTGTAACACAGAAATAAAAAACAAAAAATTTAAACTAGTATTTTTTTAGGTATCTGGCAAGTGGTTGTATTTTTACTGATCTACACTACAACTTTAAAATTGGTATTTCAACAGCAAGAAAGATAGTTAGAAAAGTATGCTCAGCTATATGGTTAATCATGAATGATGAATGTTTCCCTAAGCTTACAAAGGAAAGATGGAAAACAATTAGTTTAGATTTTGAAACAACTGCAAATTTCCCTCATTGTCTAGGTGCTGTAGATGGAAAACATATTCGAATAATTCGTCCTATAAAAAGTGGATCCATGTATTTTAACTACAAAGGATATTTTTCTGTGGTTTTAATGTCAGTTGCAGACTCACAATACCGTTTTATTAATGTGAATATTGGAAGCTTTGGAAAAGATTGTGATTCTTCTATTTTCAAGCGAGGAAGTCTCTGGAAAGCGATTGAATCAAAATCACTTCAATTGCCAGAAGAAAAATGTTTACCAGGTACATCAGGTCCAAAAGTTCCTTATTATTTGATTGGAGATGAAGCATTTGGGTTGCATAAACATTTATTGAGGCCATATCGGGGTTTAAATTTATCCGTAAAGAAGAGAATATTTAACTATAGGTTATGCAGAGCTCGAAGTTTCATTGAATGTGCTTTTGGAATTTTAAGCAATAAGTGGCGAATTTTCCACCGTCCTTTGAATGTACATCCTACTTTTGCCGTAATTATTATTATTATAGCTTGTATTATTCTCCACAACTTTGTCCGTGATAGGGACGGTTTTGTGCCAGAAGAGACTACATCAATCATTGGATTAGAAAATTTACAAGCAGATGATTCTGTAAGAGGTGGTCTTTTAGCAAATTCTGTTAGAGACATAGTTAGTGATTATTTTTTAACAAATGTTGGCTCCATCCCTTGGAAATTGCATAAAATATAATTTGTAAGTCAATAAGTCTGACAGAGATTATTTTCAATGGATAGTTGGGATTTTTTTCAATAAAATGACTAATAAATTTTTAACTCTATAAATTTACCATATTTTTTACTAGTTAAAATTATTTCACTGGTTTTAAATTGTACTTATGTATAAAATAAAAAAATACTTACAGTAATTATTTTTGTCTGCATCTTTCATAGTTTGGAAATTTTTGTTTAATTCCTCACACACTTCCTGCCACGCATTTTTCGTCGCGTTGCGATCTTTATAAATATCCAACGTTTGGTCCCGAAGGACAGGTTTCTGTTGAACTACAAAAATGAGAGCATCAGTATAAATGTTATCACTCATTTTAATATTTACTTTGATTTTATATTTTAATACTTCTAGCTAGCAAAAATGGTATACATGTGATCACTATAACTGCACTAGGGCTACTGATGGTGAAAGACGAAAATTTTTATGTTTAAACGTTCATCTTAATAGCTGTTAGCCACTGCACTAATAAAATTTTAATTATGTTTTAATTGTAGTTGTACGTTGTAGGTATATTTCAATTTATGCAAAGTTTTGCAATTTTATCTTTTAAAAATGTGGTACCAAGAATTGTCTTGGAAAGAGTAGATAGACGAGGAAGTACGAGCAGCGTGACGAGTCAAGCCAGCTGCATTTCTGTCTTCAGTAATGCTTCTGCGATTGACATTGTTAGCTGCAATGAATATCGAGAGGAATGCATTAAGCTGCGGGAGGAAGAGGCAGCGAGCATTCAAAAAATGGAGAATGAAGGCAGCAAGATGCTGAAATCCTGTGAGGTCCAGAGGAATGTCAATATGACAATCAAGGATGGACTGAGAAGCATAACGTCGCTCATACGGGATGTGAAGGAGAAGCACGCAGCAGCGGCCAGAAAAGATGAGAAGTTCTACCAGGGATTAACCTGGTCGGAAGAAGCACGCAAAGACCGAAGGATGAGACGTGACCGTTTCAACGCAGCAATGCTAAGAAACGTTGTCTTGTAAAGACAAAAGAGAAAAAGAAGTGGTCCTGAGTTTGTGAAGGACACAAAGAGGAAGAAGGAGAATGGATCTCCTAAAAGGACTGGAGGCAAGGGTACCAAGTCGGCACCAAAGTCGAATTCAGTTAAGGATAGAAGACAGCCACAAAAACGAACAACAATGATCGTCAGAGTGGCTGAAAGAACATCTTTCGCGAACGTGCTGAAGAAGGTTCGTGAAGAGGCTGACCTGAAGGCCATCAAGACAAGGGTTGTGGGCGCTGTGCCCACTAAAAAAGGAGACCTTCTTATCAAAGTAGGAGGGACTTCAAGTATGGCGTTGTTCACCGAGGAGGTGACAATGGTTAATGGAGCCCTAGGTAAGGTGCAGATGGCGGACCGGCGAACTACGTTGGAAATCCGCGAAATGGATGCCCTTACAGAAAAAGAAGACGTACTGGGTGCCCTGGAGAAAATTTCTACGGTACCAGCAGGAAGTAGGAAGGTGACGGTTCGCGGACCAAACAAGCGAGGAGCAAAGCTCGCTGTCGTGGTCACCAGTCAGGAAGACGCTGATAAGCTGGAGAAAATCGGGCACATAAAGATTGGGTTCGTCAATCTTAATGATAAGAAGAAGATAAGAAGAAGAACTATGGTCACAAGGTGTCATAAGTGCCTTGACTACGGCCATATAGGTAGAGATTGCCAAGGTGTAGATAGGTCGGCTGCGTGCTTCAAGTGCGGAGAAGCCGGCCATAAGGCAGCAGATTGTAAGAAGAGCTCATGCTGCTTCTTATGCCAGGCAAAGTTTGGTTGCAAAGTCTTCAGAACTGCCCTCGAGGAAGCAAAGAAGACTTTGTCAAGGACAAGGAGGAAGTAAGGCCAGAACAAGAGCGGCACGGGAGAGTCGCGTGAGCGACTTAATGGGACCTTCGCCCACGAAGTTCGAAGCCAATAGGTATTTCCTTGGGTTGAAGAATAGTCCAGATTAAGACGGGAGTGGTTTTTAGTGGGTCGACCAGAACAAGAGCGGTCATCCCCACATAACCTGGGATTCCTTTATCCAGGTATCTGAATTCACAGATTTTCCACTTCCGACTACAAAAAAATAAAAATAAATAATAATAATAATAATATTCAATTCATATAATGTAGCGTCCTTAATTTTTGGAAATTTTATTATTATTTATCAGTTTCATTCTTAATTATAAACAACTTTTATTTTTAGTCTTTTCAATTATTAATTTATACATGTTTTATTAAATTCTCATATAACATAATTTCTTAGGCCGTTCATGGAGTCTATTAAATAAAGGAGCTCTCCAGCTTTAATTTGATTACTTGTTCATTAAAATCGGTTGAGAAGAAAAAAAGTTTTTTTCTAAATATTCTCATTATATGCCTTACTATACAAGTGAATTCTACAAGTATACTAAGGCATATAATGAGAATATTTAGAAAACAACTTTTTTCCTTCTTAACCGATTTTAATGAACAAGTAATCAAATTAAAGCTAGAGAGCTCCTCTATTTAATAGACCCCATGAGAGGCATCAAAAATTGTTAATAACAATGGAAATAAATAAATAATAGAGAGACACCCGCAATAGGCTTTTTAGCCAGTCGGAGTGCCTCCAGTATGAACTTAGGTTGAATTCTCTTATTTATTCAGTTTTATTATTGAAAATTGAGAGACACTCCACAGAGGCAGTTTCACCAATAGCAGTGCCTCCTGTAGGAACTTGGGTGACATTTATACAGGAGGCACTGCGGCTGGCTAAAAAGCCTATTGCGGGTGTCTCTCTCTTATTTATGACGTATTATATCCATCCATACAATTACCATTTAAGAAAATGATGGTCTAGTGTCACTATTAGTATGTTGAATCTACACTGAAATAACGGCTTCAGGGTCGATCATATCTGTCATTTATGCAGTGTACATTACACACATTCAACACGTAGGGTTATAGTCTGAATGTAACAGAATCACTTGTAACTGAAATCCTCCAACTTTGGACATAAGAAGTCTTATGCACAATAAGATGGGAATAAGTTAACAGGTTCTCGCTTCTGTTATTATTATATAAGTGAAAACCCTTCTTAAACTCATAGAACTCCTTAGCCTCAGTCATTTGGGATAAGATTCCTTCCGCAGAAGTTCTACAAAAGCATCGGACTACCTGTTTGATATAATTTGTCATTCGTCCTTATATATTAATCGAAAGCTTATAATCTGCACTTGTGAGAAAGATTCCTGAGACAGAGTCATCTGTTAAAACAAGGAAAATAAGATGTATAACTGTATAATATAAATTTAAAGTATCAGCAGTCGGTAATATATATCGATAGAACCCGAAATAGGCACTGCGACTGGCGGAAGAGCCTATTGCCTAAGTAATTGTTAATAACAATGGAAATAAATAAATAATAGAGAGACACCCGCAATAGGCTTTTTAGCCAGTCGGAGTGCCTCCAGTATGAACTTTAGTGAAATTCTCTTATTTATTCAATTTTATTATTAAAAATTGAGAGAAACTCTACAGAGACTGTTCCACCAATCGCAGTGCCTCCTGTATGAACTTGGGTAAAATTTATACAGGAGGCACTGCGCAATAGGCTGTTCCGCTAGTCGGAGTGCCTCCTGTATGAATTTCCGCTAACTTCATACTGCAAAGTCTTGTTGCCTAGCAATGTGCCTCAGTTTTTTTACATGATTTTTTCGTCAGTTGTCTATTAAGTGTCCCTGTCGTTGCAGTTATTTGGTCGTGATTGTTTTGTATTGTTCGTTAAGTTTACATTAATTTATTAGAAAACAATGTCGAAGAAACTAGTATTGAATATCCATTATTTTAATGAATACCCTGAGAAAGTGTATATGTTAAAAAAAATTTTACGGAGAAATTTGGACCACGATTTAAAAAGTCTTGTCGAATGTAAACGGTTATGCAAAATGGCTATTAGATTGCTTGCGAAATATAATAATGCAACTTATTCCTCGATTGGGAAATATTTACGGTATTTCGGAGGTGTTGAAAGGTACTTAGAACAACCGAATTACATGACGTCGGCTCTTGCAGCTGGTCATTACGCAGTTAAAATGTATGTATAAGTATTTAATTTTGCTTTATGATTTTAATTATTAGCAAAATTTTTACAAATTATTTCAACCCTAAAATAATTTGTAAAATCATTACCATTGGAAATCTATTATTTGTTTCAGATTCCTGCAATTCCATGCCTCAGTAAATGTAAAGAGCCTATTAAATCCGACGCTAATAACTGCGAAGAAGATTGCTAAATTTTACTTCGATTACGAATTACTGGATGATGTTCCAGAGGAATTAGCGAATCTAATTTGTACGAAAATAAACCGTAAAGAACAACAAAGGAGATCGATTTTAAAATTTCTAAATGAAATGAATATTACGGACATTAAGGAAAGCAAAATAGCAATATTGCATTTTCTGCATTACATATGGCCACCATATAATGCAGTTAGAGAAGCTAAGTCATATTGTAGACCACCTAAAGAGGACATTACTATTACCGAGAAAACAGCAATAGTTTCTCTCCAGTCTCTGTTAAATCATACTGCAAATAGAATTGCTGAAATGCAGAAGGACGTGATACTTCAATATAAGCAGAAGGAAAATCTGACAGAAATATAAATTCTGATGATGAGTTCATGGGGAGTGGATGGCAGGACAGGCTATTCTTCTTATAAACAAGGTGATAGATTAACTCCAAACAATGAAAGCCTTCAAGATTATAGCTTATTTATTACTTCTGTAATTCCTTTGAGATTAATAACTGGTGACAATGTTATTTTGTGGAATAACAGAATGTCTCAGTCACCAAGATCTTGTTGGCCGCTTCAAGTGTTACAAGTTAAAGAGTCATCGGAAGTAATTTTAGAACAGAAACGTAATGTTGAAGCCCAAATAGAAAATCTTAAAGTTCTTGAAATTTTATTAGATGACGGTAAATTCGTAAGAATACATTTCGCATTATTTTTAACCTTAATTGATGGTAAAGTATTTAACATTATAACAGGAACAAAGTCAATGCAAACTTGCCGAATATGTCATGCGACACAAAAATTGTTCAATATCTTGTCTAATATACAGAATGGCACTTTTTTTACCAAATGTTAATTCGTTAGTTTATGGAATAAGCCCACTGCACGCGTGGATTAGAATTTTCGAATGTTGCCTACATATTTCATGCAGACTACCCTTCAAGAGTTGGCAAGTACGATCTGTCCAACAAAAAGTCTTGTTTGCAGAAAGAAAAAAACATGTTCAGAACATTCATTGGGAAAAGATAGGACTAATAGTCGATAAGCCAAAAGTAGGAGGTGCTGGGACCACTAATGATGGTAATACTGCTCGCAGAGCCTTTGAGAATCCAGATTTGTTAGCTGGACTTCTGGAACTGAACGTTGATTTGATTCGACACTTTAAAACAATTTTAACCGCTATTTCTGTACAGCTAGCAATCGATGCCCTTAAATTTAAACAACTATGCACTCTCACTGCAAAACTTTATGTGGCTCACTACAATTGGTATCCAATGCCTTCGACGCTACATAAAATTCTCATGCCTCTTTAAGTTCGACGTCTTGAACGCAAACGCTCATCCTCGTCTACGCTTTCCGTTTTGAACGCGAGCACCACCTTCCCGTCCGGTAAACCCGCTCGACGTCTTGCACGCGAGTATCCTTCTGGTTCGTCGTCGAGCACGTGGACATTATCCGTCCTGTCTCCGACGTCCTGTACGCCGGAGGCAGTCCTTTCCTTCCTGTCATCTCCTTTAATCGCTTAAACATAACTTGCCCCTTCTACTTCCTACAAGTACAAAAAACCGGACAAGTGCGAGTAGAACTCGTACTAAAACCGAGGGTTTCGTACTCTTGTTTAAAACTTCTATTTTTTTGCTGAATTGCGTAAACTAAGGGAGAGTCACACTTTTTTTCTAAATAAAAAAAAATTTCTAGTTTTTCGCAACAAAAAAATATGAAAATGAACTCTAATAATTTTTCTGTATGCTTGTTGAAATCTACACGAAAAAATAAATAAAAATGTATAACGCCAGTCCACTAGATTAAGAATTGTGCGAACCAGTAAGGGTTAACAAATTTTCGAGCTTGCAAAAAGAGATGTTAGTTTTTCGATGAAAACACCATGAAAATAAATTCTAATCACTTCCGCTATATTTTTCTTGTAATCTACGCGTAGAAATGAATAAATATGCCAATTTTCAACTCTCTACGTAAAAAACTGTGAGAGCCAGGGGGGTACATGCATTTTTTTTTAAAAACGGACAAAATTTGATGTTTTTCGCGAAAAACTCTATGAAGATGAACTCCAATCACGTTCGCTATATTTTTCCTGTAATCTACGCGTGAAAATACATACGTGTACCAATTTTTAGCTCTCTAGATGAAAAAATGTGAACGCTAGGGGGGAATACATAGTCATTTTCCGTAACCGTTTTAATAGGGTTCCTGTCGGGTACGGAACCCTAAAAATTATAAATAACTCTCGTTCCGTAGATGCCTTAAAATCGGTCTCATAAGAGACCACAGTGTGCTTATCGAATTCTGAGAAACCAGCGTCAATCTGAGAAATTTATGGCTAAGCTCCTCGCTATCAATTACCCCGCTATCAGCCCTAGATTGGCCAGCCACTACATCAAGGATGGCGCCAGGACACGACCCTTATCTACCCCCAGGAGATCCCTTCTTTGACGACGGCTCCACCGACGCCGAAGGACACAATCTGCTCCCGGTATACCACGACGATAGAGGAAGAGATTGCCGAGCTCACGAGGATTCTGGAGGCCGCCCCTTATGAAGCTCCCTTGCCTCCACTCTTTCTGACTCCGATAAAGGAACCGGTTGTTGTAAACCTTAAATTATTTGAAAAATCAATTTAAAAGTACATTAAATGAAGCATGTGAATTCATTGAAATGCAAATTGAGCGTGATCGTGAAAAGAGAGTGATTAGAATTAGTCAGTTGCAATGATATTGAAAAAGTGATTAGCATATTTAGAATTCAGGATGCGAGATTCGGGACTCGAAATTATGGTAAATTTTTTCAAAACAGCTCGAGTTCGGATATAATAAAAGGATTTATAGATGCCGATTATGCAGAGTGCCTTAACACAAGAAAATCCAAAAGCGGATTCATTTTCTTGTTTAGTAATGGGCCAATATCGTGGTCTAATCAGCGACAAAAAAGTGGTTTCTTTGTCAACTGTCATACACATACAAAACACACAATAAATATATTACAATAAATAAATACTAATACTCGTGTATCGGTGGCCACCGCTGATGTTGAGACACCGAAGATGATTCCAACAGGAGGTTAATAGGATCCGTAATAGAGGATTTTCACAGGAAGTAAACTGGATCAGTGATATATTATTCTAACAGGATTCAACTGGTACAGTACTTGGCGTGTCGTCACATGAATCTCCATAGATTGGGCACAATATTTCTGAGATGAGTTAGAGAAGGGAGTATCCTTCAGATATAATCCGACAACAAGGCACAGTATAATAAATTAAATATCGAGAGTGATCAATTCTCTTAGAAAGGTCTAGTCAATTTTCGTGATTCCGACTTCAAGGCTGTCAGGAACTCAACTGACTAATTAATAGTTTCATACTATTCTCTCTCCCCTAATCTCTAATTTCTCTCTCTCCTTGCTATTATTAGGGAATTGACCCATTACAATGTTTATCTCTTTTCTGCTCGTGTTTAAAAGAATATTCTCTAGTTCATAATTTACGATGTCAGTCGCATTTGGAGAAATTACTGTTTTTTAAATTCGCCGCCTTGCGATCGCTGTGCTCACGGTGGTCCGTTTTAGAAGTATCTGTTTGTTCAAAATCTGAACCTTCTCCTGCAGTTCAATTGTTGCCGAGAGATGAATTTCGAACAAATTGTTTTCTTCCGGATATTGATCAATTAAATTTGGCACTGGCTGAATAAATAACTGGCTGATGGTGCAATTTGTAAAAAATTAGGGTTCTTGGCCGAATTGAATGCTATAGAACCTTGCCAATTAGAATTAAATGCAAATATACTTATGTAAGCCGCACATATGCCTTAAAATGAAGGCAATATTACATTTCATATTTGCCAATATCCTAGTAGAATGTTCCAGGGATTTTAAAGTAATATTAAAATGTCCGCCCACAGGAATATTCTAAGATAACATTGGGGGAATGTTCAATGGTGATATTAGAGGAATATTCCAGGATGATGTTGATGGAATGTTCCACCTTAAAATTAATGCAATATTCCAGAGTGATGTTGAGGGAATATTCCCAGGTTATACCCTGTAAATACTCCAAAATTTTATACTTTGAAAATATGTGACTTTTTTATTTTTTTATTAAATAAAAGATTCAGTGGTATTTTGAACATATCTAATATTACCTGGGAACATTTATTTAACAACACCCTAGAATATTCTATTAATATTAGGGTGAAACATTCCCTTAACATCATCCTGAAATATTCTTTTAGTATTACCGTTGAACATACCCTCAATGTTATCTTGAAGTATTCCTGTAATATAACCTTAAAATGAAGGCAATATTACATTTCATATTTGCCAATATCCTAGTAGAATGTTCCAGGGATTTTAAAGTAATATTAAAATGTCCGCCCACAGGAATATTCTAAGATAACATTGGGGGAATGTTCAATGGTGATATTAGAGGAATATTCCAGGATGATGTTGATGGAATGTTCCACCTTAAAATTAATGCAATATTCCAGAGTGATGTTGAGGGAATATTCCCAGGTTATACCCTGTAAATACTCCAAAATTTTATACTTTGAAAATATGTGACTTTTTTATTTTTTTATTAAATAAAAGATTCAGTGGTATTTTGAACATATCTAATATTACCTGGGAACATTTATTTAACAACACCCTAGAATATTCTATTAATATTAGGGTGAAACATTCCCTTAACATCATCCTGAAATATTCTTTTAGTATTACCGTTGAACATACCCTCAATGTTATCTTGAAGTATTCCTGTAATATAACCTTAAAATGAAGGCAATATTAGATTTTATATTGCCTTTATTTTAAGGTTATATTACGTGCTGCTTGGGCGCCTATACTGAAGATCATAAACAGAATCTGACAAATAAACTTGTACACCTTGTGGCTTTTTCTAATCAATATGAAGAAAGAAAGGGATAATCTACAGAAATATTTCTTTATCGATTCATTTTATAAAACAATTTGAAGTCAACATTTTGCAATGCTATTCGTTATTGTTATTCGCATATACCTGAAATTAATGATGACCAATTTTGCTAATGCAAAATCATATATATTTCTTCTTTGATGTAAGAAGGTAAAAAAAGTAAAAAATCGCTAATTATTCGAACATTTCATTAAATGCATATGTACTTTATTCTAAAAAATAAATGCAGTTACATTTCTTGTCAAATAATTACCTATAATTTAATATTTCCTTAAATAAAAATTTTTTTTAGAAAGGGCCTCGACATAAATTTGGCCCCTGTACCGAGGGTTTTTGGGGTCGCCGATAACGAATCCAATGTCAGTTTTTCAAAATTCAAAATGACGGATCCAATATTTCATATCGTGGAGATCCACTTCACCCATGAACATATTGGAAAGGTGAAATGCGTTAGGAAATTTCAATGGAATTTCAATTTTTGCTCTCTCTTTATAGCTGTTTTATGAAACCGGCATTTGTAAAATTTGTTTTGCTTTTGTGATAAAAACTACACGAGATCACAATGCAATTATTTCCCATTTTTTATACGTTTAATACAGTATTCTTTCCACAATACACTTATTAATTCAACAATTAACCTTCTGATGTTTTAACATACGCATACACTTATATAACGTTGCTTCGTTCTTCACATATTTCCATATGAAATTCCATTGAAATTTTCTAACGCATTTCACCTTTCCAATAAGTTTATGGGTAAAGTGGATCTCCACGATATGCCATATTGGATCCGCCAATTTGAATTTTGAAAAAATGACATTGGATTCTTTATCAGCGACCCCAAAAACCCTCGAATGAAAAGTTTTAAGCGAATCGAAATTATTTTTTAACAAATGTCCGCTATATTGGATCCGCCATTTTGAATTTTCAAAAACTGACATCGGATTCGTCATCAGCGACCTCAAAAACCCCCGAGTGACAAGTTTCAAGCGAATCCAATTTTTTTTTTAATTTCCGCCATATTGGATCCGCCATTTTGAATTTTGAAAAACTGACATCGGAATCATCATCAGCGACCCCGAAAACTCCGAGTTACAAGTTTCATGCGAATCTAATTTTTTTTAAATGTCCGCCATATTGGATCAGCTATTTCGAATTTTGAAAAACTGATATCCGATTCGTCATCAGCGACACCAAAA
Source organism: Leptopilina heterotoma (assembly GCF_015476425.1). NCBI lineage: Eukaryota > Metazoa > Arthropoda > Insecta > Hymenoptera > Figitidae > Leptopilina > Leptopilina heterotoma. The sequence continues at coordinate 1,898,692 of NW_025111054.1, forward strand.
ACCCCCAAGTATACATTTTGAATCGAATTTGCAAACTTTTTGAATGTTGGTATAAATTTTGATTTTTTTAATATAGATAATGCATTTACTTTTACAAAATTTTGATTCTGCCATCTTGAAATCAGAATTTCTCTATTTTATATTTTGAAAGTACAACTATTTTGACCACTAATAGCATACTTTAAGATGTATATTTATTTTTTTGGGTTTTTTGTCAAAATAACCGCCATATTGGATTTTGTGTTAATCGAATCGCTATTTTGACCCCAGAATCTGAAAGAGCGACCCCCAAAACCCCCTACATCTAATTGCTGCTATAATTTATTGTCTATAAATACTTTAAATCGTGTATTGAATTCGATGTAAAAATTTTGGTCATTTGGGCATTTGGTCACTTTTTAAAAAACTGTATCTCCTGTACCGCTTTATGAAAATTTTTTAAAAAATCAAGGTAGCTCATTTGAAAGGGTACTAAAAGAAAAAAAATGTTTTAAACAAATTTCAGATTCAAAAGCAAAATGATATCCGACTTGGCGTGGAATGCTCCATATACAAATAATTTTTGGGTATAAAAAATAATTTTGAAAGTTTTTAATGTTGGAGAGAAGAGTGGCCCGGTTGGCGCGAAACGTCCCAGCTATATTACAAAAGAGCGTTTCTATCCTTGAATGTTGACATAGAGTAATTAACAGGCTTCCAAGTCTAGTAGCAGGTCAAAAAAAGTATGAAAAAGTAGCATTTTGTAAGAAAACAGTGTCCTCTAAATTGAAAAAAGTAGCATATTAAAAATAAAGTAAAATTAGTTTTTTAAGTAAGAAAATTAAGTAAATATATATGTTGTTGTCGAAAAAATTTAAAGAAAAAAATATTAGAGATACAAATTCACAAAATTTTTATTAAATTTTTGATATAAACATAAAACATGAAAATATAATAGCTTTTTTGTCGATATTTTACATTAGAATGTAAAACGCACTTGTTCATAACAGTTTGCACATAATGAAATGTAATTGTTAATAATACTTAAAGGAGATCTTTCATAAGAATTTGTTTTTTAATAACAGGCTTATAATTTTGAGAAGTAAAATTGACACCTTCTTTCTCATTATTTTTTAAAAAACTATCAATAACTTTTTATCAGCCATCTAATTTTTAAGAATGAAACGTTAACATTTTTTAGTAATTTACTAATAACAACTATCAAAATGGAAAAAATGTATTGTTTTTAGTCATATAAATTTTTTAAATTTTAGAATCCACATAGCCATAATTTTGTACAATAATAAATTATGATCTTTATAAATGTTTTTATTATTGAACAATAACCGACTTAAAACACTGTATTATTGAAAATACAATTAATATTTTTAAATTTGACAAAAAGTTTATAAACATATAATAAATAACCACGTTATAAATAAATATTATTATTTTGGATTTTTAATCAAATTATTTATATAACCAAAAGAATTCAGTTTTTATTCTTAATTAATTGATTTTTTCTATACTTGATGAAACTTTTATAAAGTCGAAAAAGGTATTACTATTATAAATTATATGGTGAAAAATAAAAAATTTAGTTTTTAATTTTTTTAAGAAGCTTAAAGAATAATAAAATTAGATAAAAACAAAAATTCTTGAATTCTGTCAATTTTTTTACCTTTTTTTGGGAAAAAGTAGCATTTAGTAGCTTTTTGACAAAATAAGTAGCAAAAAGTAGGCTTGACCAAAAAAAGTGTCAAAAAAGTGGAAAAGTGTGTCACTTCGAAGCCTGTAAAATTATTATTTTGTATTTTCTTATGTTTTAGTATTATTGCTTTATAAATTTGTAAATGCCATTGTCTGTTTTTATTAGCCAACAGACAGCAGACAAGTGAAATAAATAAATATACAGTAATTTTTAATTAAGTTTTCCTGTTGGTTTGGTTATTTCTAATTAATTTATTTTAATTATTATAATGTATTTTTAAATTTGAATGTAATAAAGTTTGTTACAATATCAAGTAAAATCATAAGGTAATTTAAATTATTATATTGAAGTGAAATTCATTCTTGCGCTGAAAAGAAATGTACGTTTGACTCTTCTTTGTCCGGCGGTTTCGTATATTTGTATTTTCTCTCTTTTTCAAGCGTTTAATCCAATACCGGGCAAGCGTCCATCAAGTCCAGTTGCGAATGTATTGTCCAGTCGCCGTTGGGTTCCCCGTAAATTTGCGCATGCATGTTCCACGTGTCGCATAAAGCGTAAAACCTTCGTGAATTACGGTAGTATCGCGTTACAACAAGCCCGTGGCACTCGCACTGTTCGACAATTCTTGCTGTCCTTTGCCCTTTTGAAATTTATACAATTTTTTCATAATCTTCAATTTTCAATCAGGAAATTTTCTCACACATTTCCTTTAATAGTTGCAAATTTCTGATGAAACTTTAATTAAAACTATTTTATCTTCAATAAAATTAAATAATTTTAGAGTATAAATATTGTTTTGTGGAAAATATTCGGCGGTATTAGGAAATAGAAAATCCATTTATGGTTAGTGTAACTTGTCATTTTAATGCTTGAAGATATTGAACAAAAACTTTCCAAAATGACTAATACAATATGGCTGAATAACTTTAAAAGATTTGTCACATTTTCTCATAACAATGTAGGCTAAACCAGACAGTACACAGTGTGGAAAACTGTTGATGTTTGTGACAAAACGTAATACTCTTGACAGAGGTTATATAATTTAGAGAAAAATTGTATATGAAAGCTAAGTTTCTATAGATTATGGGAAAAATACGGAGAAGCTTCTAGAAAATGTTTGAACATATAAAAAAATCATGCAAAGTTGGAATTTGACTGAAGAAAAATGGTTTTCATTGTACTAACAACACAAAAGCGTTGAAATCATTATTTGTATATGGGCAATTCCACGTGAAATTTTAGTTGACCTCTTAAAATCGTCCAAAAATATTTTTTTTCTATTCTGTATAAAAAAACATATACGTATTTTTTTATTTTTGTTTAAGTGTCTAATTTTTCGAGTTATAATTTTCGAAATTTTGGACTTTTAATTGTAGACCTATTTTCAGTAGCTTATAAGTCCGAAAATATTGAGTTTAGGAGTAAGTTGTCAAAGAATGAAAGTTTTAGTTTTCTTTCGACTTTTAAGAAATGTAAACAAATTTTTTTTTTAATTTTATTTAAAAATTTTTTTTTTATAAACAAATTAATTTTTTTAGTTTTGGGCCGGATTTTTTTTTATTTTTTAAAAATTTATTTATACCTTATAATATAGAGAAGATTTTTCAAAAAGTCCCGAAATGGGCCTGATATGTTAAATGAGTTTTAAAACATTTTCAAAAATCCCACTGTGATGCTTGCAAATGCAACCATCACAGTGGGATTTTTTTTACAAATAACATTTTAAAACTGTCTACAGCGTATAATTTTTAATCTATTTGAGTGTTCTTTGTTTTAAATTAAAGGGTCTACGCTGCAGACAGTTTTAAAAAGATAATTGTAGAATAAAATTTACTTTGATGCTTGCAAATGATTTTTGAAAATGTTTTAAAACTCATTTAACACATCAGGCCCATTTCGAGACTATTTGGAAAATCTTCTCTATACTATAAGGTATAAATAAATTTTAAAAAATAAACAAAATTCGGCCCAAAGTTAAAAAAAATTAATTTGTTTATAAAAAAATTTTTTTTAAATAAAAAATTTTAAAAAAAAATTTTTGTTTACTTTTCTTAAAAGTCGAAAGAAAACTAAAACTTTAATTCTTTGACAACTTTTTTCTAAACTCAATATTTTCGGACTTATAAGCTACTGAATATAGGTCTACAATTAAAAGTCCAAAATTTCGAAAATTCATAACTCGAAAATTTTGACAATTAAACAAAAATAAAAAAATACGTATATGTTTTTTTCGATACAGAATAGAAAAAAATATTTTTGGCTGATTTTAAGATGTCGACTAAAATCTCACGTGGAATTGCCCATATGTATATGTCAAAATGCTTTAGATTTAAACAAAACACACATGTTTTATGTTTTTGAGGTCACTGATAACGAAAATGACCTCTGAAACTTAAAATTCAAAACGGCAAATTTAATATGGCCGACTCAAATTGTCTGGTTTACACTATCTAATGCTTTTCAGGGTCACTCATTGTTTTTACAAATACATATGTGATTTCAAACATTTTATTCCATTGATAATAATTATAATTAATTGCGGTAAGTTTACTAAGAAAGGACAATATGTGTCCGTCTATGAGTAAATGTGATTTAGTTCCCAAAAAGTTAATTTCAAGTTATTGATAAAACTACAGATTTTAAGTTGCTCTTTAACTGACAGGAGTTAAAAACAATACATACTAACTTATACATTTTTTGTTATTATCATTCAAAAATTGGTATATGAAAGGATTTCAGCTAGGTTTCTGGTAACTATAACAGCCAGGAACAAGAAACTATTAATAGTGAGGAGTATAATAAATAATATAAAGATCATGAGAAAAATTGCAGTGCTAATCATTCAGGTTCCTCTGGTAAAATGGAAGTAGATTCCGTAGTCCAGATGTTTAGGCGATCATGGGAAAAGTTTGGAGTGATTTACAAAAATAAAATTACATAGGAGACGGCGACTCTAAAACTTACACGGGTATTTTAAAGGCTGCACTTTACCTTATAAAAGTAGTGACAAAGAAAGAATGTATTGGACACATTCAAAAAAGAATGGGAAAGCGGCTCCGAAATTGTGTAAAAACGAATGTGGAAACAATTAACATAAATGGAAAAAATCGTAAAAAAATTCTTGGTGAGTTTGGTCGCAAGCTCACATGCAAAATCATTAATAAATTGACCGTTTATTATGGCTTATCAATTAGAAGAAATTGTGACATAGTCAAAAATATGCGTAATTCCATATGGGCCACATATTATCATTACTGTTCAACGAACAAAAATCCTCAACACGAGAATTGGTTTTTTCATTTTAGATGATCCAGTCGAGAAATAACGTGCCACCGCAACTCTGTAGGCACGTAAACGACTTTGTTCTAGAAACGTTCCTGAAACGTTCTTAGGACGTTTCATGTCCTCTACATGACTTCTTTAAAATGTCCAATGTTCTAAACACGTTTTTAGAACATAAAACGCTTTTAAGACGTTATGTGGAAGACAACTTACTTACTCAGGGGTTTTTAGAGTCGCTGATTACGAATCTGATATCGATTTTTAAAAATCTAATATGGCGGATTCAATATGACGGACTACTTTCTAAAAAATCGATCTAATTTGCTTGAAACTCGTTACGTTTTTCGGGTCGCTGATTACGAATTTAATGTTATTTTTAAAAAAATTTTAATTTCTGATCCAATATTTCATATAATATGGGTACTTAGCGCCAAAGTAATCTTTAATAATATTTTTAAAGTACAATATTTTATTTGATTCAATAAAATAACTTTATAGTTGATTAGAAATTTTAGATTTTTCAATGAGAAAATTTAATTTGTTCTTTGTTTTTTATCTTCATTTGTTTTTTAATAAAATCCGCCATTTTGAATTTTTGAAAATCGACCTTAGATTTGTAATCAGCGACTCGAAAAACCCCCAGAGTAAGGAGTTTCAAGCAAATTTGATCAATTTTTTAGAAAGTAGTCCGCCATATTGGATCCGCTTTATGGGATTTTTGAAAATCGATATCAGATTTGTAATCAACGACCTCAAAAAACCTCCCACTATGCGACGGCCGAGTTTTTAAACTGTGTGTACTGGACAATAATCGACAGTGCACATCATTATACCTCGACGTCAAATCCCAGGCTAATGGGAGCGAACCAAGTACCCTTGGTCCTACAGAGTCCGCCGAGCGAGGTATTTATCCACTGAGCTAATCTGTCGGTGTAGTGTAACTCTCTAGCAAATCGGTTTTTTGGAATTTCATACCTCCTAGAGCTCCTTATTTTTGGGGGACTCTGGGAGAAAGCAATAAAATCGTTTAAATTTCACTTCGTCCTAGTCACTGGAAATTCTCTTCTGACTTACAAGCAACTTCACAAATATGTAACAGAAATTGAGTCAATTCTTAAATTCCAGACCTTTGACTCCTCCCTCTACTGATCCTAATGATCTTAATCCTTTAACACCCGCACATTTCCTCATGGATGATTATCTAATAAGCTTGCCGCAAGAAGATCTTCGCAACATTCCAGAGCATGACAGCTGTTGGCAACCAACTCAAAAAATTCGTCATCACTTCTGGGACCGATGGCATAAAGAATACCTGAACGAGTTAATTTGTAGGAGTAAATGTCAATCTGCGACTGATCAAAGTATTATACAGTTAGGAATACTCATCTTGTCCAAAGAGGACAACCAGTCACCAATGAAGTGGTCTCTTGGAAGTATTGTCACCCAGGATCTGATGGAATTGTGAAGGCTGTGTCAATAAAGACGAAATCAGTTGTTTATAAGCGGGCATTAAAACTTGTGTGTCCTTTGCCAATAGACTAAAAAACAATATAATCTTTAAAGGTGGGTGATGTGAATTAATTTAACATTGTCTGTTTAACCTTTAAAGGGCCGGTATGGCCACTTAAATGGCCAGCAAATAATAATTTAAAAATAAGCCTTGGAACATATCATTCAAAAGTTTTCAGGGTCGCTGAATACGAATATGCAAACAGAATTTCAAAATTCAAAATGTCGGATCCAATATGGCGGCCGACTTCTTAAAAAAATGATCAAAATGATTTAAATTTTCATACCTTCCTTTAGCATTACCCAGGGCTAACGACGTGGACGTAGAAAGTTATGTAACCCCTTTTTTTGTTTTTTTTTGCTTTTTTTGTTTTTTTTGTTTTTTTTTGCTTTTTTTGTTTTTTTGTTTGCTTTTTTTGGTTTTTTTTGTTCTTTTTTGCTTTTTTTGTTTTTTGTTTTTTTGGTTATTTTTTAATTAAATTGAACAAAATAATAAATAAATCTAATTAAAGAATAAGAAACTTTGATGGAAATGAAGTTATCCGAGAATTTCAAATCTATGGTACTTTTCGAAACAGGGAGTTACGCATAAGGCAGTTGTAGAAGTTGAACAGTAATATTTCGTTCTTTTTCTAGTTCCCTTGAGAGAACACACTTGGCAGCGTCGATCAGAATTACCTAATTTTGGAAAATGATTACCTGTCAATCGTGAGAGTCCAGAATGTCGAGGTATACTTTCAAAAGAAGATATTCCCAAAATGGATCGAATAACTTCCAGCCGAAATTTCGGAAATGACAGATACTCATTGTTCATTTTATATAATGAGTAAGCTGCAGTGAGTGCTAAATCCATCAAGTGGAAAAACAACTTCCTGTACCACTTCATTGATTTTCGTACAGATTCTGTCAAAGACAACTGCCTGTCAATGTTGTCAATGCCGCCCATATTTCGATTGTACTCAACAACACAAGTTGGTTTGACAATGTCTTCGTTAGTACGGAAGTTTTTTTTACCAGTTGCACAGAAATCAAGTTCGTGAACTGTGGTAATCATATAGACTTCCTTTTTGTCCATCCATTTGATGAGAAGCCAGCAAACAGTATGAGCAGCCTCTACTTCACCCCGTTGTAATTTTGATTCCATTTTCGGTAAACCTTTCCGGTTAGATTTCACTGTTCCGCAGAGTCCCGTATCGCGATCGTGTAAAAATTCTGCCAACTGAGCGGATGAGTACCAGTTGTCGACGTACACAACATGGCCTTTCCCAAAGTATGGTTTCAGAAAATGAGCAACAATGTCACCAGTTATTCCCAAGCCAAACTTTTTGTAATCAGTATTTTCCCCAGTGTACACGATGAAATTCAATATAAAACCGGTTTGGCAATCTACTAATTCAAAAAGTTTGATGCCAAAACGATTTCTTTTTAACGGGAGGTATTGTTTGAACTTTAGTCTACCTTTCCACAACAAGAGACTCTCATCAATACATAAATTTTTGCCGGGAATAATCGTGTTCGAAAATTTATCTTGAAGATAATCTATAATGGGTTCCACTTTTTTCAGTGGATGGTCTGTTATTTCTTCGTTATCCTGAAAATGTATATACTTCAAAATCTGCAAATATCTATTTCTGGTCATCACTTCTCGGAATATTGGAGTTGACAACAATGGATCAGTACTCCAATAATCTTTTAAATTACCCTTTCTGGCGTGTCCCATTAAAATTGAGAGGGCAAGAAATTTGCGTAATTCTTCCACTGTTAGAGGCTCCCATGCCTTCATTTTGGCATGATAAGGTTCTGGATTTTGAATTTGATACCGATTAGATTCCGTTACTATCAATTGAAGCAGAGGTATGTCGAAAAACCACTGAAAGTAATCAATCGGTTCATTGCCTTCCAAAAGAACATTTTCGGAAATTTTTGATGTGCCACTAAAGTCTTTGACAGATGGATAAAAATGACTATCATGAATAATATCAAAGGCAGACCAAGAATTAGGATCTTCGATATTCAAATCTGTTATGTCAAAATTTGCAGCATCTATTTCTTCGGGTTCGGATTCGCCACTACTCCAATTTCTTCGCCTCTCCATACGTCGCTTCTTCATACTTCGCTTCTCCATATCTCCAAATAATTATATATAAATAATAGACAAGTTATCGGGAACTTTAGAAAAGGACAAAACTAAGTAATCATACAGTCAACAGTTTTCGTTGAATAATACAGAGCAGCGCTCTAATGTGCAAGTTTTGAAATCATTTACACTTTTCTTTTAGTAAAATAATTGAACGTCTAGGTTTGCAGATTGTCAACTGTTTCTTCTATGTTTCACTGTACTTTTTACTGTATGTATACAAATAAAACATAAAAGAAACAGTTGACAATCTGCAAACCTAGACGTTCAATTATTTTACTAAAAGAAAAGTGTAAATGATTTCAAAACTTGCACATTAGAGCGCTGCTCTGTATTATTCAACGAAAACTGTTGACTGTATGATTACTTAGTTTTGTCCTTTTCTAAAGTTCCCGATAACTTGTCTATTATTTATATATAATTATTTGGAGATATGGAGAAGCGAAGTATGAAGAAGCGACGTATGGAGAGGCGAAGAAATTGGAGTAGTGGCGAATCCGAACCCGAAGAAATAGATGCTGCAAATTTTGACATAACAGATTTGAATATCGAAGATCCTAATTCTTGGTCTGCCTTTGATATTATTCATGATAGTCATTTTTATCCATCTGTCAAAGACTTTAGTGGCACATCAAAAATTTCCGAAAATGTTCTTTTGGAAGGCAATGAACCGATTGATTACTTTCAGTGGTTTTTCGACATACCTCTGCTTCAATTGATAGTAACGGAATCTAATCGGTATCAAATTCAAAATCCAGAACCTTATCATGCCAAAATGAAGGCATGGGAGCCTCTAACAGTGGAAGAATTACGCAAATTTCTTGCCCTCTCAATTTTAATGGGACACGCCAGAAAGGGTAATTTAAAAGATTACACAGCCACACAAAAAAAAAGTTCTGATCTGGGGGTCTCACTATGTAGACTTTATGTTTTTTGGGTCGCTGAATCTGAATCCGAGGTCCATTTAACCCCATCAGATCAGGATTTTGACATAACCTCAAAAAACCAATATGGCGGACACATTTTTGAAAAGTTCATCGGATTCGCTTGAAATTCGTTACTCGGGGGTTTTTGGGATCGCTGATTACGAATTTGAAGTCTGATTTCAAAAATTCAAAATGGCGGATCCACTATGGCGGACACGTTTTTGAAAAATTCATCGGATTCGCTTGAAATTCGTTACTCTGGGGTTTTTGGGGTCGCTGATTACGAATCTGATGTCGGTTTTTCAAAATTCAAAATGGCGGATCCAATATGGTTGACACAGACATATTGGATCCGCCATTTTGAATTTTTGAAATCTGACTTCAAATTCCTAATCAGCGACCCCATAAACCCCAGAGTAACGAATTTCAAGCGAATCCGATGAATTTTTCAAAAACGTGTCCGTTATAGTGGATCCGCCATTTTGAATTTTTGAAATCAGACTTCAAATTCGTAATCAGCGATCCCAAAAACCCCCGAGTAACAAATTTCAAGCGAATCCAATGAACTTTTCAAAAATGTGTCCGCCATATTGGTTTTTTGAGGTTATGTCAAAATCCTGATCTGATGAGTATAAATGGACCTCGGATTCGGATTCAGCGACCGAAAAAACATAAAGTCTACATAGTGAGACCCCCAGATCAGAACTTTTTTTTGTGTGGCTGTGTTATTGGAGACTGATCCATTGTTGTCAACTCCAATATTCCGAGAAGTGATGACCAGAAATAGATATTTGCAGATTTTGAAGTATATACATTTTCAGGATAACGAAGAAATAACAGACCATCCACTGAAAAAAGTGGAACCCATTATAGATTATCTTCAAGATAAATTTTCGAACACGATTATTCCCGGCAAAAATTTATGTATTGATGAGAGTCTCTTGTTGTGGAAAGGTAGACTAAAGTTCAAACAATACCTCCCGTTAAAAAGAAATCGTTTTGGCATCAAACTTTTTGAATTAGTAGATTGCCAAACCGGTTTTATATTGAATTTCATCGTGTACACTGGGGAAAATACTGATTACAAAAAGTTTGGCTTGGGAATAACTGGTGACATTGTTGCTCATTTTCTGAAACCATACTTTGGGAAAGGCCATGTTGTGTACGTCGACAACTGGTACTCATCCGCTCAGTTGGCAGAATTTTTACACGATCGCGATATGGGACTCTGCGGAACAGTGAAATCTAACCGGAAAGGTTTACCGAAAATGGAATCAAAATTACAACGGGGTGAAGTAGAGGCTGCTCATACTGTTTGCTGGCTTCTCATCAAATGGATGGACAAAAAGGAAGTCTATATGATTACCACAGTTCACGAACTTGATTTCTGTGCAACTGGTAAAAAAAACTTCCGTACTAACGAAGACATTGTCAAACCAACTTGTGTTGTTGAGTACAATCGAAATATGGGCGGCATTGACAACATTGACAGGCAGTTGTCTTTGACAGAATCTGTACGAAAATCAATGAAGTGGTACAGGAAGTTGTTTTTCCACTTGATGGATTTAGCACTCACTGCAGCTTACTCATTATATAAAATGAACAATGAGTATCTGTCATTTCCGAAATTTCGGCTGGAAGTTATTCGATCCATTTTGGGAATATCTTCTTTTGAAAGTATACCTCGACATTCTGGACTCTCACGATTGACAGGTAATCATTTTCCAAAATTAGGTAATTCTGATCGACGCTGCCAAGTGTGTTCTCTCAAGGGAACTAGAAAAAGAACGAAATATTACTGTTCAACTTGTACAACTGCCTTATGCGTAACTCCCTGTTTCGAAAAGTACCATACATTTGAAATTCTCGGATAACTTCATTTCCATCAAAGTTTCTCATTCTTTAATTAGATTTATTTATTATTTTGTTCAATTTAATTAAAAAATTACAAAAAAAAAGAAAAAAAAGCAAAAAAGCACAAAAAAACCAAAAAAAGCAAACAAAAAAAAACAAAAAAAAAACAAAAAAAGCAAAAAAAACAAAAAAAGGGGTTACATAACTTTCTACGTCAACGTCGTTAGCCCTGGGTAATGGTAAAGGAAAGTATGAAAATTTAAATCATTTTGATCATTTTTTAAGAAGTCGGCCGCTTTATTCGATCCGCCATTTTGAATTTTAAAATTCTGTTTGCATATTCGTATTCAGCGACCCTGAAAACCCCCGAGTAACAAGTTTCAAGTGATTTTGATCATTTTTTGAAAAAGTCGGCCGCCATATTGGATCCGCCATTTTGAATTCTGAAAATCTGATGCCAGATTCGTATTCAGCGACCCTGAAAACCCCCGAGTAACAAGTTTCAAGTGATTTTGATCATTTTTTGAAAAAGTCGGCCGCCATATTGGATCCGCCATTTTGAATTTTGAAATTCTCTTTGCATATTCGTATTCAGCGACCCTGAAAACCCCCGACTAACAAATTTCAAGTAATTTTGATCACTTTTTGGAAAATTTATTCTTCGTACTGTTGATGGCCGGGGTGGCTACTATAGTGGCCACCATTTTTGTTGGCGAATCATTTTATTGAATTGACTTCTTATTTATAAACTTTTTTGTAATACAGAACTACTAAAATCTGTGCAAATTTACCGGCCCTCTAAAGGTTAAGGGGGCTTGGCATGTTACTGCGTAACAATTTTGTCTCGGAAAAACCCACAAATTTGAAGTGTATTACTTATAATAGAGGTAGCTTATTGTGTTTCTTAAGTGGATTAGGGAAAGGGAAAAGAGAACATATTGAATAGTACTGGCTTTCATAATAGATTAAGTTGTTTATTTTTTGATAAAGAACAACACAAATTGCAATACTTCAATATTTATATTTAACGTCAATGATTTTATTATCATCCAAAAATGACCAATGGAAACACGTACGCAGGTCAGTTAAACCTCAATAAATGTAAAATTACTCTCTATGCCTTCAAAAGTAAGATCTATTGTCCTTTTTGGAGGCGGTCCTTAAGTCCTCCTTCAATCTGCAAGTGAAGATAAAAGTTACTCTTACTCTTTGAAAAATAGGTTTACGTAAAACAACAATGTATCACTTAACGGTGTTGCGCAATTTCAAACAGTGGTCGCCTTTTAAAAATGGCTGCTTGAACGTAAACATAATTTCAAAAGGATTTTTCTCTCAATTTGGACAATTATTGCAAAATAGGAAAAAATACCAGTTATCCTGAAATTTTGTTTTTTCATTTGTGCACAAGAAATTGAAAATCCAATATAATACACGACGTTAGGAAGTAAAATGAGAAAATTAAATGTGCCCATTAGGTGCTGCTCTCTGGTGGTAATTTTATGTATCGCGCATTTGTTTAACTTTTTCCTATTTTACTTTCTGTCGTTGTAAATTTAAATATATCTTTTACTTCTTGCGCGCAAATGAAAGATAAACTATTCAGGATATCTTGTATTTTCTCCGATTTTGCAATAACTGTCTGAATTGGGAGAAAAATCATTTTCAAATCAAGTATACATTTGAGCAGCTATTTTCAAAAGGTGATCACTGCGGAACACCATTAAGAGACAAGGTTCTCAATGTAAATTGAAATGAGCAGTATTTTCAAATTAGACTAAATTTTTAATTGTGTAGTCCAAATGCTTGATAATGATGAATAAATCTTGTTATGTCAAAATAAAACAAAACACAAGCTATTTTTTAACCAGCCCAAATCACACACTAGTCTAAAACTAAAACGCGGTAGTATAAAGCACCAACTGTTTCCGAAAGGTTTCTTAACTCTATTAATGATACATCAGATTTATCAGCTCTTAATTTAGAAATGCGATTAACTAATCATGAATAATTGTGGGATAAATTTTACAACTTGGCCGACTCGGATCAGCACAGCGGATCCTTTTGTCCCCATTGTTTCTATTCGAGGAATCTATGGCACGGGTACTTCCGTTTCCATTTGAGCCGCTTCTTTCATCTTCTTCCTCTAACCGACTTAGCTTCAAGTCTCCTTTGGACTGTCGCCCTCTTTCCTCCGTTTCTGAACTTCTGAGCATCTTTTATGATGCTTTTGAGATTCCGCCTATAGTAGCGCTCTCTCTTTTTTACGATCCTTGCGGTTACACTCCGCATCGCTGAGAACGCATGCCAAATCGACATCCGACTCATTGGACGCGGCATGTTTCACTTTTGCCTTTTTCAGCAGGACTTTGATGACTTTGAGTCCATCTTTTACCGTCTTATTTACGTTTCTCTGAATGTCGCAAGACTTCATCATCTTTACGACCTCCAACTCTATTTTGTCAAGGCAAGTCACCTCATCTGTTCTGAGCCAGAAGCATATCTCGCGAGTCATTCTCTTATGACGACGACCATTGGCACTGCAAGAAATTGTGCGCCCCCATAATCCGCGCGCACTTGAGCATCAGTCCTGGGACCGATGGTGAGATTTCCCGTTTCCAGCCTGCTCACATGGGGTACATTCTTTTTCTTGCTGTTTAGTTGCCCTTTAGTAAAAAGTCCCGCCACCACAACTAGGTCTACCGATCATATCCATGATGTCAATCATGTCTGGCAGTGGATAAGCATACACTAATCCCAGAACATCGATGATGTTCAGCAGTGGACAACCATTAGCGAGGGTAATTTGTCATCTTAAACTATTGTTTATTAGATGCTTATGTAAGAAATTTTTCCCATCTGCTTGTTGTTTATAATAACTTTAATTTATTGCAAGTAAAAATATTTTAATGATTCCAAGTTATAACACTGGAAAGTGATGATCATAAAAGCGTCGTCCATTGGTGACCACGATAGTGACTAATTGACTGATCTAAAATAAACAAAAGAAATTATATTTTTAACTTCGATTTGAAGCTCTAAATATTAAAAGAAAAAAATTATTAAAAATTCTGCAAGCACATATCCATATGTTTTTAAGGGCACTTTTTCGAATGTCATTGTCAACATTTCCAAAAAGTGACATTTACCCCTTATTTTTTTTAAATACTAAAAAATACAACATTTTGGAAAGTAATTTTTTTTAAATCCAATTTTAGTTGTGATATTGATTTTTCCAGATCACCTAAGGTATGTAAAACGTGTTCCCGATAGTTCTATGTTGAAAATATGCTTTGCATTTTAAGGTTTTTTATTTTTTAGGGTTCCGTACACCGTAGGTGTACTGGCGGACCCTATTGGTAAGACTCTTGCGTCCGTAGCCAAATCGTGTCCCCCCCTAGCGGCTAAACTATTTGATCTAAAGAGCTCAAATTTGGTCCAGATTTGTATTTTCACTCGTAGATTACAGGACAACATAGCTGAAATTATGCATGCTGTTGTATTTTTACGCAAATATTAAAGAAAAAATATAGAGAACTTGATATGTAATAATGGCCATAGCGTTGTCAAGGAATAACTAAAAAAAATTTGAAATTTTTTCCCCATAATTTTTTACATTATTTGACCAAATAAGCTACAAATTGGTATACTAGTGTATTTTTACAATCTGATAACAAAAATTAATTTTGAAACATTTTTTTTAGAAATAACTTCTTTTGGTACCAAATGATCTAAATATTAGTGTACGGAACCCGCTATTTCAGTGCGAGTGAAACTCGCACTTGTTTTAATTCAAAATGACGCATAAAAATAAATTGTTTTTCAAAAATTAACACAGGATGGATAAAATTTTCAAAAGTTTTTCAATTTGCTTAAAACTTGTTACTCGGTGGTTTTTGGGGTCGCTGATTACGAATCTGAAGTCAGATTTTCAAAATTAAAAATGGCAGATCTAATATGGCGTACGACAAAATGAAAACTTCATCGTATCTGATTCAAATTTGTTACTCGGGGATTTGGGAGTCGCTGATTATGAATCTGAAGTCAGATTTTCAAATTATAAAATGTCGGATCCAATTCAGTCGAATTTTAATTTTCTTGGACATTAAATTAAATCGTCATCTTTATTATATATTCAAGCATTTGTAAAAAAATTTTAAGTCGAAATATTTAAAACTGCCGTCGTGGCACTCCTTCCAGCGCAATTCCGTTCTTTTTTAGGTGCACAAACGGTGTACATAAAATCTCACGTCTAGGTGATCTAATACAAAAAAACAAAATATGGTTGTTATCTACATAGTATTGACTCTCGTCTGACAAAGGATTTTGCCGATATCTTTTTTTATTTAATTGTTATAAACAATAATAAAATGAAATGTAAAAAAAATTCAAGAAAATTTCAAGAAAGACACTTACTATTCGACAATTGACTGGTGCAGTTCGTGCACTTTAACAAAATGTATCACATAAACCGTTTGGTTATTTTTCATGTATAAATTACAGTCTGAATTTATTTAATAAATATAGTTGTTAAGTAATTTAAATTACTTTCATGTCTTTTATTGTGTAACAACCTTAATTCAAATTTCAAAACAACTACACACAACATTATTCTTACAATACTGTTTGTCATAATGTTTCAAAAAAATTTTTAAATAAAAATATAAGAATTCTTCTAAATAATTAAAATAATGAGAATACAAAAAAATAATTTTGTAATATTAATTTTGATATTTGAAAGAATTTTTAATATAAAAAGGTTTTGAAAATAATAAAAATAGTCAAAAAAATAATTTTTTAATATTTTTGACAAAATTTATGTTTAATAACATTTTCATAAACAATTTTCATCTATTTTTTAATTTTTCTATACTTTTCCATCATAATATTTTTAAAGAAAACTAGTTTTATTCTCTTTGCAGCTCATATACATCGTTACTGCACGACAGTGTTATCCCTTTCAGTAGGCAACCTGTCGATGTCCTCGACTTCCTATGTCGAGTTTTTAATTTATATTGTTTTGTAAAACGCGGATTCATATTGATATTCGTAGGAACAATAAATAATTAAAAATAATTTTTTTTACAATTTCTATTGACTATTGTTTATTCTTAAAATCACCTTTTTTGAAAAGGTATCGAGTTTTTAAATATTTAAGGATAAATATTCAAGAAAAGTTTATTCAGTAAGATTCAATATTTCTTCGTGTCAATATTATTCCTAATAATATATTGATTTTCAAATTGTCCTAAGAAATATAATTAATCTTAATATTTTAAATAATTTTTTACTATTTAAGTTTTTTTTACAATTTTAAATACAAATTTCGTTTAATTTTTGTATACTTCTCCATTACAATATTTTTAAATATAATAGTAATTAATAATAAATAAAATAGTAAATGAATAAGTATAATAATAAATAACAAAAGTAATTACTTTTATTATTCTTGCTGCTTCTGCTCATTTCTACTGTACCATAAGCTTCATCCCTTTCAATATGCAACCAGTGCAACCTGTTATAGTTGGCAGTGGGACGAAAAACACGGCCGTAGACAAGTTAACATAGAGTCCACAAATTTAATCCGATATTGATGTTCTTGGTCTTGTTTTAAAGATGATAAAATTCTGCACAACGCCTGTGCTTTTGTTTCAAAAAACATTTTCTTTAATTATTTATTCAAGGTTAAAGTTAAAAAAAAGAATTTTCCCTCCTTAAAGTCAAGATCACTTTTTGAAAAGGCAAATACATCAGCAAAAGCCAAAATTTTTAAAGTACTAACCTAAAAACATATTATAATTGTTAACCCCTTGACTGTGAGGGTACGTCTATAGACGTACATTTGAAAGTGGGCTTCCAGTGTGAGGTACGTCTATAGACGTATATACAAAAAAATTGATAAAAGGCAGAAAAAACAAGTAAATTTACGTCACACATACGTTACTTATGGTATTTTCGACGCTAAATCCGAATCTGAAGTCAAATTTTTAAAATTCGAAAACCAAAATCCAATATGGCTGCTCAAAAGTAGACTGTTTTGAATGATATTTTTATTATATTAAATCTCAGGCAGCATACATTATCATATCAAAATAATATTTCACACAATTATATCAAAATGTTGTCAACGTCGCTGGTTACGAATATGAAGTTAGATTTTCGAAATTCAAAATGGCGGATTCAAAATAGCGGACGTATTTTTTTGAATTCATCAGATTTGCTTGAAACTTGTTACTCGAGCGTTTTCGAGGTCGCTGATTCCAAATATAAAGTTAGATTTTCGAAATTCAAAATGGCGGATCCAAAATGGCGGACATATTTTTTTAATTTCTCGGATTCGATTGAAACTTGTTATTTGGGTGTTTTCGAGGTCGCTGATAACGAATGTGAAGTCAGATTTTCAAAATTCAAAATGGCGGACGTATTTATTTGAATTCATCGTATTCGCTTGAAACTTGTTACTCGAGGGTTTTTTTAGGGTCGCTGATAACGAATCTGAAGTGCATTTTTAAACATTCAAAATGGCGGATCCAAATCAGAGACCTTGAAAACCTCCGAGTAACAAGTTTTAAGCGAATCCGATGAATTCAATAAAATATGTCCGCCATATTGGATCCGCCATTTTGAATTTCGAAAATCTAACTTTATATTTGGAATCAGCGACCTCGAAAACGCCCGAGTAACAAGTTTCAAGCAAAATCCGATGAATTTAAAAAAATACGTCCGCCATTTTGGATCCGCCATTTTTAATTTTGAAAATCTGACTTCAGATTCCTCATCAGCGACCCCCAAAACCTAACTGTACCTAATCTTACAAATTTTGGTCACCAAAAAATTTCTTAACATTTTCGACCCACTTTATAAATTTTTCCCCTCACAGCGAAGGGGTTAATATTTTTTTTAAATCATTCATAATTGTCATTAACAATTTAGTGGATGAATCAGTTAGGATAAGTAGTTTGTTTGTAGTTTCTCTGTTTTAATCATTTTATAACACAGGTTTACAAATTAAAAACTTTTTTGCCAATCGAACAAAACACTTTTTTTTCGAATAGTAGGTGTTGTTTGAGTAAGAAAATCATAGTTTTTAATTTTTTTCCTCGTGCAGTTTTTCTGTAGCTTCAAATTTTGCATTTTCGAGGTGCAATGCCACTTAAAATTACCTGTAGGAAAATTCGCTTATCAAAATATAATAAATAAGTAATCATTGGAAAGGTTATTAAATTACCTTTCGATCCATAGATCACAGAATAAAATTCAACAAAAATTAAGAGAGTTACATTCGATTAAAAATTGAATTTCATGACAATTTTGATGATTTTTAGACATTTGAGTAACTTCTACTATTTGTTTCTATACATCAAACAGGAAAAATAGTTTAGGTTTTAATTTTTTTTTATTAATAGACACACAAATCATTACACAAATTTTGAGCCCTTGTGGACCTCGATTGGATTAAAAATAACAATTCTACTCTAAATTTAGTGAACGAAACTACTCTCTTTATTTTTAGTATCCCTTAAACATTTGCAGCAAAAATTCAAGTAATAAAATTTAGTTAAGCGCTAAAGTTAGTATAATCACTAATCAAGGGTTTCTGAAGTCGTAGATTTCGAATGCAATATTAGTTTTGCAAATTTCATAATAGCGGACAAGTTTTTAAAAATCGATGAAATTTGTCTTAAATTCGTTACTCGAGGGTTTTCAGGGTCGCTGATTACGAATCCGATATCAGATTTCAAAAATAAAAATGGCGGATCCAATAAGTGCGAATTCAATGGATTTTAAAAAAACTCGTTCACCATTATGAATCCATCATTTTCAATTTTCGAAATCCGACATCGGATTCTTAATCAGCGACCCCGAAAACCCCCGAGTAACGAATTTAAGACGAATTTCATCGATTTTTAAAAATTTGTCCTCCATATTGGATCCGCCATTTTGAAATTTGCAAAACTAACATTGCATTCGAAATCTACGATTTCAGAAATCCTTGATTAGTGATTTTAGTAACTTTAGAGCTTAACTAAACTTTATTACTTCAATTTTTGCTGCAAATGTTTAAGGGATACTAAAAATGAAGAATGTAGTTTCGTTCACTAAATTTAGTGTAGAATTGTCATTTTTAATCCAATCAAGGTCCACAAGGGCTCAATATTTGTGTAATGATATAGTCTATCAATAAAAAAATTAAAACCTAAACATTATAAACTGTTTTATGTAGAAAAAAATAGTAGAAGTTACTCAAATGTCTAAATTTTGTGATCTATGGATCGAAAGGTAATTTAATAACCTTTCCAATGATACCTCATTTATTATATTTTGACAAGCTAATTTTCCTACAGGTAAGTTTAAGTGCCGTCGTACCTCGAAAATGCAAAATTTGAAGCTACAAAAAAACTGCACGAGGAAAAAAAATTAAAACTATGATTTTCTTACTCAAAAAACACCTACTATTCAAAAAAAATGTTTTGTTCGATTGACAATTGAGGGTTCACGTGCAATAAGGGGACGCGCAGACTATTCTAATAACAATTTTATAATCAAGTTATATGTCAAAATTTTATTATAATAACAAAATTTTTTTGGCAGCTTTGTTCTATACCCTTTCTTATTTGACATAGTTTATATTATCCATAAGTAAATACGCATTTTCAATCTACTTAATTATCAATTTTAACAACATTGAAACCAACGTTATTTAACAAATTTTAAGAACTATATTTCAGGTCAAATGTCTTATTTGTTTTTTTATTTTTTATACCAACCCCATATAGTCTTGGAACACGGATTCCAAGGTATCTGTAAACAGATTTCCCAAAAGTCCCTAAGCAAAAAAATTGTTCTACATAGAAAATGAAAACGCTATAAGTTTATTACAAGTTCTAAATAAATAATAACAATAATTCAAACTTTAGATAATTTTTTAATTTGGATAATACATTAGTAAAATATTAAAAATTAATATAAAAAACAAAACTGAGAACACTGATAAAAAATAAAAGGTTAAATATAACCAAGTTTTACTTAAATACAACCGAGCGATGCTTATCAGAGGATTCAGGATGAACTTCAAAATCATGTTCACTAGAAGTCCCATGACGAATACGACGATCATCAAAATGTGTGGAATTTTCATAATGTCTAGGAGATGCAATATCAGTTTGGAGTGATTCAGAACTTGAAAGTGGCTAAGAGCGAAAAGAAGGTTCTCTATATGGCTTAGACCTTGGAGGAGAGTCAGAAAATTTATCATTTCCTAAAATATGTCATTTATTAATAAATTATACAGGTCCACAAAAAAATTTCGATGAATGGTTCCTTCGACCAAACCTGGTGTATTCTATTTTTTGGGGTCGCTGTAAACGAATCTAAAGTCCGGTTTGCTCCATCACGTCAGGATTTTTCCTAACCTTAAAATACATATCAGATTTTACGTGATAGACAAAATTCTATAAATATTGACAGACTTACCTCAATCTTGGTATCAAGAATTTATTGGGGTTGCTGATTATTATAAAGTTAAGAGGCAGATTTTTAAAATACAAAATGTCGGGTCCAATATGGCGGTCAGGTTTTTAAAAAATCCTTGAATTTTTTTAAAATCACTCTGATTGTTACATGGCGACGTGTTTTAACTTCATACAATCATAAAAAGAGGGAAGTTTTTTTTATCGAGAGAAATTGAATGCGACAAGTAACATTTCTCAAGAAAGTATATTAATATTATTATACATTAATTATTCTTCATCGAAATGAATAATAATCGAAAAAATATAAAAGATATCTAGAACCTGGTTCTGAGGAAATTATTCCAGAAACATAGTTATGCAACGGTAATTTTCAATACTGACGGGACACCCTTGTTCTAGAGCTTTACAACTTCTATTTGGCCTGTTTTTCTAATGGTGAAAGAAGTTTCATTTCCCATTAGATCCCTTATGTCGACATGATGAATCTTCAATCTACCGATGATGTTGATTGTATTATATTATAAATTATGAGAAAACTACCATAAAACTTTTTCATTTAGTTTCTTGTGTCAATACAGTGGCTCGTGCCACTAAAATTAATGCCCCCAACCAAATTAGCCGACTCACTAGAGCATTCTCAGAAAGAACTTTTTCCTAACGCGGTGCAAAAAAGGGCACTTTTTGGCACCTTGTTATGAAAAATATCGTTCGTAACTAGTGCTAGCACTCGTTACGAAATATACTATTTGGAAAGCTTGTGAGTGGGAAAATTCGACCTTATTTTACAGTATGATCGTTCTTAAAGAAATATTACCTGATTATTTGTTGATGCATTGGGCTTTATTTGTAAAGGCCTTTTACATTTAACAAAGCATGACTTTGGAATGAATGAAGTGGATTATGCTGAAAAATTACTTAAAAGTTTGTCAGTCGTATTCAGCTTTTAAATTCAGAAATAGCAATGAAATTTAATGTTCATTCGTTACTCCATTTAGTAAAAAGTGTTTTATTTTGGGGACCATTATGGTGTCATGGCGCATATGGATTTGAATCGGATAATTTAAATTTACTAAAAGTATAATACATGGGTCTAAAGGTGTACATAGTCAAATATGTAGACGAATTAGTCTCAAATATAGCTTAACATGTTAAGAGATCAAATTTACTCTGCTTCGTTATTTACAGTGAAAAATTATTGTAACTCTGTAGGAACGAGAATATATAAAAAATGTTATTAAACAAATAAACACAAAAAAACGAAAAAAAAATTTTATTAACATGTAAAAATACATTTAACTTTTCGCCCCACCCATTATTTAACTTTTCGCCCCAGGGTGCGTTTTTGGCTTTAAAAACAAATATAAAAAATCTGACTAAAGATATTTAGCAAATACCTTCAGGTATCTCTTTAGGGGACCCAAATAATGAAGTAAAAAAATCGCGGCGAGAATAAATGCAAAAAATATACTTAAAAGTTGATATTTTCTTTTACGAAAAAATTTTCAAAAGTAGGCTGAAAAAAAAATTTAAATATGGACACCATAAAAATTAGCAAAATGTCACATAACTCCGGACATTTAACTAGGGTGATAACACCCTTCTATAATTAAAATTGCAATGCTCTAACTATTTCCAAATTATTTGAAATGATTTTGGAACTATGTATATCAAACACATATTTAACCCCTTGGCTGTCAACGAGATTTCCACTGTTTGGGCCAAAAGTGTGTTGAAAAAATTTTTAATGGATTTTTATGAAACTTGGTACCCTAAGGTTTCTGGGGTCGCTGATTACGAATCTGATATCAGTTTTTCGAAATTTAAAATAGTGGATCCAAAATGGCGAAATTTTTTCAAAATTCGTTGAATTTGCTTGAAACTTGTTACTCGAGGGTTTTAAGGGTCGCTGATTACGAATCTAACATTAGTTTTTCAAAATTTAAAATGGCGGATCTAATATAGCGGACAATGAAATAAAAAATTGATCAGATTGGCTTGAAACTGAATACTCGGGGGTTTATAGGGTCGCTGATTACGAATATGAAATCAGTTTTTCAAAATTCAAAATATCTGGTTCAATATGGCGGAAAATTTTTTAAAATTTATTGAATTTGTTTGAAACTGGTTAATCTGCCATCAGTATGATAATTTTTGGTGAAATCAAATTTCGATAAATACCCTGAAAAAATAATGACAGATTCGTAATCAGCGACCCTAAAAACCCCCGAGTATTCAGTTTCAAGCCATTATAATTAATTTTTTATTTTGTCGTCCGCCATATTGGATCAGCCATTTTGAATTTTGGAAAACTAATGTTAGATTCGTAATCAGTGACCCTTAAAACCCCCGAGTAACAAGTTTCAAGCAAATTCGACAAATTTTGAAAAAATCTCCGCCATCTTGGATCCGCCATTTTGAATTTTGAAAAACTGATGTCATATTCGTAATCAGCAACCCCAAAAACCCCCGAGTACTACGTTTCAAGTCAATCTGATCAATTTTTTATTTTGTTGTCCGCCATATTGGATCCGACATTTTGAATTTTGGAAAACGAATGTCATATTCGTAATCAGCAACCTCGAAAACCCCCGAGTAACCGGTTTCAGGAACATTTAAAAAGTTTTTAATCACCTTTTTTAAGTTGCGCATATATGCGTCATGAACCAATTTTGGCCAGTTTAGTTTTGCGCATATGAGGCATTATTCCTGAACTGCCCCAAAAATAAAAAAAAGTTCTTGGATTTCCTTTATACTTTGGAAATATGTTACCCTAGTAGGTACAAGTTACTACACCAATTTACAGGTCCAACCCCCCACCCTAATCGAAAGGGTGGGGGGTTGAAATTTCAGCTTCAACTCGAACATGCATTCTTTAAACATTTGTAGTTTCTACTTAAATTATTCAATTAAAAAAGTAAGTAGTGTTTTAGAAAGATTTTTTTGTGTACTTTCAAAATATTTTATTTATATAATAAAAAAAAAATTTTTGTTCCAAAAATTTTTTAAAATAAATAGTTTTTTGCAATTTTGTGCAAGTTCGGTAGTTTTTATTTTCTTTTTAATAATCTCAAATGAAAGCTTGGGAATTCCCCTAAAAGAAGATATAAGTCTGAAAATGGGCCGAAACAATTTGCCAAAGATATAGTGTAATAAGTAAAATTTGTCCGTCCGCTCGCGCACTCCAGCGCGATGAACAGTGAGATTTTTTTTCAACTTACTATTGAAAATTGTCTAGAAACTACAAATTTTATCTGATGTTGATGTTCTTGATTTAAAATTACTAAGAGATCCATCAAAGTCGATTTTTGAATTTTTAATTGTTTATTTTCTTCTTGTTACTCAAAAATTTGACAAATTACAATATTTTTAGAAAAAATCATGTTAGTTTTTTTATTTTTCCATTACACATGATCGAAATCAATTTAAATTAGTCTAGTATGACCACCGGACAATTAATAAAGCATAATACAATTTATTTAAATTGTTGCAAACAATGTTAATTAACAAATAGATTACTTCGGACCTTCTTCATAAAAAAAATTGGTTTTTTTGCAGACAAGTTTGAATTTATGTCTAATTTAGTAAAAAACTATTTTACAGTTAAAAATTATCATTAATATTAACAATTATATAAACAATAATCAACTTCCTTTTGTATTTGTAAACATTTTCGTCATTTTTCAAACTTTAAATATTTATATCATATGTACATTCTTTCAAAAACTTAAAAAATTTATTTGCTTAAACAATTACATTTGTTATAAACAAATTTTTCATTTTTAAACAAATAATTAGCTTTTTTCATCAAACAAAATTTTTCCCTTTTTTATATTTACTATCATAAAAAAGAACTCCTTAATGAAATGGGAATACTATAAATTATTCATTTAATTTTAATAAACATTATAAGTTAACAAATATTTAACTTCGTTCTTTATTCACAGAAAAAATATATTTATTTATATGCATTTAAATGTAAACTGTTTTAACTGAATAATGGTTTACTTCATTAAAAATATAAATATTTCTTAACTTATAATGTTCGTTAGAATTAAATGAATAATTTATAGTATTCCCATTTCATTAAGGAGTTCTTTTTTATGATAGTAAATATAAAAAAAAGGAAAAAATTTTGTTTGATGAAAAAAGCTACTTATTTGTTTAAAAATGAAAAGTTTGTTTATAACAAATGTAATTGTTTAAGCTAATAAAGTTTTTATGTTTTTGAAAGAATGTACATATGATATAAATATTTAAAGTATGAAAAATGACGAAAATGTTTACAAATACAAAAGGAAGTTGATTATTGTTTATATAATTGTTAATATTAATGATAATTTTTAACTGTAAAATAGTTTTTTACTAAATTAGACATAAATTTAAACTTGTCTGCAAAAAAACCAATTTTTTCTATGAAGAAGGTCCGAAGTAATCTATTTGTTAATTAACATTGTTTGCAACAATTTAAATAAATTGTATTATGCTTTATTAATTGTCCGGTGGTCATACTAGACTAATTTAAATTGATTTCGATCATGTGTAATGGAAAAATAAAAAAACTAACATGATTTTTTCTAAAAATATTATAATTTGTCAAATTTTTGAGTAACAAGAAAAAAATAAACAATTAAAAATTCGAAAATCGACTTTGATGGATCTCTTAGTAATTTTAAATCAAGAACATCAACATCCGATAAAATTTGTAGTTTCTAGACAATTTTCAATAGTAAGTTGAAAAAAAATCCCACTGTTCATCGCGCTGGAGTGCGCAGGCGGACGGACAAATTTTACTTATTACACTATATCTTTGGCAAATTGTTTCGGCCCATTTTCAGACTTATATCTTATTTTAGGGGAATTTCCAAGCTTTCATTTGAGATTATTAAAAAGAAAATAAAAACTACCGAACTTGCACAAAATTGCAAAAAACTATTTATTTTAAAAAATTTTTGCAAAAAATTTTTTTTTTTATTATATAAATAAAATATTTTAAAAGTACACAAAAAAACCTTTCTAAAACACTACTTACTGTTTTTAATTGAATAATTTAAGTAGAAACTACAAATGTTTAAAGAATGCATGTTCGAGTTGAAGCTGAAATTTCAACCCCCCACCCTTTTGATTGGGGTGGGGGGTTGGACCTGTAAATTGGTGTAGTAACTTGTACCTACTAGGGTAACATATTTCCAAAGTATAAAGGAAATCCAAGAACAAGCTTCTGAAAAATTATTTGAAGCCGAGAGACAATCGTCTTCAAAAAAATCTTCTTTTAAAATCGAAGCAGCTAAAGAATGAGATTCTTGTTCATCTGCAGCTAGTGTGTGAAGAAGTCTAATTGCTAAAAAAGCTGCAGAAGCTGTTTCGCAGGTAACAGTATTTAATTTATATGTTTCAATTTCATCTCTCAGATCATAACACTAAAGAAACTTTTGAAACAAAGAATCCTCAGGTGATACTAAAATTTGCATATACATTTGTTTTATATCGGCGGTAAAAACATTTTGAAATGATCGGAATTGGATCACAATGGAAATCGAATCTTGTTGAATTGTCGAACCTACCATAAGAGCATCATTTAATGAGATTCACGAACTAGTTTTATTGGAACCATCAGCTACTACCCTTGTTTTTGTTGTGAGACTATCGACATTTAAATCCGCGTGATGAGGTAAGAAATATCCACCGTTTTATATATGTTCTTAATCTGTAACTAACGACATGTGACCTTCATCTAGATATCTTTGAATGCATTCAAAATAATCTTCTTTAAGCTGAGGGTTCGACTAAAATTTTCTTTCTAACGAATGAAATCTTTGACTTGCACTAGAAAAATGTATGCTTCAAAGGGTTAATATCTTTATTGATTCAAGAAAAACAACATACAATCTAAACAATTTAAAATCTATGAGAATTACTTTGCGTAGTACATAAGGAGAAGTTGGACATTTTTTTAGAGAGCTCAACTTCTTATTAAGGTCAGAAAGATAGTGATTTTTCCCTATTTGGTTTTGACTAAATGAAGCCTGATGTCGAAGATTTTAAAAACCCGAACCTTTCCAATAGTTTACGAAGTTATAATTTTGAAAAAAGGGTGAATATTCGTAGATCGAAGATTCGCACATAATGAGTCATAAAAATAGGTCTGGGCGGTCGCACCTAACTCGAATCCTAATTTCTTACCCTCAATGAACTTCATGAATCGAAAAGATTTTAAAAGGGATTATAGTAATAAAATCGACACATTTAAAATACTTTTTAAACTTGTAGAAATTCTTTAGTAAATAGCTAAATATTAAGTCTTTTGACAATTTATAAGAAAGCGCAAATTGAGTAAAGAATCTGCTGTACAAATGGTTGAAAAATAATAAAAGAAAAAGTGGGTCTTTTATTACAAATATCGTTGTGCATTTTGAGTTTCTTTAACATTTACTAAAAATATTAAATTGGTTAAAATAAATGCAATTTAACAATTAATTTTTATGTTAAGACTAAACAATATTATTTGATGATGCTGAATTTCTATGCAGTGTTCCAAATTTATGACAGTATTAAAAATGTAAAAAATAATTTTTTCTAGTATTCAGATAATGGCATCAATTTACATCTTTCAATATTTATTTAATCACACTTATAGTTAAATTAGAAAAAGACCGTATACATTAAAATATACATTAAAGACGCTCTGGACCCTTAAAAGAAATTCAGTAGTAAAATAATGGTACCACATCATAAAACAGTTCGTACGGTCCTATATGTATACTCTCTATCAGCGGTAGATAACATCAGATTCATAATCAGCGATGCGATCCCAGAACTCTCTGATTATTAAAATTCACACAAGAAAGCGATTCTTTTTGCTATTTAAAAATTTTTTTGTTTACCATTTTGGATTCGCCATCTTGAATTTTTAAAAACTATCTTCAGATTCGTTATTGTCTCTTAATTTATGAAAGTATTTTTAAAAACGCCCATTAGTATCTTGTACATACACGAATGTAGGAATCTTATAAGCTATTAATCATTTAAATCTATCCAGCGAATTTTTCTTCTCAGCTCTGTTCTTGTTGACGTGGAATGTCCCATATATACAAACAAAAAATTCAAATTTAAAAGAAATAAGAGAAATAGAGTTTGATGAAAACATTTATACAAGAGGAAATTAGAATTATCAACAAGTAATAAATAAAGTTTGATAATTCCACACATTTATTTTAATGTGCGGTTTTGAAGTAATTAAACTTACTTTGTTAATTATCAGAAAGGTTCAAAGAATAATAAAACAATCAGAGAAATTCACTCTAATTACAACTGTATTTTGTATAATATCAAATTTACAAATCTTTGCGTGTGAAGTGTTAAAATTCGCGATATGTGTAATGTAAAAAGGAGTTTAAATTTTATCCTTTGCTTACAAGTTCGAAAAAGTATCTGACGGTTTTTAGGAAAGATTTTTAAGTGGTGAGGTGTTGAGAATGAGAAGGATGTGCCAAATTTGGCAGGAAAGGGATCAGGTTGCCTAGGATTCGTTGCTTATAGGAAAACTTAAAAAGGTTGAGGTATTGAAATTTTAACAACGTTTGGGTGTATGTGAGAGTAATTATACAACGACGAAGAGTTTTTGTTATCTTTGAACAATGGTCCTAATCCTAAAAGATCGGTGATCCATGCTTGGCCTAATAAACATTTTTATGACAGCTTTTTTCTAAATTTCCACTGGACAATTTAGAATAGCGAAATTACGGTTCTTAGAAAAATATAAGTTTTAAAATAATTTTTTATTAATTCGGAAAAATTGTTACCGGTCACTATGGAGGGGAGTGACGGAACTAGGAGAGTAGAAAATATAAGTTGAACGCAAGATAAAATGGTATTTGAGATGTTAATAAAATCAATATGTGATAGCACAGGATAGGAAATTGGAGGTAAATAAAGAAAGAGAATTTGACTGTTACAATAAACAATAAAATATATTCTGTCAACCCCCTTCGTACCCTGTTACACGGTTAAGTCGAGAGTGAAGTGTTGTGTCGTGTGGGAGTTTTCGTGTGTGCGTTATGTTTCTTAATTTCAAAATTAATTTAGTTATCGACGCTGGTTTCTTACTCGGTTATAGATGTTTCTATAACGACGCTCGTTGGAAATGGAGTAAAAACGCTGCGGTCTAGACGGTTTATGTGCAACTGGAGACCTGGCAGTAACTTGGCGGGACAGAGTTCCCTGGAAGGACGGTTGCTGCGTACTCTTCTTACTTAGGGTTGTATCAGGGCTCAATATGGGCATGTCCAATAAAGATGGAATGCCCGTGGGAACTGTTCCGGAACTAGTTGTTGGTGAACCAACGTTGGCCCAGGATTGGGTGAACGGCGGCGAGGGGATGGTGTCCGAAGGATAGTTGGTCGCGGACTCAATTCGAGAATATCGTCATCGCTGTCAGTTAGAGCTAAGTCCTCTTCCAAGTTCCGGACAGCGTTCCTAGAGTGGACAGGGCTCAGCCTCGGCGTAGGGCTGGCAGCTCGTAGCAGATCACTAAATTCACAGAGCGGTTGGTCAGCTCTAGTCGGAGACGTTAGGTCGACCACGGGAGTTTCCTTCTTTGGAGTTAGTACTAGAGCCGGAGAAGGAGCAACATAAGGTACGGCTTCCAACTCCGCAATCAGGTTCTCGATTGACTGCTGTATGTCAGCGATAGATCTTTCGGATCCATCATCATCACAGAAACCCCAAGAAGGCGCTGAAAGGGCGATTGGAGGCGTATTGACCTCCGGCCGCGCCCATTGGGGCGCGGCCGGAGGTCGCAGAATGGAGGGGTGATCTGGGGTGCTATTCTGTAACTTCACTTCACATTCACTTCACTTTCACTTCACATTCACTTCACATTCACTTCACATTCACTTCACATTCACTTCACTTTCACTTCACTTTCACTTCACTTTCACTTCACTTTCACTTCACTTTCACTTCACATTCACTTCACATTCACTTCACATTCACTACACATTCACTACACATTCACTTCACTTTCACTTCACTTTCACTTCACATTCACTTCACATTCACTTCACTTTCACTCCACATTCACTTCACTTTCACTTCACATTCACTTTACTTTCACTTCACTTTCACTTCACATTCACATCACAATCACTTCACTTTCACTTTCACTTCACATTCACTTCACATTCACTTCACTTTCACTCCACATTCACTTCACTTTCACTTCACATTCACTTTACTTTCACTTCACTTTCACTTCACATTCACATCACAATCACTTCACTATCACTTTACTTTCACTTCACTTTCACTCCACATTCACTTCACTTTTCACTTTCAATGTGAAGTGAATGTGAAGTGAAAGTGAAGTGAATGTGGAGTGAAAGTGAAGTGAATGTGAAGTGAATGTGAAGTGAAAGTGAAGTGAAAGTGAAGTGAAAGTGAATGTGGTGTGAATGTGAAGTGAAAGTGAAGTGAATGTGAAGTGAAAGTGAAGTGAATGTGGAGTGAAAGTGAAGTGAATGTGAAGTGAATGTGAAGTGAATGTGAAGTGAATGTGAAGTGAATGTGAAGTGAATGTGAATGTGAAGTGAATGTGAAGTGAAAGTGAAGTGAAAGTGAAGTGAATGTGAAGTTACAGAATAGCACCCCTGGACGATGGAACGAATAGATGGCCCAACCTTGGTTGAGACAGGAATCTGTACGTTCTTGATCGAGCCTGGGTTGCTTGAATTATTATTTTCCTGGTCCGTGAAATATTCTTTCGCTGGCTGAACTGGAACACTGCAGTGGGGTAGTTCTCCGCGAGCCACCCGTCGGGCTTCCTTAAGTGCCCGTTTCTTTTCCTTCCTGAACTTTAAACGCTCAAGATCTCGGCGTTTTTGTCCTTCTGTTTTGACCCTTCGAGGTTTGGATTGGCACATCTAGAAAGAAGTCCATGATTAAGCCGAGGTTGAATCGGGGTAAACGAGGGAAGGATGTATCGGGTGATCACAGGATTTATTTAACCAGACGAAAAAGTCGTTAGATTCAAAGAAGCGAGATGGAAATCGTTACTAGGTAGAGCCAGGTTAGGAAAACCGATACTAGCCTCGAGGTAAACTCGGTACTAGCCGGGGCCAGGATAGAATATTTGGCAGAGCCTCGAGGTAAACTCGGTACTTTACCAGGAAGGAAATTGGAAAGAGCCTCGAGGTGAACTCGGTACTAGTTCCAGGTACGAGGAAGAGCCGTAATTAGCCTCGAGTGCAAGCTCGGTACTAACCGGGGCAGGATGGAATATCCGACAGAGCCTCGAGGTAAACTCGGTACTTTGCCGGGACGGAAATTAGTAATAGCCTCGAGATGAACTCGGTACTACTTTCAGATACGAGGAAGAGCCCTAATTAGCCTCGAGGTAAACTCGGTACTAACCGGGGCCAGGATAGGAATCCCTATTTGAATTTAGCCTCGATGTTAAACACGGTACTAAATTCCAAAAGGGGTGTGGAGAGGATCTTGTGTTCTGCCTACGATATTTACTCGGTACAGAACGAAGTGAAGATTTGGAAAGGAGGCCTAGCCTCAGGATAAACCTGGTACTAGAACGAATTCAAAATGCAAACGAAAAGGAGAGAACGAGTAACTAGCCTCGAGATGAACCCGGTACTAGTACAAAATTTGCCGACAACATGGGAAGGAGAGGTAGTAGGGATGTATGACAGCCACGAGACTCGCTCGGTACTGCTTAAGGGAGATAAAAAAGGTACTCACTGCGGAAAAGAAAACGACCAGAATTTTCTAAGCGATCACTTTATTACGGTCAACTCTTACACTCGTTGTGGGCGAAAAATTACTGAGGACGATGGTCTGGACCTCTCGCTTCTTATACCCGCTGCAAGGTTATAAAAAAAATCTGTCCCTGGTAGGGGTAGATTTTTTTTTCTCCTAGGATGCGAAAAAGAAAGATGAGTCCAAACCAACGTTCTTTACATAAAAGTTTTACTAATATCTCTTAAATTTTAGTTTAAAAAAATGCACATATCATACTAATCATAACGCGTTATAATTAACCTATAATATAATATAAAGATATACAGCTTTACTCTTTAACAGTAAATAAAATGTATTAAAACAACACAATACCCGATATGATAATACAGAGTTTCATACAGCGTAAAGTACATTCAATAAAAATATAATGTGATAATGAAATAATATGATATAATATAAGATGATATAACATAGCTTAAATCCCTATAATGCAAAATAATATAGTATAAAATAATATCATATAATATAACATAATATAATATAATATCATTTAGAAAACTTATTCTTTAAAATTTTTGGATAATTACTTTGGTTTATAATATTAAGGATACTAAATAGAATCGGCGTAAGTTTGGTGGGGGTGAGAGAGAAAGGCGGAAGCAGGAAGCGAATGGAGGAAGGAGAAGAGAGAAAGAATACGGCGGAGTGGTGAAAGGAGTAGGAGAGAGTAACCGGGCCCGACGAAAACCGGTTTCTTGCCTTTTTCTTTTTTTCAGCAAGTTTAGAGGAAAAATCTTTCCCAAGGAAAGGTACCCGAGTGGTTTTTGCATTGGCGATGTCCTTCAAAAAAGAAGGTTCTCAACGTGGTTAGTGGTGCTCAATTTATTTTTATCACTGTAGAAAACACGGGTAACAAAATGTATAATATTGAATGCAAAGGATAATCTGAGAATGTCTTCTAGTGTTGTAAATTTTGAGTTCTTGTTCGCTGGAATTTCGAGTTTGTTATTTTTGTAAAGGTAACATAAATTATATTGATAAAATTATAAAAAGAAAAAATTTAAATAAATTCAGTTGCAATAAACTAAAGATATGATTTTAAATTTAAATTAATTTGTTGCGACAAAGTTTGTTTGTAAACAATCCAAGACTCAACACATTGAATTAAACAAAAGAAATAAGTTAATATAATAGAAGATTTTTAAGCCATATATAAGTAAAAAATTGGTGTCATTAATACAGGTAAATATATTTTTTACATATTTTTTTTTCTATTATGCTTCATTTATTGTATATTATTTCAACTAAATTTCCGGTGTAAGCTGTATATAAACGAGGGTGGTCGCTATTGGTACCGACATAAATCACAATAGGAATTTGTATTACTGTTACAGAATCTAGTGTATAGAAAATAAGGAATGTAATAAAGAAAATGGGCTACAGCAAACAAGGGTGGTGTGGTGATGTTGAATCGAAAATTCGAATACCAAAGGGGACAATATGTTTTTCAACACTGCCTTCTTTTACTAAGATTAAAAAGAATTTTACAAATTTTTAACTCTTATAATTAATTTAACTTTAATGAAGTAAATTATTTTTTTTCTAAAGTTTTGTTTTGTTTGTATCCAGTTTCAGCACTTCGAATTAGGGAAAATAGTCTTTTGTAAAATATCATGTTCATCTGAATACAACATTGCATTGCGCAACTAATATCATAATCACTGTCACTAGTCGACTTTGGGAAGACACTAGCATTATTAGTAACTGTGTCTGTTTAACACAGCTGCGTTAACTGAAAGATGCGTTTAAGTTCTTTCGTTCAAAAGACCTCCTTTTTTAAAATTACTAGGAAGAGGTACGCAGGTTGAGACACAAATATATTATGATCTATGTAACTGATTATTCTAATTTTTTTGGCGTATTGTCGAATCATTATTACCAAACTTTTTATTTAATAGAAGCGGGATAACACCTGTTTTTTCGGTAGAGCTAGAAAGAAACCAATTTTATGTTTGAAAAAGTGCTTTTAAGATATTTGTTATAATTTATTTTTAATCAAATTTTTAAAAATAAATTACATTGCTATGGTATTTCCCATTTTGCAGTCGCGTTTCTGCATGGATTAAAAAATCATTCGGATTAAAGTAATTAAGAAAATACGTATCGATGGTTCGTGGGTAGATTTTATAAAAAGTGCCCGTGTGGTGAGAAATACTTGTTCGAAAATGATTGTTTACCAATTTCACGTCATTTAAACCAAGCAGTGCCGCTTTTGTTGGCCGATAACTGTAGGTCGCACATAGCCTAGAAATTTCAGAAACCATAGAACGCTCTTAATTCAGTGCACTGAATTTTTAATCTGACTTCAAACTTAAATATTTTTTAATAAACATACTATTTTCTTTTCAGACAACATTTTTTTATGTATTAGGGTGTCCTCTACCCGAATATAATGTCAAAAAATTATAAAACAGTGTTTAGCAATATTGTTTTGCATATAATTAAAAAATTAAAGGATTTTTTAAAGATTTTTTATTAAAATACTGTTTTACAAACAGCATGAATAGTTTGACCAACAAACTCAAGACTACGTCGGCTTAGTGGAAAACTGTACCATTTCAGGTATTCGTTATAAACTGTACCATTTCGGTAAATTGTTTTAAAACATACCATTTCGAGAAAAAAAGTTTTTTGATTTTTTTCCAAGTTTGTCAACACTGCTGCTAGACATAAAATAAAGTTATGCTTTTTTAAAAAACGGTATCTTAAATATACTCTTGTTCATCTTTTCAATGTATTAATTCAAAATTTCTAATAATTTAAATTAATTGCTTGTTAATCATTAGAAATTCTTTAGTGCAACGCTTTTATAGATCTTCATCGAAATGGTATGTTTTATAACAAACTTTTGAAATGGTATAGTTTATAACGAATACCTGAAATGGTACAGTTTTCCACTAAGCCGACGACTAATCTCTTTAAAGGATTGCTAAGTCAAATTCATTTATTTTTTTAAACCTTTCAACTTTTCATTTACTTTTATTTTTTGCATATCATAAAGTTTCTATTTTATCTTAAGATTTTATTCTTCATTTACAAAAAATCTTTTCAAATTAATTAAAAAAAGTTTTTACTTCCTATGTTTATTACAACTAGTTATTATATGCATTATACATGGGGTATTCCACGCCAAGTCGGAAATCATTTTGCTTTTGTATCTCAAATTTTATTTAGACATTTTTTTAGTGCTTTTTGAAATGAGCTACCTTAATTTTTTTCATAAAGCGGTTCAGAAGATACAGATTTTTGAAAAATGACGTTCCTTACGTAAATTTTTTAAATGCTCATAACTCGGTCAAAAATTGATCAAATTGGACGTTTTTATAATGAAAATTTTTTTTCACGCGTAGTTTTTAATAAAAATATTTTTAAAATTGTTTTAAATATTTTACGATAAGATTTAAAAAATTTTAAAACAAAATTTTATTTTTAACAATGTATGTATCGACCAATTTTTTTCAAAACTATTTGTAAGAAACTAGCACAAAATTAACAATTTCTAAGCCTTGTCTGATTGTGGGCAAACGATGGGATATATTAATATTGTAATTTTTAATTATTAAATTCACAGTGAAAACGTTAAGGTAGGCGTTAGGTAGGCCTAACTTGACTATTTCTCTCCTCTCTTTCGCGCGCCTTCTTTACTTATTCCTCTCTCATAGTTTATACATGAGAATTCTTTTTTTGTTTTGTCTATTCTTCTTTTGTCGTTTACACACGAGTCACTCTTCTTGACTTTTGGCCATTGTTTACATTCGAGGCTTTTCGCTTAATTTTCTCCCTTGTTGTTTATACATAAGGGTTTTCTTTCTTTCTCTCTCGCTCTTTTTCTGTCTTATTTCTCTCTCGTTGTTTATGCACGACGATCACTTTCTGTCTCTTTCTTTTGTCTTTCTCGTAGTTTACACACGTGAATTTCTTTCTTTTTCTTTACATTTATTGTTTAATTCGCTCTCGTTGTTTATGCACGAGATTTCCTTTTCTTTCTAGCCTTTACCTTCTTTCCGTTTTTCTCATCGTTTATACACGAGAATTCTTTCTTCTTCTTGCCTTTTTATCATTGACTCACCAATCCCTCTAAGCGTAGTTCTATTCTCGTCCGATTATGTACAAGATTAACGATGCCTTTGGTCCTCCTTAGATGCCAAACCGCTAATTGCGAGGACGCAAATACAGTGCCTACCAAGTAACAAGGAACGATAGACAACGGGAAA
Source organism: Leptopilina heterotoma (assembly GCF_015476425.1). NCBI lineage: Eukaryota > Metazoa > Arthropoda > Insecta > Hymenoptera > Figitidae > Leptopilina > Leptopilina heterotoma. The sequence continues at coordinate 1,934,580 of NW_025111054.1, forward strand.
AATTTAAATCCAACTAGTAGCTTAGGCTGCTGCCGGTACTCTACGAATCCCTGATTCAGTCAACGTCCCTATACAGGATCCTTCGGAGGACAAACCGGAGTCTCATTCGCCAGCAGATGAGAAAAATAACACAGCCCCACAAAAAAAGAAAAGTACCTTGCGCGAAAGCTCACAGTACCATACCCCTATGTATTTAGATGCGCTGAACACGAATCCGAAGTCAGATTTGCTCCATCACGTCAGGATTTTTTTCTAACCTCAAAAAACATGTCAGATTTTATGTAATTTATGTAAAATACAAAATTTTTTAAAAATTGATTAGATTTGTCTCAAACTTGTTTCTTGGGGGTTTTTAAGATCGCTGATTACGAATCTGCAGTCAGTTTTTAAAAATTTAAAATGGCGGATCCAATATGGCGGCCAAAATTTAAAAATTTGGTGGATTTTCACTTTACTTGGTATATAGGCGTTTTCGGGGTCGCTGATTACAGATTTGCAGTCAGATGTTAAAAATTCAATATGGCGGATCCAATATGGCGGTCATTTTTTTGAAAATTGATTTATTTTGCTTTAAAATGGGTACTCAGTGGTTTTTCGGATCACTGATAACAAATCTTCAATTAGATTTTGAAAAATCAATATGTCCGTTTGAAAATAATGTAATTTTTATTTATGTCTGTTTATGGTAACGGACTCGTTTGGCTTCGAAAGACCTGTGCAGTAGTTTTCTTTTTAAGTTTACTCTTCCTGGAACAATATCCCTTTTTAGCATCCAACAATAGTCAGCCATCATATTTACATCCCATCTGCCTTGATATCTGCTCTCCATTTCATTAATATATTGATGAAACCGTTCTCCCTGTTCCTCGCTGTAGTCTCCTAAATTTTTGGGAAAGTAACTCAGATGTGAATGTAGGAAATGGAGCTTCAAACTCATCAAGCATTCCAATTTTTGAAAGTTTTTGATCATACCATTCACTATTAGTTCCCAATTCTCGCTCTTATGGTTGCCAAGAAAGTTTTCAATAACTCCCTTAAAACTAACCCAAATGCAGCTTTCTCTTTTTTACTCATTACTGTGATAAATTTTTCATCTTTTACTAGTTTTGCGAATTCGAGGCCCAACAAAAATTCCTTCCTTTAATTTAGCATCAGATATCTCTGGAAATTTTTGTTCCAGGTACTTGAAACATTTCCCTTCTTTATCTAAAGACTTTACAAACTGTTTCATTACCCCTAGTTTAATATGTAAAGGTGGTGGAATTACCTTTGTAGGATCAACTAGAGGTTTTTTTATTTAATATTTTTGGAACCTGGTGTAAAGGATGTTCTTTTGGTCCATTCTTTTTGTACGTAATGTTTTTTTCGATCTCTACTGTCCCACAAACATAAAAAGCAAGGTGTTTTCGTAAAACCTGCTTGTTGGCCCAACATGATACTTATAATTTTAAAATCTCCACAAATTTGCCAATTGTGTTCTTTATATTTAATTTTCTCCAAAACTAATTTGACAGTTTCATAATCTTCTTTAAGTTCAGTGGAATGGGCTACGGGAATTGAAGCAAAAACATTAGTGTTATGAATTAGCACTGCCTTTAGACTTCTTTCAGAAGAGTCAATGAATAACGTCTAGTCTTATGTTGATCTTCATATATGTTTGGTTTCAATTCATTTATTAGTCCTTCAATGTCAGAACAATATACTAATGAAAGCTCATCGTCTTTTGTAAAATATTTCCGAAATTCCTTTTCTCTGTCACGATAAAAGTAAGCTGTGGTGCCTTTAGATAACAAATTTTTCTTTTTTAAAACTGAAGCTAGATATCTAGCTGCATATTCTATTTTTGCATTTTTCTATCTAGCTGATATTCTGCTCCATTTTTGGGTAATTTCAAATCTCTGATGAGGTTGCTAAGCTCTTCTTGCGTAAAGCCTTCTTTAACCTTTTCTTCCTGATAACCATCTGGAATATAAATATCATCATTGTCTTCTACAATATTACTAACCGCATCACTTATATCGGAAAGTACATACTCTAATGGTGAACTGTCGATTTCCATATTTGCAGAAGAAAGAGTTAAATGACTTAAAATTTCGGGTTTTTTCACAGATACTACACATGCGTAAATTATATTCTTTTTATTATTTATTATAGCCTTTTACATTGGTCATGCAAAAGTAGCAATCTTCTCGATTCAATGGTTTTTTCCACAATGTTGGTTTTTTAAACTTCAGGTGTTTATCCTCTTTCGTATCATTCCAACGAGTTAACATTGTGTAGCAGGAACTGCAGATTGTATTTGGAACCCATTTTTCATTCTGATTGACTATCTCAAAATCAAAACAATCTTTGTAAATTTGTTTAATGTTTTTATTGATTAATTTGCGATTTTTCGGGATATAAAATTGTCCGCATACGTAACAAAATACATCTGCTTTGCTGTCACATGTATGTTGTGAGGTTGACACTCCAAAAAGAACTTTTGAAGCGTTTGAAGTTTTTTTATTGTTTTGATTTTTGAAAGCCATGATATTTAGGAAAATGCCCGCACGCTAGGGATCCTGGTCCGATCGCAGGCGAGTCCACCGTCCTAGGGGTGATAACCCTCATACCTCCCTAGGCCTAAGTATGAGAGCTTTCCGACTTTGAGGAGGACATTATCAACTCGTCGTCGGACACACTACGGTATCATCCTCACACCCTAACGTCCCCCTGCAAGGCAGCGCCCCTTCGCTGGCTTCGTTACTTCGATAGACAGGAAGCAAATCATTCTACACATCCCATTTTGGGGCAGTTGTCGTCGCCTACTACATCTATCGAAGCAGCAGGATTAATAGACCTTTTCATTTAAGGAATCTGTACTGCGCAAGCGCGGAGTATATATATAACTTCCAACAAAGTTTCGAGCACTTTTTGTACAAAATGCACAGTGCCAATAGTGAAAAGTAATTAAAAAATATTACTAATAAATGTAGAAAAAAAAATTAGCGTGTATTAAAAATGAGCAGTATCCCTGAGAAAAATAATCCACAAAGGAAAAAAATTGATGCAAAAAAAAAATATTGTTTTGGGAATTGCAAAAGTGATGCTCGTTGCAAGTCTTATTTGACTGAAAATTATTACTTTATTTCTTTCCCAAAACCGTTTAACATTTAGAAAATGAAATATTAGGAATGAAAATATTCGAAGTAATTGCAGAACTTGTCAAGTATATCGAAAATGAGACCTTTGGGTAAGGTTATGTTCATAACATAACATAACCTTATTTACATGTAAACAATATAGACTTTTTTACCCTTTAAACACTGACTTCGGCTTTATAACCATATTTTTAATTGACAGCTACAGTATTTTTCTCTACCTGTTCAAACATTAATTTAGCTTCTGGAATATCATTTTCATCGAGTTCTTTATTTGAATTGTTATTAGCACAATATACATTCTGACACAAATTTGCTCGAAAATTTTGAAATCGCGCCGTCTGTCATGGCGTAGCTTCAACTTCCGGTCTTAAATGAAAAGGTCTATATTGTGTCAAAGCACAATGGAAATACAATACAGTATTATGTCCTAGCAGGCCTGCGTTCAAGAGAAAAGTATTCTGCAATTGTTGAATTGAACTTCATCCAGAAATTATGCCTAATTCTCTAGAAATGTTCCTAGATGTCGTCTCGATAAATACATTTTAATTTAGGCATTCAGGTTACCAAAAATCTGCATTTCCTGCTGCATAAATGTTTACCAACAAACTTTTCGAAACTTTTAAATTCACCGACTCCCAAAATGCTTGCATATCAAGTCATATTGGACCAGTTGTTAGAAATTTTTAAAGTCTGATTTAAAATTTGTGATCAGCGATCCGAAAAACCAGTGAGTACCCATTTTAAAGCAAAAGAAATCAATTTTCGAAAAAATGACCGCCATATTGAATTTTTAAAATCTGACTGCAAATTTGTAATCAGCGACCCCGAATACCCCTATATACCAAGTAAAGTGAAAATCCACCAAATTTTTAAATTTTGGCCGCCATATTGAATCCGCTATTTTGAATTTTTTAAAACTGACTGCAGATTCTTAATCAGCGATCTTAAAAACCCCCGAAAAACAAGTTTGAGAAAAATCTAATCAATTTTAAAAAAATTTTGTATTTTACATAAATTACATAAAATCTGACATGTTTTTTGAGGTTAGAAAAAAATCCTGACGTGATGGAGCAAATCTGACTTCGGATTCGTGTTCAGCGCATCAAAATACATAGGGGTATGGTACTGTGGGCTTTCGCGCAGGGTACTTTTCTTTTTTTGTGGGACTGTGTAATTTACTCCAGGACGCAGCAGTTAAAACAGTACCAATCATCAGCTCGATAGAACTTCTCGCGGCAAAGGACCGTTTTGTTTTACAGGTTTCTGCAAGGACTCTAGCCAACCGGGTTACAGCCAGCGAAGGTTTTACCCAGCCGATGGATCAAGGGTTTCGTCACTTCGAACCGTATTTTCCATCCGGACCATACCAATCAGAGAAAGCTTGCATTTACACACCTACTCATATATGCTTCCTATTCCCAACTAGAACTACCTCGACGGTGGAAGTAGAATTTAAAGAACTCTCTTGGATACTTGAGGCTGCTCCATATGAAGCCCCATTGCTTATATTGATCCTGAATTTGGTCAAAACACCACAGACAATAGACTTGGTGACCCCTCCAAAGATATCTGCACCGGTTCCTCTAATCAGCCCTATCGAGAGTCCTCCAGAGCCTGACTTGTCCGTACTCTTGCCTGGCACGCTGCGCGAATTAGAGGCTCAATTGACTCTTTCCGAGGATGAGGATGTTCTTGAGTAAAGTCCAGGATCACCCTTCACGAGATCACTTACATCACTCCACGACAGTGTGGGGATGCACGTTGATCACACGAGGATCGGCCCTACGGTCGACCAACGGAACACTCTCCAAAGGAAGTCAAACCTCGCTCCAACAGGAGGTCTAATGAGCAGGAATTGAAAAGCGTTGCTAGCAGGTTTGAAAGTCATCGACCGAGGACAACCGGGAATTGGCAAATCCGGGAACTATTCGGCTTGAGCCCAACCAATAAAGGAACGTTGTCCATGACGCCTTCTCGGTCCACCGCATACTCCGGACTCGCCCGACGTACTTTTCATCACCGTCGGCGTCTCCTCAGAAGCCTTCTCTCCTGGCAGGCGTTCGTCCGCTCCGAAGCGTACGCCCAATTTCTGTCGCCGTCTACGTTTCGAACACTACTAGGTGCATAAAAAGAATTCTTATTCTTCTGACTACCTTCCTACATCAACACATCGGACCTTCTCAGGGCCACCACAGATTTTTACGTAAAATAATTAGCTTGTTTCTACACCTCATCCCCGCCACCTTTGAACTAGTCATTTTCTACTTAGAGTAACCGGTATCAAGTTAACAGCTGACAAATATCTTCTTATTCTTCGTATAATGGCTTCGACTAGTCAGGTCAATTAAAAAGCTGACAAATATCAAATATAGATTCGTCTATTATCTTTTTTTTCGTTCCTTGGTTAATCCCTCTTTCAGATAGGTATTCCATCTAATACAAATTTCGTCATGGAAAAGTTTTTCTTGATTATGATTAATGTCTGAGTTTGACCCCAGAAGTTCTGGGAGATTATCTTTGTATTGAGTATTGTTTGTCTCTCTTTCGGGAGTCTTTGTTGGTGAGCTTGCGGTGAACTTACCAACTTTGTGTTACTTTTAAATTAAAAAATATTTGATTCTAGTATAGTGCAAACAATAGAAAAGGTCTATAGCAAGACTTTTTTGAGTAATAAAATTATTATTTTACATTATTTCACTTATAGTGAGGTTTGGTAAAAAAGAAAGGCAACCTATAGCAAGGTTTTTAAAAGGAACACCTATGGCCAGGTTTATACATTTATATATTTAGGGTAATTTTTTAGCCTTTAGCAAGAAAAGTTATATTTTTATATTAATTTTGAGTGAGTGGGAGAAAAAAACCTACTGCTAGTTTTATTAGCATAATTTTTAAATGCTTAGAGGAGAGTGGGCTACATTGAACCGGGTTTTTTATAAAGTCCAAGAACTAATTATATTTTACAAATTTTGATCAGGTTTTTGAATCAAAATAAAACTGAAGTACTGTATACACACGATATTCACAACAAAAATTGTTTACATTAAATTTATGTAAGATTTAAAATTCTTTATCACATCGAAATATAGAAGTTGACACCCTAAGCGAAATAAATCACAAGTTTACTAATTTTTAAAACTTCCTATTTCAATAAAAAAACTTCATTATATTTCCACCAAATTTTTTGTTTTGTACGTGAAAAACAGTTTTTTTTAGTTTTTCCTTGTAAATAATAAACCTACGTGCTGGAAACTTTTGGACATAGTCTTTTTCGGTTAAACTAACTTATATATTAAATAAGAAAAAATTTCACTCAGTCATTTCTCAGAAAACTAAAGTGGTTCACTGTAGACACTGGTTCAATGTAGCCCACTCTCTCTTACTCGAATAACTGATTCTGTGACTGCTTTCAGATTCACTTTCGCTCTCAGTAGAATTATTTGAAAGATAGTCTTTTAATTTTGTGTAAGAGTTCTTCATAATTCCGTTTTATCTTGTCTCTTATCCTATCTTGATATTTGGCATGTTTTGGATTCATATTTCTGAGTGAAGATTCTAATACTTTTAAAAATCACAACTTGTTCCGTCAGGTACAAATAACAAAGTGGAGACAGCGACGTCGTATGCCTAAAAGTGGGGAATTTATTCAAAATCCACCTGTTGGCAGCCCGGCAAAACTTTAGACTTGTACCTTTTAAATATGCGATACTACATTGTGTAATTACTGAAGGAAGACAAGCGTAGAATAATTCTAGTTCGGACGATAACTACAATCCTACTAAACTTAAGAGCGTTCGATGGTCTCTGAAATTTGTAGGTTATGTGCGACCTACACTTGTCGCCCTACAAAAACGGTACTGCCTGGTTTAAATGACGTGAAATTGGTAAACAATCATTTTCGAACGAGTTTTTCTCTGCATACAAGCACTTTTTGCAAAATCTGAATCCGAACCAATGACACAAATCTTCTTAATTACCTAAATCCAAAATATTTTTTTAATCCATGAAGAAACGCGGTTGCAAAATGGTAAATGCAAAAGCAACAAAAGTAATGTAATGACAGGCGGCAAGAAGTGTGTTACAACCATTTGCCATTAGATGGCAGAAGCATGCAGGGAGCGTAAAGGCTCAGCTGTCAAAATCATTCGCATTACATTACTCCGGCCTTTCCCATTTTGTAATCGCTTTTCTTCAAGGATTAAAAAAATATCAAGGATTTAGGTAATTAAGAAGATTTGTGTCAATGGTTCGGATTCAGATTTTGCAAAAAGTGCTTGTGTGCAGAGAAAAACTCGTTCGAAAATGATTGTTTACCAATTTCACGTCATTTAAACCAGGCAGTGCCGTATTTGTTGGGTGATAGCGGTTTGTCGAATGTAATCTAGAAATTTCAGAGACCGTCGAACACCGTTAAATCATTTTGGTTTTTGCATTTCTGAGTTTTCTAATCTGAAAAAACATACACAACTGGCATCGGCATTTCTTACAGGACTAGAAGTATGTTTAGATTTTAACCCTCAAATATCAAAATATTCTAAAACTCTATTCTACTATCAAGCATAAATTTTATTTTTTTATTTAGAAATGATTATACGTCTTCATGGAATAAGTTATTTTCAAATATGGAATAAGAAAATGAAAATTCGTGTCAATCATTTAATCATGACGAGGATTATCTTCAAAGTAACTACTTCATTTATTTTATAAACTTTATCATTGGTTTTCTAGAATATTTTGACAAATAATTCATTAATTATTAATTAAATAGAAAATAGATAAAAAAGGGGGAAAATTTTATTAAAGGGGGTAAGGTCTAAACGGAGAAAAAAGGCATGTTTTTAAGATTTTTTTTGGCAAAATGCAAAAAATTAATTTATTTTTATCAGAAACAAAAAAAATCCTCCCAGCGTTACCTCAAAACACATCTCCTTTGACAAATGCACTTTGATTTTTTTGTCTAAGATGATTCTCGCTCAATTCTTGATATGTTTTTATTAAGCTTTAGGGAAATATTGTTTAAATGTTGCAATATTATATGCAAAGCGATATGACTGACTCGAGCCGGGCTTTCGATGAATCGGTTTGGTGCATAAGCACAGGTGACGTATCATTGACTCTCTCGGCCCATTCCTGGCCAGAAAAAATGTGCCTGAATGGAACGAGTAGTTTCTTCCGCCCCTGGATGTCCGGCCAGCGTGTCATCGTGATATTCCCATATAACTCGCTGTTTGAGGGAATTGGGCACACGTAGTTGCCAACTTCCGTTGGTTTGACAATATCTCCAGAAACCTTTCTCATCGATGCGGTTGTTGTTAATGAAATTTTCTTCTCGAGCATTCGATGGACCGTTTTGAGATAATGAGATCCATTCTCTCATTTGCTCGCTGATTAACGGATCATCTTGTTGCTGAGTGGTGATCTCTTCTTGAAGCGAGGGGGAATAGATGGCGTTAAAGTTCGGAGGAGTCCTATGTTGTATGTTTGTGGGTAGAGCCATTCTATCGAGCTCAAGCTCCGGCATAATTTCTTCTTGGGGATTTGGATCCACCGAGAGGGCGTTGGGGAGTGCGTTATTTTGAGGGGACACGTGTTTGGTTCGAAAACTTAACTCGGTAAGGAAGATGTGCCATTTAGTGAGCTTTTGTTTCGTAGTTTTAAGAGAGTCCAGCCAGGGAAGAGCTTTGCCATCCGTTCGAAGTATGAAAGGTCGATCTTCCAAGAACGGAAGATATTTTCTGATCGACCAGATTACAAATAGGCATTTTTGCTCCAACGAGTGGTATCGTTTCTCCGTGGGTGATAATTTCGTGCTGGCGTAGGAAATTATTTTCCGTTTCCTATCAGGCGTCTCTTGGAAAAGGGCTGCCCTCATACCTATATCGTTAACCTCGGTTTGAAGGATCAGGGGTAGTTCTGGGTCAGGTCTGCTTAAAGATTCGGGTACAAGGAAGGCAGCTTTGACTTTTACAAAAGGCGTTTGGTGAACCGAAGTCTATTTATAGGTTCGTTTCACGAACATGAGATCGGTGAGGGGGGCCGTGAGTCTGGCGTAATTAGGGACGATTCGCGGTTAAACTTGATTTCCGTCAGAGGTTACGACATGGCCCAAGTAGGGTAAACTAGTTTGCCCGAAACGACATTTAGGAAGTATGTCCAAAGATAAGTAGTCTCTCTACCATCAATCCAACGTGACCTTAAATTGGTATTAACCACCATCTGGGGTGGAGAACGCAGTATACTTTTTGGAATCGGGGTGCATGGGAACCTGTCAGTATCCACTTTTTAGATCGAAAGTTGTGAATATTTTTGAGGTACCCAGTGCTTTTGTTACTTCATGAATTCGAGTTAGGCACTGAGGGGCGTCTTCTGTTTGGTCGTTCACACGGCAATCGTCCAAACATAACTGGTATTTTTCTAGTTTACTCTTCAAACTTAAGATTAGCTTCTTTGTCCGGTTCCCTCCCTTCACACGGTAACCGGTAACAATTTATTAAAAAAACTTTAAAAGGATCTTTCTCATAAGAGAAGATAACTCTTGTGTCATACTCCTGATAAAGACTGTTAAAAAATATTTTAGTTCATTAACAAAAAGTAACAAAAACATCATATACTAAATGAAAATAAAATATTCTTACTTTAACATCCTCCCACCATTGAGAAGACAAATACAACTCATACAAAATCTGAATCAAATTACATTACTCATACATAAGGCGATTCGGTTTTTTCACTACTCTTTCACTCTTCGTTGTAGCAACCTGGTTAGCGTTGTTTTCAATATTTGAATCATCTATACACATTTCGTCATTCAATGACTTATTCCGTTGCTCATTATGATTTTTAAGCTTTTCAATTACAATTTCATTATATTGCGATTTTACAGTAGTATGTTGTTGAAGCTCCAATGGGAAAACTCGCTGAACAGATCGTAATTTAAACGTTTTACATTTTCACTGCCTATCAAAATAAGGTTGCCTATATTTACAACTTTATCAGATTTCGGTTTTCGAGTTGATTGATTCGATAACGCGCCTAAATACTCACTACGAAATCTGCGTCTAAGATCATCCTTCACTTTTTGTCGGTACAAATAACGTTTATCAAATTGAACCTTCTCAATTTCGTCTAATTCAATCACACCTTTTTCTTTTACTTCCTACAGAATCATGGATGGAGTAAGTGGTACGATATCATATAAATTTTCATTCTATCTCTATCACAGCAAGGGTTTCAGAAACTTTTTCAAAATTTACTCTTTTAAACAATTTGATTATTGCCACAAAATTAGTATCATAATCGCTGTATATAATACTCGTTTTACCTCGACGCGCAATATGACGAATTAGAGCCATTAGAAAGGCAGCTGTAGAAAGTGACGTAACTAACTTCAATTGCACCGCTCTGTATAGTGCACAGGTAAACAAGCAAATCCATGATTTACGACCATTTTTTAAGTAAATGGGCCCGGCAAAATCTACACCTACAATTTCAAAAATCATTGCGTCTCTTATTCTATCAAAAAGTAAAACTGCAGGAGGAGTCTCCAGTGGTTTCGACTCGTATCGTTGGCAATTGATACATTTTTTAATGACCGACCTAATTGTTTCCCGACCCCCGAAAACCCAAAAGTGTTCCCTCACGGAACTCATTGTTTTTTTAAACCTGCGTAATTTAGATTTTCGTGTTTCTCTTTGAAAATTAAGTCTACAATCACATGTTTGTTAGGTAAAAAATTGGACATCGAAAATTGTCATTATCATCACGGAGAATTATTTTCGTCTTTATTCTAATTATCCCGTCTTTATCTTTAAAGGGTTGAAAATGCTTAATGGATTTATCATTTTCGTCAGAGAAACTTTTAGTTTGAACAACCATGATTAAAAATTTGTATTGCTTGTTCTATCTCCGAAAATGACAAATTACCTTTCTTCTGTTTCACGGGAAGGAGCTCTATGTTGTACACTGAAAAAATGTTAGGCCGTTGGCTGTACTGGTTCCGAAACAACCAGTTTCCCTTTCAACCAGCACGTCAGACGTCCTTTTTCAAGATAGTAGACATACTTATTCAGCGCATGCGTTGTTCTGTGGTTTAGGGAAATAGCTATCAGCACGGCGGTTGAACTAAAAAAGTAAGTCTACTGTCAAGAAAAAGGACGTCTGACGTGCTGGTCAGAAAGAAAACACTTGTTCTGGCGTTTTAAGAGAACCAGTACAGCCAACGGCCTAAAACTTTTTCAGTGTAGAAAAAATAGCATGTCTTTCATAGTCGGAAGACTTACCTCTGCTGTTGAATCTTCCCATTTGTCGCGATTAAATTGATTTAACTTGCTTTTAATTATAGCACTGAGCATTGTGCCCCAACTATCAACGGGTATGTTTAAATCTCACAGTGCTCGCACAAGTTTTTTAAACATGATCTCATTTAAAATTAGTTGATTAATTATTTTTTAATAATTAAACTAGAAAACAATTAGGAATAGGACATAAAACATGTTTCAAAAGTAGGTCCGTCAAATAACCTAATTTTTACGTTTTTCAAATAATTAAAAGAAGGTGGAATCATAAAATGAAATAGAATCTCATCAAGTATAGAGTATTTTTAATGAACTTTCAGATTTTCTGGTCCGATTCTTGACTTTTTCTTTAAATTTACAAGAAATGTTGAATTGAAAGTACACGATTTCTGAATTTTTGGTATTTTGCAACTTAATATCTCTATTAGAGATAAATAAAAAGTTTTGGCACTTTCACATTTTCTAAATAACACTAAAATCTACTGGCACAAAAATTTTCGCTGTGGTCCCGGATCTATTTTAAATGATATAAAAGTTTAAAAATTGCATACTTTACCAGGCTCAAACTGTTTATTTTCTTCTAATTGAAGTTGATTTCTTCTGATGAATCACATTTCGATCACAATGTTTAAATTAAGAACCAACTTCAATTAAAAGAAAAAAAACTGTTTTAACCTGAGAAAGTTTGAAGTTTTTAAACCTTTATATATCTTAAAATAGATTCGGGACCAGAAAGAAAATTTCTGTGTGTGTCGATTTTTGTGTGATTTAGAAGTTGTGAAAGTGACAAATTTTTCTACTTTTTTAATAGAGATATTAAGTTGCATAGTACGCAAAAATTTAGGAATCTTATACCTATTTTCAACTCAATATCTTTTGTATATTTAAAGAAAAAATTAAGAAAGTGATAAAAAATATGAAAGTTCATAAAAAATACTCTATTATTTTGTGAGTTTTTATTTCATTTAATAATTCCACTCAATCGCGATAAAGTAATTAATTGCGATAAAAACGATCATTTATTATAAAAACATAATTCATATACTTTGTATCGACAAACAAGTCCAAAATTCAACTACGTTTTGACTATTAAAAATCACTACCACAGAAATAATTTGAAATTTTTTTGGAATTTCTACAAACTCTAAAACAATTTTTTTACTTATGTAGGTAGATATTGTTTAAAATTTATTTTTACAATTTTTTCATTATAAAGCAAGTTTCTATTACTTATAGTTATTCCGTATGTATTTAAATTTGTTTAGTTTTTAATGGGGGGTAAAGGTTAATTCAGTGCAAAAAATGCATACTTTTCAGACTTTTTTTTGCGATACAGAGAGAGTTAATTTGTTTTATCAATTTTTATATAATACTGCAATATTTGAACAATATCTTTCCAAATTCTCATGGCAAAATATTGACAATTGATTGAGTGAATGTGAATCTCTATAAGCATCTCCAAAAGAAGTTTGTTTGCAGTGAACAGTATAAATCGCAATTGAATGATTTAAATCAACAAAATCAATATAAATATATAAATAGATAAATATATAAATATCAAAATAAATACTTGGAAACCAAAAATACGATTTTCTTTTTAAAAAATATGATAATTTGTTATTGTAAAATTAGTAATTTATTGAAAAAAGCTCCCAGGGATACCCGCCAAATTATGTGAAGAAGTACGATATGAACCATTATTATATGTGCCAGAAGTTAATTAAAATTATTGGTATGCAGTAAAAATTTCACTTCTACAAATTAAGAGTGTAGTATTTTTAAATGTATATAAGAAAATGTATATAAGAAAACCAGTTGGTAAATTTTATGGGTCAAGACTCAAGAATGCACCACAATTATACGATTTTTTTAACAAGTAAAGCAACTATGCAAAGTATAAATCTCCCTGTGAAATAAAATTTTTCAATAAAGTAATAATTTATTTAGTCGAATGAAAAATGTAATTTCAGAGATGATATTGATTTCTACTGCAAAATGTTTTGTCCAGTGGTGGTGATTTTCGATTCAACCAGATCAGAGGAAAGGGGTAGCGGGATTCTAGGGATAGAAGGGAACTCAAAGTAAAAAGAGGACTGAACGACAATAATTATCGTGAAAACGGAATATCCTGGTCCAGCCGTCGTGTTGGGATGAGAGAAACAGTCCGGATGCCATTCCCGGTCGACTGCCATTGTATTCGTTATAATTAAAAACGCGATTCGCAATTGCAAATTGGAAAATGGGCGAGCGGTCTTCGTGCTGGATACTCGCGTTGTTTATGGACCGTTCATTGATTTTTATGCTCGGAAATTAATGACTGTTCTGCCGATTTTGGTCTCGCTTATAATCGTCGATATATATGAATGCACATATATGTACTTTTAAGTCTGAAAAAACTAATTACTTTTACTTATCAAAGGCAAACCTCATTCCATGAAAAATGAAGAGAATAGAGAAGATATGACTATTTCTTAAACTTTCATATTTGTAACTCGGTACGCTAACCTCTGCATTATATTCATTTGGTATTTTATATTTTATACTCATTAATAACCGCAGAACTTTCAGTACTTGTCCTAAACGTTTTCCAGTGTAATTATTATTTGTGGTTACTATCAGATTATTAATTTATGTCGTTTCTTTTTCAAAGTTTATAGTAGGGGAACATAGTCTAGGTCGGCCACCTTTTTGACTTTTGTTTATAACTTTTTTTTAAAAATGAATTTGGACAATTGAAGTATATAATTGGAAAGTCCTGTTTAATAGGAACATCTTTTCTGTACAAAGTAAATTGATTGGTTTTAAAATGAAAAAGTTATAAAGATTTAAAAAAAAATTGTAGTCGAGGTTGGCCATTACAGTCAAGGTCGGCCATGTTTAAAATTCAAAGGGCATTAATCGTTAAAAAATAAAATAACATGTTTGGAGTTACGGAAAATTGATTTTTTATTGTTTACAGTTTGTAACTTAATGAAATAACAAAATAATAACAATAAACAATATAAAAAAATAAATATAAATAAAAAAAAATTTTGCACTAAAATATTAATAAAATTAAATAAAAATATTAATAAGATGATCAATTATATTATGAGTTATACAGAATTGCAGTTTTTGCAAATGAAGTAGCTCGTCCTCATCTTTGCGCATTTTAAACACATAGTGGCCGACCTTGACAGTAAGTAACATTACCGAATTGTTGTAACCATAAAGAAATACGTTTCGGGATTCGATTTTTTACTTTGTTTTTCTTTCAACCATCAGTCCCACAAATTTTCTGCATACTTGCCTTGACGATTTAATTTGTTTTTTATCTTTTATTAATGGTTTTTCACATTATGCACAAAACTTTTTTTGTACCGACGTCACAAAAAACACAATTTTCGATTTTCCGAAAATGTAATTGATCAAATAGTTAGGTTACACTAAGACAAGCTTCGACAAGCATGCGCGTAGGTGGCGCTAGTGAACTTGTCCAAAAAATCGCGATGGCCTACCTAGACAGCAGACCAACCTTGACTACATTCCCCTATTAAGTATAATGTTTGAGTTTTTAAATGTTATTATTTATATTAAATAATAGAGTAGAGTTTAGTTACTAATAATCTTAAAAATTCTTGTCGGACATTTTTCGTGTTCCATGAAAGGACTAAATTATATGAGTTTTACAAAAACACTGCTTTTTTGTACCACTTGGTGGGGGAAAAAGCCATTTTTCTAAAAAAAAAACATTTTGTTAAATTTTTTTTGTATTTTTATATTTTTCATTTACTTATAAGACAAATCAATAATTTTAGAAAGTTTTCAGAATGCAAAATTCTATTTTATGTTAAGTTTACCTGTTTTCAATTCACAGACATCGAAATGAGTAACTCAAAAATAAAAATTTCAATAAAAACTATAATAGTATCGATACAGCATCCAAACTAGAATAAAAAGTTGCGTGCTACTTAATTAAACTTATATTATAAATGGCTGGTAAAATAGTTTAGCAGTTTCAAAATAAATCCCAAATGCCTTTTTTACCCCACTCTACCCTCTATATACTAGGAGCGATATGCGTATTCGATGGGTAGGGGAAAGGTGTACGAGATGATCCCCCTAAGGGAAAAAACCTATTATTCAAAGAAAAATCAACATATTCGAGTTTTTTTTGTACGCACTACTAGATAATTAATCTATCTAACTATTCTGATTTGAAATATTTGCAGCTAATTAATATTTTACTATTAAATTTAATTTTTTAAAACCTTACAAAAGGATCATCTTGGACACCGGGGCGTCCAAGATGATCCCCATGGTATGGACAAGATGATCCGTAGGGTTATCTTACCCCAATTATTGGAAAATGAGTCTAAATTAAAGGAATAACAGTGTATCACTATTAAATATACTTTATTTAGGCCATAAACGCTTTTGACCACTCACCACGATTCGTTTTCCTATTTTATAATTACGAGGCATTGTCTACAACGAGAAAATTAATAAAATAGATGTAGATGTCAATTTTTTATTTTAGATAAGTTAGTTTTCATAATAAAAACATATAAGAAGCGAGAAAAATTGAATTTTTTATTAATACTAGAAAATTCACTTTGAGGTGAGGCGAAATACATGGGAATCAGGGGGGATCATCTTGTACACCCATTGAGGGATCATCTTGCCCCAAATGCCACTATTTTGTAATTTGTTCGTAACTTAACCTACAAGCTCTGTTATTCCATAAAACCAATCAGAACACTTAGTTGAAGATATACTGAAGCCGTGAGTACAAGAAACATGGAATTTCAGCTACTACAACAAAAGTTATCTAAGCCCAAAGTTAAGCTTTCCTTAGATCAAAAGTATGAAATTTTTATTTTTTCCAATAGAATTTTTTTAATGACGCGTGTTGTCATGACAGTTTGACTGATTCATAGATATGTCATTGGCAACGTATTACCGTATTTGCCTAAAAGGTGGCGCTAATAGGCTCGCCAAAATTCAAAAGGATCATCTTGCCCCAGGGGATCATCTCGTACACCTTTCCCCTACTTCGTGTCTTTACAGTATTCCATATCACTTTAATTTTTTTCCTTGATTAATTTTTCTGTAGCAGCAAAGTTTGCATTTTCGAGGTATGGTGTAATTAAATTACCTTTTGATTCGTTGGGCATAGAATCAAATTCAACAAAAATTGAGAAAATTGCAGTCGCTTAAAGATCAAATTTCATGAAAATTTTGATGATTTTTTGACACTTGAGTAACTTTTGCTAATTTTTGTCACATCAAACAGTAAAAAATGTTTAGGTTTTAAATGTTTTATTAATAGATGAATGATTTTAGAAACTTTAGTTTCACCATATTTGAGTGATGGGGATAAATCGGACACTTTGTTTATGCTATATTGAGTATAGCGACTGTAACAAAGTGAAACGTTTACATGTTGTTTTCATTTTCCATAGGTATTGTGTTGTTTTTAACAAAATGATTCGAACATAGAAGAGTAAAAACCGACAATTCACAAATCTCCGAGGAAAGAAGCTGTTCTGCCAGTACGTCCTGATAAACAACAAACAAGCCTGGGAATACTACAATTCATTTTATATTATACCGTCCGACACGATTTTTCACTCTCTAAATTTGAATCAGCGAAAAGTCGCTGATTCACCAGCCCAGAGTATGCAGCTGATGAAATAGCGTATATACACTGATGAAACAGCGTATATGCACTGATTTTCCAGCGTATATACGCTGTTTCATCAGCTGCATACTCTGGGCTGGTGAATCAGCGACTTTTCGCTGATTCAAATTTAGAGAGCAAACTCAAAAAAATCAAACATTTTCGGAAACTAGAACCAAAAAAATACTCTTGTCTGTCCGTTTTGCTGGATCAAGTCGTTTGTGGCTTGCAGGGGTGAAAACAGCCCTTAAATGAAAAGTGACAAGATATATTTTAAAAATAGATTTAATTTGCGTAAAACTCGTTACTCGGGTGTTTTTAGGTTCGCTGATCACGAATCCAATGTCAGTTTTTCAAAATTTAAAATGGCAAATCCAATATAGCGGACAACTTTTTTAAAAATATATTCAATTTCCCTGAAACTCGCTCCGTAGAAAGGTAACGAAAAAGCAAAAAATTTGAGGTTATGGTTTTAATTTTTTCAGTAAAAATACAGAAAGAGAATCAATTATTAAGTAAAAAATATTTATTTTCAAGTGTTTATTATATCCAAAATATTCAATGAAAATTTGTTTTAAATTCGTTTGCTTCTTAGGTACCTTTCTTGGGAGCACGTCACATATAATCACATCAAATCTTTTCACATCTGTTTGTTATTATTATAAAAAATTCTTTAAAAAAATATTTCACTATTTTATACTTGATAAAATCTTACTCTATATAACTATGTCATTTCAACATTTCAATAAATTGCAATTTCTAAATAAAAATAAACAAATGATAATAGTAAATAAACACGAAAATTATTAATTTTGAATTACACATATCGACGCCCCCCGACTATAAAATGTTTATTCAAATCTCCGTGCAATAAAATGTTAACTCAGAAATTCGTGCTGTATAATTGTTTTTAAAAATTTCATGCAATATAATGTTAACTCAAGTTGCATTCAATAAAATGTCAATTCAACCACCAGTGCAATATAATGTTATTGAAAATACTAAAAGTTTTATTTCTAGCCTTTAAATTATATGAGGTTAAAGAAAAACATAATTAGTGAATTTTTATTGCGAAAGTGAAAAAGTTATGTTATAAATATTTTTTACTTATACTAAATTAATTAGGAAAATGAAAGAATAAAATTTATTTAATTCTAACTTTGAAAACTATTTTTATTAAAATTATAAATATTTAAAAATATTAAAATTACTTTAACAGTCCCTTTTTTGAATTTAGTTTTCCATTTTGTTTATTGCACGGAGATTCGAATAAACATTTTACAGTCGGGGGGCGTCGATATGTTGAGTAAAAGAATTTTTAAACAATTCATGCAGTGTTAAAAAATTTTATTATAAAATATAAGTATATAATAATAAACACTGTTTACAGATTATAAAAGTACAAAAATTTAGTATATGTATTGATTTAACTTGTTTAAAAAAAACATTTTTAACGTAAAAGGTTAAACTTTATAATTACATTCTAAAGGAAGATATTTTTTAGAAAATTATGACTTTCGTGATTCAAGAATATTTCTTACTTTGTAAAAGCATATCAAAATTTTGTTGTAGTTTTCTGGTGAAGCTTGTTTGCGAACCCAACTCTTGAATAACTACAAACCTTCCAAAGCCTGTGAGGATGTTATATCTGGCTTTTGCAATTCTGCATCGAAGCTGTTGATACATTCTATGACTTCGTCAATATCTTCTACCTGTACTCTATTATTTTGTATAAAATATACAATATCGTTATCTGTCATTTGCTCCCAGCCACAATCACTTTCTTCAGTTTGCTCAAACCAGTTGCGAAAAATTTTTCCTGAATCTTGCACATTAGGGTGTCAAAAAAACAGTTTTTTTTATTCGGTCTCATCCCCTAAAATACTTTCAAATTGTGTAAAAATAAGAACACAATATTTGGAAATAAAATTTTTTAATATTAACCCGTGGTTTAGACCCTTTGAACCATAAAAACGCTAAAAATTAAGTGTTTTTTATTTTTAACATAAATATAAATGTCAAAATATAATGAATAGGGTGTCATTGTAAAGATAATATGATCCATATGTCACAGTATAAGATTCAATGACAATTAAGAGTGTTACAGTCGATTAAAGATCAAATTTATAATAAATATATTTTTTCTGTGAAAAAAGAACAAAGTTAAATATTTGTTAACTTATAATGTTCGTTAGAATTAAATGAATAATTTATAGTATTCCCATTTCATTAAGGAGTTCTTTTTTATGATAGTAAATATAAAAAAGGAAAAAATTTTGTTTGATGAAAAAAGCTAATTATTTGTTTAAAAATGAAAACTTTGTTTATAACAAATGTAATTGTTTAAGCAAATAAATTTTTTAAGTTTTTGAAAGAATGTACATATGATATAAATATTTAAAGTTTGAAAAATGACGAAAATGTTTACAAATACAAAAGGAAGTTGATTATTGTTTATATAATTGTTAATATTAATGATAATTTTTAACTATAAAATAGTTTTTTACTAAATTAGACATAAATTTAAACTTGTCTGCAAAAAAACCAATTTTTTTTTATGAAAAAGGGCCGAAGTAATCTATTTGTTAATTAACATTGTTTGCAACAATTTAAATAAATTGTATTATGCTTTATTAATTGTCCGGTGGTCATACTAGACTAATTTAAATTGATTTCGATCATGTGTAATGGAAAAATAAAAAAACTAACATGATTTTTTCTAAAAATATTGTAATTTGTCAAATTTTTGAGTAACAAGAAAAAAATAAACAATTAAAAATTCAAAAATCGACTTTGATGGATCTCTTAGTAATTTTAAATCAAGAACATCAACATCCGATAAAATTTGTAGTTTCTAGACAATTTTCAATAGTAAGTTGAAAAAAAATCCCACTGTTCATCGCGCTGGAGTGCGCGAGCGGACGGACAAATTTTACTTATTACACTATATCTTTGGCAAATTGTTTCGGCCCATTTTCAGACTTATATTTTCTTTTAGGGGAATTCCCAAGCTTTCATTTGAGATTATTAAAAAGAAAATAAAAACTACCGAACTTGCACAAAATTGCAAAAAACTATTTATTTTAAAAAATTTTTGCAAAAAAATTTTTTTTTATTATATAAATAAAATATTTTAAAAGTACACAAAAAAACCTTTCTAAAACACTACTTACTTTTTTTCATTGAATAATTTAAGTAGAAACTACAAATGTTTAAAGAATGCATGTTCCAGTTGAAGCTGAAATTTCAACCCCCCACCCTTTTGATTGGGGTGGGGGGTTGGACCTGTAAATTGGTGTAGTAACTTGTACCTACTAGGGTAACATATTTCCAAAGTATAAAGGAAATCCAAGAACTTTTTTTTATTTTTGGGGCAGTTCAGGAATAATGGCTCATTTATGCAAGTGAAAAGAGACTTGAAAGAATTGTTTCCGATCGAAGACAGTACAACGTTTTATTCACCTCAAACAAAATCGGAGGACGGTACAGAACAATTATTGGCTAAAAATTTTTTGTAACAATAATTATTCATTAAAAATTAAGAAGTAGAAACATTAAAAAATAAATATTATTATTATATGTAATATTTCTATTTTACTAATTATTATTAAAATATTTAATATAGCTTATCCCATATTAAATAGTATATATGGGGCAAAATTTCTCAAGTGTACCAATGTCAAAATTGCAAGTTGTTGGATCGGGCTAATATTTTCACAGTATTTAGTACTATGTATGAGTACTTCAACCACCAAGTATTATGAAATTTTATAACGAATTGTAGAGGGGGGAGAAGGTTGAAGATCTTGGATAAGTATGAACAGTGAGTTTTATAAAAAATTGTAGCTTCTATATAATAAAGTAAAAAAAATTTTGACCTATATGTTTTTGGTAGGTTTTTTCACGCTCTTTCAAATGGTGAATTTTTTTTTTAAATTCAAAATTTAACCCTTTTCTTTTAAATTAAAAAATTTTTTTATTTTTTTTTCAAGAAGGACCCTTTTTTTCTCTTTTTTTGTACCAAAAGAAAGCTTAAGATGTGTACTTTCAATAACTAAAACGAAAAAAATGACGTTTTTTTTGTTTTCGAATTATTAATTAATTAAGTAATAAAAATTAATAAAAATTGAAATATTTTACAACAAAATAAAGTTAACGCAATTCTGAAGTTACTACTGTAAAGCACTACAAAATCCGCATCCAACGAGTACAATATGAAGTATTTTGGATAAATTGACGTTTTATAAATAAATATTTATAAAAATTAATTAACAAATGAATATCATTTATAAAGATAAAGTGTTAGTTTTTTTACACAAACGTTTATACAATTCTACTTTTAAAAAAATGTATTCCAGTTATTTGCAACAATTGTTTAAATAAAATATTCAACACCTAATGCGTGTGTTGCGCTGTATAACTATTTTCCCGGCTTAATATTATTTGACATTTTCTAAAGAATATATTTTATTTTTTACATTTTTGATGTACGAAAAGATGATTTCTTTTTTACATAAATAATTTTTTATTATTTTAATATCAACAAGAAATTTTTACGTAATTCCTAATAAATTAATTACAAAATAATTTAATAATAATAAATAATATTAAAATAATAAAAAATTATTTATGTAAAAAAGAAATTATCTTTTCCTACATCAAAAATGTAAAAAATAAAATATATTCTTTAGAAAATGTCAAATAATATTAAGCCAGGAAAATAGTTATACAGCGCAACACACGCATTAGGTGTTGAATATTTTATTTAAACAATTGTTGCAAATAACTGGAATACATTTTTTTAAAAGTAGAATTGTATAAACATTTGTGTAAAAAAAACTAACACTTTATCTTTATTTTTATAAATGATATTCATTTGTTAATTAATTTTTATAAATATTTATTTATAAAACGTCAATTTATCCAAAATACTTCATATTGTACTCGTTGGATGCGGATTTTGTAGTGCTTTACAGTAGTAACTTCAGAATTGCGTTAACTTTATTTTGTTGTAAAATATTTCAATTTTTATTAATTTTTATTACTTAATTAATTAATAATTCGAAAACAAAAAAAACGTCATTTTTTTCGTTTTAGTTATTAAAACTACACATCTTAAGCTTTCTTTTGGTACAAAAAAAAAGAGAAAAAAAAGGGTCCTTCTTGAAAAAAAAATAAAAAAATTTTTTAATTTAAAAAAAAAGGGTTAAATTTTGAATTTAAAAAAAAAAATTTCACCATTTGAAAGAGCGTGAAAAAACCTACCAAAAACATATAGGTCAAAATTTTTTTTACTTTATTATATAGAAGCTACGATTTTTTATAAAACTCACTGTTCATACTTATCCAAGATCTTCAACTCCCTCCCCCCTCTACAATTCGTTATAAAATTTCATAATACTTGGTGGTTGAAGTACTCATACATAGTACTAAATACTGTGAAAATATTAGCCCGATCCAACAACTTGCAATTTTGACATCGGTACACTTGAGAAATTTTGCCCCATATATTTATTTATTTCATAAACAGGCACAAGGAGTCCCTTTTGTATAAACGTACTTACAAAAGTACACAGCAGAATACTTTTTGTTTGGAGTAATTACAATGCAATAAAGGCTGCGGTATTATTATTATTATTATTATTATTATTATTATTATTATTATTATTATTATTATTATTATTATTATTATTAAGCACAATTTTACGCAAGTTGGAGTTAAACTTAGAAATCGAATTATCAAAGCAGTCCAGTCTGTCAGCAAAGTCATTAGTCAATTTTGAAAGTCTATTGATCACCGAATTGTCACAATAATTAAGGCGAGAATATTTTAAGACAAAAGGCGCTACATATCTCAAAGATCTATATATTGTTAATATATTTGAAAATCTTAAATAATTTTATTAACAATTGATATTTTATTAACTAATTGTATAGGTGTTCATATCCTTTGTTAAAGTGCAACATCTGTCTTTTATAAGAAACAGCATCTGTTCCTCAAATGCGGTGCAACATCAGTTCGACTTTTTAGTACAGTATCTTCCCTGAAAGCGGCACTGATGCTGCGTTCAACTTGGTGTACAGATGCTGAACTATGCACTATTCACATTTTACGCTTAACTTCTCTCAGTGCATGCTTTTATTACAGATTCTACTTTAGCATAATCAATTTTTTCTCGTGTTTGATACCAAAATACAGCTTTCAGAAGAATTTTTAGTACGCCGTAGCCAAATAGTTGGGAAATCTTACCAAATCCATACGAGAATCCTTCTGAAATTTCTACACGGATTGGCGATAAAAGAAATTAATCAAATGATTCACTTCACATTAAAGTCAATTTATTATAATAATTTCTGATTATTTCCGAAGTAGTACATATATTTTAATTACACTACAGTCCACGAGTATCATGACGATTACACGCGACTCTACGAAAAAACATGCTATCACTTTTTTAATCATATTTTGTAAATAAAAGGAGATAAAAAACCTAAATACAGTTAGAAAGCTGATTAAATTTTTGCCGTCTTTGAATTCATTTCGTTAACTGTTTTTTAAGTTGTAGAGTGAGAAAGAAATAAAAAAATTATGAAATTCTCTAATTTTTGTCTTTTGACTTAAACTTTTTCAGCTTTAAAATAAGCTTTCAAAAATGAAAAAAAGGTTATCCGTCTTTGATATATCATTAAAAATGTGATGCCGTGTTTCGACGATTTGTGCATTGGAATTTAAGTGTGACGACTCGATTCTAGCTTTGCGCGTCTACGAATGGGAGAGAAAACAGGGACGGATTCATGCTGGGGATAATAAATAATTATGTTTCACGAGTAATATAAAGAATCTCGAAAGTTCATCGTTCCCCGCATGGATCGGTCCCTGCTTTCCCTGTCATTCGCAGCCGCGCGAAGCTAGAATCGAGTGTGCTTTTTTTAATTTTCAAAAGTTTATTTTAAAGCTGAAATTCTAACGAAGATTTCCATGTTTTTAGAAAAAATTTCTAGATTTTTGAAAAAGTTGAAGTCAAGAGATAAAAATGAGAAAATTTAATAATTTTTATTTTTTTCTCACTCTACACCTCAAAAAATAGTTAACAAAATGACTTCAAGGACAGATTATTTTACGCAAAATTTAATCAGCTTTTTAACCGTATTTAAGTTTTTTTGTATCTCCTTTTATTTACGAGATATGATTGAAAAAGTGATTGGCATTTTTTTTCGTAGAGTCGCGTGTAATCGTCCTGATACTCGTGGACTGTAGTGTATGTTTAATTTTACATTTGTTCATTACTGTTTAGAGTTTTGAATTTTAATTTAATCACTTCACTTGATTTTTTCTATTATCATTATTTTTTAATTTATTTATAACAAAATACATTAATAATTTACGTTACACAACAACTTAAAATGGATCTATTTTTAAAAGTTTCGCCCTGTGTGATTTTATATCAAGTACTGGTTTCGTCCTGTCTTTCAATATGCAATATAGTCAATGATTTACTTATCACTCGCTAATAAAATTTTAATTGATATTCTGTACACAAGTCAAATTTTCTAAATATTAATTACTTCTTCTCTTACATTGTTATTTGCACAGCCATGCACTTATTAATTATTTTTATCGAATTGTTTGAGTAGAAACCTTACTTGGATATAATATTTCCAATGTATAAAGGAAATCCAAAAATTTGCTTTGGCTTAGTTTAGGAATAATGCCCCTAATGTAAGCACTATTACAAAGGTAATAATTGAAACATAATCTACATAAATATTTATAATAAAAATTTTATATACTTCGTGTGTGAAATAGTTAGAAAGCCTTATTAATTTTACTAGGTTATGTAGTTGTTCAGATAAAATTAAAAAATAGTTACAAAATAAATCTTTGCTCTTTAATAGTAAAACAGAGTATCCTTAATTAGCTTTATTAGTGATCCATAATAATACGATAATATATATATATATATTTTTATATATAGAAGTGGAAAATAAAAAAAGAGGAAAAACAAAAATTGTTCGTTTTTAGAAAAATCTTCACATGTACGATACAATTTCTAGACTTTTCTTCGATGGCAGGTTACAGGGACATACACAACGACGTAATCCCATGAGTTTGCCGTTGTCTGGAGTTTCATATAGAGGTTTGGATATGCTCGGCCTCATATATAAGGATTTATAACATCTAAGTCTCCCGTATATTGCTCCATTTCGATCCCTTCCAGTATACTTTTTGAGACGCCTCATCCTTTTGTTATACTTTACCTACTTTCAGTATAATAAAAAACCACCTTAATAGAAATTATTTTTTAATTTATTAAGAGTTACTTTATTAAAAATAATTTAAATATATATATATATATATAAAGAGGGCCCCCAGCCTGGCCCTTACGACTTGTCGGCTTGATGGGGGCTTTTTCCACACGGGCACGGTTAGTAAGAATAATATAATTTATTACATTTATGGGTTAGTCAAATATGTCAAAATTTTGTTTATTTAAAATACCCTAATGAAGACCAATTATATTGATACCAGTTTTATAATCTAAATTCATATGATCAATAATTTTAAAGTTATAATACTTAGATGTGCAATTTTATAATCCTGGTCAACTCACCCTTTGGTTTTTGAGTTATAACTTGTGCTCAAGTAAATATTCAGCGAACATATTCATATGCGTGACCGCGTTCGAGAAAAGGAACCTTATGATAAAAAATTAATTTTTACATTCAGACAGTTTTTTACATTTTAAAAGGTCCTAAAAATGAAATACAATTAGTCCCGGGTTAAAAAATTTTTTTGGTCATAAGTTTGTAAGTTGAAGTAACTAACCGCAAATGCAGCTAAAAAATGAACATCGATAAATAAATTTTGACGTTTAAAAATATAGGTTATAGTTTATTTATTATTTACCTCTGTGAATACTATAGAATAATATTATCTATTAAAAAAATTAAATTAATTAAAATGTTCAATATTTTAATTATTTTTCTTTTCAAGAAATTTTTTTTTAAAATAATTATTATTAAAATGAATTTTCTAGAATTTTTTTACGATTCCTATGGATTATAATGATCTGCATCTTTTTTAGTTTAATAAATACATTCTTAAACTTTATAAAAAACCTAGTTTTATTAAAAAAATATTATTTGTTTATTTAAAAATTTTCAATACTTTTCGACCTGCTGAAAGGTCGATTCCAGCTGCGTAATTGATTTCTCCGGTTATAAAAATCAGAACAACAAAATTCAAGTTGATTAATCTTCAGTAGGACTGTGCTTATCGCTCAAACTAGAATTGTTAATTTTTTGCAAAAATAACAAAATCTCGGCAATTTAAACAAAGATTTTCGAAAATTAAGGTTTTTTGGCAGTTTTTTGGTTTCAAAAATAGTAAAAATTCCAATTCGGTCTTTACTCAAAAAATTTAGAAATTCCTATTTTTGTTTCTAGCGATGTTTCTTTAAAATGTGTATAAAATTCTTTTAATACCATCCGCTTTTGCTTTTTTTCTTTTTCACTAGATTCTTTTATTACGAAATCGTAGTCTTTCGCTCCTGGAAACATCCTGCTATTCTCATCGTTTTCAAATAAGCCGTAACTTTCCTTTTCACTGTTTCTTCTATTCCTTCTTGAATCTTGTGCGTGCATTCTGGTAAAATTCCATTTAATTTTGTTAATTTTCTAGATTTTCTAACTTGGTATTCAGACACTTCAAATGCTTCACAAATTTTTTTAATTGACCAAAACTTAGGTAACAAACTTATCATCTGTGCTTTGAGGTTTAGGCCAAAGAATACAAATTTTCCATTAAAAAAATTTGAAGACAATTTTTAGTTAGTCAACATTTTTATTATTAATATAATTGTCTTGACGTTTCGATGGTAGCCACCATACTTTTCAAGAGAAAACATTCTAAAAAAATACATTTAATTATAAAAATTATAAGTTATTAATTACAAAAATTATAAATTAAAATAATTAAAAGAAATTTTCTTTCTATAACAGAAACGAGAGAATACATACGTGGTAGAGCATGTTTAATTTATTTTAGGAGTTGAGAAACAACTACATATTTAAATAAATAAAATTAGTAAAAAATTATGATTAAATTCATAACCGTTTTTTGATAAAGTCTCTCAGAGTGAAGTTAGCAGATAATTACCATAGATTATGAAATTATGAGAGATTCCCGGTTATCTTATAGTGAAGCCCGGTTCTTAGATGCTTTGGAGGTTATAATCAAATAAAATTCAAGTTTTGCTGAATTTGAATTTAATTTATAATTAATTAATTTTATGTTAAATTATTAAAAAAACCTTGATAAATTTTACTTATATTTTGAATATCACAACTATCTTTTAGATGTGAATCTGTTTTGCCTACAATATTCTTTAAAAATTTTCAAATGAATCTAGATAATTTATATAAAGGCGAATTTACAAAGGAAGTATAGGTCTTCCTGGACAATTAATTTTATGTAGTTAAGGCAGAATATAAAATTTTGGAGATAAACCACTGTTACATTTCAAAAAATTTTTTTAATTCTTAAGAATTTTTTAATAATATTTTTAATCATCATAAATATTTTTTAAATAATTATACAAAAAATCTTATAAACACTTCTATTATTATTAATACTAATGAATGGTTAATAAATAAAACTAATGTTATAATACCGAATAATGTAAAAGAAATCCTGAGTCTTGGTGGAAAGTTTGCAATTTTATATAATAAAAAAACTTTATCAACTTCAAAAATAATAGCAAACATTGAAAACAGTATTTATAAATTTCCATCAGATATTAAAGATTATATTAGAAATAATGTTGTCTACTGGATACAAAACTGGCATTTAAACAATCAACTAAAACTTTTGAAGAATTAGAGTTACATAAAAAAATAAATGAAACGAAAAAATTTATTAAAGATAACCCAAATTTAATAATAACACAGCTCAACAAAAAAACGAAAAATTTTTGCGCCTGGGTTTATATAATGATTTTTCTATTTATTATTTGCTAAAATAAAGAAAAAATATATATATTCTTTTTAAAGTTTGCTTTTGTAGTAGTTGCAGACATGTTAAGGGGGGACATCACGAAAATTAGGCATATTGTAGGAATTTTTTTTGACTCAATGAAATGGTCAATTAAAAATCTGTAAAGTACGTTTTATTCGATGAGTATTGATATGCGATATATATATTTTTTTAAATTTCATTACAAAATGGCTGCTGTGCACCATTTTATTGGAAGACGTCTGTTTTTTAGGGTTGCATCGAGGGTTCCATGGCCGGACAACTAACGTCCTCAATTTTTGATTTGGAAAAAAACCAAAATGTTGTGATTTTCTATACATCAACAGCTATCTGCACACATAGGATTTTTTCGATATTTTGCGAAATGGTGCGTGATTGAACAAAAAAGTGACAATGAAATGCTGCACAGCCACTATTTTTTAATAGAATTTAACAAATATATTTATTTTGCACATCCATAGATCCATTGATAGATTTAACTCAATGGAAAAGAATTTAAGCTTCACTTTGGAAAATATCAAGAATGATTCTATAAATTTTTTAGATTTATCTTTAACTATAGAAGAAAACAAAATGTTAACAAATTGGTATAGAAAACCTATTTGGTCCGTGTCGCTATATAAACTTTCAATCAAAACACAGTTTAAAATATAAAATCAGTGTCATTTTAGGTACTGCCACAGGTCTTTATCGACAGCTGCCTGCGCAGGCAGCCGGCCTCAATTAGGCGGAAGATTTAAATTAATATATTTTTTTTAATGAAAATTATTATAAAACTGAATAAAAAATTACAATTATTATAATTTTTATTATCTTTAATTTAATTTAATTATTACAATTAAAAATAAAAATTATTAATTTAATTTTAATATTAATTTAAATCTTCCACCTAAACTGAGGACAGCTGCCTGCGCAGGCAGCTGTCAACAAGAGCTGTGGCAGTACCTTTACGCCCTTGTTGACCGCGCAATAAAATTATCAAATTCAAAATTCCAATTAAAAAATTTAAATATTGTAAAAAATATATTAATAAATAATGGATATCCTAAATACTTAATAGATAAGAAAATTAATAAAAGATATTATAAAATCATAAACAATAACGGTTAAAGATAAAACATTAAAAGAAAATCAAAAAAATACTATCTATCAGGTTCCATGTTCCCATTGTAATAGTGTTTACATTGGAGAATTTCGTAGATATTTGAAAAGAAGAATGTACGAACATGCCTGATCAACGAGAGCAAAAAATGACACAGGCAATACAGCCTTATCTTTAAATGCAAAGAACTTAAAACACAATTTTGATTTTAACAAAGTTAAAATTTTAGAAACGAAACAAAATAAAAATAAAAGACGTTTAAGGGCATCCGGGAAATAATACTGGTTTCGTGATAGACGTCTCATTTAAAAAGAAAAGAATATTTTGAGTCGGGATTTTTTGGTAAATATAGAGAAATGCTCTGGGACCAGCGGTCCTCTCGGAATTTAGAGAAATTTTGATAAATAATTATTGAAAAAAATTGTTTAAATATACGGAAAAAAGGGGTTTTGAACGGTTCAATATAGACGTCTCATTTTAAGAGGATAAAATATTTCGGGTTCATATTTGGAGGGGCGATAGAGGAAGACTCCCCGAGGAGCGGCCCTCTCCGTTTTTGCAATAATTTTGCGAGGAAATTATTTTATTAACGATAGAAAGTGGAGTGATTGGAAATTAAGACATTTCCTTAGTTCAAGTCGCGACCACTTCCGAGAATTGGCGCCACCTCCTTGACCACTGACACATAGATCCACTTGTCTGTGTGCTCACCGCCATATTGTCTCTCACTTTCGCCAAAAATCCAACTTTTGTAATTTCGTTTTTCAATATTTATTTCAAAAATTACTTGCAAATTTCGAGATTATTCTTTATCATCATGAATTCCCCTAATTATCATGATAAATCCCAACTAAATATCTCTAATTATTTAGGAGTGAGACGACACGCGGGAAAACACTTTTTGGGCTCGATTTTTTCCGGATGCCCTTAATAGAGTTAATTTATATCATAAAAAATAAAAATTCAATAAATTTTAAAAGTGATATTCAAAATATAAGTAAAATTTATCAAGGTTTTCTTAATAATTTAACTTAAAATTAATTAATTATAAATTAAATTAAAATTCAGAAAAACTTGAATTTTATTTGATTATAAACTCCAAAGCATCTATGAACCGGGCTTCACTATAAGATAACCGGGAATCTCTCATAATTTCATAATCTATGGTAATTATCTGCTAACTTCACTTTGAGAGACTATATCAAAAAAACGGTTATGAATTTAATCATAATTTTTTACTAATATTATTTATTTAATATTATATAAGTAGGATGCTGCTATGCATTCTACTTTTATTGCAAATGTACCTTCAGGTTTCAAATATTCTGAATAATGTCTACGATTTCTTATTTCTAAAACATTTTCAACCAATTCTTTAAATTTAATTTTTTATGAATCCTCTTAAATATTATTCCAATTGTCTATTATAAAAGTCACTATTTCTTGTCAAATTTCCTCGTAATTCGATCTTTCAAGTTCGGTTGCTAAACACTTAAATAAGCAGTCACCACCTCCACCACAATCGAGAATTTAAAATTGTATTCCTTCAACTGAGATCATTTTATATCAACTACAATTTTAAAAATTATAACTTTAAGAAGATTGTGCAAGAGAAAAATTTTCCTCTGTCTGCTTTATGCAGAATATGAATTTGAACTGACTCTTTTGGCCATCAAATTCGAGAATTGAAAAAGCTCATTACAACTTGTAAATTTTTTCAAGTTTTATTTTACAATAGTCTCTGAATTGAATACTTGAACCTATTGAAACTTTCCTAAAATTTAGTTAAATACAGTAACCGGCAAACAATGTTAAGGAATTAGTATCGAGAGACTGTTAATGAGACAACTCAGTAGAAAGGTTTATAACGTGAAAGCCGTAATTTTGGAATCCATAATTACACAAAAAATAAGTAAAGCGTATGAAATTTACAAAATTTTTAATCCATATGAAAACAAATCTAAATAAATAAACAAAAATTTGCATAGTCAATAATAATTTTTTTATTATTATTGATATTTAATTATTCATCCCTAATAAAAAAATATATACTAATATACAATAAATATTTAACAATTTTTAAAAGGGCATTCCAGTTCAAAACAGGCAAGAAGAAGGCTTTTTTAGTATATATTATATTAGGGGAGAGTGGGGCAAACCGGACCCCCTAACTGTTTTGACTCTTGTGACTAAACGAATCAACCGATTTCATTTTTCGATGGCTTGTTTGAAAGATCATTTAATTGCGCAACTTTTTCCCAGAGACACCTATACTTCATCTTTTATTGTTTAGTTGCTGTGTTAACTTTAAAATTTTTTGCAAAAGTTCCGGTTTGCCCCACTCCCTGGGGTAAACCAGACCCCCCATGGACAAACCGGACCGTTTGGTTTTTTGTTTATAATATTGCATTTACATAATCTACAATAATAAAAACATAAAGAATCATGTAAACAATGGTTGTAGTAATGAAAATAATAATACGGGATTGAATTTTAATTAAATAAATAATTTTTTTAATAAAAAAATAAAAATGTTTGTCATTATCAGAGAAACAATATTAATTGGTCCAATTCTCATTAAAAGACAATTATTTTTTATTGTAAGTAAATATTTTAATGAAAGAAACATTTTATTTAAAAATAATTTTTATGAAACTTTAATTCAATGGAAATATCCTATGGCTAGTTTGCGCCACCGAAAACGGTCCGGTTTGCCCCACTCTCCCCTATTAAAATAACTATGAAATTTATTTAAAAAATTTCTTTTACATGTAGTAAATAATGTATTTAAGAATTTGTAAAAAAAATTTCATTTTTATTTCAAAATGGCGGCGATATACGCCATTTTCGCAAACGCCCATTTTTGGTGGTAAGATCGATTCCAAACTTTCTAAAACAGATAAAACCAAAAAAGAAGTGACATTCTCTTCGTTAGATATTTCTTTAGGTGTGGAACCTCAAAAAAGTGGAATTTTTTTTCCCATTTTTTTAAAGTACTTTTTCCCCAAAACATTCAAAGAAAGGTGTTTTTATTCAGAATTTCTCTTATAAAAAAGGCAGTTGGAAATTTTCCAGTTTTTGAGGTTCCACTTATAGGCATGATGACGCTGAATCAAAAGCCGTTTTATTTTTTAAAATTGCTTCAGAAGAACTCGAGATATCACTCTTACCAGATCAAAAAAAGACATTTTGAGAAAAACGCATTTAAAGTTTTTGTTCATAAGTTTCGAAATTTTTTTAAAAAAATCATCGGATTTCCTTGAAAATCCTTACTCGGGGGTTTTTCAGGTCGCTAATTACGAATATGGAATTAGATTTTTAAAATTAAAAATGGCGGATCCAATGTGGCGGACATTTTTTTCAAAATCATTGGATTTGCTTGAAAATCGTTACGGGGGGTTTTTTGGGGTCGCTGATTACGAAAATGACATCATTTTTTCAAAATTTAAAATAGCGGATGCAATATGGTGGACAAAAAAAATTAAACGAAAAAAAAATTAAAATAAAAAATTTTATTTTCCAACATATTGGATCCGCCATTTTGAATTTAAAAAATTTGATATCTTATTTGTGATCGGCAACACCAAATACATTTTTGTTTGTCTTTTTTAAAAAATGCAAATGAGAAAACATTTAAATAATTCGATTCCTTATCCGCATACAAAAACATCTTTGACATGGCGAAGAATAAGGACGTATATCTTTTGTTTTACTTCAAATTTTGCAATAATATTTTAGGAGAGTATTCTTTACACTAAGAAATCCGAAAATAAAAACAAGAAAAAATCAATTTTTTTGACATTTTGAACTGGAATGTCCCCTTAAATTAAATAACTTAATTATTAAAATAGTAATTTTTTTAATAAAGTATCTAAATTGCAATTATTTTCCTAAATAATTTAAATGTTTTAACTTACACTACCGGCGGAAATTGTGCGACCGCTAACATCTTGAGCTATTAAAAAATACATCCGCACAGAAAAAGTGATAACTCCGTCAAAAATAAAGCTAGATGCTTTTTTAAATTGCATTGGAAAGCTTATTAAATTTCCAATGAAATGTCACTATTTTCATTTGTATTGCATGAATAGGAACCGAGATATCATGTTATAGAGACAAAAAAATAATTCCATTTTTTTCGTATTTCTTACCCTGACTTTGACTCCTGGCAAAATTTAGAAAAGTTGATTAAAAAAATTGTTACTTTCACAGACTATTCCTTGTAACCTAAGCTTTAAGTAGAGACCAAGAACAGCAAAAAATATTAATGGGTTTTCAATAAATATATATTATTATTAAAACAATATTTTAATATAACAACCGAAAAAATGATTTATAACAAATATTTCAAATTCGTAAGTAAAATTATTCATTTTCTTATTTGGACCCTACTTCTCAGAGTATACAGCACTGTAGAGCCTATGTGAAAACAATTCTTAGCTCGATTCTGAGTCCACGTTTTGGAGGAGGTCGTAGTATTAATTATGACAAGGTTGAAAAATCTTGTTGAAAAAATTGGGTCTTTGCAACCGTTTTACACTTGTTCACAAAAAAAAATGTTCAAATAAATGTTGAAAAATGTAATTAATACAAGAATTTCGTTTTTCTTAATGAGCTAAGATAATTAAAAGATTCGCTTTCCAAAACTATTTCTCATCTTTTTCAAACAATTTTTTTGACAGAGATATTTCAAGTCAAACTTTCAGCGAAAAATTCTAACATTAGTCATATTAAAATGTCCGCCTGATGGTAATATTACTCATCAATATTACAGTAACTTTACTGTAATGTTACGCGTTAATGTTACTGAAATATTACACGAGCATGTAAAGTAAATAAAAATTTCTCTAAAATGCATATCTAATGAGTAAACAAGAAATTTTTTTCTTATTTTATCATTAGTAAAAAATATATTTTTGCAAATTTTTCATAAGCGTTTAGTATTACTTTAATGTTACTCTAAAACTACATCACGGTGTGTTTTAAACCATTTTAACCTAAAAGTGCTCGCACTGTAAATGTCGTTCCATATATTGAATCTGGACACTTTTCTGAGTAGTTAAAATTTTATCATTAAATAAAAAAATAAAGGTCAATGTTGACCCTGTCTAATTAAAAAACTTTATCGATTTTACATTTATACTTGAATATTAATTTTAAAGAAACTCTAAATGATTCCTTTAAGATTTTTGGCTGTAGTTTACGAATCTAAAGTCAAACTATAAGAACTCAAAATTGTGTACCTATCAAATATGGTGGACAAGTTTTGTAAAAATTCATCGAATTCACTTGAAGCCAGTTGCTTGGGGGTAACAACTGATCACCCAGATTTTGTCCACAATTTTGAATTTCTGAAATCTAACATAAAATTCGTAATTAGCTACCCCAAAAAGCCTTGTGAAACAAGTTTCAAGTGAATCCGATAAATTTCCATAAATCTTCCATTTTGAAATCTTACAGTTTGTCTTTAGATTCATAATCAGCTGCTTATAATTTTAAAGGAACAATATTTAGTATTTTTTGAAATTGATATTCGAGTATACCTGACAAAATGACAACATCATTTCAAAAAGCGTTTGATATTTTGATAGCTGAATGTTCTAAAATTAAATTACAATTTTCACCGTCTATTGTGTTTGTAGATTTCGAGAAAGCTATAATAATGTTTCACGAGTAATATAAAGAAACTCAAAAGTTCATCGTTTCCCCGCATGAATTCGTCCTTGTTTTCTCTCTCATTCGCTGCCGCGCGAAGCCAGAATCGAGTTGTCACAGTTGAATATTAATGTACCAATCGGTCGAAACACGGCTTCACATTTTTAATGATATATCGAAGACGGATTAACCTTTTTTAATTTTCGAAGGATTATTTTAAAGCTGAAGTTCGAAGGAAGATTTCTGTGTTTTTAAAAAAATGTTATCTAAATTTTTCTAGATTTTTGAAAAAGTTGAAGTCAAGAGACAAAAATGAGAAAATTTGATAATTTTTTTTATACAACTCAGGCGTATTATGGTCACTTTATCTACCTGTACAGGCACGTACTAAGTTCCCTCTTATAACCCAGCAGTTAATAAAAAAACCATTATAGCCCTAGGGAGATGCGAAGCAAAATTTTCAATCAGTCGATTTCTCTAATTCGCTGTTGAATCAGTTGCGTAGCTGTGAAAAAAGTGTCAAAAATGAATTTTACCAAGTACATTATTACTGGGAGTTACTATTTAATTTAATTTATTATATAATGATATTTAAAGAGTAGATCTCAGTAAGTATGTACTTGGTAAAATTCATTTTCGACACTTTTTTACAGCTACGCAGCTGATTCAACAGCGAATTAGAGAAATCGACGATAGAAAATTTTGCTTTACACGGTCCGACTCTTTTTGTAATATCTCGGCAACCCGCTAATATTTTTTGCTGTTCTTGGTCTCTATTTAAAGCTTAGATTACATAGAATAGTCTGTGAAAGTAACAATTTTTTTCCTCAACTTTTCTAAATTTTACCAGTAGTCAAAGTCAGGGTAAGAAATCCGCAAAAAATGGAATTATTTTTTTGTCTTTATAACATGATATCTCGCTTCCTATTTATGCAATATAAATGAAAATAGTGGCGTTTCATTGGAAATTTAATAAGCTTTCTAATGCAATTTAAAAAAGCATCTAACTTTATTTTTGACGGAGTTATCACTGTTTTTGTGCGGGTGTGTTTTTTAATAGCTCGAAGTGTTAGCGGTCGCACAATTTCTGCCGGTAGTGTATGTAATTTTGTTATTTTTCTAGATTTTCTAACTTGGTATTCAGACATTTCAAATTCTTCGCAATTTTTTTAATTGACCAAAATTTAGGTAACAAACTTATCATCTTTATTTTATCGTCTACGTTCTCGGAAATCTTTATTTTATTTTTAAGTTTATCTATCAATAATCTTTACTCTTCAGCCAATAAACGATCTTCAGAAGTCTCAGTTGATGTACATGTTTTCGGATTCTCATCATCTATTGATGTTATTTCAGAAGTGTATTCTACTTCCTTGCTTTAAATAGAATTTAATTTTCTTTGTTATGTTCCACGTAAATCAAGCTGTACAAATGCTTTTATAACGCCCCAAGATGTCAAGGTGTCAAATTTAAAATGTATTTAAATTTTAACTTAATTATTAACCATTTAATTAATTTCAACTATTTTATATTTTTTGTTAATTCAAATTTCACATCGTTCTCAACATTATAACCTTACAAGTTTTACACAAAAAGAATGCACGAGCGACAATCTGGTTCCTCGGGTTCTTCCTCTCATTTGTTTGAGATCATTTGCGGGAATTCCTCTTTTTTCCTCAATGTACTAACATTCCAAAAAGTATAAATCTAAGTTACAATGAAGGAGTGAGCCCTCGAACTAGAAATAGTGTCAAACCAATTTTTTGGATCTTAATCCTTAAAATAACATCTAGCAATAGATAGAATTTTAAAGGAAGAGTGCAATAAAATTATTTAAAAAGGACAAGAGTTGAGCCCTGCAATACAATGCAATTCGGCTGGTCCTATGGTCGCAGACCTCCCCCCCCCGCAAGCACATGTTTGCTAATTATTGCACCTTCCTGGTATAAAAATTATACCTGGTCCACGTGGACTACGACTAGAAATTTTTGAGTTTTTGGGCGTTACTCTATTTATTTCTAAGCAAATAAAAATCCTTAATTCCCCTTTTTTCCAAAATTTTTCCACTTCCTAAAATTTTCGCAAATTCCTCGGAGAGTGGGAACGAACGACGCGGGTACCCGGAGCGTCGTCCAGCATCTTCAAGTCAGTTCTTTTTCGGTCACTGTTCAGGGATTTGGAAGTTGGTTCTTTTCTTGAACATAATTTTTCCTTGAGGTTCGACCTAAAGATTCTAGCAGTCCAATTATTTGGCTGAAAACGCATTTTCTTTTAACAAGTATAAATCCTCGGAATAATATTGTTTAAGTTAAGAGCCAAGGACCATTTCCCTTGAACATACCGTTTAATCATTTAAAATATTTAAATTCGCGACTATTGTAACAAAACAAATTTCTCAAGTGTTTATAAATAAATAAGTGTTTAAAACTAAAATTCTTATTTTCCTTAAAAATTCCCTAAACAACAATAAGGTGTAGTTTTAACTCCTTAAAACCTAACAAGATCTCACGACTATTTCTTTTGCCGCTCGAAGAAATAGTACATTTTTTAACAATTAATTAATTAGATGAACGAGATTCACCATTTTTATTATTAACCCTTAAACCGCACCCTGGGTGTGCGACACCCATATTCTAGCTTTTTACTCTAATATTTCGGTTAAATTCGTAAAAATTGAACATGTGTCGTTATTGGACGATACATTTTGTACTTAACTTTATGTTCCGTGAGGAACATTAGTCTCCCAAGTGTCTTTGTGTATTTGATAACTTTATGAAGTTGTCGGCGAAAAATTTCTGCTTGTTTGACACCCAGTTTTTGGTTTAAGGTAATTTCAGTAGTTTTAAAAAACAATTTTTTAATTATTAAAATTAAATAAATCATTATGAAACCTATTTTCCTTTAAAATAGATGTACTGAGCTATATAAGATAATTTTTCCAAAAGATAATATCCTATTCCAGCTTGGAGAACACACTTAAAAGTCCCTGGGTGTCGCAGACCCAGTGTGCGGTTTAAGGATGGATTCGGCAGTGTGCGGTTTAAGGGTTAATAAACTTGTTCTCTTTTAACTAAATATTAATTATTTTTGGTGACATTTTATGTTGATCTTATTAAATTGTTATTTTTCTTATTATGTTATGTAACATAAGATATTTTTGGTGACTAGCTTCCAATTTTATCTTATTTCCATGCCGTTCCGTAACACTTTCTTTTTCAGTTCTTCAGGAGGATGGAATAATGGAACTTTGTTAATGTTAATTTTTTTCGTCAATTCTGTGTTCGTTGTCAGCTATTTGTTTCCTACAATTTTGACAAATACTTGCACCAGGTTATAGCTTCATAAAGTCATTGCTTTGCACAAAGATTAACGATACTTCTCGTAATGATTTTGATATTACACTTGTATGAGATTTTAATAGGTCACAATATTTCTTCCTAAAATATTGCGAATATTTATGAAGACACTTTTCTTCATGTTTTTACAAACTGTTGTTATCGTTTCAATTGGTCTTAATTTTAATAACAATTCTTCAGTTTTAATAAAGCATGTAATTTTCTTAAAGGGTTTTGTTAAACTTTCGCATAATTCGCCTGAATATATATGTACCTGCAGATTATAAATATTCTTTTTACTAATTAATAGTATTAATTTAACACGATTTATAAATTTTAATAATATATTTAATTACTAATACTGTGCTTTTATTGATATTCCAAGAATTTGATTTTCTTTTTTCAATTAATTACGTTAAGGTTATATTACGTTTAAATATGTATAAAAGCACAGTCTGTATTTGATTTAATGTCAAAATATATAAATTAAAAAATTATTCAGAATGCAGTGTTGTATTGGTATGTAAATATATTATTAAAATTTATAAATCGTATTTAATTAATATTATTTATTATTAAAAAAAAGATTTGTAATCTGCAGGTATATATTCAGGCGAATTATGCGAAAGTTTAACAAAACCCTTTACGAAAATAACATGTTTTACTAAAACTGAAGAATTGTTATTAAAATTAAGACCAATTAAAACTATTACAACAGTTTGTGAAAACATAAAGAATAGTGTCTTCATAAATATTCGCAATATTTTGGGAAAAAATATTGTGACCCATTGAAATCTCATACAAGTGTAATATAAAAATCATCACGAGAAGTATCGTTAATCTATGTTCAAAACAATGACATTATGAAGCTAAAACCTGGTACAAGTATTTGTCGAAATCGTAGAAAACAAATAGCTGATAAGGAACATAAAATTGACGAAAAAATTGACATTCACAAAGTTCCACTATTCCATCCTCCTGAAGAACTGAAAAAGAAAGCATTTGTACAGCTTGATTTACGTGGAACATAACAAAGAAAATTAAATTCTATTCAAAGCGAGGAAGTCGATACATATGAAACGCATGAGCTTATAGAGATTTATTTAAGATATTTAATTTATTTGTTAAAAATTTGATTCGGAAAATTGATAGTTTCTTCACCTTTAATATATAACTGCCGAATGATAAATTCACTTTCTATAATTGTAATTGCCTATGAATTGAAATATTGGGCTTACCATCTTTAAGAAACTTCCTACGTTAAAAAAAAACAAAAAACAAAAAAAAACCGTACAAGGCCTCTTAAATAATGAAACAATTAAATTATGACGGTTCAATTATAACAACAATATTAACATATGGCCTACAATTTACGAACATCTTATTTACCGTACAAGGCCTCTTAAAAATAATGAAACAATAATAATAATTGTTTGCAAAATGAGGAAAAGTTTAGAAACTTTTAGTATTAATTCTGAAAGTTCTACTGATAGTGATAACTATGGAAAAAGAAAACTTTTTTAAAAAACTGTAAAAAAAAATAATTATAGAAAGTGAATTTATCATTCGTCAGTTATATATTAAAGATAAGCTCATGGGGTTCATATGTATCGACAGCACAGTTGTTCTAATACAGAAACCTGCTTAATCTGAAAAATATTTTCGAAATTAATTTATAATTTTAAAATTATCAAAGAACTCAGAAAAAAACGGTAGCATGGTGGGTCAGTCTATTGCAGTCTACCGGCAATAGAAAGGTCGTGGGCTCTTATCCCACCATGCTACCGTTTTTTTCTGAGTTCTTGATCATTTTGAAATTATTAATTAATTTCGAAAATATTTTTCAGATTAAGCAGGTTTCTGTATTAGGACAGCTGTGCTGTTGATACATATGAAACCCATGAGCTTATAGAGATTTATTTAAGATATTTAATTTATTTGTTAAAAATTTGATTCGGAAAATTGATAGCTTTTTCATCTTTAATATATAACTGCCGAATGATAAATTCACTTTCTATAATTATAATTGCCTATAAATTGAAATATTGGGCTTACCATCTTTAAGAAACTTCCTACGTTATCATAAAAATAACGAAGGAAGGGATAGTATATATCAAAGAATTCGGAGAGTCTCGGGGTGCATGTAGCTCAGTGGTCAGAGCAGTCTACCGCCAATAGAAAGGTCGAGGCCCGTATCCCACTATGCTTCCGTTTTTTCTGAGTTCTTTGATAATTTTGAAATTATTAATTAATTTCGAAAATATTTTTCAGATTAAGCAGGTTTCTGTATTAGGACAGCTGTGCTGTCGATACATATGAAACCCATGATTTATTTAAGATATTTAATTTATTTGTTAAAAATTTGATTCGGAAAATTGATAGCTTCTTCACCTTTAATGTAAAAAAAATAATTTGCAGAGTTAGAAATTTTTTACAGATTGAGAAAGATCAGCTACAACCAATTAATTTGCAACACGTTGTTTGTAGAACAGAAGAATGTTTAAAAATTAATGAAAGAAGTGTTAAATGTGTTACTCAAGAAGAAAATAAAAGTAATGATGAAATGTATGGTCCGTTAAATTTTAAATCTGGAAGAAAGCCAATTATATTTGACGAATATTTACAGGGAATTGTGCGACGTACGATTTTTAATATTTATTTAAATAAATAATATCCAACATTGTCTAAAGTATTGAATAAATTAAAAATAAACGTTCCGGAATTTCCTGATGTTAGTGACTTTACAATGCGAAAACTATTCAAAAACATGAATTTTAATTACAGAAAGTTACAAAATCGCTCTATTCTCATGGAAAATTCTGCTATATCTGAAAAAAGATTATCATATTTTCTATACTGATGAAACATAGTGTGGAGCAAATCATCATTTACAATATGGATAAGTTGAAAAATTAATTTAAAAAACAGAAGCAATTTTGATCATTATCGATCTGGTGTTCAAGAAGTCAATGGATATAGGAGGCATTATTCCTGAACTGACCCAAAAATAAGAAAAAGTTCTTGGATTTCCTTTATACTTTGGAAATATGTTACCCTAGTAGGTACAAGTTACTACACCAATTTACAGGTCCAACCCCCCACCCCAATCAAAAGGGTGGGGGGTTGAAATTTCAGCTTCAACTCGAACATGCATTCTTTAAACATTTGTAGTTTCTACTTAAATTATTCAATTAAAAAAAGTAAGTAGTGTTTTAGAAAGGTTTTTTTGTGTACTTTTAAAATATTTTATTTATATAATAAAAAATAAATTTTTTTGCAAAAATTTTTTAAAATAAATAGTTTTTTGCAATTTTGTGCAAGTTCGGTAGTTTTTATTTTCTTTTTAATAATCTCAAATGAAAGCTTGGGAATTCCCCTAAAAGAAGATATAAGTCTGAAAATGGGCCGAAACAATTTGCCAAAGATATAGTGTAATAAGTAAAATTTGTCCGTCCGCTCGCGCACTCCAGCGCGATGAACAGTGGGATTTTTTTTCAACTTACTATTGAAAATTGTCTAGAAACTACAAATTTTATCGGATGTTGATGTTCTTGATTTAAAATTACTAAGAGATCCATCAAAGTCGATTTTTAAATTTTTAATTGTTTATTTTTTTCTTGTTACTCAAAAATTTGACAAATTACAATATTTTTAGAAAAAATCATGTTAGTTTTTTTATTTTTCCATTACACATGATCGAAATCAATTTAAATTAGCCTAGAATGACCACCGGACAATTAATTCCCATTTCATTAAGGAGTTCTTTTTTATGATAGTAAATATAAAAAAAAGGAAAAAATTTTGTTTGATGAAAAAAGCTACGTATTTGTTTAAAAATGAAAAGTTTGTTTATGTAAACAAACAGTTATTTATTTGTTTAAGTTTGTAATTGTTTAAGCTAATAAATTTTTTAAGTTTTTGAAAGAATGTACATATGATATAAATATTTAAAGTTTAAAAAATGACGAAAATGTTTACAAATACAAAAGGAAGTTGATTATTGTTTATATAATTGTTAATATTAATGATAATTTTTAACTGTAAAATAGTTTTTTACTAAATTAGACATAAATTTAAACTTGTCTGCAAAAAAACCAATTTTTTTTATGAAGAAGGTCCGAAGTAATCTATTTGTTAATTAACATTGTTTGCAACAATTTAAATAAATTGTATTATGCTTTATTAATTGTCCGGTGGTCATACTAGACTAATTTAAATTGATTTCGATCATGTGTAATGGAAAAATAAAAAAACTAACATGATTTTTTCTAAAAATATTGTAATTTGTCAAATTTTTGAGTAACAAGAAAAAAATAAACAATTAAAAATTCAAAAATCGACTTTGATGGATCTCTTAGTAATTTTAAATCAAGAACATCAACATCCGATAAAATTTGTAGTTTCTAGACAATTTTCAATAGTAAGTTGAAAAAAAATCCCACTGTTCATCGCGCTGGAGTGCGCGAGCGGACGGACAAATTTTACTTATTACACTATATCTTTGGCAAATTGTTTCGGCCCATTTTCAGACTTATATCTTCTTTTAGAGGAATTCCCAAGCTTTCATTTGAGATTATTAAAAAGAAAATAAAAACTACCGAACTTGCACAAAATTGCAAAAAACTATTTATTTTAAAAAATTTTTGCAAAAAAATTTTTTTTTTTATTATATAAATAAAATATTTTAAAAGTACACAAAAAAACCTTTCTAAAACACTACTTACTTTGTTTAATTGAATAATTTAAGTAGAAACTACAAATGTTTAAAGAATGCATGTTCGAGTTGAAGCTGAAATTTCAACCCCCCACCCTTTTGATTGGGGTGGGGGGTTGGACCTGTAAATTGGTGTAGTAACTTGTACCTACTAGGGTAACATATTTCCAAAGTATAAAGGAAATCCAAGAACTTTTTTTTATTTTTGGGGCAGTTCAGGAATAATGCCTCATAGATGGGGCTTTGTTTGTCCTTCTAGTTCTGGGAGGAGAGTAATAATTCTTCATATTGGCAGCAAAGATGAATTTTTGGAAAGCTGTTTAAAATGTTTCATAGGAAAAAAGGAACGGCTGATTATCACAATGAAATGAATGCAGCTCATTTTGAAGAATGGTTTAGGGATGTTTCAAATAAATTACCATCCAAGTAAATAATAGTTATTGATCAAGCACCATATTACACAATGCTGGATCCGAAAAAACGAAATCCTATAACTGCCTGGCGAAAGCAAGAAATAATTGATTGGCTGATAAAAAGAAATGTACTTCTACCACTTATTATATCTTTAAATGAAGATGACTTTGTGGAAGACAGTAGTGATCCAGATCAGTCAGGTAGAAGTGAGCTCCTCTGCTGTTTTTTTATAAAGATTATAATTATAGATATTCAGTAGGAACATTTTATAAGTCATTAATAAATGAAATGAAATTTTATAATAAATTTTATAAGTACAACAATAATTTGAAATTATGATAAAATCTTTATAAAAATCATTTGATATTTATAGGTACTGTACAAATTTTAGAAAAATACAAAGATTAAGTTTCTCAAAAACTGCTTATCCGATTTTTTCATTTTTCAAATAAATTACTCGACAATACAAAATAACATCTCATGGCAACATACTTAAGGTAACTGAAACGGTGGGTCTTAACTAACTTTAACCGGTTACTAATCACAACGACAAGCTGGTCTCTAACCGTAAAGAAAAGGCAAATATTTCCAACATTTTCCAAGTTGAAGATCGACGAATAGAGCACTTCTTTCCCCCAAATTTTTTCAAAAAAATTTAAAATTGTTGAAGATACGCCATTTTGAATATTTCGGAATATTGTTTATGGATTTTTATGAAATTTACTTTAA
The DNA here is from genome assembly GCF_015476425.1 of Leptopilina heterotoma. NCBI lineage: Eukaryota > Metazoa > Arthropoda > Insecta > Hymenoptera > Figitidae > Leptopilina > Leptopilina heterotoma. Next base: position 1,978,660 of record NW_025111054.1, read on the forward strand.
CAATTTTAAATTTTTTTTGAAAAAATTTGGAGGAGAGAAGTCTTTGATATAGAACTATAATCCCACGAAGTTTTGCGAAAATCAGCATACCCTTTGCAAATCGTGATATTTCTGACGTGAAATGCCTCACCAGTCATATTTTGATAGAAAAAAAAATCCGCAAAATCGGCCTGTTTTTTCCCTTGTCACAGTAGACTTCCCCCTTAACTAATTCAGATATTTCATAATAATTCATTTTAATTTTTTATAATTCAAAGTAATGCAGAATAATTTAGGTAATTCTCGATAATTCAGGACAATTCAATACATGTGTACACCATAATTCACGAGTTGTTCACCTCTCGGTAATAGTAAAAAATAAAATAAATTGATAAAAAAATCTCTGACGAAGCAAAGTGTTCATAAAATGAATACAATAATTTCATATTTTTACTTGGCAGGTTTTTAATTTATTTAAATAAACAATTTGTAATTTAATTTAATTTTACAAAAAATTGTTAAATTAAACATTACTGCTTTTATAAAATAATTTTTACTAGAAATTTTTAAAATTATATTATCCATCACTTTTGATTTTTAAAATAATTATAATAATTTCGTATTTCTGATCGAATTACATAAAAAAATTGATCAATCAAAGGTATTTTAAAAGTTCTACACAAATTATTTATAAAACTGTAAACGTTACTTTTACATTTAAAAACAATTTTAAAAATGAAACTTTCTCTACATTTTCTGGTTTTTAAAATACGAATCATTTTGTAACTTTTCAAAAAAAGTCAAAATTGTTTTTGATTTTGAGAATTTAAGTTAAATTTTGAATTAAAAAAAATTGCACTATTCGAAAAAGGAGGAAAAAAGCCTTTTGAAAACATACAGGTCTACTGTATTTTAGTTACAGTAGTTAACAAAATCAACTTTTCCTAATTAATCAAAAACTTTAACCCTCTCCCCCCTCTACAGTTTTATAGGTAAATTGCTCTCCCATAGAAGTAAAGTTTGTGCAAAAATCAGCGCGATTTGAAAAATATCGATTTTTAAGTTTGGACACTTGAGGAGTTTTGCCCTATATAAACATAAACATTTATTAATGGTATTCGATTCCTCTTTAAATTAAAACCTTTAAAAAAATTTTGACCTAGTGCAGATCAATATTTTAATAAATAGATACTTTATTTTTGTAGAAAAGTATACTATCAGAATTTAAAAATTAATTGTTTTAAATCATAATTGCATAAAGTTATGTAATTTTCAGTTGACCTGAAGTCTTTAAGAGCAATGATATGTAAATAAAGCCTTGTTATCTCGTTCAATAATAATTCCCTTTGTTTCATCTTTCCCTCGCCCGTGTTAGTATATATTGCACTTTACTGTTCAGCTGAGAGAAAGACAGAATATTCAAGAGAGACGAAGTCCTTTCAGACCAGTCAGAGATGCTATCAGGTAGCGACCAAACGGAACGTTGTTACATTCAAATTAGAGTGGACGACGGTATGCGTACCTGAATACGACAGTCAACCAGCATCGCATTGGGTCATTGTCTTTGTATTTCCCCTTATACGTACATTCTACCTTTGCATTAAATATTTGTCCATAAAAACTGCTTTTTTATAATTTAGAAAATGTTTGTAAATTATTTTTTTACATAATTTCTTGAACCTAAAAAACAATCTGTTATTACAGATTATATTTTAAAAAGTTGATTATTTTTATTTCCTACTTTTTGAAGAGGATACTTAATTGTCAATTTTATTTGTTATAACAAAGAAAATAAGGTTACCTTGTGCAGTTTAAAAGTCAGCCTACGTTCAATGGGTCATATAGATAATATTATATTTTTGAAGAAATTAGTCTTTTCGTACCGTTTTTGGTGAGAGCAACATTAAAATTTTGTAGCGTCGAAGCTGACAATATAATTTCTTACTTTTTATTCTTAAAGGAATACATTCTAAACTTCACTGCATGGTGTTTCGCAAACTACAAGTTGTTTTGAGCTTTAATGATGTAAAAAATGTTTTTACAGCAACACTTTCTATTTCTAGAATGTCCATAGAGTAAGGGAGGGAAACCCAAGATGGGTATAGTCTTGGGGGTCGACATGTAATTTCACTCCACTTCACTTTTACTTCACTTTTGTTCACGAAATTCAAAAATGACATTAATTAATTGTGAAAAAACAATTTTTTTGTTTAAATACAAAATTGTTAAATCCTTAGATAAACATAATTTTTTTCATAAGCATTTTCCGTTTTTTATCAGTAACAAATCCCGTTAATCGATTTATAAAATAATTTAAGTTGTAAAGTGATTTATTTTTTTCTCAGTGTTACGTCTATCTTAGTTTTCCTAAACTGACCGTCTTCCCGAGTAGCAAAACCCAAGTCAGTACCAAAGTACAGAACTGATGCAGACCTGTTATTTCAGATCTGTAACAGACCTAGTAATTTATAAGGTCCAAAGCATTACCAGACTTGGTAACATTTTTGAAGTTACTACCAGTGGTAGTTATATCATCGACAACATGAATAGCGCAGTGCATGTTCAGCACTTGCATTATTGAATATGCCTCCATAAACTTACAAAAAACCTTTTTAAATAATCCTTCGCATGTTCTTCACTATTTTCAGAAATTTTAAAGCTGCATAAAAGTCTACAAGCAACGTGGAGAAGTAAAAAAATTTTATATTTCATTGCATCAAGTTGATTAAATAATACAATTGGTCCGCAATATAAAAGAAAAAATCTAAATTTAGTTGCTTTCCACTTCTTAATGCTTTTAATGTCCGTATTTCGCTCTGAAATTCAATAGGAATACATCTTCGAATCATACGAATTCGTCTTGAGACTTCTTTTTCACGGCTTCTAAAAGATTCATCTGTTCGTTCAGGACAATTTGTAAGAGGGAACTGAGTCACATTATTCAATTTCAATCCTCGCACTTCACACCTTTCGCAGGAGTAAAATCCTGTATGACCTTTTGTACATTTTAAAAAATCTCTTGCTGGAGTTTTGCATACAAAACAATGAATTCGAACATTAAACCGTTTTCCTGATATAGTTAAACCACTAATGTGTTAAGAGAGTTCGATGGTCTTTGAAATTTGTAAGTTATGTGCGACCTACACTTGTCGCCCTACAAAAACGGTACTAAATGGTTTAAATGACGTGAAATTAGTAAACAATCATTTTCGAACGAGTTTCTCTCTGCACACAAGCACATTTTGTAAAATCTGCATCCGAACTATTGACACAAATCTTCTTAATTACCTAAATCCAAAATATTTTTTTAATCTATGCAGAAACGCAGTAGCAGAATGGGAAATACAAAAGTAATGTAATGACAGGCGGCAAGACGTTTGTTACAGCCATTTGCCATTAGAGGGCAGACACATGCAGGGAGCGTAAAAGCTCAGCTGTTAAAATGATTCGCATTACATTACTCTGGCCTCTCCCATTTTGCAATCGCGTTTCTTCAAGAATTAAAAAAATATTTTGGATTTAGATAATTAAGAAGTTTTGTGTCAATGGTTTGGATTCAGATTTTGCAAAAAGTGCTTGTGTGCAGAAAAAAACTTGATCGAAAATGATTGTTTACCAATTTAAACCAAGCAGTGCCGTATTTGTTGGGTGATAGCAGTTTGTCGAATATAATCTAGAAATTTCAGAGACCATCGAACACCGTTAAGTTATTAATTTATACACTATAAAATCATTCATAAAGTTGTCAACGCTAGCAGGTTTTAAATTTCCTGAGTTAATCGCTATTGCAAAAGGCTTATAAATATCAGGTTTGTAAAAAACTCTTCCTGAAATAACCCATAATCCTTTTTCGCCTGATTTAGTCATAAGGACTCCATCTATATTAATTTGAAAAAAATTGTTGATTTCTTATGAACTTCAGGATCAATGCATTTCCAGAGGCCCTTTTTAATTCCTAAATAAACGTATTCTCCTACAGTTTCTACATCCATGTTTGCCATCAACTTAACTTCATATTCTGCAGAGTTTGTTACTAAAAAACTTTTTGGTGACTTTGGTAATTCTGGTATATTCCTTTGTCTTAAGATTTTTAACATTCTTCTTACATTTGTCTGTTTGATTCCACCTTTTATAGCTAATTTTTACAACTGGTTCACTTCATTTATTTCCTGGTCCATTTGTAAAATGTCACTAATGAACTCTCCTTCAGAATTGGATGACTCTGTTCCATCAGATTCATCAGGACACATTAAACTCTTCATTTTCTAAAAAAAATTAATGTTGTAAGAATTCTGCTAAATAATAGTTCAATTAAATGTTATTAATAACGCAATAGACCTTAAAGTTTGCATAAGGGTCATTCTCCGTGAAATTTTCACTCAAAATGTTTTTTATTTAAAACAATTTTTTTCGAATTCTATATGAAAAATAAGTAAATACCTGTTTTTTTATTTAATCAAAATTACGGAAGTTGTGATTTTTTTAAATTTAACGTCTTCAGAAGCAGATGAATTTTAAAACACTTTTTTCTCTGTTATAACAAAAAATAAAAAATAATATAATATATGCAAAAAAAAATTTTTCTTGAATATTTCAAACATATGTAATAAAAAGATAACGTTAATAGAGCGAAAATATTAAATAAATTAAAATTACGTCGAAAAAGTGACTTTTCTCAAAACCAAAGTAATCGATTTTCGATTTTTTTCATTAATTCCAATCACTGATAAATAAAGAAATTTTTTCTTCTTTTGTCAAAGTGGTGTTCTTAAGGGATAAAATGATATTTAAAATTATATCAGTCGTTGCACAGAGTTTAGTGGAAGAAATTAAGAAATTTAACAACTTCATAACTTCATTTCATTATTAAGGCATTGGTTTTGTTATTGAAGGTTAATTTTTTAACAAGTGTAAAAGTCGAATAAAACTCTGTGCAACGACTGATATAATTTTAAATATCATTTTATCCCTAAAAAACAAAACTTTGACATAAGATGGAAAAATTTCTTTATTTATCAGTGATTGTAATGAAAGAAAAAAATCGAAAATCGATTACTTCGGTTTTGAGAAAAGTCACTTTTCAGATGTAATTTAAATTTATTTAATATTTTCGCTTTATAAACGTTATTTTTTTATTACATATTTGAAATATTCAAGAAAATAGTACATTGTGCAACGAGGACGCAAAGAGCAAGTTTCTCGTCCGAGCTTGATTTTGCAGTACGAGGCGAAGCCGAGTATTGTAAACAAGCGAGGACGAGAAATGCGTGCGTCCGAGGTACACACGACATTTTATACAAAACGAGAATGTAATCCGTGGTTACTCGGTGCGTTTTGAGAGGGAAAGCATGGCTTTGCTTCAAGTAGTAGTTTTACGGTCCTAGGACGAGAAAGTAGTCTTTACCGTCCGCAAGCGCAAGCGGACGGTAAAGACTACTTTCTCGTCCTAGGACCGTAAAACTGCTGCTTGAAGTAAAGGCATACTTTGCGTCTCAAAAACGCGCCGAGAAAGCGGGGATTGCATACTTGTTTTGAATAAAACAAATTTTTTGCATATATTATATTATTTTTTATCTTTTGTTATAATAGAGAAAAAAGTGTTTTAAAATTCATCTGCTTCTGAAGACGTTAAATTTAAAAAAATCACAACTTCCGTAATTTTGATAAAAAAACAGGTATTTACTTATTTTTCATATAGAATTCGAAAAAAATTGTTTTAATTAAAAAAAAAATTTTGAGTGAAAATTTCACGGAGAATGCCCCATATACTCTAAAAATGTTAAGAAATATTTCGTATAGACTAGTTATAAACATTACAAAATATATTTTTAGAATATCCTTAGTTAATGTAAGTAATTCATATATATCTTTAGGTATCTATTTCTCAGATATCTCTAGGTTAGCATCAGTAGGGTTTTTTTAACAATAAAACAAAATTAACATTTTAACAATATCCTAAAGGTAACCAAGGAATAACCTAAAGATATCCTAAGAATATCTTATGACTATCAGCAGGATATCTGATGAATATCCTATAAATATATTATGTTTATCTTTTTATAGTAGTGATATTCTTTTCCAATATTTGTCTATTTGAAATAAGTAATTGAAGTCATTAAAATAATTAAGAATTATTATGGATATCCTATGAGCATATTATGGATATTCTAAGATAACCCTAGAATATCCAAACCGACACTCTTCAGGATATCCAGTGATTAACAGAAACATAGAGATTTTTTCAAAATATAACAATTTTAGTTATCGGCTGAACGTTTATCTATTTACCTCAATAAAATAATTTTTTACTATAATTTAATTATAAAAAATATAATAAATACCTAAAAAATACACTACCGTCCAAAAGTATCAGGAAGATTACATTCGACTCTATGAAGAAACATGCCATCACTTTTTCAATCATATCTCGGAAATAAAAGGAGGTACAAAAAACTTAAATACGGTTAGAAAGCTGATTAAATTCTGCGTAAAATAAGCCGTCTTTGAAGTCATTTCGTTAATTATTTAAGTTGTAGAGTGAGAAAGAAATAAAAAAAATTATCAAATTTTCTCATTTTTGTCTCTTGACTTCAACTTTTTCAAAAATTTAGATACAATTTTTCTAAAAACACAAAAATCTTTGTTAGAATTTCAGCTTTAAAATAAGCCTTCGAAAATTAAAAAAGGTTAATCCGTCTTCGATATATCATTAAAAATGTGAAGCCGTGTTTTGACCGATTGGTGCATTGAAATTCAACTGTGACGACTCGATTGTGGCTTCGCGCGGCAGCGAATGAGAAAAAACAGGGACGAATTTTTGCTGGAGAATAATTAATAATGATGTTTCACGAGTAATATAAAGAAACTCAAAAGTTCATCGTTTTCCCGCATGAATTCGTTACTGTTTTCTCTCTCATTCGCTGCCGCGCGAAGCCACAATCGAGTCGTCACAGTTGAATTTCAATGCACCAATCAGTCGAAATACGGCTTCACATTTTTAATGATATATCGAAGACGGATTAACCTTTTTTAATTTTCGAAGGCTTATTTTAAAGCCGACATTCTAACGAAGATTTTTGTGTTTTTAGAAAAATTTTATCAAATTTTTCTAGATTTTTGAAAAAGTTGAAGTCAAGAGACAAAAATGAGAAAATTTAATAATTTTTTTTATTTCTTTCTCATTCTACAACTTAAAAAATAATTAACGAAATGACTTTAAAGACGGATTATTTTACGCAGAATTTAACCAGCTTTCAAACCGTATTTAAGTTTTTTTGTACCTCCTTTTATTTTCGAGATATGATTGAAAAAATGATGGCATGTTTTTTCATAGAGTCGAATGTAATCGTTCTGATACTTTTGGACGGTAGTGTATACATTGGCTTCATGCTAATAGTGAAACTTCTTAAAACGGATTTTATTTATATCTGTAAATAAGCACTACAACAAACAATTAACTTTATTTAATATTTATTCCATTTACTGTAAAAAAAATTTTCACTTTAAGCAGTAGAATATTTGAAGTACTTTCATATTTTGAAAGGTTTGTCACACATCTGGTTCTTAGGGTTACCGTTTATGAGTCTCTCTTTGCAAAAGAACCAAGTTTTTGAGTTTTATAGTCTATAATTTTTTTCTATAAATTCTTTTAAACATAAAGTTGGTGGAATTTTATAAATTTAAAGATTCAGAAAAATATTCTAAAATTTTAAATGTTTTCAAGGAGAATTTCTTTGAAAGGTCTTTCTGGCTTTAGTTGCTCTAGAGCATTTCTCTGAAAGAAACTAAATACGAGCTTCTAAAACTATACTAATATTAATATTTTTTAGAAGTCAATTGGTGAAAAACCGTTTTTATACAATATGTACTTCTAAGGGGGAGTGACACCTTTGAGGTGTCTTTTAAATCTGTTTTTTAAAATTTTTTTAAGACACAGAAATGAAGTATATAAAATTTGGTTTCCAGGACTTTATTTGTTACCTTTTTAAGTTAACAAAAATATTTTTATACTTTAAAAAAGTTTCAATTTATTGCCTATAGAGGGCGCCGAAGTTGATTAAGTTTCTCTGCAGGCCAAATCGGTGGACAAGATTCTGGTTAGACCGATTAATCTAAAACAAAAATTCAAAGTTTTTCTGAATTTGTGATAGATTTAGCTTTCGAGTACGTAGGATATTTTAAAAATATTAATTTTTGTGTATTAGGTAGCTGTTTGAAGAAAAAAGTCTATTTTTAGGGCGAAATTATTTTAAAACATCTATTGCCAAAAAACAAACCACCGTTTTCAAAAATGTCATTTCGAGAAAAACGCATTTGAACTTTTGTAATGTGAAAACATGAAAAATTAAACCACTGCTAATCTACGATGTCTGCAACATATAAGTGACTTTCTACATTAATATTTCCGTCATTTCTACCCATTACAGCAATTTGAAGCTGTCTTCATTATTCTTGAACTGCTACGATAAAAAAAATATCCGATGGCGCTAAAATGAACTCGAAGCGCTCTTGGACATTTTTTACAGATTTCAATTTTTTCTACATAAAATAACCTCGAAATTACTTCTCATGATATAATTTCTATTTTTCACATCATAAAGTATCGTTTAAGCAAAAAAATAAAATTAATTTTTTTGGGTCAAAGGTACCACTCCCCCTTAAGATTAACATTCATTCCGCCATATTGGATCCGCCATTTTTAATTTTGAAAATCTGACATTGGATTCGTGAGCAGCGAAAATTTTTGCATTATAAAATACAAAAAATTATCATAAAATTATGATTTAAAATTAGTTAGAAAAAAAACAATTGAATTTCTATATAAAAAATTAAATTATGTTTTTTTAGTATTTGTAACCTAAAAACAATGTTCTTTTCATAAAAATGCTTCAAAAATAATAAAAATAATTTTTTTTTATTCTGCAATTTGTTTGTTAATACAAAAATCACATTTTCTACAAAGTCACGGATAGATTTTAAAATCTATTATTTTTTAAGAAAAATCAAAATCTAAAAAGGGTCAGAATATTTCCTGGTCGATTTTATTTTCTGACCATGATTTCCTCTCTAAAAATGACTATAAAAATAATTTTATAGAAGATTTAAATAATTTTCTTGATATAGTTTAAAATGTAGTCGAAGTCTCCCTTTAAAAAATGAAAAAAAAATTAAAATTTTTATTGTTTTACAACTTTTTTTTGAACTCAATATTACTTACGTAAATAATAATTTTAGAGGATTAGCCTATTTGCATTTCAGAATATAAGTTTTCAAAGTCCGGTTCTGACTCTTCTTCTGCCTCATTGTTAGTGCTTTCTTTAACATCTGCATCTCTATCTGAAAATTTTATTTAAAAATAGATACTTTAAGGAGGTTCTCCGGCTGCTACTTTTGAAAGAATCGATTTTCTTCCAATTTTATTTAAATTTTGAGGAAATGTTTCTTCGAGTGCGCTTTAAATGTGGTAGAAATTTCAGAACCCTTTGCCATGTCAAAAAACGAGATATCGTAGTTAGCATTTTTCATTTTCAAAATAATCGCATGTAGAAGCTGAAGTTTAAACTTGAATATTTCAAAATTTAGCATGGCAAAGGGCTATGAAATTTCTACCACATTTAGAGCGCACTCGAAGAAAAATTTCCTCAAAATTTAAATAAAATTGGAAGAAAATCGATTTTTTTAAGAGTAGCAGCCAGAGAACCTCCTTAATGTTCTTAATATCAGAACCTTCAAAAATTATTCAAGTTATTTATTGTTTTAATGTAACTAAAACACGGTGTACAAAATTCATAACAAAGCATTATTCATAATAAATAGTTGAGAATGAATAATTAATATGTAACGACAATAATTGATTACTAGTTTGAATTACATACCTTGATTTAAATGAATTAAATTTCTAATTTCGGCTAATGCACGATGCTTTCTGACTCGATGAGTACTTGATGTACGTGTATTTAACATTGTACTTTTTTAAATACCCTTTAATGTTTCAAAGATTTTATGAGAAATAAATTGTATAGCTATACTTTACCTACTACATTGATACTGATTAAGTGCAATGTATTCAGACTCACCATTACTTGCCTTTTCCTTTTCATCAACTCAGTTCTCTATGTCTTTACGAAAAGTAATATTTGCACCGCTCCTGTTTACCTGGATGCTCTATTTACCCTTATTTACCAGTTAAATGTAAGCGATCGTCGTAAACAGAACACTGCGTAAAAAACTTAAAAGATTTGCCAGATTTTGTATCTTGTGATTTCTAGTGTGTGATTATTTGGAATATTAATTAACAACGAGGTAACTGTGAAAAAGTATACATTTTTCAAGTGATAACTTCTACATATCTTTAAGACAGTAAATGTTTTTTTTATTTACTAATAATTATAGCCCCACTTTCGGTAGAAATGTTTTGGATGGGTAAAAAGCTCAGCTTTCTTTCTAAATAATTTTTTTTTAATATCGATTTTACAAAAGAATGAAAATTAATTTTAATTTTTAAGGTTAACATTTTTTTTTGAAAAACTAATATGTCGTTATTGAAAAGTATATAAAAAAACCTTTCCAAAACATATTTTGTGAAATTAACATCTTTTTTTTAAGTGAACTATAAGTCAGCAAAGTATGACGTGTAAATCACTTTACGTGAAATCCCCCATGTGTATTAAATATAAAAATTAATTCATTTCCAAACTTACACCTCGTGCTCGTCTAATAATTATTGATACATTCTATTGAGGAGTCAGGAAAAAGAATTCGCAGAGCGCGCGACCACATGCGGCTATAGCAGTCGGGTAGCAGTGGCAGGATCAGAGAATTTAAACATTTTTGACACAAAAATATACTTTTTTCTATGTTCGAGAATTTGCACTACTTTAAATTCTCTACGCGAAAAACTACCACAAGAAAATATATTACATAATTTTTTTAAAAATACCTATTGTTATAAAAATGTTATAAACAATTAGCCTGCATATGAACTTGTTCCAGCCAATGGGCACAGAAACACAGATGTAAAGAAAGTAACTATTGGGATCCTGGCATGGGTTCTAATAATAAATTTTTAACGTTAAAAATTAAAAAAAAAAATTTTAACAATTTGTTATAAACAAATTAAGAAAAATTGATTTTCATAAAAAACGGACAGTGCAATTCGATTCTACGCGAAAAACTACTACTAGAACATAATTATATTACTTAATTCTTTAAAAAAAATATGTTTTTCTTCTGTTGTTTATATAACAAATTGTTTAAAAAAAATTTTTACAATAAAACTTTTAACGTCAAAAATTATTATTAGATCCTGTGCCAGGATCCCAATTATTACTTTTTTTATATCTGCGTTCCTGTGCCCATAGGCTGGAATGCTTACTATTAAACAAAAGTTGCAAGTCTGGGCTGTCTTTCGAAATAATTTGACCATAGAAGCAATTGAAAGTTCACTACAAATTTTGAGAAGTGAAAATATTGCCAATCTGGCAAAATCAGCAGTAACTTTATTAAAAATAAAATAAAATAAAGTTATAAAGTGTATGAAAACTTCCAAAAACAGCGCTAGTTCTTGTGCTTATTTTGGAATCAAAGTACATTTACAAAGTATTGTCAGTGACAGTTACACTAATAACTACTTACGTTGGTTATTAAAGATTTACCGCTTTATAACGTGTTTTCACAACAATTTTGGCCTATATTAGGTCTCATTATCCACTCGAATTATGACTCGAAACCATTTACTATTACTGTGTACGATGGTGATTCTAAACCAAAAAATGTAGCAGAATATTTACATGATTTCGTTAATAAAATAAATGATTTACTGCAAAATGGTACAAACAAATTGGGAAAAGTTCCTTCAAAATAGAAATTGTTGGCTTTGTCTGTGATACACCGGCCAGGGCATATATTAATCTGGTAAAGGTTCACACCGCGTTTTAGGTTTACAAATGAAAAACTAAATGCCGTAGAAGAGTTTATCCAAGTAGACACATCAAATTGAGGAAGTAAAGAAAATTTAAAAAAATTAAAGACAAAAACCATCATATAGATAAATCACCATTAAATGATATTTTGAATTTTGACCCTATTAAGAACGTATTTTTGAAACCAATGCATTTATTATTTCTCAGTGTTATGAAATGGATATTACAAAATTTAATCGGATTGACCAAAAAAGTTAACAGAACATGTAAGTTGTTCTCTGGGTCAATAAGTCGAATAAACTCAATTTTTAAAAAATAACAAAGTTCATTCCAAAAGAATTCCAAAGGAAAAAATTTGATTTTAAGGAAATCAGTAATTGGAAAGCAACACAATTTCGCTTTGTCTTGCTATATTGTGGTGTTTTAGTGCTTCGTAAAATTTTAAATAATAACACGTTCCGTCACTTTTCGTTATTAGTCACTGCCTGCAGAATTCTTTGCAGTCCTGAACTATGCCTTTCACATGTAAATTGCGCAGATCAGATATTGAAAAAGTTATTTGATCTTCTTCCCTCCTTTTACGGAGTTGGATCACAAACTGTGAACAATCATAATTCAAGCTTAATGAAAAAGTCTGTTATTATTGTGTTTTTTAGTTGTGGTACTCTTAACGTGATTTTCAAGCTGTTGTCAATATTCGTCGAAAATTCAAAATATATATTGAATAGGGTAAAGGGCCCCAAGCTGTCCAGGGCCGTAAGTTGGTCACCCTCAGGAAATTCTTGTGCATTATTTGGCAGAACTGAATGCTTCAGGTTATTTTCATTGTTTATGAAGACGAAGTTTTTGGTAATGTTTAGATGTGTATAACTAAACGCGTTTGTTTCTAACAGATACATCGTTAAATTTCGTCAAAACAATTTGAAAGCATCGTTTTTAAAGTAGTAATGTAATAATAGTTAATAGTTTAAAAATTCTAAACTTTGTGGTCATTTTGTTTACATATAATACAATAATATTATAAATGAACTAGTGATATTTTCCTCGCTCGCTCGGTTTATATTTTATTTATTTTTAATTGAAAATATTTTTATACAACTCAGGCGTATTATGGTCACTTTATCTACCTGTACAGGCGCGTACTAAGTTCCCCCTTATAACCCAGCAGTCAATAAAGAAACTATTAAAGGCCTAGGGAGATAAAGGGTACATTATTGACTGCTCACAGGTCAATAAAGTACCCTTTATCTCCCTAGGACAATAATGGTTACTTTATTGACCAGCTGGGTTATATGGGAGAACTTAGCATGAACCGGTACAGGTAGCATAGAGTAACCATAATACGCCTTTGTTGAATAAAGCAAAGTATGGAACAAGGAAGGTAACCTCGTTTATGACTATTACTTTTGTGTAATAAATAATTTTTTAAATTATAATAATAATATTAATAATAATATTATTATTTATTAATTTATATTTTAATAAATTTTTTTTTCGTTTAACCTTTTTTTTTAATTAAACTTTTTCTTTCAATATTAATTAGAACATTTTATAAAACAATTTTTTATTATTATTTTATTTTACATTTTAATTTTGATTTAAATAGTAATTTTATTTATATGATAAGATTTCATTTTAATAAGAATAATATCATCAATTTGATTAATATCTGTGTTAAGCAGGTTGCGGTTTAACTTAATGAAATATGAGGGTAAACTCTGTGAAGATATACCAGGATGCATTCCCTGCGCGGAAACTTCCTGCTATCTTGGAGAGAAACATCGACCTCTACTCCGAACGAACATGTTCACGTGCCCTTGGATATCATCGTCATCGCATTAATGCTTCGGAAATGCTATAACGTCTATGTAACTAACAAAGCCGGTTCAAGGTCCATCTTGGCCAGATGGTAGTACCCTGTTTAGGCTCGCTCGTTCCTCGACACGGGATATGGAATAAAACAGCACGAATCATAAAAATGAACGGTAAAAAATGACTAATTGCAGGGTAATGCTTCGGCTAAATCCCTCTCCGGTTCCGATCGTCAAGCGCATGGCGTGGGGGCGATGGCAGGTGGCCCGTGGATGCAGGAGGGCAAAAACGCTTTAAAGATTCCACAGATCATCGTGGAAAGAATCCAAGTTGACAAAAGTGGTGTACTAGGACTCAGAAGAGGTAGAGATTCAAGTGTGTGAAGCCGCGAAAGAGCAAGATGCGCTCTTCTACCACGGTATGTCTATTTCGGAAGAGATGCGTGAGGATCTGAAGACAAGACGAGAGCGATTCCAAGCAAAGGTCATTAGAAATGTCATGCGAAAGACACCAAAGCCAAAACCAGAGCATGGTAGCAGGGCGAGGTTAGCGGCTGGAGGATCAACAATGATCGTCAGGGTTGTGGAAGGAAGATTATTTGACAAGGTTCTGGGAAAGGTATGTAAGGAGGTGAACTCAGAGGCAAATCAGACAAGAGTAGTTGGATAAAGACCAACCAAGAAGAGAGACCTCCTTATTACGATAGGAGGCTCCTCAGACAAGAACGGGTTTACTGAGGAAGTGAAAAGAGTAGTAGGTGACGGTCCTTGGACCTAACAAGCGGGGGATGAAACTCGCAGTTGTTGTCGATCAGGATCAGGCTGAAAAGCTGGAGGTGCTCGGACGCATAAAAGTTGATTTTATGTCATGCCCGATCAGAAGGAGGTTTATGATAGTGAATTGTCACCGATGCCTCGGCAATGGTTTCCTAGCAAGAGAATGCAACACGACGGATAGATCGACTGCGTGCTTTAGGTGCGGAAAAGTCGATCACAAGGTTGTGGATTGTATGAGGAAAGCTACTTGCTTCTTGTGCAAGGAGAAGTTCCCAGAAACGAAAGACGTCTTCCGTACTTAATTATCTGTCTTTAAGTTGTTATAGGTAGTGTATTTTTAAATTACGTGTAATAGTTTTGTTGTAATTTTAACTTTTTTGTTGAAAAAGAGGGTGAGGAGGAAAGTAACACGTTGTTACTTTCCTCCTCGTTTCAATATTGTGCATACTTTATGAAATGAGTTAAGTAAATCATATTTAAAGTTACAGATTAAATTTTGTTCGTTAAAAATAATGAATTATAAGTATGATTTATTAAATTATTTACTAAATCAGAAAAATTTTTTATTCTGCGTCAATATTTTGTTTTATTTTATGTTTGTCATAATTGTTAATTTTTGATTTTAAACTTTAGATAAAGTTATTTTCATGCTTTAAAACATTAATGTGTTATGTTTTATTTTGCTTAATGCCAAAAATATGAAACATGAAAAATTTGGCAACTACTTTTAAGGGGTAACACACTCTAGAGGCAGAAAAAGAGACCTATATCTTTGATGATTTGTTTTGAGAAAATAAAAAATGAAATAGGATTTTTTTTTGAAGGTTTATTAAATACTTAAAACTTTTTTTACATTACACTACCGGTCAAAATTGAGAGACCACCCATTTTCAGATGATTGAAAAACATTTTAAAACATAAAATGTATGGAAACTAAATTTTTTTTATTTTTTTAAAGATGTTAAAATTTTGAAACGAACAAGATCTTTTAGAAGTCATGTGGCCAATATTTTATTTAGATATTTTTAAAAAATCCCCTCGCTCTGAAGTCAAATGACAACAAGGTTGATTATTGTCAAATAGATGAGCACCAGAGATGAATGATTTGGCAATCAAACTAATAAACATAGAGTTAATAAGAGAAACTGACAAAAATTACTAAATAAAAAGCTTCATATTTCTAGATATGACACAAGCCGCTTAACTGCATAATTACCGCCGAGTCAACTAAATTTTTAACAATTGCAATTTTTTGTTGGATAGGGTGGTTAGAAAGATAATTTAAGAGTCTGCTAGAATATGTTTCTTTTTAAAACCAATTTGTTTTGAGAGAATTACCATTTTTAATAATTTTTAAATTCAAGAAGCTTATGGTACTGTCAGATTCTACTTCATGAGTAAATTGTAGTCTGTCATCATAATCTTTAAAACAATTAATGATTGTTTCAATTTTATCTTTCGGAATAAATATATTGTGTCATCTACATAACGATAATAAAAAAGGATTTTAAAATCTAGCGAATTCAAGTGCTTTACTTTCTAAATCATTCATAACAATATCAGCGAGAATGGGTGATATGGGATAGCCTTTCAGAGTACCATATTTTTGTCTATAAAATCTATTATGAAATTTTAAATAAGTATTTTCCATTAAAAATTTAACCGCTTTGACAAATTCAATTTTTAGAATTTTAGTATGTTTTTTTTTATAAATTTCCATCTTTTTTTAATGTCTGATTCTACTAATTTAAACGAAACGTTAGTGAATAAAGATTTAACATCAAGGCATATCATAATATGATTGTCAGGTACTTAAGAATTATCAATAATCTTTTTGAAATCGAGAGAATTTTTAATAAAAGATAATGATTTCGGTAAAGCTGTATTTAAAATATTAGTAAACATTGTTGACATGAAATAGGTTGGACAATTGATATTCGAAACAACTGGTCGCATAGGAAGGTCTTGTTTGTGGTGTTTTGGCAAACCATAAAATCTAGAAATTGTAGTATTACAAGTTAAAATTTTGTTTCTCTTAATGTTCTTACTTAAATAACCCTTTAGTCTCTAATTATTTAACCCCTTGACTGCCGATAGCAAAGATCTTTGCCATTTCGGACTTTGCTCTGACTGCCGGAAAACTGACAATCTTTGCCATGATAAAAACTGATGTAAAAAAGTCAAAAATGGCTGAAAATGAAAAATAAAACGATTTCTAAAAAGTAAACGCTATGCAGAATGCGACGCACGTTTCTGTTTTTAAATTCAATAAATTATAAAAATGTTATAAAACTCGGGAGTTTTCGGGGTTGCTGATTACGAATATGATGTCGGTTTTTTAAAATTCAAAATGGCATATCCAAAATGGTGGATGACTTTTTTAAAAATGCATCCAATTTACCTGAAACTTGTTACTCGGGGATTGTCGGGGTCGCTGATTACGAATATGATGATGGTTATTTTAAATTCAAAATGGCGGATCCAATATAGCAGACATTTTTAAAAAAAAATTGGATTCGCTTAAAAATTATCATTCGGAGGTTTTCGGGGTCGCTGATGACGAATCCGATGTCAGTTTTTAAAAATTCAAAATGGCGGATACAATATGGTATACCGTGGGGATCCACTTCACCTATGAACTTATTGGAAAGGTTAAATGCGCTAGGACATTTCAATGGAATTTCAATTTTTGCTCTATCTGTATAGCTGTTCTATGAAACCGGCATTTGTAAAACTGGTTCTGCTTTTATGATAAAAACAAAAATTTGTTTAAAAAAATGTCCGCCATATTGAATCCGACATTTTGAATTTTTAAAAACAGACATCGGATTCGTCATCAGCGACCCCAAAAATCCCCGAGTGATAATTTTCAAGCGAATACAAAATTTTTTTAAAAAAATATTCGCCATATTGGATCCGCTATTTTAAATTTTGAAAACCTGACATTGAAATCGTCATCAGCGACCCCGAAAATCCCCGAAAATCAGTTTTTCCCTTTTTTCGTATCAAAGAAACCATTTTTGCGTTTTGGAGTAAATAGAAAAGTTGTAGAGCTTAAAAAACCTACATAATTCATATACG
The DNA here is from genome assembly GCF_015476425.1 of Leptopilina heterotoma. Lineage (NCBI taxonomy): Eukaryota > Metazoa > Arthropoda > Insecta > Hymenoptera > Figitidae > Leptopilina > Leptopilina heterotoma. The sequence continues at coordinate 1,996,229 of NW_025111054.1, forward strand.
TACTTTTTTCTACGTTGTACTCTTTCGGAGGTACAGTCTATTTATTAATTGTTACGTATAGATAATCCTTATAATACAGGACCACAAAATTTTTTTAAAGGAAATATCGACTGGGCCATCACGTCAAGTTACTTCAAAATGGCGGATCCAATATGACTGAAAAATTTTTAAAAAATTTACCAGGTTCACTTGAACCTTCTTACTTGATTGAGGGTTTTTGAGGTCGCTGAATACGATATTTACCTTAGTTTTCAAAAATATTCGATCCGTTATTTTGAATTTTTTTAAAGAAGGTAAAATTCGTATTCAGCGACCACAAAATCCCTCAAGTAAGAAGTTTCAAGTAAATGTGATAAATTTATTAAAAATTCGTCAGCCATATTGGATCCGCTATTTTGAAGAAACTTGACGTGATGGCGGAACACTGAGTTCGGATTCGAATTTAGCGACCCAAAAAATATATAAAAAACATGGTCCAGTCAATATTTCCTTTAAAAAAATTTTGTGGTCCTGTATTAAATGGATTACCTATACGTAACATTTAATAAATAGACTGTACCTCCGAAAGAGTGCAACGTAGAAAAAAATTTCGTATATGAATTATGTAGGTTTTTTAAGCTCTACAACTTTTCTATTTAAACCAAAACGCAAAAATGGTTTCTTTGATACGAAAAAGGGGAAAAACTGATTCTTTGCAATTTTGGCGCCCTCTAGCTTTCTCACATTAAGTTGTACAGTAAGGGCTCAATAAGTTAAAATGTAGATAAATTTGTTCTCTACAATTTTTATTTAAGAAATTTTTCAGTACGACTTACGGTTTTCGTACAAAATCAAATCCAAAGAAATTTTGAGTTTCTCCCCCCTCCCCAAAAGGTGTCACCACATGTGCCACTAACGATTTATGAAATAATCCCGAGTAAGGTATTTTTCAGGCTAGATTGACTGTACTATAAGATATGCTGTTTGAGATTTTAATTCGTATTCGTGTTGTTTTAAATAAGAGAAGTTGTTGTATTAAAGACTCGATAAATTCTAGGCGAAATTGAGCAACAGCCCTATCTATTGTTTATATTTAAATAATTCTTCGTTACTCATTGACGATTCTATAACACTATAAACATCTTCAAATCTAGGACAAGATAAACAATTCCTAATCATACATTTCTCATTTTCGACATAACATGCACCCAATTTTAATAAATCCTGAATGATGATTTTTTAGTTTCATCGCGGTCAACATTTTAGTTTAACATTTTTATTCTGCACGCAGACAAATCTTTGTAACTTTTAGCCAGTAAACCTTCGGCTTAGTCTAGGTTCGACGTTTCTAAATGAAAAGATTCATTTATTTTTGCTCTCATTGATAATGATGCATTATTTATTGCCTTTTCTATAACCTTACATCTTCTATCTAAATTAATTTTTCGTTTATCAGGTAAATCCATTCCCAACGATAATAACATTTCATCATGGCCAGTTTTATCTAATACTTCGTACATAGGATCATTTGAATTTTGTAATTAAAAATTGTTTTCCCTTATTTCAGAATATATTTTATTTCTGCATCTAGCACACAAGCTTTTACTAAGCATATTAATCAGGATCCTTGGGAGAATTTTTTATCAAGAATAAGAGCTTGCGGAAATTCTAATAGAAAACTGACTTGCTTTCAATTTATAGGCTCCTTTAAAACCATGGTCATTAATAATATGAGCAAAAGTAGTTCGGATGGAGCAAACTGTATCGATGATGGAAGCAACTTTGTCCTTTTGTGTCAAAATTACTTTAGTTAGTTGATGATGAATCTCAAACGCACTCAAATTACACTCGTCCTGCTGTAAATGTTCCACAATCGTCTCTTAAAGCAAAAGCTTGTAATACGGATGCTGTTCTGGTAAAAGGTACAATTTCCACAGCGAAATATTTTGTTTTAAAACTTTGGAAAAAATCATCAACAATTGGATCGTGTCACGTTTAGAATCAATTCACTGTGATTAAAAAACTAATCTTCAACTCCACTCTTAAAAGTCAAAATACATTTTTAACACTAGAAAATAAGTAATTATATAATTCAGTTCTGCTTCTTTCTATTTTATACAAGCAATGAAGAAAATCTTTTATTTAGTTAACTTTATTTATTACATTTATTAACATATTTAATACATATTTTTATTATTTATATAATAGATTTCTATATTGTTAAAATAAAATTACTTAACATTAATTGAGACAAATAATTTGTATTTAAATATCTAACATCCATTTATTTAAGTAACATAAGTGAATTAATAGTTTCAAATAACCCATTTGTTATCGTTTCAAAAGGTGATTTATTTTTTCAAATATTTTTCTTATTTGATTTTATTTAAAACTTTATTAGCATAACACTGTGTGACAAAATAAAAAAAAGTTGCCAGAAGTTTTATAGAGACCTAGTACAAGTTGTAGGTCTGGTAAAACTATGAACAATGATGTATGAGAAATTTACCGAATACCCCCAAAATTTAATTTTAGCGGCAAAAAACCGTTTTTTGTGTATTCATGTAAAGAATTACTCGTAACTTCCGTAATTATCAACCGATTTTTAAAATTGTTCTTTTGTTTCAAAGGGGAAAAGCACACCTTTTTAACCGTGTATTGCTCATTCAGTCAAAATAAAAATTGACAAAACCGCGGTTGAAAATATTTGCGATTTATCAATTTTCATTTCATTTATTCAACTTTAACGAGGTGTTTAGATTAATATTCGAATTTATAGATTTTTTTCATAATAATTACGTATAGGTACTTAATTCTGCGTAAAATGATCATTTTTTAAAAACAAGAAAACAGTTTGACATGTATGCCTGTTTAGTTAATCAATTAAATTTAGTGAAAACAAAATTTAAAGTGCCCTGATGTAAATATCACAAATTTGAAATATTTGTAAATTTAGCGAAAAAATTTAAAAATCTTAAAATTCACGTATTTCTCTCAATTTGTATTAAAATATTTTCAAAAAATGCTCATTTTACGCAGAATTAAATATAATTTTAAGAAATTATTATGAAAAAAATCTTTAAATTCGAATATTATTCTAAAAGCCTCGTTAAAGTTGAAAAAATTAAATGAAAATCGATAAATCACAAATATTTTCAACCGCGCTGTTGTCAATTTTTATTTTGACTAAATGAGCAATACATGGTTAAAAAGGTGTGTTTTTTCCCTTTTAAAGAAAAGGACAACTTTGAAAATCGGTTGAAAATTACGGAAGTACGAGTAATTCTTTACATAAATACACAAAAAACGGTTTTTGACCCTAAAATGAAATTTTGGGAGTGTTCGAGAAATTTCAAACATACTAATTTTTTCAGTTTTTCACGACGAACAAGTTAGAATAGGTTCGATTTAAAGTGCCATTTTACTGTCACACAGTGTAAATAATGCATTATTTACATTAAATAATTTAGTTTACTTAAAGCGATAAAATAAATTAATTGTTGTCAACTAATGTTTATTTATATCAAACATCAAATCAGTTGAGTGAAATAATAAATTAATTGTTTCAAATAACTCATTATTTGTATTAAGTAAATTAATTTATTGTAGTCAATTATCTATTTAATTAGTCTTAACATGATTTTCAAACTCATAAATTTTGTCAAAAGCTTATTTATCAATATTCGTTGAAAATTAAAAATATCTCGACGGCTTTACTTTCCCTTATTTTTTTTTTAAAACATAAGAGTGTCAATTATTAAAACCCTGCAACCAACTATTACTCTATTACATGTCGTTTCTTTCCACTTTCATACTCACTTATAAATTTTTGTTTTTCACTTAACGAAAAAGCTTTAAGTTCTCTTTTAGACATTTTTAATATGTATTCAAAATACAGTTTTCGATTCGCAAATGCTTTTTATTGCAGTCGTTTTGAAACTAAGTTTTATTTTGTGTGATAGGTATAATTGTAGTTTGAAAAAAGAGCCTTTGTTCTCACACATATGTTTAAATTTTAATTACTGCCACAAATTTCTATTGACTTTTAGAAACAGAGGTTCAAAAGGCGCTTTTCTCACTTATAGAGGTCTAATCAAGAAAAATGATCCTCACTTACAGATTCTTACTTATACAGGTTTTGCAATGTGGACATGACGGGACCTAAAAATTAATCTCACTTATAGAGGTTTCTCAGTTATCCAGTTCTCACATATCAAGGTTCGACTGTATAACACACTTAAAAATTTATAAAAATAATTGATTCTAAAAAATTCGAAAGTCGACATCACTATGAAACTTTCTTTCAGAAAGCAAAAGGGGATCAAATGTAAAAGATGGATTTACACATTCTAATGTAATTGAATTAAGTCATGGAAGTAAACTTTTTATTTTTCATCAGAAAAATATCAATAATTATTTCAACCATTCAATTCAGATTTCGAAAAATGACATTTCTGTACTGCATAAAATATTCTCCTTATGGCCAAAGTTAACTATTAGTAATTCTCTATATGTTCTATCGACAATTACTTTAGTTCCATCAACATAAGAGACTTGGCTTGCAACAGTAATAGATTCTTCGAATTATAAGACGCTGTTTGCATGCAGTCAGTTGCAAGGTCGTTCCTCAGGTCTTCGAACCATATGTAGGGTCGCTGTCTGTGAAACTTCCGTTCTTTAAACAAATGTTAAGCCAAATAGTATTGATTAATAAAGTTGTATAAAAAAGGCATAAGGGGTTAATGTAAATGTGACCTCTTAGGTATGTATTTTCTATTGACCATGTAAGTATAAGTATAGGGTCAGAAGTTTTCAAACCTCACTTAAAATTTTGGAAACTTAATTTTTAAATACAAATCATTTTTTGTATCTTATATCGTTAAAGTAAGGTAATAAAATTATTAATTATAAAATTATTAGTCAAAAAGAAACTTTTTTCTAGGTTATTAACAGTTAAATATTTTAGTTGTTTCAAATATAAAAGTTTTTCTTAATGTTCAATTAAATTATTAAGATCATTAGAGTATTAGTATAAACACCGCGCTAGAAAATTATATGCTTTATGGAAAAAGCTTTTGAGGGTCAATTACTTAAATTGATTTGATTTTGATTTGACTTTCAATGCATTTCAATTTTTTCACTAGACACGTGTCTTTCAGTGACAGCTCGTACTGTAAATAAAAAAACAGCTTTTCACTTTTATTAACACTTTATTATATTGTATGTTTTACCAAGAATTAATAGTTAATTAATAATAGTTGATCTTTCCAATTACTAAGAGAAATTATATATCGCAAAAAGGGGTTAATAAAAGTATAATTTGTTTCTTTTTATGACAATAATTAGATCACACGTGCAACTTGAAGAATAATTCCTCTTTAAAGAATAAATTTATTTATATTGTACAAAGAGAAAACTATCTATATTGGGTACTGAAACTCCTATACCATCTAGGGCACCTTTACCGTGACCAGCTTCAGAATAATTCCATGTAAATTTCTCTACCTGAGGAAACCAATTAAAAAAACGCTAATACAATAAAACATGGACTTATTTCTGTATTGAGTGCTTGGGCTGGTACTAAGAAAATGCAAACATGTAACGTTTGAATTCTTTAAAATAGATATTGTGACTGGAGAATGATAAGCCCAAATTGCAAGAGCATTATGTTGCAATGGTTCAGATAACGTGCAGAAACTTTGAGTTATCTGATTTCCTTTATCATTTATTAAATAGTCGACAAGGGTATGCATTGAAATTTGCTGTCGAGAACCTATAAAATGGAAAGTTTGGACTTCTTCTGAATATTTGGTAGCGTAATTTTATCTAAAATCCATATGTATAAGCACTTCTTGTTGCTCTAAATTTTGGTTCAAACTGTTTATGACCAAATATTGGTGTTCTATTCTTCCTTTATATTGCATAAACTGGAAATCTTTATTCATGCTTATAAGGTCAGTTGTAATTTTTTCCCCATTTTTTTGCAAGTATTTTTCTTTTTAGATTTTGAATCAAAATATGTTTCAGTACGTTGTTTCCATTTGAAATAAGAACCAGAGTTAGTCTTAGAAAAATTATTTCCATAAAAGAATTATTAGTAAAGTAATTTCATACATCTAAACTCAAAAACATTGTATGTAATATTTTACTTAAATATTTTATTTACAAAAAATAAATAAATAATTCCTTAATTATTCTAATTAGAAGTGTACTTATTTATTATTTTATACTTATACTATAAATTTTTTTCAGCTTTAAAGCTCTTTTTTTATTTTTTATTAAACAAAGAATGCAAATACAGAAAAAATGTGTATTTTATTTAAATTATTTCAAAAAAAACTTTGATCTTGTTTAATGGTTGACATAACAACCGTTTCCATGTTAATGGTTGCCACAACAACGTATGGTCCCCTCGGCACCGGGGTGACCCGCTAGTTTGGCGTCGTGATGCTCCCACATTACTCGTTGTTTCATGGACATTGGTACTCGTAGCTTCCACTTGCAAGTCTGCTGGCAATATTTCCAAAATCCTTTTGCATCTCCGTGTGCGGATAGGCAGCTTGTTCCAAATCTGGCTCACCGGGGGAAAACTATTCTGGGTTTGGTTATCGGGAGAGCGCGTCAGGCTTCCCGGTACATGTTCTATGCGGAAATTGAATTCGTTTAGTAGCATGCGCCAACGTGCCAATTTGGCTTTGGAGTCTTTCATGTTATCAAGCCAGGTAAGGATTTTGCTGGCGGTTCTAATTACGAACGGACGATCTTCCAGATAGGGCTGATATTTCTTGATGGCCCATATAATGACCAAGCATTCGTGTTCGTTACAGTGACAACGTGATTCGGTGTGACTGAACGCGCTAGCGTAGGAGATGATGCTCTGTTTGCCTTCAGGGCCTTCTTGGAACAGAACAGCTCCCATGCCTAAAGCGCTTGCATTTGTTTGAAGGATGAACGTTAGGTTGGGGTCAGGTCGACTTAGTGGAGCTGGATTTCTAAAGGCTGCCTTTTCTAGATTCAAAAGCTTCTTGTTGGGTCGATGTCCATTTATACGGCTTTTTCGGTAAAAGCAGATCGGTAGGATGAGAGGTTAAAAGAGAGTAATTTGGTATGTACTACATTAACCAATTACATGTTCCCAAGAACGAAGATAGTTCCTTTCGAGTCAAAGCATCTGCCGTCAAATTAGATTAAGCATCAGTTTTTCTTTTCTTTCTCAAAGCAAAATCGTCCTATGGTGAAGTAACTTTTGATAAATATTTTCCCAACCTTGGATCTTTTCTATTCCTTGATTACTGTATTTATTAGATGATGATGATGACATCGATGTTGATGATTTTGAAGCTAACGATGCTGTTACTAAATTTACTGCTTTCTTCTTATGAGTTGAAATAGTTACAGATACAAGCTTTGTTCTTTTTTCTTAGTAGGAAAATTCTGATGTTGAGCTTAAATACGGAAATTCTGGCGACAATGCTTGAATGAAGTTAGTCGATACATCATTAAAAACATGGTGTGAAGGTTTTAGTAAAGGTGAATGTTAAGGCGGTGAGATATGGGCATTAAATGATGTGACGATTGTTCAGACATGAAATATTAATTTACAATTAAATTATATTTTGACATTATTAAATTTCTAACTAAAATTTTAATTTCGTATTTCTCATATTTTCTGTTCACATTTAAATTACTTTCTTTCAATACAAAAAAGGCAATTCTATAAGCAAGGCAAATAAATAGAAATTACGTAGATGCAATAAAATAAACTGCTTGCTCTTCTAAAAATTACCACATCTGATGATTTGGCCACACAAGGGTACCTATGATACTCTGTACCTAGCCCTTGCCTAAAGGATCGTACTTTGAAAGAAGATCTTATTTAAGTAAAAACCTTAAACCATGTTGCCACATTTTCGTAAATTTTGTATTTTTCTAAATTATAAAAAAACCAACGTTGTTAAATATTGTCCTTTAGGTCAGGACTAAGGTCCAAAAGTTGTGAGGCTTCGTCAGTCGGTCGTCGGACAGAAACGAATTATATTCCTTCGACTCAATATAAATTATTTTTTTAATTGTTTAATCATTTAAGTTAATATCTCCATATTATGAATAAATATGATTTTTAATTCGAGAATATTTGGTGTAATTAATTTATTAAACCTTTTCTTTGTAACAATAAAAACAAGAAATGTGAATTTTTTCTCTTTTTGAATTTTACATTTGAAATTAAACTTTTAACTAAACAGTGATGGTCGAAAAGTTTTTTAATCATTTTCTAAACCTTCAGAGGGTTTCAATGTTGTAGGAACTTTGCACGAAGCAGTTGTAAAAAAATGCGAATCCGGTTAAATTATTTGTGACTTATCAGGTTCCTCTATTGAGTTGACAAATTTTAAACTATTCTCTGTAGATAGATGAAAATCTTTATTTATTGAAATGTCGCCTTGTATTTCTTTTACTACATCTATGTCGGCATCCAGTTCCATTAAAGAATCACCTTTCATGTTTGTAATGTTAACTCTTGACTGACATGTTGCAGAAGAATCAATCGAACTATTTACTTTAATCATAGTCTTTAAAACACTGAAAAAATGACAGAAATATAAAGTAAAATTAATTATGTAACACTATTCTTAATGCAAGAAAACACATTTTAAATTAAAATATTCTTCTTACGATGTAAGAAAGGAATCAAGAAGTCAATTTCTGTATAATAATGCCAATCTGTGTTACCCTTTATATATGCATTTGCACAAAACGTTCTCTAAGTTTGTTTTACAGTCTTTATGATCTGTAAAAAATGCAACAATGTGTAAATAACTTTTCATGTGACCTTGAAGAGTTACAATTTGTTACTTAGGGAAATTCAAAGTCTATGTAATTTTCCCATTCCAGCTCAATGTGAAAATCCAATCGACTTTGACAAAATCATCAGATGTGGTAAATTTTAGAAGAGAAAGCAGTTTATTTTATTGCATCTACGTGATTTCTACTTATTATTTAACAAAGAATCGGAACATAAGTTAATGGAGTGTAATAATTTATTATTTTATATAAAAAGGTAAATTACGTTTTAAATTTGATTTAAAAGAAGCGTTAAGAATTTAATTTTCAATATTTTAAACAATTGAAAGTTGTTTAGATAACATAACATAGAATTAAAAAATGTATCTTATAATTTTAATTCAAATGCAACCTTCAATTGTTAAAAACTAAATTAAGTATCTTTCCACTAAAACAAAATTAAAATTTAATGCATCCTTTTCTTTTGAAATACGAAATTATGACATTAAGTTAACTTTTGTTTTGACTGTACGTTAGTTTTTGTTATAGTTAAGGTAGAACAAAAATTATTTAACTATGAAAATAGGGCTGTTAAAATCATGATTAAAACAATGATTATGACATAAAATTTGAATTCAACAATAAATTCAAAATTTTAATTTTAGATTCGTATAAAAATGAGACAAAAACTCATAACCAGTTTCTTATAAATTCGTCAATTCATAATTTTTCTTCTTCTCACATTGAATTTGATGTTTTGAATTTTAAAAAATTTCCCTTTTAATTCGCGACAGCAACAGATTTTATAAAAAATTTAATAATTGTTTTAAATTAAATTAAAATTGGTCCTGACATTTGAATTTTGTAAGTTATGAATTTAGTAAATAAAAAATATATTTTTCTATATAACTTATAGTCGAAGAGGACCACATATTTTCGCCCTATTACTTACTCAATATAAAAAACAAGTTTGGTTGTTAAATGAAACCATTTAGATAACCTACTAAATATTTATGCACGTTTTGTTGTAATAATGCAAGTGAATTAAGCGGTCACCTTTCCCACATCCCTTTTGGGGATAGAGAATATACTTTATGTATTTCTCTGTGGACTAATAATAATAAAATTGTTATTATACGAGAAAAGATAATTTCATTCGAAACACATTGTAATTTAATTATAATAGAGGAAAGTAGGGTTGATTGTGGTAAATTTTGTTCTTGTGTTACAAAAACTTCAATGCCCTTCGATAATAGAATGCTAACTTGAACAACAATGCAAAACATTTCTATAAGAAAAGAAGTTCTATTTATTTTCCAATGCAAAACAATTTTATCTCAAAAACTAAACGCAAAATAATACTAAGTCAAACTGCAGGTGGATTATGTAATTTCATTTCGACTTTTACTTCTTATCACTTTTATTTTCACTTAGATAGATTTTTATTTTTACTTTTATTAATACTTTGATAAAATTTTATTTACACTTTCAATTTTAAATAAAATTCTGTCCAAGTGAAAATGAGAGTGTTAATAAAAGTGAAAATAAAAATTTATCAATTGAAAGAGAAAGCAGAAATAAAAGTGAAAATAAAAGTATGACAAAGTGAAAATGAAGGTGAGAATGGAATGGAAATATAATAGAAATATAATATGTGAAAATCAGATTCGATAAACTATTTTAACAGTAGATAAAAAAATTAAAAAAAATTTTTTTTTTTATAAACATCTATGTAAATTAAAAAAACATACAACGAAATTAATTTTAAATCAATATTAAATGTTTTACTTAGATTTTATAAAACAATATTAAACAATTTCAATTATCTGCATTCGAATTTGCAATAAATAATTCGTGGTTTGCGGTTCTGGTCAAAAAGATTGTAATTATAATATAAACAGTAGACATTAAAAATAAATTACATCCACTGCAATGTTAGCTCTGACATTGCAATTATTAATAAAAATAATTATTAAAACTAATAATTAAAAATTGTAAATTAAAAATTAATAAAAACAATTATAAAATAATTATTAAGGATTGTAATTATAATAATAAATAGACATTTAAAATAAATTTCATTCACTGCAAATTTAGCTCTGATATAGGCTGTCTACTGAAAATATGACTTAAAATTCCAGGACATGTCCATATCAAAATGATTTACTTTCTCTTTTTGAAAATAGTCTTAAGAAACGTGTAAAATTCTCGATTTTATTGACCTATAAAATGACCATTTATCACAACAGATGTTAGGGAAACCGGTAACAATGAGAAATCAAATTTGTACCTCACCTTGCAATAAACTTAATGTTTTTCTCTCGATGGGAATAAATTGTAAAGCACCTACGGAACTAAATATTTTGGCAAAAAACTCAAAATCATAAATTGTTCATCTTATATTTATAAGTTATACAGACGTAAACCGTTAATGAAAAAGTGAAAATGTCGGTCGCAGTTTAGGATTCCTTCAATTCGTAGTAGATTTTTAAAGAGCGATTTAGAATTTTTTTATGGAATCCTAAATGAAAAGATAGATTGTCCATCATTATTATTGTTTGGAATTTCGCTGTCAGTTCCTTACATACAGTCAACTCTATGAATAGTGCCGCAAAATTGCACAGCGTTTACGACTTTTCTTGGAACTGTAGTACACCCACTGTTTGTATATTTCTCTCTTAGGGGAAACTCGAAATTCAGAAGCCGTGCTAGAGTAGCTAAAGTGGGGATAGAGCTCGAGCGTGAAAGAGGAGAAGTGGCATTATTGATAGCGGCACTATTCGTACACTGTAAAAAATTTAGGGAGTTAACGGACTCGGGAGTTGGGAGTTAAATTTTTCGAGTTAAAAATCAACACCAAAAGAGAGTTAATTTCTAACTCCCTTCATTCAACACCCGCGCGAGTTATTTTTTCCATGGGGAGTTAGCATTTGGGTGTGAAATTTTAACTCTTTTTATTTAACTCCCCTGGCATTAACTCCCCAATGGGTGCGACTTTTATAGACCCCCCGGGGGAGTTAAAATTTAACTCCCTTTTTTTAGAGTGTAGAGTTGACTGTATTTTTAAGAAATAGAGCTATTTTTAAAGTGCCTTTCAGTCGCACAAATTTGGGAAGCAACTCACCTCTTACTCGGATTTGTCGAGAGGCTAATCATGCCCAAAGTGTAGAATTTTTTAATGTTTCTAAAAGTCGATTTGCGCAGGAGCTTTTAAAGCACTTAAATAGCAAAACTTGACAAATTTTGTTCAATTTTTCATACACGTTTTTGTTATTGATTGAGTAATATTTACAGCGCTATTTTTGTAATGAATATGTGTCTTTTTTTCCTTTATAAAGGGTATGATTTTGTAAACCCGTTTATAATAATAAATAAAAAATAAATAAATAAACTTCGAATAGTAAATTTCTAAAGTTGTTAATAGATGGAACTACAGGTAGGGGAGAATGGGGGTAAATGTTAAATTTTGCGTATATGATTTTTTTAGACAATAAATCCGCTTCGATGCAAATATATAGTGGTCAATATTAAAACATTTGTATTTATTTAACAATAGCTTAAACAATTATGAAGTTAATAAATTAAAATTTCAAATTAAAAAAAACTTTGAGGTTTATTTCAGGTGAGCGGTCTTGTTTTTTGAACCATTTTTGATACTTGCCTAATGTCAAATAAATAATTTCTAAACCTAAAAACCAGAGAAAGAAAATGTAAAAAACCAAAGTGTGTTAGCCCCAGGGTGTGTTTTGGGCTTTAACGACAAATATACAATATCTGACTACAAATCTTTAGCAAAAACATTTAGGTACGTCTTCAGGAGGCCCAAATAAGGACCTAAATAAATCGTCATGAAAATAAATTCAAAAAATATACTTGAAAGTTGAAATTTTCTTTTTCGTAAAAATTTACAAAAGTAGGGTCAAAACACACTTTATATTATAGACACCATAAAAATGAACAGAATGTTACATAACTTTGGACATTTATTTAGAGTGATATCATCCTTCTATAATCAAAATTGCAATGCTCTAAATATTTCCGTTTAAAGCGTTCTTTTCACTTTCTTCAAGCTTTGGTTGTTTGCGTCTGCAAACATTACCTGCAAAGGTAAGCAATTAACACCAACATCTTAAGCTGAAGAATGAAAGAATTTAGAGTGGACCCAAACACCTATTGTCCCGAGCGGTGACAACGCCGTGGAAAAACCCAAGGAACGTCTGGCACGTGAAGAGAAAAAACACGTGACGTCATCGGACATCTCTCGTTAGGTTTAAAACTTGCTTTAATGTTTAAGCTTTAATGATTTTAACTCTTTATTATTAACACTTCCGTACAACTTATTTTTACTATTATTTCCAACGTTAATCTTAATATTATTAATATTAATATCTTAATATTCTTAATGTTATTAATGTTGGTATTATTGATATTATTGTTAATATTTCTATTATTATTTTTTCATTTTTTATATTTTTGTCACTATTATATTCCAAAATATTCAAATGCAACTATTGTTATTATGTTTTTTCCATAGTATTTTATTCTGTAATTTAATACTATGAACATTACTATATTTTCTTTTTTTATATATAGCTTTTATTCTATGAATATTAATAACATAGTATTCTAATTATTATTATATTATTTAACGTTCTAATTATTATTGCATATTAATACTTTATATTCTAATGATTATTAAAAAAATGTATTGGGGAAAGGTCATGGCATTGGTTTGGGGCATCAAGGTCGACATAGAGAGCATCAGAGACACGTCCGTCATACTGCCCAGTTCCCGCTCGACTGTCTCTCGCTCCAGTTCTCTCCAACACACCGCGCAGGCGCCAGCTCGTGAGCCATGATTGTCCGCGCGCTCTTGCCGCTAGTCTTGTCCAATGGCACGCTTTTCCTGTCTCTCCCTCTCCTCGCAGCACAGAGCAGGGTGGGAGAAATCGTGGCAGAGGCGCATAAATATGCCGCGCTTTCTCTGACTTGACATGAGCTCTCTCCTGGATTCAGCTGCGACAAGGCGTCTCTGCTCTCGCCTCACTCCAGCCGACTCTGCCACCTAGCCATGTGCCTTGTCGTTCCCCTTAGGGAAAATTTTGGAAATAAAGATGTTAAAGGGTAGACCTTTTCTGACTCTTCCTTGAGAGATTCTCAGTACAAATCTGCCCTTCTCAGGGCAACAATTTACGTAAGAGTACTTTCACTATCCGAGGTTCCGAGTCATTACACACGTGTGTTCGGGCATCTTAAGGCCTTGTGACCTTCTGGGCCACTTTGGGTTTCGTCGTCCGGAGGTAACCTAAGGCCCATACACGGGACCTTCTGTGCCGAAAGTAGACTGCCTTTTGAGTAAAACGAGCTCCCGTGTCGTATGGCCAAGAACTCTCGTCAACGTCGAGACACGGTGAGTTTGGATTGACTTCAACCAAAAAGTCCGACCAGCTTACCGTTTTCTTTTGGAATGACTTTGGTAATGTCTTCTGATTATTTTAAGACCAAAATGAAAATAATTGGTGGAGGGAAACTAAAATTATATTGATTTTTTCCTTTTTTATTTGTTATTTTGTGTAATTTTTTTAAAAAGGTTAAACTAAATTTTGTATGCAAAATATATAGTTATTAGCATCAATAAAGAATCTATACAATAAATAATAGAATTAAACATTTTTAATTTTATAATATTGGCATGAAAGTTACAGAATTTTTATTATTTGAATCTTTGTTTCCATGATTACTTATAATTGCTTATTTTCGTTTTTGTTTTTTAACATGCCAGTGATCCATAGTTTTTGAGATAAGTTTTTGTATTAATTAAAATGCGAAAGGCAGGAACACATAATAAAAATCGTTCAAAAGTTTGTTTATTGTGTTTTGGAACGTCAAAAATTATGATGCGAGTGCAAGGAAAGTTAAATAATTACTTTGAGGAGATTTATGAGTACGACCCTTGTGATGAAAGGTTACCTAATGCTTTGTGCACGAATTGTCAAATAAAACTATATAAAGTCAAAAGTGGAACAGAAATCAATCTCAAATTATAATTTTCTTCTTCTCTTAAACCACTCAACAAAATTAATACTCGTTTGAACAGCAAAGCTTTGAGCCTCTGTTATGTTTGCCAACATGTAAGGAATTCTGTACCCATAAATATTCGTTCTTTGAGTTCAAAAAGTGTTACTTCCAAGGGATTTCTTACAGATATAACAAAAAAGCAATTTCAGGTATGATATTTTATAACTTTTGTGTAAATTTATTACTTTCTATATCTGTACACCTAACTTCCGAAACTCATTAAAATTTTCATTAAAATCTAATTTTTAGGAAAAATCAATACTTTTTCAGAAAAACGATACTGATAGCATTAGAACTAAATGTTTCTTTAGTTCCAAAAAATCATGCAGTATTATTCTATTATGTACTTAAATTCTGTTCAAAAATACAAAACGGCCTCGGATTTTACAGTGAGCAATTGAGTCTGTATATTCTGACTTTAGAACCATTTGGAAAAAGTATAAAGTTTCCAAAGATCTTTCGGATTATCCAGACCGACTGTTAAGAGCTGTATGTGAATACAATAATTTACATATCCTATGATACAGGATATAGGAATTTGAAAAAATAATTCTACAAATAATAGGCTCAAAAGTCAAAAGTTCGATTTTTCCATTAAATATAAACTCCAACGAGTCATAGTAAAACGTTTAACAGTCTTTCTTTTTAGTTTTACATAAAATTGAATGTACTCTAATTCATATGTGGGCGATTTTATTGTTAAAAGGAATAACAGACAAGTTAATTTAAGAAAACTAAGGAAAATCCGTCTTTTCCCCTCAATTTTCAACAATTTAATAATTTTAAATATTTAAATGTATTATATATTGTAGAGAGTCTTTATTGATGCCAAAATATATATTTTGCATAAAAACAATTTAGATTAACCTTTGGTGCTAAAATGTTACTATTATTAGTAGAAGTGTAAATATTAATTTTTTTAATTTAATAAAATATTTTTTGAGTTATGGAGTTTCAAAGTTTTGATTTTTTTGAAAATATCTTTTTTTTTATTTAATATATTGATAAGTAAAATTATTCAAATTTAAAGTATGAATAGTGATTTTTAAAGGGGTTTTCACGGGCTATAAGGTGGTGACCTTTTTTCTATGAGCCATGTAAAAATCAGAGTGGGACCATGAGAATTTTTGAGGAAAATAATAATTTATCATTATTTTACATAGAAAATAATGATTTATAATTAATTTCTTCAAAAAGTTCCATGGTCCCACTCTGATTTTTACATGGCTCATATGAAAAAAGGTAAGCTTTCGATTGGGATAGGTTACAAAAAAATAAAAAAACACCGATTTTGAGATACAGTAGAACTTGGTTAATACGATTCTGTAGGGACCGCACTAAGAATGCATCTTATGCATGAAAACGTATTAGGTGGGAAATAAAATGTATGTCTTTAATTGCAGGGGACACCATAAATGAGCGTCTTAAGCGGCAAATCGTATTAAACGGGATCGTATTAACCGGGTTCTACTGTATATTGAAATTAAGAATTTGACCTTGAATTTTAAGGTCAAATTTACAGAAAACAACTTTTTTTTCATCACCAGCTTATAGCTCGTGAAAACCCCTTTAAAAATCACTATTCATACGTTAAATTTGATTAATTTTAATTATCAATATATTAAATCAAGAAAAAAGATATTTTCAAAAAAATCAAAACTTTGAAACTCCATAACTCAAAAAATATTTTATTAAATTAAAAAAATTAATATTTACACTTCTACTAATAATAGTAACATTTTAGCAAAGTTTAGAGAAAATTCATTTTTTTACCTGGGCAGTTGAGGAATTTTGGCCCATATGTTCGTAATTTGTGGTTACGTTTTATTTTTTACTCCGAATCCCTTTGAAATCCCAAGATGAAACTTACAGGACATGTTTACATGTCACATTTTTTTACATGCACATTTGCTCTAACATTTAGCAAAATTTTGAAAAAAATCGAAGATGATGTTTTTCAAAAACGGATTTTTAATTTTTCAAAATTTCAAAAAAAAAAGTTTTTGAATTTTTCTTTTTTATATTAATTGTAACTTAAAATATACTTAAACCCAAAGAAATCCTTTTTTTAAAATCCAAAATCTTTTAATTAGAACCAAAGTTATAGCACTTAAAAAATACAAAAATTTTGAAAATGCCATATTTTTGGTAATTTTAAACATTTTGAAAAAATATTTGGTGGAGTTGTTTATCACTATAAAAGTAATAAATTTACAAAAGTACAGCCAAATCCCAACAAGTCATGAAAATATTTGTGTTGAATTGACGTGGACTCCACCCTTTTTAAAAAAGAAATAAAACAAAATAACCAACAAAAAATGAAAAATTCAATATAATTTTAGTTTCCCTCCACCAATTATTTTCATTTTGGTCTTAAAATAATCAGAAGACATTACTAAAGTCATTCCAAAAGAAAACGGTGAGGTGGTCGGACTTTTGGGTTGAAGTCAATCCAAGCTCACCGTGCGAGAGGAAGCTGCTACTGGACCGCCGCCTGTAGCCGACGCCTACGGAATACCAGCCACCACTGGCCAGGAGGTCGACGACGCCCGACTACTACGAGATCCTGACACTCCTCCAGGCCGTCACGCTCCGCTGCCACACAGATTCATGCCTCTGCACAAGGTGTGCAGGCTACGCCGCCGCATCCAGGCAAAATTCAGTAGCGCCCGTCGTACTCTGTACCCAGTGACTCGCTCACAAAACCGAGCTACCATCCTCGACCTGGATCTCGCCGTGGTTACGGCTAACCCAAAACCAGACAACGCCAACATCTCTAACCGTCAGCCTCTTCAGGAAGTGAGGCTACACCGAGTCCATCCCCTAATTCGACAACACCAAAGTTGGATCGAGACCTAGTTACTAAAACAATTGCAGCCGCAAGGACAACCGCCACCGTGTCTACCGAGGACGTGTGCCCGAACGTCTATTTCTACGCCTGTGTCTAGGCCTTTGTCTCTTGGGTGGATTGAGTAGCTCAAGGGCCTGTCGGCTAGACACAGAGTTTCTCCCCAAGTACCTTGCATCACTTTCGCCTTATAGGCACCGGCCCTTTTCAGGGCCAACAACGACTTCCGCACGAAGGAAAAATATTTATTCACGCATTCCCCGTCATTTTCTCCGCCTCTGAGCCAGATACTCACTCTTATGTACAGTGACCGGTATCAAAAAGATAATGAATTTTAACTGTTTTGACAGTTTAATATTATTTATCCCCAGTCTCCCCTACGTATTGTGGGTATTATTTATCTTGAAAGGTGAACAATTAATATTTATTAATAAGAATAATTAATAAATTGGTTGTTATATTAAAAATCAATATCATTTAATGGATTCTTTAAATGGAATGTAATTAAAGTGGGAGTTATTTAAAAATTGATGTTCCTTGACAACATTTGCGCATCAGGCTAATTTCCTAAGGGGTTGTGCACACTATATGCCCTATCAGGGCCTGTCAGGGTTGGTCGGGGCCAGTATGGTCGAAGGGACCATACTGTCGTTGAGACCCACTGCTAAAACGGGTCGTTCTAAGATATATCAATCGGGAGCTTTGTAATCGTTAATATCAATTTGTAAACAGTTAAATTTAATTAATTCATTTATTACCTATCAACTCTACAGATCTGAAGTGGGACACACACTTGCTTGTGTATCATTATATAATTTACCAATGAGTCCGATTTTGCAAGAATGATTGAAGTGCTATCAGGTATTGCCCAGTTCTGTGCGAGAAAGGCAAATAAATATATAAATCAAAAATTATTACAATAATTTGATCCGGCAAGTAGAGATTGTTCAGCTTCAGAGTGAATAGATAAAATCATCATGTTTGGGTCAATGTACGATTGGAATGAAGCTCAGAAATTATATATGGCTATATTAAAATTACGGGTATCGCGAAAGCTTGGTTCAATGAGCTTAAAATACCGCTGGTATCTTGAGAGATTTCGCGATATCATTAGTAAGTCATTTTCGCGGTAAAGAGAATTTCGGTAAGCTGTTTGAATTAGCAGCCTCACACAAAACGAGTTCTGGTCAGGATTTGCAAAAGTACTGTTTTGTGAACGTTAAGAGAATTAATAAATTAAAACTCTATATTCCCGAAAATAAAATCGCGGAGTTGAACCAATGCTTGAGTATGATTCCGGAAAGCGAAGAACAAGAGTTGAAGAGTCCCAAAGAATCTCGAGATTTGAGCGATCGGTAACGCTTTTCGAATCGTGATGGCAATAAACATCCAACGTGTTTTATTTATCAAAAGGGGGGTTACATGAAAAAAAATTGTCATGAGGCGACTTGAAAAGGAGAAAAACTGTCCGGTACCAAGGCTAACAATGAGACGGTGGGATCATCCGGTAATAAATCTAAGTGCACATTTTGTGGTGTTATGGGCCATCTGGAGTCCACGTGTTTTAAAAAGAAAAATTCAGAGTAAAGAGAAAAGAAAAAACAGACATGACTAGCCGACCATTCGGAAGAATCTAACTTAATAATAATGCAAATTGAGGGTACGAGAAAAGTATGCAGGCCAATTATAACATGCCAGGTTGAGAAAGAGAGAAGATCTTATGTTGTTGATTTAGGAAGTGAGTAAATAGAATAGATACAGCAAGTAAATTAGAGGTAAACTTGGTTGAGGAAGTTTCAGAGGGTCATACATGAATCGGATTGTGTGTTCGAGAATGTAAGCGAAGCGGAAAAATGTCAGTTACCTCAATTATTAAATAAATATAGAAAAACAACAGCGCTCAAAATGAGTGAGTAAGGTATAACCACTGCGAGAGAAAAGATAATTGGACTCACCTCTAACGAAGCAATTTATCGCAAGCCGTATCACATGAGAATGGACGAGCCTGCAGAGGTTGAAGTAGTAACTGCATATTTAGAGAAAAATGATGTAATTAGGCCAAGTAACTCCAAATACGCAAGCTACACCGTACCAGTGCGTAAAAAGGATGGAAAAATACGGCAAGCGACATTAGCGAAGCATTTTAAAAATTAGAAACCATATTGAAGATCCTCTGTGAAAATAATCTCACACTTAATCTCAAAAAAGTAAATTTTTTGAGAAAACATTCAACTATTTAGGAAGAGAAATTTCGAGTGAGGGTGTAAAACTGGGAAATTTTAAAGTGCAATCGGTTTTAAACGCAGCGGATTCAAGAGATATTTAACAGGTTAGTCGTTTTCTGGGGATGGCGGGGTATTTCCGGAAATTTATCTATAATTTCGCGCAAAAGGTTAGACCATTAACCAACTTATTAAGGAAAAATGCTATGTGGACCTGGGGAAAAGAAGAATCCCAAGCAGTTAGCTTCATAAAGGAACATTTATCGACCCGGCCTATTTTGGCAATGTATGACCCAACTCTTGAGACCGAAGTTCATAAAGATAGACGCGCTATAGGTATGGGAGAAATGTTACTTCAAAAACACGGTAAAGAGAAACAAGTCATTGCATATTATAGCCGTAAAACAACGACGGTCGAACGAAGGTACCATTCTTATTATCTGCAGACACTCGGCGTGGTCGTTGTACTGAAGGCCTTTCGGGTATAACTGCTCAGGATTAAGAAAATTTGATAATTTTTTTTATTTCTTCCTCACTCTACAACTCAACAAATAGTTAACGAAATGAAATGACTTCAAAGACGCCTTATTTTACGCAGAATTTAATCAGCTTTCTAACCGTATTTAATTTTTTTGTACCTCCTTTTATTTCCGAGATATGATTAAAAAAGTGGTGGCATGTTTTTTCATAGAGTCGAATGTAATCGTCCTGATACTTTTGGACGGTAGTGTATAACGGAGGTAGAATGAATAAAAGTTGCTCAAGCTCAGGATGACGATATTAAAGTAATTCGAAAAATTCACGAGGAGGACGACTTAAAGCCTGAAACAAAGCAGTACTTTGACAAGTATGACCTGAAGGGCGGAGTGGTATTTCGACGAACAAAGGAAGGAAACAGGTGGCTGGTTCCAAAATTTGCTCGTTTTAACATTGTCGAATTGTATCACGGCGATCAGGGCCATGTCGAAGTAGAAAAAATCTTAGAGAAGGTGCCTTTAATTTTTTGGTTCAAGGGCTTGAGAAAGTTCGTTAATATATGTTAATTCTTCTCTTAATTGTCTTTATTACAAATCGACTTCAGGAAGAAAACCGGGGATGTTACATCCTATTAAGAAGGTGGCTATGCTCTTTCATACATTGCACCTTGATCAAGTTAGGCCCTTTATAAAAAATAAGCACAAAAATACACAGCTGATATCAATTATTAGCGGATTTACAAAGTTTTGTATTCTCGAGCCTACTCGTAATACTTCGATGAGAGGAGTGTTCAAAGCACTATGTTAGATCGTCGCAATAATTGGCGTGCCAGCTCGAGTCATAACTGACAGAGGTACAGCGTTTACGTCCAATCGGTTCAAGGAATTTTGTACATAGTATGGGATAAAGCACATACTGAATGTGGTAGCAACACCAAGGCCAATGCGAGAGACTGAACCATACAGTCCTCAGCTCACTAGCTACTACTTGCGCCGGTGAACTAGAGAATAGATGGGATAAAAAGGGAAAGGTTGTTCAGAGCGCAATCAACTCCGCTGTTAACAGAACAACACGAATTGTGCCCGACTTAACTCTTATTGGGGTACATACCTAGAAGTTCAGCTGATGCTATGTTGCTGTCTAAAATTCAGGACAATTTGGACCAACTCTACTTGGCTGAGTTAAGGAGGGTAGCGAAAAAAGTTATTGAGACAGAACAACGCTCTCAAAATCGTAATTATAATGCTTGTTGATTCAAGGCTCTAGTGTATGCGGTAGGCGATATGGTCATGGTTAGTTCTAACTCACCTGCGACTGGAGAGAGTAAGAAACTGGTGTCGAAGGCTAAGGGACCGTTCAAAGCGACAGCTGTGTTATTTAATGACAGGTACAAGGTTCAGGACCTGCGGGACACCAAGGAAGTGTAAAACTGAGATAGCAGTGGACAGTCTCAGGAAGTGGGTCACGTTCGATACCACTGAGTAACCTGGATGAGTTGAGTCAGGCTTCAAGCCGGCTAATGTAGGGCCAAGTCTTGAGATCTCTAGTAAAGGGAATGGTCACCGATACATTATGAGATCTTAAGGCGGAGGTCTGACCAAATTTCCAAGTCGGCGGATCTCTTGCATCAGAAAATGGTCAGTCTGGCACAAAAAAGGAAACCTTGGGGAGAGGCAGGGACCAGGCCAAGTCAACAGGTCTGGCGCAAATTCCTAAGGGGTTATGCTCACAATGCGCCCTACTATGGCCTCCAAGGGTTCTTTGGGGCCCGTACGGTAGAAGGGAACGCACTGTCGTTGAGACCCCTGCTAAAACGGGTCGTTCTAAGATCTATCAATATGGAGCATTGTAATGGATAATAATAAATTGTGAACAATTAAAATTAATTAAAAACTAATATCCATTTATTACCTGTCAACTCTACAATATACAAAATTTATTAATATTAATTTTTCAAAAATCAATATTGCATTAAATTATTTTTTTAAAACCAATCATTATTTATCAACTTTAAATTACATTTCTTATAAAAAATAAATGTAAAATATTCATATATTATTTTTAAAAATAACATTTATCGAAGTGTTGTACGACGGGCCCAGACGGGTTTTCCTCAAATTGGCGCCGAGACGAAAAACCTATTACGTAAATGACAAACACCTCATTCACGTAATTCAGGGCTATTGTGATAGCCTGAATTGAGTCACCACTCGACGCTCTAGCTTTCTGTCTTGCACCAACGCAAGCCACCCGGGCCCTCCAAGTGACAATACACGAAACTGATTTTGTCTACGTTAGAAAAGTACCATTTAAGTGATATACCAATTGTTGCTCAATCTTACGATGGGGCCAGTGTTATGTCAGGAAAACACAATGGCGTTCAAATGAAAATTAAAGAAATTCATCCAGAAGCTGAATATATCCACTGTTTAGCACACAGGTATAGTTTACCATATTAAGTTACCAGAAATAGTAAAATTATTTTATATTAACATTAAAAGAGTAAGTCGAAATATTCAAAGGATGTAACGCTGTAATTTAATTTTTTATACCTTCAATAATTTTATATTTCTGGGTCAATTTAATAGTTGTAGATTCATGCGCGAATGTTTCCACAGCATCTTCGTTTTTTAACACAATCGAAGCTCTTCATGTTCATTTCTCTCGACCAGGTCATCATGCTGATCTTAAGAAAATTCAGGATATTCTTGGCATAAACTCAGGCGAACTCGGAAGCCTTAGTTCTACACGTTGGACTTGTCGATTTGAAAATTGTAAAGCAGTTTTTACAAATTATGGAGCAATTAAATTTGCTTTAGAGGAGGAAATAAATCTCGATCAGAATATTAAGGTATCAGAGGCTATTGGCTTGTTAAGTTGCATTACAAAAGCAAAATTTGTAGTTTGTCTTGTCGTTTTTAAATCGGTATTGTCAGTTTTAAATTCATTGAGTAAATATTTTCAAGCGAAGGAAGCTACTTTAGGTCAAGCCAAAGACCAAATTGAAGCTACAATTGCAACATTTGAAGAAAATAGAAACAACTTTACTCACGTTTGGACAGAAATATTTGCGTTTGCCGAAGAAAATGACATTTCTCTTGAACCAACGCGAATTTCAAAAAGAAAACGACAACCAGAGCCTAGGAGACTTCAAGACTGCATAATAGAAACGACTCTTGGCAAAAGACATGTTGTGGACTTGCCTTCCGATGTAAATAATTCAGATTATTGGAAAATTAATATTTATTTACAGGTTATGGATAATGTCGTTACAAACTTAAAGAAAAGATTTTGTAATTTACCATTAGCTCAATCAATTGATTACTTCTTAAAACAGGGGCGCATGATTATTCCCCAAATGTCATTTTACCGAACTACACTTTTGCGAATAGTCAATTTTGCGAAAAGCCAATTTTGCGAAATGTCACTTTTGCGAATTGTCATTTTTTCGAAAAGCTATTTTTGCGAATTGTCATTTTTGCGAATCGCAATTTTTACGAATTGTCAATTTTCCGAAAAGTTATTTTTGCGAATCGCCATTTTTACAAATTGTCAATTTTCGGAAAAGTCATTTTTGCGAATTGTCATTTTTACGAAAAGACATTTTTGTGAAATGTCATTTTTGCGAAAAGAGATTTTTCTGAAATGTCATTTTTACGATTAGTCATTTTTGCGAAAAGTCATTTTTGCGAATTGACATTTTTGCGAAATTTCTTAAAAATGACAATTCGCAAAAATAGCAATTCGTAAAAATAGCAATTCGTAAAAATTACTTTTCGCAAAAATGGCTTTTCGCAAAAATGTCTTTTCGTAAAAATGACAATTCGCAAAAATGAGTTTTCGAAAAATTGACAAATCGTAAAAATGGCGATTCGCAAAAAGGACAATTCGCAAAAATGAGTTTTCGAAAAATTGACAAATCGTAAAAATGGCGATTCGCAAAAATGAGTTTTCGAAAAATTGACAATTCGTAAAAATTGCGTTTCGCAAAAATGACAATTCGCAAAAATAGATTTTCGTAAATATGACAATTCGCAAAAGTGACATTTCGCAAAATTGGCTTTTCGCAAAAATGACTATTCGCAAAAGAGCAGTTCGGTAAAATGACATTTCGGAAAAATGACATTTGGGGAATAATCATGCGTCCCTTAAAACAAGACTTAGAGCAGGCTCAAGAATTCGTAAATGCATACAAACAGAAAATGGACATTGATACGGATTTACTGACAGCTGAGGCGACTGTCATAAAAAATGTTTTGAAGCGAAAAAACCTTGTTGCGAATTTTCAAAATGTGAAAGATGTAATTAACAAGGAGTTTTGTCCCAATTATTATAAATTATTTCAGGTGGCAATTTCAATTCCTATCAGTTCAGCTGGTTGCGAACGTAGCTTTTCAACTATGCGGCGAATTAGGAATTGGTTGCGGATGACCATGACGCAAGATCGATTTTCGGACACAGCTATAATAAATATTGAGAATGGACTAGTTAAAGATAAAATTTTAGCTCAAAAAGTATTAAATATCTTTTGTAATAATCATAGAAAATTAAAACTCGTTTAAGAAGGAAATAGATCCTTGTTTTGATTTCGCTGTCTACTTAGTTTTCTCTCGTTAACGTACTATTACTCTATAAATAAAGATGTTGTAGAAAAAAGACGTTAATGTTAATAAAAAATATCAAATGTGAAAGAAGTTAGCAATCATTCCGAATTAATTTCCCATTCTTTAATTTCATGTATCGACAGTATAACTGCCCTAATACAGAAACCTGCTTTTTCTAGGAAATATTTTCAAAATTATCAAAGAACTCATTGCCAGAGAACGGGAGCATCGTGAAATACGACCCCACTAAATTATAAATTAATTTCGAAAATATTTTAAAGAATAAACAGGTTTCTGTATTAGATAAACTCTCTCCCTTTAATTAATCAAAAATAATACATTTATGTAATATATTCAGCTAAATTTTAGTTAAATTTAGTGCCTAGAAAAACATGTTTCGAAAATGTAATATTTAGCTTCCTTGTCCCCTATACAAATATACATATCAGAATAGGCACACAGGGCTGTGCCCCCCCTAGGCAAAAATTCTAGCTACGCCTATGAATAGAGAAATGCATTGACTTGAAAGATGCCGGAAAATTTGTTGATCATTATATAAATAGATTTTTAGCCAGTAGAAAATGTAATATTAAAGCGATATTACGCAAAAGATACATGAGTTTTGGAAAGAAATAAATTTTTAAGAATTAATAATGTCGTTAATAGTACGATTTTTATCAATTAAAGTTTTTCTTATAAAAAATTAATGTAAATTTTTTTTATTTTTTTAACAAAATTAATGTTGATTTATATTTTATATTATCATAAAAAATATTATAATTTCTATACATCTTTCCCTATAAGTATAAAATCATTTCGCTGCCACCGCCGCCGCTGAGTCAGAAAGTTTTAAGGGTTCCGTATAGTAAGGGAACATAGTCAACGTTGGTCCACTAGCAAGGTTGGCCCATCGCGATTTTTTAAGGGCTCCCTATACAATATTTAAGATAACTCTAGGTAAAAAATAGGTCACTTTTAACTTATTTTTAACCTGCAGGTCTAATTCTAAGCGCCCACTATAGTATATTTATTTATAGGTCAATTCTGACCTATTTTTTAACCTACAGGTCAAATACTAAGGGCACCCTATAGTATATATAACTTCTGTCATCTGTCGTGACAAATGCGTGGCGATATATCAGTAGTATATAAATTATTATCGCTTTACACACAAACGCATACATCTCACGGTAGAACTGACATCTCCAACTTTAAACATTCATTACACAGGTTTACAAATTAAAAACTTTTTTTTGCCAATCGAACAAAACAATTTTTTTCAAATAGTAGGTGTTTTTTGAGTAAGAAAATCATAGTTTTAATTTTTTTCCCTCGTGCAGTTTTTCTGTAGCTTCAAATTTTGCTTTTTCGAGGTGCGACGCCACTTAAACTTACCTGTAGGAAAATTAGCTTGTCAAAATATAATAAATGAGAAATCATTGGAAAGGTTATTAAATTACCTTTCGATCCATAGATCACAGAATAAAATTCAACAAAAATTGAGAGAGTTACAGTCGATTAAAGATGAAATTTCATGACAATTTTGATGACTTTTAGACATTTGAGTAACTTCTACTATTTTTTTCTACATCAAACAGGAAAGAATGTTTAGGTTTTAATTTTTTTATTGATAGACTATATCATTACACAAATTTTGAGCCCTTGTGGACCTCGATTGGATTAAAAATGACAATTCTACACTAAATTTAGTGAACGAAACTACATTCTTCATTTTTAGTATCCCTTAAACATTTGCAGCAAAAATTGAAGTAATAAAATTTAGATAAGCTCTAAAGTTACTAAAATCACTAATAAAGGATTTCTGAAATCGTAGATTTCGAATCCAATGTTAGTTTTCTAAATTTCAAAATGGCGGATCCAATATGGCGGACATGTTTTTAAAAATCGATTGAATTCGTCTTAAATTCGCTACTCGGGGGTTTTCGGGGTCGCTGATTACGAATCTGATGTCGGATTTCGAAAATTGAAAAGGATGGATTCATAATGGTGAACGAGTTTTTTAAAATCCATCGAATTCGCACCTATTGGATCCGCCATTTTTAATTTTTAAAATCTGACATCAGATTCGTAATCAGCGACCCAGAAAACCCCCGAGTAACGAATTTAAGACGAATTTAATCGATTTTTAAAAACTTGTCCGCCATATTGGATCCGCCATTTTGAAATATAGAAAACTAACATTGGATTCGAAATCTACGATTTCAGAAATCCTTTATTAGTGATTTTAGTAACTTTAGAGCTTAACTAAATTTTATTACTTCAATTTTTGCTGCAAATTTTTAAGGGATACTAAAAATGAAGAATGTAGTTTCGTTCACTAAATTTAGTGTAGAATTGTCATTTTTAATCCAATCGAGGTCCACAAGGGCTCAAAATTTGTGTAATGATATAGTCTATCAATAAAAAAATTAAAACCAAAACATTCTTTCCTGTTTAATGTAGAAAAAAATAGTAGAAGTTACTCAAATGTCTAAAAATCATCAAATTTGTCATGAAATTTCATCTTTAATCGACTGTAACTCTCTCAATTTTTGTTGAATTTTATTCTGTGACCTATGGATCGAAAGATAATTTAATTACCTTTCCAATGGTACCTCATTTATTATATTTTGACAAGCTAATTTTCCTACAGGTAAGTTTAAGTGGCGTCGCACCTCGAAAATGCAAAATTTGAAGCTACAGAAAAACTGCACGAGGGAAAAAAATTAAAACTATGATTTTCTTACTCAAAAAACACCTACTATTCGAAAAAATTGTTTTGTTCGATTGAAAATTTCACTGTAAACCAGTGTTATTCAATAAGTAAACATTAATTTGCCGTAAATAAGTAAGGAATTAATGCTTTAATGATTGCTTTTGTCAAATTAAATAAGTTTTCCTAATTTTTTATTTTCTTTATTCACTAAATATGCTATCTAAAACACACTATATTTACTGGAAACTACTTTGTCACTTTTACATATAAATAATTTATTTATAATTGTTTAATTTACATAAAATAATTCAAAAATTTAATCTACAAATGTTACTTTATTATTCCCAATAATTTATTTAATAATATTTCATTGAATAATAGCAATTTTTTTAATCTACCCAAAACCTATCTTAAATCTACCATAACTAGGGTAGATTTACGGTAGCCCATTCCGCCAGGATTGACTGGCATATTGGATCCGCCTTTTGGAATTTTAAATTTCTAGTTTTAAATTTGTAATCAGCGACACAAAAAACCCACGATTAGCAATTTTCTGCGATTATTTTAATTAAATTTCAACTTTTCTTCTAAATTGACGGCCATATTGCATCCGACATTTTAAATTTATGATGTGAAATTTGTAATCAACGACAAAAAACCCTTGATTAGCAATTTTCAGCGAGTAATTTAATTAAATTTGAACTTTTCATTTAAATTGACTGCCATATTGGACCCGACATTTTGAATTTTTAATTTCTGATATAAAGTTTGTAACCAGAAACACAAAAAACCCCAGATTTGCAATTTTAAATTGTTTTACATTACTTTTTTTCTTTTCGTTTTCAATTAAACTACCGTCCACGAGTATCAGGACGATTACACGCGACTCTATGCAAAAACATGCCATCAGTTTTTCAGTCATATCTTGAAAATAAAAGCAGATACAAAAAAATTTAAATACGGTTAGAAAGTAGATTAAATTTTGCGTAAAATAAGCTGTCTTTAAAGTCATTTCGTTAACTATTTTTTTAGTTGTAGAGTGAGAAAGAAATAAAAAAAATTGTGAATTTTTCTTATTTTAGGCTCTGAACTCTAACTTTTTCAAAAATCTAGAAATATTAAAAAAACAGAAATCTTTGTTAGAATTTCAGCTTTAAAATAAGCCTTCGCAAATTAAAAACGGTTAATCCGTCTTCGATATACAGTCAGGTCCCCATACTGTTAGATTCCAAACTGTTATATCCTCAGTAGTGTTATGTTTTTGCATAACCTCCAAATTCAGAAGTGTTAGGTGACGTCACGTTACGTCACCAATTTTCAGGGCCGTATTCTTAAGCCCAAAGAAAAGGGGGCATATACTTCTAGGTCAAACTTGAGGTGTATATATTTACGTTCCTGAAAGGTGCGCAGTAGGCATACTTTGAGCACATAACAGAGCTGAGTCTGGAGGAGTGGGAAATTTCTGGAAATATAACAGTATGGGGACCCGACTGTATCATTAAAAATGTGAAGCCGTGTTTCGACCGATTGGTGCATTAATATTCAACTGTGACAACTCGATTCTGGCTTCGCGCGGCTGCGAATGAGAGAGAAAGCAGGGACGAATGCACCGATCAGTCACAATAAAGCTTTACACTTTTAATGATAAATCGAATACGGATTAACCTTTTTTAATTTTCGAAGGCTTTTTTTAAAGCTGAAATTCTAACAAAGATTTCTGTGTTTTTAGAAAAATTTTATCTTAATTTTCCTAGATTTTTGAAAAAGTTAAAATCAAAAGAGAAAAATGAGAAAATTTGATTATTTTTTATATTTTTTTCTCACTCTGCAACTCAAAAAATAGTTAACGAAATGAAATGACTTCAAAGACGCCTTATTTTACGCAAAATTTAATCAGCTTTCTAACCGTATTTAATTTTTTTGTATCTCCTTTTATTTCCAAGATACGATTGAAAAGTGGTGGCATATTTTTTCATAGAGTCGCGTGTAATCGTTCTGATACTCGTGGATGGTAGTGCAAATGCCATTTTTGGTCTGACATTTTAAATTTTTAAAAGTACCACTATGCATTTGAAACTATAATTAATTAGCTAAATTATGAGCAATATTAAACATTTTTTAGTCTAAAACATTTTTGGACCGAGAATGAATCCGTTGACATAGAATGCCCTAATAATATATATTATAAATATATTTAATTGTTTCTACTGTTGTTGAATATAATAAAGACTTGAAGACCAACAATTTTTAATCATTAATTGATTCTCTTTCTGTATTTTTACTCAAAAAATTTAAAACATAACCTCAAATTTGTTGCTTCTTAGGTACTTTTCTTGGGAACGCGTCACATATATATAGGTTATTCAATAAGGTCCTTTGTTATTTAATTAATAAAACAAAAGTTGTAGCTTAATCTTCGGTTCACAACAACCACTTAAAATGAATTTAAATGTTTTTATTTATGGGATCGTGTATTCTTCTTCTCTTTATATCTCGATTAATTTAATTTTCAATCTATTGTTAATTTAGGACTTTTAGGAATTTCATTAGGGATTGCAGATAAGAACTATGGGTTCAGAACAATTTAACATCTTGTTTAGACCAAATAAGATATTATATTTATTTAGCAATAGTCATAATTGATTTTTACTTACAATTATCTTTATATTATGTAACCTTAATCCCTACCGCACTGAAACAAGAAGAATGAGAGAGAGTCATTTTAAACTAACCTTTCTTCTGGTCAGAACGGGCAAATTTGATGATTGATTATTTTGTTAATGGGTTGTTCATTTGTTAATTCTCAGTCATAACTATTTTGAACTTTTCACTATTAACGGTTCATTTAAATTAGACAATTTAAAACACTCATTTTTAACCTCACGTTGTTTTCGTCTCTACTCGTCTTAATTTCTCAATCTTTACGCGCTATTTAAGTCGACTATCTATTGCTTTGAGTTTGTTATATGATCACTGTCATATATTCAAAGCAATTCAATGTGTGACGAAAGGGCTGCCAATATTGTATAATGTGCGAGAGAGAGAGAGTAATTAACAATTTTTAGGTTATTTTTAATGAATTGATTTAAATTATTCCACTTCTTTATTTTGTGTTCACTATAACTTCTCAGTCTTATCTATTCCAAACACTTCGCGATTTTTTATTTTAACGTCTACCCGAACTCGATTGCCCGTGGCGAACCCTTGAGCCGGTCGAGTTTCGCAGACGGTCAAACTCGCGATAACCTGTCTCCAGGAGTTAACTGTCGCGAAGAAGCGAATTACATCGTAAGCACACCAGTTTTATTGCATGAAATTGAGGCTTGGGTGTGACAAATTATTGGGAAGGGTTAAGTATTAGGAAATATATTCTGATGAAACTGAATAATTATGATTTTATTGCACTTTTTCTTATTGTGCAAAAATGCTTAACTCATTTTTGATTTTGCATCATGTGATGGCAATAAGGTCTGTGAGGTTAAGGACCTTTTCAGAAACGCCTGCGTTTCTGTTTTGTCAACAAACTACAATCTGGTCATTGAACCAAAAGAGTCTTTGACACTTAAATTTTCGAGTTAATGCATAAAAGTGGTGAAATCATTCTTGTATTTTGTGCTTGTCAATTATTTTAAATTATAGAATCGTAAGAAGGAATAGAATATGAAAGAATTTGGAATTTCTTAATCATGCAAAAAGACTGTTATGAACTCGAAGCAATCCTTATGTTATTGACCTGTTTGCGACACTACGGCTTTTACAAATAAGTTCATTGAATTTAATAATCTATTTAAATTTCAAATAACAATTAATTATTATATATGGGACATAATCAAATAGAGATCCGATTTTTCAAAGTATAACTTTTAAATCAATAATAATAAAAAACGATACTTTGAATGTATCGTAACATCTACTAAACAATTTTTCTAGTTCATCTAAACACTACACTTTTTTTGAATAAAAGTTACGTATTTAAGTTACTTTTTGAACGGTGTATTTTATTTGCAATTTCGTTTACCCCTTTACAATTTTTTAATTTAAAATATTAGCCGTCTCACAACTATACACTCTCCTCTAATAAAATAATAATACTTATATATAATTTAAAAACATTTTTTTAAAATATATTATATATAAAATTACATGAATATTTTTAAAGTAAAAATTAAATTTAGATTATATGCCCTGAAGGAAGTGGCTTTTTCACCCCACTCTATATGTGTGTACCTTAGCTTCCAAAGCTAATGCACGTTTTCTTGTGGACTGTCACATATATTAAATTTTGCTGTCGAAATAATTGAAAAAATTCAAATTACAAAAAATAAATAGAACCTTCAAAGTCAATTCAAGATTTTTAATGTAATTATTATAAAAGAATACTTGCCAATGAAAGTAACAAACAAGCAAATCTGTGGCAAATACGTCTCACTCTAAAGGAATTTATAGATTCCATGCGATTCCATGTAAATTCATGTAAGTATTAGTATAGTAATAACTTTTTAAATATTGCCTTTCCTTTCTTTCGGGACTTGGTGGAGTGAACATCATTCTGATGTTTAACTTACATCATGTCTTTTTTTTAATTGTATAAAAGTAGAATATAATTTCAAATAAGTTTTTTAAATTATTAAATTTTCATTAAAATGCAATGGTAACTATTAAATCTCGTTTTTTAAGTTTTTACAACATTGATTCTCCTTCATCGTCACTTCAATTTTTGTGGGATGTTGCGAAAAAATGGGGGAGCAAAACTCAAGTTTTTCATTCAATTCAGTCAGAAAGTGTTTTGGCAGTATGACAAATTTCAGTGCAGTAGCACGTATTTTCTCTTGTCACAAAATAAAAGATTGCATTCTGTATTGACCCTAAATAGCTATCAAATATTGTTAATGAAAGAAGTTCTCCGTTCGTGTCAACCTTCTGTCGTCACGATGAATCAAAGGTTACCTCCGAAGATTGAATGGCTTAAAGAGGAATTAAATTCATCCCTCATTATCAGTGATCTTCAAGCATTATTGAGGGAAAAGGATGACCCGGAAGTGAAACAAGAGTGTAAAGATATTGACGATGCTTATAAAATTGTAGTTCCTTCAGCATCATTGCGCATCGAACCAGATAGGTTCTATGACACATCAAAGCCTTACATCGTAAAATCATTCCATTATAAAATGGATAGTAGTATCTTACGGAGAAAGATATGTCAAAAGACAAACGAAAAGTTTCTAACAAGTGAAATTGAATTTATGTTAAAAACATCATTAATTAATTCGAAAAATACCACTACGATGAGGAAGTTTTGAATTTCATCCGCAAAATCATTACGTTTTATGAGAAGAACTTAATTTTAAAAAAAGATGTTGATCGTTCTCAACCAATCAGTAACATTTTAGGAACTTTTTTGTATGCATCAATAATGAAGAATCCGTTGAAATCCTTCATTCCTTTAGATTCAGTATTTTTTGAAAATAATACTCTGGCTCTATTCGAATTGAAAAATTATTTAGGTTTATTGAAATCGATGCCTAAACTATCATTGGAATTTTGTAAAAAGCTTCGGCTAAAAGTACTCAAGATAACTAATGTAATATCACCTAAAGTAGATGAATCTCTTTTGCTCTTTTTTAATCAAATGAAGGGTATCGACGGATTTTTAAACAATTAGCAACTCTTGTGCCCAAAAATTGCAATTTCTTTCATCATTCAAGAGCAAATGGAATGTGGCGAGGATTCATTAACTAAGCAACTAATCGAAAAACATTTCTCGAAAGGTGATTTTAATTTTAAATTACTTGGACAAATTATCGAGAATTTGAGGATTTTAAATATTCCACTGAAGTTTGACAATGTGTCTAAAAAAGAAATCTACAACATGACACAAGATTTCTTAATATATGTTTTGAGAATCTACAGTTTGGGACCGCTTTTTAAACCAATAATTATCAAATCGGAAATTTCGAAATCCTGTATTTGTTGGGCTCAATATTCATCGTCTTTAAAAGTGCCAGCACTTGGAGAGGAGAAATCGCTTTTCCAAAGGGGGAAAAAAAGCAAAGTCATATTTTTTACAAATGCAAACCTGCATGAGAATCTCGTTAACGTAATTAAAAATGAAAACATTGATCGTTGGGACAAAATTAAGACAGAAGCAGCTGTCACAGCTGCCACTCCCGAAGACCAAGCTTTATTGAAGGAAATGTTGAAGAATTTAAAAGCATTCATTCTTTTAACAAATCAACATTTCGAAATCTTAGAGTCATTGCAGAGTTATTAAAACCAATAACTAATTTAATCAATGCTAAATTGATCATTGATTTCCTGAGAAAACTCTTCTCTTGCGATCAAGGATTGATTTGCATAGCAGGTCTTGCAGCGGTGCCATGCTCAATACGTTGACATGGCAACGCTGTGACGTCATCTGTTTCCTTCAACAAAATAGCACTGCTTGCCTCGCCTGTCACATTTCGTGTTTTGCTCCGTATCCAGAATATCGTCGTTTGTGTAACTCGTTCTTCGTACGTCTAAATTCCTGTTTATCTCATTGCGAAAATTCCTTTTCATCTGGTTTTACTTCAAAAAATTCTGTCTGAATCATGCCGTGTACGCCTTTCGATTTAGAATACTTCCAAAGAAATTTAGATAAATATCTAAGATTGATGGATATCCTGTATGAGAAAGAACACGCCGGTACTGCCAGATACGACCTTACAGTTGTAGAAGTTTTGAGGGGCATTATCCGGAGAATGGAATATACCTCACATTTGGAACAAGATTTTATACGGTCACTCGGGCTGTTCATTACGAATGTGGGATTAGATAATCTTTTGACGTGTCCACTGTTTTATGCTACAGACGAAATTTGCCACGTGTTCTTAGCACACATGTTTTTTGCCTTTAATCGGGAAGGTAGAGCTGCCAGCATCTTTGGATTGTCGGTCACGAGCGCCTATAGAATTGCCGAATGGCTGTTTCATATTCCTTTGGAATTGTGTCCATATGAATTAATGTCTGTGATACAGCTGTGCATCCGTAAAGCGGGAAAAGTAAGAGATTACGTAAACGAGGCATTGAGTAGGTTGGGCGACACGCCACCGAGGTGGCGAGTGTTAATGATGATGAGGTCGATTTTGGGGATATCTGATAGATACATTGACAAAATTGGAAAAGTACACAAACTGAATTTTCCAATTGCTGCTCGTTTAGTCGCGTTGGCGAATCAATCGATAGCAATTCGTGAACTCAAACATCTCGGTCGACCGTCTGCTGATTTTCACTACGTGGAACCATTGGTTTTTGAACGCGAAGATTCTGAAATACCTATCACTGTTGAGCAGTTATACGATCGTGAGGTTGAAAACGAATATGATATCTGCTAGAACATCCTCATCGTTCAAAATTCTGACGATGACGATAACGATGACGATGACGTTGTTGATTCCGATGCCGATCCTGATGTTGATCCCGATGCCGATCCCAATGTTGATCCCGATGTTGAAGATCCAGCTGGTCCATCACATGCGCCCGACGAATCTGAAAACAAAAACGAAAGTAAAAATACTGATCCTTCTCCTCAATTTTCACCTCCTTCTATTTCGAAGAGCAGTATTAATTCAATTGCTTCTTTACAATTACCAGGTGACACATCCATTACCGTTCCTCGTCGATCTGTATCAGCACCTCCAACGCAGAAATCAAAACGCGGTCGACCATAAAAAAATGCATGCTCGAACGCTCTTTGATAAGTGTCTTCCGGATACGATTGTTTGGGCTAAATATTCCAACTGGCCAAAAATGCCCTGTCTTCTTGAAAAAAATCTGCTTCCAAAGACGGAAAAATCAACCTTATATTTTTTGAAAAAGAAAATTTTAAAGAAAATGAAACTTACAAAATCCGGAGTATCAACATATGGCCGTGGAACCACATAACGCCTGAAAAAATCATGCAATTCGAGACACCTGAAAACAAAAAAAACTGCGTGCAATGTTAAGAAATTAAAAAAATTATGCAAGAAAACATAAAAAACACGCTGACATTTTGGCCACTTTGAGCAAATATTAAAAAAATCGTTTATTTAATGTTTGAATATCATATATATTGTAAAATTTTTAAATTTAAAACAGTTTAAAATATAGACTTATTCAACTTTTGTACAATAAAAAAAAACTTTTTAAATATTATTGAATTAGATTCTGAGTGAACGGACCCTCGAGTTTTTTTCTTTCAACTAATTTTTTTTAAACTAGCATCAGATTTGTAATCAGAGAATAATATTCCAATAAATTAGCGATTAGTAAACCGCAGAAGCGAATTGGTACATTTTTTGAAAAAATGTGAGTAATTTTAATCACAAGCAACACGTAATATTACTTGTAATATATAATTTTTGCAATACTACTTGTAATAGGTATTATATTGAATATTGGTAATATTACCTTTAATATTACAGTGATTTTACTTACCTCGATATTAAAAAGAATATGAACATAATATTATACTCGTAATATTACTTTTCAATTGAGAAAATCTTCTTTTTAACAGTATACAAAGAAAAATAGAAATTAAAAGACATCGAAAATTTTTTGTAGTTAAAGAAAACTCAAAAAATATCTTTGTTCAGCAGGAAATATTAATAATACAATTAATGTGAATGTAATATTGACAAATATATTTTTTAATATTTGCTAAATATTGAAAAAAAATTTGTGCACCGACTTCATTAAGCATAATTTCTTGAATTTTTTGGCTCAATATTGGACTACAGCAATTATATAATGAAATAAAAAAGATGCTCATAATACATGCAGAGTGTGCGATGACGGAGACATCAACACAAAGATTGACAAACATATAGTCAGTTACATCTTGAATGCATGACACCACTCAGAAGTCTTCCCGGTAGCCACCTGAGACGAATCGCAAGTTTTTGATGTTTTCCATGTTTTTCCTTCTCTTGCGTGTTACATTGGTTCCTTACAAAAAGTAAAAAGAAGCACAATTACAATGCACACGAGCAAAGCAAAGACGATTCGTTATCCAAACATACTCTGTAATTCCCAGAGGACGATGGGAATACACGCCAAATCGTTATAAATAGAAGCTAATTGACTCAGTGGGAAAACGGACGATCACATTTTAATACAATGCGTTAAAAATGTGAAATAATCAAAGGTTTAATTTTTTTAAGATGGGTATAGTTAATTATAATACAAAATGAAACAAATCTTTCTTCACTTTAGTAAAATATGTTACTAGTGTATTTTTAATAATTTTGAATAAACATACACTAGACAAATTATAGTTGATGGACCCACTAGGGACCGTTACGTTACGTCAAAGTTTAGGTCAAAACTGATTTGTTTTTTACTAAAATGTTATAGGTAATTCAGTATCACTTGTTAATTAAGTTACGTCAAAATTTTTATCAAATGTCGCATATTTTTTAATTGATTTTTACTTATTTTCTTTTCATCAGGTTGTTGATAAATATTTTTTAATAGGTTGAAAGTTTCTAATAAAACCCCAGCCAATACTAGCATTTCTTGCTCTGAGTTAACAGAAGATTAAACATGCAATCCAGATTTTTTTTACTTGATACATCTTGAAAATATTTGTATGTAAGCATTAATAAAGTTTATAAATTTTACTCTAGTTTCAAGCAATGAAAAGGCAAAAGTTGAAACACAATGGCAGATACCAAAACCCGTAGAAGTCGAGTTCGACAGCTTGTTATTATTACTAATAAATTTTTTTAATTAATAATTGATTTTCTAACATTGGGTGAACGTATTGGTCAAACCGATTATTGGTATAAAGAACAAAATTCATTTGACATATATGTCGT
The DNA here is from genome assembly GCF_015476425.1 of Leptopilina heterotoma. NCBI lineage: Eukaryota > Metazoa > Arthropoda > Insecta > Hymenoptera > Figitidae > Leptopilina > Leptopilina heterotoma. The sequence goes on from NW_025111054.1 coordinate 2,033,773, forward strand.
CTAAGTGCATGTAAAACGTGTGGACAACAGCTTGCAAAATGGCTTTCTGACTTTATGACTGAGAGAAAGGAAAACAATTAAATGCCTAATTAAAAATGGATGTTTTTATTAGTGTCCCTGCATTTCACTCTGAAAGCCCTTATCTGTATAAAGGGCGATAAGGGTGAAGGTAAATGGGTTGAGTTCTCTCGCTTGTGCAATTGCGACGTTTTACTGGGGTTCTAGGGTATGCGCGGGAGAACACCGGGGATACATGAGAGAAGAGGGGGTGGTTTTAGAAGTTGTGGAATGGGGAATTGTAATGAGCAACCTGACAGTTACAAATGACAGGACCAAATTTGCGAACAACGATATCCAGCAACGTTGCTCACAGTCAAGTTTGCACAAAATACAAAAAGGGATCACTCAAAAGATTTTTTTTCACGAATCTCTTCGAAAATGATTCTTTCTTTTCAAAACAAAATTTTTGACATTGCTTTAAATAGTAAGATTAATACATAACTATATTAATATGAAATTGATTATTAATTTATGTTAGGTAATATAAATGTGGTAAGATTTTCTTATACAGGCAAACAAAAAAAGTGGTCTGTTTATTGAACAAGACCTAAATGTATTATAGTATTTTTGCCCGTTGAAAGCGAATATGAAGTCTGAATTGCTCCATCACCCTCTGTTTTTTTAAATCGAATAAACTACCCGTAAATGTACAAATTTATAGTCTACAAAAAATTTAAAAGATTTAAAATCTAAAAAAACTACTTTTAAATGTGCAAACTTAACCCTTTGAGGGGTACATTATTCATATGCACGGATTTTCTTTATAACTCATGTCTTAATATTTTTGGGGTCACTGATTACTAATCTGATGGTAGTTTTTAATAATTCAAAATGGCGAATTAACATGGCGGTCAATTTTGTTTTAAATTAATTGGATTTACTTGAAAATTGTTATTTGGGAATTTTTGAAGTCACTGATTTAAAAAATTTTCCGATAATTATTAACCCACAATCTAAATTTAAGAATAACTAAACATTGGTAATCAGGGACTACAACAACCTTCGAGTAATAAGTTTCGTGCCAATCTAATAAATTTTTACATTTGTCATCTGACATATTGGATCCGCCATTTTGAATATTTAAAAACTAATATTAGATTCGTCACCAGCGATCCCAAAAACCCCCGAGTGACAAGTTTTAGGTAAAACTAGACAATTTTTAAAAATCTTCCGCCATATTGGATCCGCCATTTTGAATTTTTAAAAACTAACATCACATTCGTAATCAGCGATCCCAAAATCCCCGAGTAAACATTTTCAAGAGAATCCGATTAATTAAACAAAAAATGTCCACCATATTGGATCCGCCATTTTGAATTTTTGAAAACTAACATCAGATTCGTTATCAGCGACCCCAAAAACCCCCAAGTACCAATTTTTAGTCGACTTTAAAATGTTTAAAAAATTCATGATTTTTAACAATAATTTATGAATTTTTTTAAACAATAGGAATTATTTTAACATGATCTAGGTTACATATTTTTAAAGCCCTATTGTTCCTATAGAGAACGCACTAAATTTGACTCAAAAATATTAATTTTTGTCAAAGATATTGAGGTTTTTAAAGGTGGGACGTATACGTCCCACCGCCCTTCAAAGGGTAAACTCCATGTTTTTGTTAAAAATAAAAAAAACACTCTTAACAGGAAAAAAATAAGAAAAAAGATTAATTAATAGTGGATTTAAACGACCCTTAGGCTTATCACTAGTATACATCTATATGGGCAATTCTCTGAAACCTTTAACTTTTGATCTGCAAAAAAAATTCACTAGCATATTAATAAAAATTTGTACACAAGTTAAAATAAGCATTTAGAATTTAATTTTCCAGTTAAAAATGTGATATTTTGAAAGTTTCATATATATTTCTATTCATGTTTAAGGGCATGTGGAATCAGCCAACTTCAATTAATACATGCATTAATATTCCCACCGGTTTTCTTAACAAATATTAAATAAATATTGACAAAATATAGGAAAAATAATATTTTATTTATTGAGACTTGGATCTCCAGTCCAATTAATACAAAAATTTGTTTTTAAATATTGTGTTAAAATTTGTGAAGTAAGCCATCATTTTTGGATAGGTGAGTATTTTCTATGAATTTAACTTTTTTCTACTCTATACGATAAAACAAAAATACAAATTGAACAGTATTGCGAAATTTTAATTTTTACAGTAGTTATTGTTAATAACATTTTTTGTTTGAATTTTGAACTTATTAATTATCTATCGTTCTATAAAAGGAATCAATTTGAATTTTGGAATGGATAATAATGAATATTTTCATGTTCTCCCAACATTTTAAAAAACTTTTTTATTAAATATTACTTCTTATTTAATCACGAATCATTAAAAAAAGGAAAAGACAGTATTCTTAATAAGGTAAAAAGTTATTCAGGTTTTTCACTGAGCGCGCCACGAGCCATGCGTGACAGGCGTAAACGTCGCGTCGTCCCGGGACGCACAGTGGGATTTTTTTTACAATTTATTGTTCAAAAATGTCTACAGCCTACAATTTTTGAACGATTTGAGTGTTCTTTGATTTAAATTAAAGGGGAATAAATTCTTTAGACATCCCTCAAGTCTGATTTTAAAAATTTTAATTGTTTATAATTTTTTAGTTCAATTAAAGTTAACAAATTAATACAATTTTTTAAAAAAGCACGTTTTTTTCCTATTCCGCTACTGCACATGATCTAAATCAGTTCAAATTAATCCAATATGACCACCAGGCAATTAATAAAACGTAAAATAATTTATTTAAATTGTTGTAAACAATATTAATTAACAAATAGATAACTTTGATTCTTCTTTGCTAAAAAAAGTTTTTTTTCGCGTTTACTTTTTATTTAGGTTCATGTAAAGAATATATGTCCTCCTTGTTTTAAAAAAACTTATTTAAATTGTTATAAACATTGTTAAGTAACAAATAGTTAATTTTTTTTCCTCTCCATTAAAAAATGTTTTTTTTACGTTTTCTTTTTTATTTATGTTCATTTAAAGAATATGTGTTATCCTTGTTTAAGAAATAACATATTTAAATTGTTATAAACAATATTAATTAACAAATAGATAACTTTGATTCCTCTCCATTCAAAAATTTTTTTTCATGTGTAGTTTTTTATTTAGGTTCATTTAAAGAATATAAAAATATAAGTACTTATTTTAAGTTTACATCCTATTTAAATTAAGTAGTTATACTTACATTCTTATATTTTTTAAATGAACATAAAAAAGAAACCGTAAAAAAACATTTTTAAATGGAGAGGACCAAAAATTAACTATTTGTTAATTAACAATGTTTATAACAATTTAAATAAGTTTTTTTAAAACAAGGAGGACATATATTCTTTACATGAACCTAAATAAAAAAGTAAACGCGAAAAAAAGCTTTTTTTAGTGAAGAGGAATCAAAGTTATTTATTTGTTAATTAATATTGTTTACAACAATTTAAATAAATTATTTTACGTTTTATTAATTCCCTGGTGGTCATATTGGATTAATTTGAACTGATTTAGATCATGTGCAGTAGCGAAATAAAAAAATAAACGTCCTTTTTTAAAAAATTGTATTAATTTGTTAACTTTAATCGAACTAAAAAATTATAAACAATTAAAATTTTAAAAATCAGACTTGAGGCATGTCTAAAGAATTTATTCCCCTTTAATTTAAATCAAAGAACACTTAAATCGTTCAAAAATTGTAGGCTGTAGACATTTTTGACCAGTAAATTGTAAAAAAATCACACTGTGCGTCCCGGGATGACACGGGACGTTTATTTTTTACCTAATTAAGAATACTCACTTTTTTCAATTATTCGTGATTAAATAAGGAGTAATATTCAATAAAAAAGTTTTTTAAAATGTTGGGAGAACATGAAAATATTTCTAATTGTTTATAATTTTCACAATTTTTAAAATTTTATATAATGACAAATATTAATCAAAAGTAGTATTATTCCGTTTTATCCATTCCAAAATCCAAATAGATTCCTTTTATAGAACGATAGATAATTAATAATTTTGAAATTCATACAAAAAAATGTTCACAACTAGCCACACTATCCGCGCGCAAGCGCGCAGGAATGTTGTATGGATCTGCTTATTTTAAACAATTAAAAAAATTTTTAAGAGATAATTATTATTACCTAACAAAGAGATTTAAGTAACTAAAATTCAAATAATTTCACTTAATGGTCTCAATTTAAATACAATTTACATTACTAGACTTAAACTATGGCTAGAACAATTTCAATTAGTATCTGGGCCATCTTTTGCATTGCTTATTTTATAAAGCCATTTTAATTTAAATACTTTTTAAAGAAATAATAATTATTACACACTGAAAAAGTTTTACTTGAAATCGCGATAAGTTTCTCTAGAATAGCGAAAGTATTAATTGAAGCACTAAAAAATTTCGCTACTAAAGTGAAATCTGTAGTTTATCCAGCTAAATATTTTTTGCCGTGCATAACGAAAAAAGAATTAAATTAACATCAGATTTTCTAAATTCAAAAAAACAAATTCAAATAGAAATTAATCATTTCAAAACTTAGGTACCCATATTCACACCAGAAATCACTGAATTCGATAATTTAGAAGAAAGTCAGACAAAAGCAGGGTTCCTACAGAATCAGGAAATCATAGAAATCATGGAAATGGTATGGAATTTTTAAAAGGCTTCTGGAAATCAGGAAAATCATGGAAAAGGCCTGGAATTTTTAAAAGTTTCTAAAATTTTTCAGTTTTTCATTTTTTCTCTTTAATAGAAATTCAAATAATAATAATGCTAAATGGCATAAAAGAGAAGAAAAAATGTTGAATTTTAAGAAATTCGATTTTTCGGATTCTTGATAATTTTTGATTTTTTATGAAAGGGTGGAGACTATTAAATAAGTAAAGTATTTTCCAAGAACCCAAAAATAATGAAGCTAAATCCTATAAAAGAGAGTAAAAAATGTTGAATTTTAAGAAATTCGGATTTTTGAATTTTTGATAATTTTCGATAATTTTAGATTTTTTACCACAGAGTCCGGACTATTAAATAAGTAAAGTATTTTCCAAGAGCACAAAAATAATGAAGCTAAATACCATAAAAGAGAGGAAAACATGTTGAATTTTAAGAAATTCGGATTTTTGAATTTTTTCGAATTTTTGATAATTTTAGATTTTTTACCAAAGAGTCGAGACAATTTAATAAGTAAAGTATTTTTTAAAAGCACAAAAATAATAAAGTTAAATCCCATAAAAGAGAGGAAAAAATGTTGAATTTTAAAAAAATCGGATTTTTGAATTTTTTCGAATTTTTGATCATTTTAGCTTTTTTACCAAAGAGTCGAGACAATTTAATAAGTATAGTACATTGTACAGCTATTGGCAAAAGTGTGATTTCATTTCACAACGAGTTGTGCACTACGTTTTCTTCAACGCCTTGCGAGGAACGGTTTCTTCGTGAGTTTCGTATAATTTTAATTTAAAATGTGCTTATGTTTAATATAATAAAAGATGAATGTTTTGAGTGGGGAAGAAGTTAGATACAAAATAAATCTCGGTCAAAGAACAAGAAAAAAGAATAAATCCATGATTTACTTTCGCCACGCTAAAAATTACTTTCGCCACGCTCTTCTGAGCAGTTGAGAAAAGTTCTACTTTCGCTACACTTTTCTACCAAGAAAAGTACTCCTTTCAGAGCAAGTGTTGGAAAAAAGTATTTTTTAAAAGCACAAAAATAATAAAGCTAAATCCCATAAAAGAGAGGAAAAAATGTTGAATTTTAAGAATTTCGATTTTTCGGATTTTTGATAATTTTTAATAATTTTAGATTTTTTGTCAAAGGGTGGAGACTATTAAATAAGTAAAGTATTTTCCAAGAACCCGAAAATAATGAAGCTAAATCCCATAAAAGAGAGGAAAAAATGTTGAATTTTAAGAAATTCGGATTTTTAAATTTTTTCGAATTTTTGATAATTTTAGATTTTTTACCAAAGAGTCGAGACAATTTCATAAGTAAAGTATTTTCCAAGAGCCCAAAATTATTGAAATTAGATTTAAAAATCCACTGGATTTCCGTAAAAATTTGACCTGGAAATAATGGAAAAGGTATGGAATTTTAAATTCGGATTTCTGTAGGAATCCTGAAAAGGAAGTTCTATTTTAAATTTCTAAAATTTAATGTCAAATTTAACGCATTAGAAACGAATTACAAGTGTATCCGATAAATTTTGTTAAAATGCTATTACTGCTGTTAAACTTTCTTGTTGTACGAAGAAAATTGAATATCGCAAAAATTGTTACATATTTTATACTTTTATTTTCAAAATAATTTTAAAATTAAAAATAATTTTGATAACGAAACTTTTAATTATTCTAAAAATTAAAAAAATAATTATTCATTTAGCTTTTTAAACAAAGAATTCCGTATCTTTCGAATCTAACATAACTGCAAAAAATTAAATTAATTGAAAATGATAAAGTGAAACAAATTTTAATTCTAATTTCTTTGAAAAACAAAAAATCTGTAATGAAAATACTAATTATAACTTGCATTAATTATTTAATTACAAGATGTAATATAATATAAAAAAGCATCAAATTAAAAAAATTCTAAATTCGTTTTTAGAAACAACGAAAAAAATGTGAGGTAAATTTTAGGCGTACGATAGCCCCAAAATTTTAATTCTATACATTGGTTGTTTAATTGAATTTTTAACTTTGTAATTATCATGCACTTGGCAGGTATGTGTCTATTATTTAATGTTAATATTATTTAAATATAGAGAAATGATATTTTATGTAATATATTTTTAATTGAAAAAATTGATAATATATTTTCATTGATTAGTTGAATATTCTATAAATCACGTATTAATTTAAAACATAACAAAATGTTTAAAGTTTGTAAAATTAACATTATATTAAACAATATCTTTATGTAATAAAAATTATAAGAAATAAAAATTGTATTAAATTACTATTTTGTAAAATATACTTTGATAATTTAAATTTATGTTGCAGTCTCTAATAATATAGTAATTATTTCTAATAATAATTGTATCTGTCAAAAATTATGAAAAATAAATATTATATTTTTAATAATTAGGTACAGTATTTAGAGTTTTGCAAGTTAAAAAATTATTAAAAAGTTAAAGAACTAAATATTCTGTAATTAAGAAATTTATGAAAATAAAATTCAATTGAATGTTAATAATTATATCAAATAACTTTTTTTTAATAATATTGAAATAATGTTAACATTAAATTATATACATTAAATTAAATTATAAAAAAGTATTTACCTTTAGAATGAATGATAGTTGAAAAGTTAAAAATTGAATTAAACACATAATAATATAAAACGTAACTATTGAAACACATTAAAACACATTAAAAAGTTTGACATTAAAAAATATAAAAAATGCCAATACTTAACCCACAAAATTTAATTTTCAAAATAAACAAATGAGTTCAGATTATTTGCTAACGGAAAGGAAACTTACGATTATTATAATGTATTTTCGGAAAGAAAATACAATCGAATACAAATTGTCATTGAAAAAAATGAATGTTTAAATAGAAAAATATAAATTTATTCATTTTTTTCAAAATTAATTTGTCTTTTTTCTCAAAAAATATCAAACTTTTTATTAAATGAAAAGTAATATTTTAAAGCCAATTTTTCTATTAATAGGGCTACAGATCAATGTTTCAATAAATAAAATATTATTTTTCTTATATTTTCTACAGATTTATTTAATATTTTTTAAGAAAACCGGTGGGAATATTAATACATGAAATTGGCTGATTCCACATGCTCTTAATAAGACGACTTTTTACATGTTAGAATTTATTGTTTTGAATTGTTTTTGATTTGAATATTTAGGTTGCCTTTATTTTTTCTTAATATTTATTTATTTTTTAATATTCTCGATTAGTGTTATATTAACCCGTCAGAGTTCGCGTAGTGAGAAAAAATCTAACTCAACACTACTCAACCTATTGGGCGCTCACCGGAGTGAGAGTGAGACACTATTTCAACACACTGTCAACCTTGAAATACCTTGAAATTTATTGTGACAAAAAATTAGTTTTTACGGTCCTGACATTTTACAAGTATCTCCTTGTATGTCTATAATTATTGAAAATTATATTATTATAGGTATAATAAATTACATCATTACTAAAATTTGTAATAAATACAGCTTTGTGTATAGTAAAAATAGTACACATTATTTTATATTTGTTATTAAAAGTTAATGTTTTATAGTAATAATTTCGTTCATGAGGAATAAATTATCTAAAGTTATATAAAAATGCTTAATATGGGATTTTATTTTAATTGCATGGTTCCTTTCCTCATTCCCAAGTGTCATTTTATCATTTGAAGGTCATTTTTAATCATTTACCTAAATATTTCATTGATTTTCTACAGTAGCCCAACTCTGGCGACCATGATCAACTCTGACAACATTTTTTTTAAATTGCTTATAACTCTGAATCTTTTGGTCAAATTTTTTTACAATGTTCAGCAAAAAACTTTCGAACAATATGCGCGAAATCGCGAAATTCGTTCTACAGGGGAAGTTATAAAGAAAAGTCAATACTCTGCCCAACTCTAACAATACTCCCCTATATTAATAAAATTTTTTATTCTTATACAATAATATTTTTATAATATTTGTCTACTCACTGTTTATAATCACCTAGACGAAACTGACGTTGTCATTTTCGTCTTTAAAATTTTGATTATTTAATTTTACTGGGTTATTGACAAAGGTTCCTATATAAGAAATCTGTTACTTTTTTTCAAGATACGATGATTACGCTTGGCATTGGCTAAAATTCGATGAAAATGCTCGTTATTGGTTCTTACTAAGATGATAACGCTCGTCATTGGTTAGAATTCGATGATAACGCTCGATATTGGCTAAAAGTATCGGCGACAACGCATGCTATTGGTACATTATTGTTGTGTTAATTTAATTAGATTAGAAAATGAATGTTAATTTAAAGTTAGAGAAAAAACAATGAAATACAGTTTAATTAAAAAAGAGTTTTTGATTATTGATAAATTTTTTTATTTTAAATTAAATAATTAACAAGAAAATACATCTTTGTACGCGCGCAGTCATGCTACGCCATTTTTGTACCCTTCTTGGTAGCTTTCGTAGTGCTGTCGGGTGGGATTTCTTGTATATATAAAATATATACTAGGTATTATTACAGTAGTGTTACAGTAATGTCACCGTAATGATACGAAAAAAGATCACCAAATTCCATTTAAGAAGAATTGTTTTTATCTTTCTTTGCGATAATACTTTCACATTGCTGCAATATTACGGTAATATTACCATATAATGGAACTGCAAATAACTTAAAATATCACATTGGGGTGGACATAGTTAATGTTATTGAAATTTCAATCTGATGTTACATTGGTATATTAATAACATTACATGGAACATTACGGTCACATTACTGTAATGTCATGTGTTACTAAGGTGATATTTAAGAATACCCTGGATGTTCCCTATTTCTATACAATTAGGGTATCCCTAGGATATTTGTAGGACGTCCATAAATAACATTATTACATCTAATTGATATCTTAATTTCCAAAGACTAACACAATGCAACAGAATTTCACTTTTTTATTATTTCTAGGATCGCATAGGGTGATTTTTATAGGTTTTTTGATGCTGAATGCGAATCCGTAATCAGAATTGTTCCATCACCCTAGGTTTTCGAGAAATTTGACCTCGAAAATTGAAAAAAGGACGTTTTTGGGATGCTTTTCGGTTTTTTATCAGGGTACAAAAATTTTTTCTAAGGTTTTCATGATATGCGTACGAAAGCTCACATCATCCTCAACAATCTCCAATTTGAACATTTTAAAAATATCTATTTTTCGATGAGTTATCTTTGTTTTTATTGAATTATTGTTAAAGAATTTGAAATGATAAACAAAAAAACAATGGTTAATTTATTTTTGATTTTCCTAAGAATGTAATAGTTTCTTTAATGAATCATTGGTTCCTGCTTGAGATTTAATGGGTTAATATTAATAATATTAATATTATATTAATATTTTTCTCACTGGTATCCGATTTGACGTTACGATGCGAACTTCAAACAAGGATAGCTCATCGAAAAATAGATATTTTTAAATGTCAAGATTGGAGATTGTTGAGAAGGATAGCTTTCGTACGCATATCATGCAAACACTAGGAAAAATTTTTGTACCCTGATAAAAAACAAAAAAATACCTCAAAAACGGCATTTTTGCTGATTTTACGATGCGACGCGATCTTTGCCTTTTTTCAATTTTCAAGGTCAAATTTCTCAAAAATCTAGGGTGATGGAACAATTCTGATTACGGATTCGCGTTCGGCATCAAAAAACCTATAAAAATCACCCTATGCGATCCCAAAAATAAAAATGCTGTTGCACTGTGTAATGAATAATCTCAAGATGTCTATAGGAGATATCTAAGATATTCTTCGATATTTTGTTTAAAAGAAGCATAGTCTTTTATTGTTAAAAAACCACGAATAGATTGTTGTTCTGACAAATTAATAAATCCTCTCTGTCTGTAGCTCGGTGTAGTGGGGCCAAGGACAGTCCTTGGTCGAGAAGTCAGGATGAGAGCAAGTCTGGTCAAAACGGACGGAATATTCCTTCGGGCAGAAACGGTAACTGTGTCTAACGACGGAGCAGTTGAGGCATCCTAATTAGGCTTTTGGGCGGAGCTTAGGCTCTCGCAACTCAGCTTGAGCACAGAAAACTTCCCGGATTTTGCATTTGAATAGTTTACGAAGGCGGTTATAAACGTCTTTGAGTTCGTAGTATTCTCCCAGGAGCTTATCATAATCGACTTTGTAAGAGTCGACTACCGCTTGAAGTTCGGCGCATTTTTGTTGGTTGGAGTTATCCTCCTTTTTTGCTGAGGTGAGGCGCGCGGACAGCTCGCTGCGCTCTTCGTTCATTAGGACAATCGCGCGAGATTGGTCTATGACTTTGGCATTACAGGTGTTGGATGCTGATTTGGCAGCTTCCTTTTGGAGCTTGGTGATGGTTTTGTTGGCCTTGACTAACTAAGACAACAAAGCTTCCCGTTCTGTAGAGAGGGCGTCGAAACCTGACTTTGTGAGCGCGATGAATCCTGTGGTGGCTTTCTGGAATTCCAATTTATTCTCATTGATAGATTTGCCCTCTCGAGAGAGTAAGGGCCGTAAGACTTGGCCCTTTTCGTTGAGCAAACATTTTCTTGAACATTGACAACGTGTTTGAAAAACCAACAACAATTTCAAAATCATTTAGTAACTGGACACTTTCAATAGCATAGAGCAATCTTGGCTTGTAAAAAGGAGCGTTATGAGCTACTAACAAACTTTTTCTCGTTTGTCAATGATTTTAAGAACTGAAGGAATAATCGTAATGCTTCTTCAATTTTCATCGTGTCTAATTTTTTAGTTCTATTATACAAATCACCATTTATTTCATGAAGACCCGTTACTTCTGAAGCCTTACTGAAAATTCTCTTCGTTGGTTTTACCTAAACATTCAAGCTCTTTTCATCACTTCTTGCATCAATTTGCAAAATATCTGCATAATCAGAAAAACTCCTTTTTCTAAGTAAAAATACACAATATTTGTATTTATTTTTGAGATTTTTTCATTCATATTTGTCAAATTATTAACTGCATCAATTCCGCAATTGCTTTGATACGTTAAACCTTCCAATTTTTCTTTTTTTTCTTAGATTCTTTCTATTTTGTTTTAGCTCGATTCTTCTCAATTTTGAGGATTTCAGTTTACGTTTTTCTGCCCGTTTTAGTCTTTTACAATTGATTACTTTAGCATGTCTGCTCGTACGAGAACCAGCAGTCAATCCTGCTGTCTTTTGAACCTCTATTACATTACGTTCACCATTGTTCTTCACGCATACGCTGACAGCAACCCTAAAATCGCAAGCATAACTTCTGCTCAAGCATTTATTTTTAGGAAACATGAAAAGTTTCTCAACTATTTCTCATGAGAAACAAATATCAGTATTGCATACAAAAGTACATTGTCTTTGGGCACCACTGGATCCGGAAAACCTCCTTAACTGCTTTACAAAGTTACATTTTAGATGAAACGAGTAATGATACTAAAGCTACTTTGAATTCTGTTTCATCACGAAAAGATTTAATAAAGTCATATATAATAAAATAGAAGCAACAAGAGCTGAAGCTATTTGGTGCCTTGAGACTGTAATGTCTCATAATTCTCTCAGGTATGCTGAAAATATAGATTCAATGTTTAAATATATATGTTTCATGACAGCAATATTACTGCAAAAAAGTAGCTGCAAAAGTCAAAAATATTATATGATAATGTACGGTCTAGCTCCTTCTTTCGCACGAGAACTTGAAAATCTTGTTAAGTCTTGTGACTTTTACGTGATAGATTTTGATGAATTCATGAACAAACATTCTCAAATGTAACAAATGGACATTATGTTGTGTTTTTGGGATTCAACAGTTCAGAAAGTTAAATCTAGATACTTTACTTCAGATTTTTTAAATAGTACAACAGCAGAGAACCTTTTAAAAGCATTCAAAGAAGCATTGGTTGAGTGGGATTTAAAGAAAATTCTGCAAACATCTATGGATGGGCCACACGTAAACCACAAATTCATTAGACTTTTACAAGATGACATTAAAGAAGAATCAAATGACTCTACATTTATTAACATTGGATCTCGTGGTATTCATACATGTCATAATTGCTTTAGAACAGCTGTAAATGAAACTAGATGGGAATTGTCTTCTTTTTTTAGTTCCCTGTATTTTCTTTTTCATGATTTGCCTGCTAGGCGAGGAGATTATATTAAAATTACGGGAAGTAACGTGTTTCTTTTAATGTTCCTTTTATCAAAATAGCTCGAAAGCGTCCCAACAATAAGAAGAGTTAGAAGTATTTTACCGAATATCATAAAATACGTTAAAGCTGTAAAAAGCAAACCTAAAAGACTGCAACCAAGTTGCAAAAGCTTTAAATTTGTTGTTCAAGCTGTTGAGGATAATGTGCTTTCAGACAAGTTGGAATTTTTTGAAAACGTAGCAGAAAACGTTACTCCATTTTTGAAAGAATTTGAGTCAGATGATCCCCTTGCTCCATTTCTATATACTTCGCTCGCTCAGATGATTAGAAACGGCATGGATAGAATTGTGAAGAAGTATATTTTGGACAAAAAAAAATCTTTGCGACACTGATGTAATGGACGGTAATAATCTGTTAGCAAGTAAAGTAATCGATATAGGTTTTGAGACGAGAAAATCTTTATAGATTTGTAAAAACCAAACGCAAAAAGATATTCTTTAATTCCGCCAAGAATGTAGAACTTGCTTACAATTTTTCGTGTCGAAGTTTATGAAACAATCCCTATTTAAATTTTCACTTACCAAGTATATTATGTGCTTGAATCCGGAAATTATAGCAACTGATCAAAATAGCACAATATTTGTTTATTTAAAACGTACTCTCGAAAAGCTCGTAAAGTCAAATATTTTAAGTGGGAAAATCGCTGATAGAGTTAAAAGAGAATTCAATGATTTGTGTAATTCTGAGCACACAAAAGTAGAGATGCAAAAATATCGTCATATGAAGTTCACTTAGATTATTTTTGAATTTCTTTAATAGATCAACGTCCCTAATATGAAAACTTGGCACATTTCGTTAAAATGATTCTTGTAGTATCTCATGGTAATGCTTTTTTGCAAGAGGTTTTTCTGTAAATAAAGAAATTATTAAACTTAATTAAAGTGAGAAATCCTTAATTGCTCAGCAAATTATTTTCGATTTTGTTACATTAAAAGGAGGAATTAAAAATATTGATATAAGTAGAGAAATGACACACGCTGTAAAAAATGACGGGATCAGCCGGGTGAATTTTTCTTTATTAAAAATTAGATTTTTTACCGAAGCGCTTCGAAAGGCGTACCTGCGGCAAATTTTTATCTGTTCGACGAGTACAGCGTAGTGCCTTCTTGAGAATCATGTTGAGCGTCAATAAATAAAGTTTTTATAATTTCAAAACATTCAACCTGATCAAATGTACTTATTCTTTTATTCCAGAAATATATACATCATATTTCATTAAAAGGTTTTGATTTTGACAAAATTTATTTTTGGAAAAAATTTCAACCAACCCGAGAATTGAATGTAATTTAATACCCTGTCTTGAAGAAAATTTATTTCTTCTATTAGCTTACTGAAAATAATTTTATTTGTGTATTTAGATCAATGTTTGGTATTAACAAGTAAAAAGAGAAACGTGTTTTTTAATTTGGATTGATAATGCGGAGGAAGAACTGGTAGATGTAAATAAACTGCCCCACATTTAGAAATACCTTTGTAGCTTCCGAGGGCATTATTATTTTGATAATCGTCAAATGCAATTATTACTGAAAACATTATTTTATTCAGATATTTTATCTTCTTTTCCTTTCAAAGAGAACCCTGCACGATATTTCGAACTACTTCTGTATGATTTTTAACTTCCTGCATGTAATTCAACATGTCATTTAAAATTCCCGGCAACTCAAAAAAAGTTTTAATACGTCTCATAGGTATGAATTTCGAAATAATATTTTTATGTTTGGATATTTTCTCTCCCTGTTTTTGAACAATCGTTTTCAACTCGCCAAGTTTATGTATTTCAGGAAGAATTAAAGTTCCTTTTTCAATAAATTTTTTGAAACATCTAGCCTGAGTGGTAACTTCTTAAAATGAGTTGGACAATTTGTTCAAAACATTGTTTATCTTATGAACAGTAAAATAATTTTAATTATTTTCTGCAGATATTTTACTAAAATTAGAACTAATTTGCTCTAAAAGGTCATCAAACTGTCATAATCTTCAAAAACTTTTGTGTCTTTTAGCGAATTTGGAACTTCAAATAATGAGGTATTTTCAGCAAACAGCAACCGACCATTTTACAAAACTCTGCTAGCAAATCGTGCAAAGTAACAGTTTGAATAACTGTGAAACTTATGTTAGAAATTGTAATTAAATATTTTAGTAATTTAGATTCGAAGATACTAATACCTTTTTGTCTCCCAAAGAAATTGGTGAGAATCCCCCTTCTAAGTATGATTAGGGACAGAACTGTCCCTTTGTATCTCTTCGACAAAAAGTATAAGATTAATATACCTAGTAGAGAAGATTGGATAAATGGACTGACAAGTATTCCAGCTGACGGTGAAGTCTGGTACACAGATGGATCAAAAGGCGGGAATGGAGTCGGTGCAGGAATCTATCATGTAACCTCCCAAGTGGGACACTCCTTTAAGTTAGGGACCACTGTTACTGTGTTACAAGCCGAAATTGTGGCAATATTTTATGGTGCTGTTGAAGCCTTGAAAAATTGTCACAACAAAGATATTTTTATCCTTTCGGATAGCAAGGCGGCCATTTTCTCCTTGAAACGATACGTATCAACATCACGGCTGGTCGGTGATTGTCATGAATCACTTAACAAACTAGCTGAAACGAACCGCGTTACCCTCCTGTGGATCCCTGGTCACAGTGGATTCGCGGGAAACGATAGGGCGGATGAGCTAGCCAAAGAAGGGGCTAGAAAACAACTTATTGGACCTGAACCTCCCATTGGTGTTTCCAACAAATGCTTGACACTGGAAATTAAACAGTGGATAGCTGCGGAACACCAAAGGGAATGGCAGGTAACTAAGGGCTGTAGACAAGCCAAGGTACTCATGGGAAGTAGTATTAACCCTATGAGGAAAGCGGAATTCCGCAAATTAAATGGAAAAGAGGCAAAGATCATAACGGGGCTATTAACTGGCCATGGTGATCTGCGCTATCATAGGCACAAAATGGGGAAACTAGATGACCCGAAGTGCCGTAGGTGTGGAGAGGAATATGAAACCCCGATACACATCTTGTGTCACTGCCCTGCACTTGTGAAGGAGCGGGAACACATTACGGGCTACTTCTTTCTGGGGGAGACCGTTATCGCTACCAGAAACCTGGCCGAAGTCCTCCTGTTGTGGAAAGGACTTCGGATATAGGGGTGGTTATGGGGAACGTAAAGGGATTACCCAAGCGTTAGTGGCGTTGACCTGCAAGGTCCTAGGTCCACAACCCTCTTCTTAATAATAATATACATTATTAAATAATTGTACTTATTATTATTGATTTTAATATAATCTTTTAGTAGTGGAACATACATTTCAATTTATACATGACAACTCTTTTCGTTTACTTTTTAGCCTTATTTTAATTCTAATTAATTTAAGCAATTTACACTACCGTCCACGAGTATTAGAACGATTCCACGCAACTCTATGAAAAAACATGCCATCACTTTTTCAATCATATGTTAGAAATAGAAGGAGATAAAAAAACAACTTAAATTCGGTTAGAAATCTGATTAAATTTTGCGTAAAATACGCCGTCTTTGAAGTCATTTCATTAACTATTTTTTGAGTTCTACAGTGAGAAAGAAATAAAAAAAATTATCAAATTTTCTCATTTTTGTCTCTTGAATTCAACTTTTTCAAAAATCTAGAAAATAGATAAAATTTTTCTACAAACACAGAAATATTCGTTAGAATTTCAGCTTCAAAATAAGCATTTGAAAATTAAAAAAGGTTAATCCATCTTCAATATATCATTAAAAATGTGAAGCTGTGTTGCGACCGATTGGTGCATTGAAATTCAACTGTGAATTCGTCCCTGTTGTCTTTCCCATTCGCAGCCGCGCGAAGCTAGAATCTAGTCGTCACAGTTGAATTTCAATGCACCAATCGGTCGCATCACCTCTACAACTCAAAAACAGTTAACGAAATGTCTTCAAAGACGGCTTATTTTACGCAAAATTTAATCAGTTTTCTAACCGTATTTAAGTTGTTTTTGTATCTCCTTTTATTTTCGAGATATGATTAAAAAGTGATGGCATGTTTTTTCATAGAGTCGCGTGTAATCGTCCTGATAGTCGTGGACGGTAGTGTATTTAAATAAGCTTTGAACAAATTTTTGTACATATTATTTAAAAATACTGTTTTCAATAAAACTCACGGACTCACGGAGTGAGTGGTGATACTTATGTATTACTTATGTATTTTCACTCGTAGATTACAGGAAAAATATAGCGAATGTGATTGGACGTGATGGTCATAGCGTTGTCAAGGAAATAACAAGATTTTTGGCCAAAAATGCATAAAAAGTGACCATTCCCCCCTTAGCTTCTAAACTATTCGACATGAAGAGCTGAAATTTTTCATGCTGGTGTATTTTTACTCGAATATTACAGGAAAAATATAGAGAACTTGATATGTAATGATGGCCATAGCGTTGTCAAGAAAAAACTAAAAAATTAAAAAAAAAATTTTTTCCCCTTACTTTTACATTATTTGACCTAATGAGCTGAAAATTGGTATCCTAGTGTATTTTTACAGTCTGACGACAAATAATTTATTTAAAAAACTTTATGAAAAAAAATCAACAAAAATTTTTTTCAATTTTTTTTCAAAAAAAAAAAATTTAATTTTTTTTAGTTTAAACACGTGGCATTAAATATTTTAAGAAAGAGTGAAATTTTAAGAGAATAAATGAGAGATTGTTTTTTGACTTTAATTTCTTAACTAAAAATAAAAAAAATTGGACAAGTGCGAGTTGTACTCGCACTGCAATGGCGGGTTCCGTACACAATTATAAAACAATACTTGCAACATTTATCGGTAATTGGTAGAATTAAAATAAACAATTAAAAAAATATATTAAAATCATTTGATAAAAAAAAATAACTAAATAAAATTAAAGTATGGTGTATCTAATATTGTAAACAATAATAAGCAGAGGAACTATAATTTTGAAACTTTTGTTTCTCTGCTTATTATTGTTTACAATATTAGATATACAATACTTTAATTTTTGTTAGTTATTTTTTTTATCAAATGATTTTAATATATTTTTTTAATTTAAATACGTACTTTAAATACGTACCACTTCGACTAATATTGAAACCAAATTGCGTTTGATGCGTTGAAGTTAATTCGTCAAGAGTTTTCACGGCTCTGATGCTTTCAGAACGTCTTCTATCATCCGCAGCTCCTCCATGCAGAGCTATGTTCGTGATAACTTTAAGCAGTTCAGGCTGATATTTCTGAATCATTGGATGTCCTATTTTATTTCTCCTTTTTAATCTCTTATTATAATCGGGATTTTCAGAACGGCTAGAGGGTGAGTGTCTCCATCGGCCTGTAGTGTGAGAAAAAGAACCTCACCTTTGAGAAAGTGACGTTAGGAACGCCGAGTAACACGAGGAGCAGTGGAGAGTGTACTCACGTTAGGTAGTGAATCATTTTTGGGAAAACTCAAGTTTGAGGATTGAAATTAAACTGTTTTCTGAGCGGACAGAATTATAACGAACTCATAATTAGAAAGTGTATACTCGGCAAGATGATTTTATGTGAAAATTAAATCAAACAAAAATCGGGAGAAACCGTGCTTAGTGGGAAAATGCCCGTCGTGATTCACCATCCAAGCCAGCAGTGCCTCGACCGTCTCTTTCTCTCTCTATTCCGCACGGAGTTTTGGAAAAATTGTAAGTCGCATTCTCAAGTATTATTTGTTTATCAATTTCGTCCCAGGTTGCCAGATTAATAATTTATAAGAAGTTAAATTTACAGATTAGTGTAGTAGTGAAATTTGAATTGTAATTTAGGTAAAAGTTCCTACCTAGGAACTTTTGAATTTCGGACAGTAGTCACTAGTAATTTCCTAGTATCAAACAGAATTGACGATTAAGAAAATGAAGCTCGTGGAAGAAATGAAGCAAAAGAAAAGAGAAGCTAAGAAAGCTACTAAAAAATCAGGACTGAATAAAATAAAAGCGACTAAAAATAAAAAATCTTGTAAGATTCAATCATCATCATCGAAGGTGAAAATACACCTTGTCTTTATTGTAATGGGTATTATTTAGACTCGAATAAAGACTGGGCTGCTTGTTCTGTCTGCGGCCAATGGGCTAACTGCAGTTGTGCTGGTGTCGATGACGAAGATGAAGATTCAACCTTTACTTGTAAAATTTGTCGAGAGAAATAGGTTGCTTTTTTAGTACACCATCTTGCCCGCCGGTGGGGCAAGATAGAGAGATTTGAAATTTTTTCCATATTATTAATTTTATGCTTTTATAATAAACAGATGGCCTTTGTACGCTTTTTTTTACGAAAGACTGATTCCCAAAGATGGTTATTAAATAAAATAATAAAATATATATTTGATAACTTTCGTTTTTTGCGCTTTAAACCTTAGGTACCCCGTCTTGCCCCACTCTCCCCTACCTAATTTGCCATTGCTACTAATATAGTGCCCACGAAAATTAAATCCGCAAGAAATTTTTGTTGCATCCCAAATTTCATTTAAAATCCAATCCTCCCATCTCCCTGGATCCAATCGAAATCCAACTCTTAAATATGTCTTACTTCTATTATCCTTCCTTTTACTAATTTTTTCGATAAGTAAATCCTCGTAGTTTTTTTTCACTAAATATTGTAAATGAATCAATTGCATTTTCATTATCCGAGTTACTTTCGTTTACACTATTTAAACTTGTATCTTCGAGAATATCATCTCTTTCAGGTACACATTTTTTTTAATGTCGCACATTCGGCTGTACAAAGTTTTTGGCTTCATTTTCTCACCCAACTCATTGGAAAATTCCACCCAAATTTTGTCTTCTTTACTTTTAAGGCGCGTCATTTTTTCATCATAAAAAATTCACGGTTTCCAATTTAAAAAGCTATTTCTAATTCAGTCTTCGAAATATTTGTCGTCCTCCCAGGTTTATTCGCACTCATTTTTGCGGAGATCATAGCGTTTTAACTAATTCATGAAAACTAAATATAATTTCCTTATATTGACAATATTTATTTTCATTCAGAATTTGTTGACTTTCTAATAGCGAATTCGGTTATCTGCTTTAGAGTGCTCTCGGAGTGCTCTTTCTCTGTGCGGGAGTACTCTCTGTATGCTTTAACTATAGCAAATCTGTTAAATCGAACATCCTAATCCTTCGCGGAGCACTCTTAGAGCACTCTAGAGCAGATAACCGAATTCGCTATAAGATAATCGTGTCGAAACTTTGTTTCTGTATAATTTCAATAATAATCAATCGATATTAGTTCTATCATAGTATTAGTTAAGCGTAGACAGTGTTAGAAGTTGCGAATTGTCATATATATATGACGGTTTCCACGTCAAGTGACCCAGGTCCAAATTTTAAATGTTTGGGATCGGGTTAAAAGTTTGCACAAACAGTAGTCCTATTCGATACAATTAAAAATACCAAATATTATTAATTTATTTAAACAAATATAAAAACTGGAGGGGTTCAAAGTTTAAATTTTTGGTCTAACATGGAATATTTGAAAAGTTTGTAGTTTCTTTAAAACAAAACGAAAATACATTTTCTATTTTGGGTTTTTCTGCTGTTTTTCAACACTTCCTAATGGTGTAAACAAATGTAGAGAAAAAAAAATTTTGACCTTGAAAAATTAAATTAAAAAATAAAATTTCATTTTTTCATCAAATGGACAGTTTTTATTTTTTTTTTTAAATTTTATCATAAAGGTGAGGTTTTTTCCTAAAAAAAATGTATAGGTCAAAACGTGGGACAAGAACTTTTAACTGGTCAAAATAAACATTTACTTCTGCAATCCACCGCCCCTGCGCGTTGTTGGGCTGTATATTGTTTATAACAATTAAAATAAATTATTTTATGCTTTATTAATTATCTGGTGGTCATATTGGATGAATTTAAATTGATTTAGATCATGTGCATTAACGGAATAAGAAAATAAACGTCCTTTTTAAAAAAGTGTATTAATTTGTTAACTTTGATTTAAAAAAAATTATAAATAATTAAAATCCCCAAAATCGGCCTCGAAGGATGTCTTAAGAATTTATTCCCCTTTAATTTAAGACAAAGAACACTCAAATCGGTTAAAAATTGTAAGCTATAGACATTTTTTAATAGGAAATTGTAAAAAAAATGCCACTGTGGGTCGGTGCAGTGCAGATGTAAATGCTTAATTTGACCAGTTAAAAGTTCTTGTCCCACGTTTTGACCTATACATTTTTTTTAGGAAAAAACCTCACCTTTATGATAAAATTTTTTTAAAAAAAATAAAAACTGCCCATTTGATAAAAAAATGAAATTTTATTTTTTAATTTAATTTTTCAAGGTCAAACAATTTTTTTTCTCTACATTTTTTCACACTATTAGAAAGTGTTGAAAAACAGCAGCAAAACCCAAAATAGAAAACGTATTTTCGTTTTGTTTTAAAGAAACTAGAAATTTTTCAAATATTCCATGTAAATTTTTGACCTGGGTCACTTGACGTGGAACCCGTCATATATACAATTTTTTGATATTTGTAATTAACTAATGATTCTATTATAATGAATCTAAAATCAAACATAAGATTTTTTAAAAGTATTTAAAAAAAATTTTATCAATTTTTTAATTTTTGAAAAAATCAATTTTTGTATTTTTCAAAAACACTTTTTTGTTAATTAAAAATTTAATTAACTCTTGTCAAAATCATATTATTCCTGGCCCGAAAACGAACCATTCACCCCCCACTCCTAATCATTACCCCTACTCCTATCTTAACGCGTGCGCAATTACCTATTATTTGAAATATATACTTAATTATTAGAAAAAATGGTTTTAATTGTGTATCTGAATATTAATTTTAACATTTAAAACTACATGCCTACGGTAGCGACGCACTCACCGATTGTTGACCTCTGGTGGAGGTGCTGCTGGTCGTGGTGATGATGATCTGGGTTGTGGTGTCACTCTCTCTTCAGGTCCTTGTGATAGCGACCCAGGTTGCGGTGACACCCTCTCTTCAGGTTGTGATGATGGTGACCTATTTGGTGGTGGCCATACCTCTAGTCGATCCACTAGCACTCAGGATGGCTCCCCTGGTGGAAATCCTGATGGTGTTGTCGGAAATGGCACCTTATTCTCTCTATTCTGCAACTAATAAAATTAATTGGCATCTTTTAATTAAAAACATAATAATTAATTCTTATGTTGTACTCAGACACTCTTTTCACTTGGCAGCTATAGCAGTCGCACCACTGCACTGCTTTATAGTAAGACCGCTCTCGACTGTGCTTAGTGCTACTGCTTGAATGATTGTCCGACATGGAGCTTATATACTTATGAGTCTATCCTCTCCACGCGCTTGCCACTGAGTGCATCGTGTGGTGGTAGAGTAAAACTACTGCGGTACGAGTGCGCTGTCGGTAACGCGCGAAATTTAAATTTGAAGATTATTAAATTGCTTCACAAATGTAAATGAATATTCATTAATTATGTTTAATAATAAATTTTAATTAGTATTATGTAGAAACATTATTAATTAATAAATTTATTTTGGGAAAGTGTAACTTTTTTTTTTGCTTAGGGACTTTTGGGAAATCTGCCTACAGATACCTTGGATTCCGCACTCCAAGGTTATGTGGGGTTGGTATGATAAAACAAAAGAAAATATAAAAAAAAGAAAAATAAATATATATCTTATAGTAAATTTAATAAACTGGCGACCTACTACCAGCCCGACCCAATAAAACCCGTGACCCTTCTTCTGGAGCCCTTTACCCTCCCTCGGAACTGTCGTAAGACTTTAGCCTTCGAGGGTGGCGCTCCGACTCTGTCGCTCATGCGACTTTGTTCTCTCTATGCGGTTCTTCTGCGTCAATAGTTAAAATTAAAAACCATTGCAATGTCAAAGAATAAAGGAACAAATGTTAAAAAGTATTAAAAAGATTAAAAGGTTAAAAGATAAAATTGTAAACGGACATAAAAACAAAAATTAATCTATTAAAAATAAAATGTAAAAAGGACAGTATAAAAACTACAAAAAATAATAATCAAAGTAAATAAAATAAACAATTAAAAACTATTCGCTCCTTTTAACACTTCTTATTTACTTTTAGTCCTTGCAAGAGTCTTCTTCGCCTCCTCAAGGGCCGACCTGAAGACTCCGCATCCTCCGCTGCCTGCAATATGGGTAAGTTAAAGTAAAATTAAAATTAAGCTAAATTTAAATTAATGTTAATCCAATATTAAGTGAAAAAAACATGCATGAATTAAAATATAATACAGTAAAAGTTTGAAAAATAGATATAAAATATCTATTATATAAAAAATATAATATTTGTAAAATAACACAGGTTTACAAATTCAAAACTTTTTTTGTCAATCAACGAAAATTGAGAGAGTTACAGTCGATTAAAGATCAAATTACATGACAATTTTTATGATTTTTAGACATTTGAGTAACTGCTGTTATTTTTTTCAACATCAAACATTTTTAGTATCCCTTCAACATTGGCAGCAAAAATTCAAGTAGTAAAATTTAATTAAGAGCTAAAGATACTAAAATCACTAATCATGGATTTCTGAAGTCGTAGATTTCGAATACAATGTTAGTTTTTCAAATTTCAAAATGGCGGATCCAATATGAAGGACAAATTTTTAAAAATCGATGAAATTCGTCTTAAATTCCTTACTTGGGAGTTTTCGGGGTCGCTGATTACGAATCCGATGTCAGATTTCAAAATAGCGGATCGGATTCGTAATCATCGACACTAAAAATCCCCAAGTAACGAATTTGAGACGAATTTAATCGTTTTGAATAACTTGTATGATATATTAGATCCTTCATTTTGAAATTTAAAAAACTAAAATTGTATTCGAAATCTACGACTTCAGAAACCCTTGATTAGTGATTTTAGTAACTTTAGCTCTTAACTAAATTCTACTACCTACTTGAATTTTTGCTGCAAATGTTGAAGGGATACTAAAAATGAAGAATGTAGTTTTGTTCACTAAATTTAGGGTAGAATTGTCATTTTTAATCAAATCGAGGTCCACAAGGGCTCAAAATTTTTGTAATAATATAGTCTATAAATAAAAAAATTAAAACCTACAAATTGTTTCCTGTTTGATGTGAAAAAATAACAGAATTTACTCAAATGTCTGAAAATCATCAAAATTGTCATGAAATTTGATCTTTAATCGGCTGTAACTCTCTCAATTTTCGTTGAATTTTATTCTATGACCTATGACTCGAACGGCAATTTAATTACTTTTCTAATGATATCCTATTTATTATATTTTGATAAGCTAATTTTCCTACAAGTAAGTTTAAGTGACGTCGCACCTCGAAAATGCAAAATTTGAAGCTACAGCAAATCTGCGCAAGGGAAAAAATTAAGACTATGATTTTCTTACTCAAAAAACACCTACTTTTCGAAAAAAAATGTTTTGATCCTTTGCAATTTTACTGTAAACCAGTGTAATTAAAGGTATTATATATAAAACTATTATATGCACAAGATATATAAAAATTTATATATAAACTAAAAAACTTTTTTCACATATGTACATTTAAAAAGAGTTATCTGTCTTAAAATAAAAAACAGTACGATAAAACTAAACATATTATTAGAGGAAAAAAACATCGTTCATTATACACTGAACTGAAAAATACATTTACACGATGTGATGAATGAAATACACACCTGTATGTCATAACAATTGTAAAAATGTGTAATATCAATACTAAAAGTAAATAAGGAAAATAAAAGAAAGTAAAATATAAAAAAGTGCAAGAAAAACAAAAAATAAGATTATTAAAAAAACGTTAATGTACCCACATTATACAACTGAATTAAAAAAAGCTAAAAAAAATGCATCTACACCATACGATAAAGGAAATACACAAGCTGTATGTCGTAACAATTGTAAAAATGTGTAATATTAAAACTAAAAGTAAATAAAGAAAATAAAAGTAAGTAAAATATAAAAAAGTGCAAGCAAACCAAATAATATTATTACTGAAAAAAATAAATATTGTGAATGATGCGATAAATTTATCGCATCATTTTCATAGCTTTCCTCAAACGTTATCGAGCGGTTCCTCTAAGTTAAATAGGATTTATTAAAAGTGCTAGACGTCTTAAGACTTCTGCCTAAATCCTTGCGTGTCGTTCTGTGAGCACTGGTCGCGAAGCTTGATTTTGAGGAATGTGAGCTATTCGACGTTGAATAGCCAGTGGGGGTAACTTAACCGAGATCAGAACCTTTTCCCGTGTCACCATAGCTATACTACTGTTTTACAAAAATTTACTTGAATTTGAACCAACAAATTATTCTGTAAGCAGATTTTTTAAACATGAATTAAATTAGAAGCAGCTAGTTGATTTATTATTATCCATTATTTTAAGTATGTTCACATGATCTACTTAAACAAGTAAATTAGCTCATTTTGAACAAATATCAGTAAAAAAATTTGTATTTTCTAAATTAATTCCATGCTTTTTTATTAAATTTTCATACCTGTTAAACTGACTTTTTCTCTGTTCAACTCAACTTGAAAATTAAAATTATAAGTTTAATTCGAAAATTTGTTAACTACAATTTTCAAAAATAGATTTTATAGATATTAGACATTATTTTTACAAATTATGAGGTTTTTCTAAAATTATCCCGCAACGAATTTAGGTGAATAAATATAATAGTATGAGCCTTATATTCTAAAACTAAAATTTAATGCTCAAATTCTATTGATACATTAAAACTTACCTTTTCGATTGATTCACTTAGATTTGTGTCAATTTTAAAAATGTTCAAAAAAAATTTTGTTATTTTCAACGTGTAAAAAATTAATTTGTATACAGTAAAAAGCACAGGTGTTTGGTCACTTTGGTATTCGTATAAAAAACTACAGTCGGTCATAACACACATGATATTTGTCACATTTGTCGAATCTCATTCCTGACAAAAGTTTCACAAGGTTGCTAAGTTTTAAGGGTTTATGTAATACATTCAATTATTTAAAAAAATTAAGTCCAATGCCAGAATCGCAACTTGACATTTGTGCATTACATTTTTCATGATATTTAAAATCAAAAAAAGAATTAGGTGCATATATTGATGACAAAAATAATTCTTGACATCTAAAAAAATATCGCTTCTAAGGCGAATTTGCGCTTCATTTATGAAGACAGTAATAAATAATCTTACTTTTACGACATTTTGTTAAAATGATTAGTTGAAAGCTTGAAATTAATAACATAAATGTAACTTTGTATTGCAGACGATCAATTTGATTTAAGTTTTATTGCAAATTGATAGTCTGCAAGAATAAGTTAAATGCAACTTAATGTTGCAGACTATCAAGCTAATATCCGATTTTTTAATGAAATGTCATTAAAGCAAGATTGCGAGGTTAATATTTTTTTCAATTTATTATATTTCTTATTATTTTGCAAGTTATATACTTTCATATTACAGCGTATTTAAATAAAGTTTAGTACATAGTATCGTGAACTAATTTTTAGATTTAAAAACCTTCACAAAACCTATTTGATTATACTGCTCATCAGAAAACCTGCTACGGTCATAAAAGCAAAGGGTCGGTTTGATGTAACCATTCCCAGGATATCATAAGATTCGTGCGGAACCTATCACTCGGAAATAAACTTTAGTGGTGCTTCTTGAAGCAAGTATAAATGCTCTTCAAGTTGTCATAAAAGTGGACAGAATGCTTTTCGAAGGGTGGAGAATCAAATTTTGTTAACTTAAAACACCCTTTTCTTTTGATACTTTACCAGCTTTCCATGGGTCTTTTGACCGATATTTAAGACTACACTTTTAAACTTATTATGTGTGTGGTTATTCTGATTTACGATTTTTCCCACAGCAAGGGATATTCAACGAAGGTATTTAACGGTTCAACTCTTGAAATCAATTCACTCTTTATTTTATCGTAAAACAAAAAAAATAAGTTTTTGGTTGAGAATATGTAAATAAAAATGTTGTCTTAAATATTGATTTCTCTTGAAAA
This sequence comes from Leptopilina heterotoma, assembly GCF_015476425.1. Lineage (NCBI taxonomy): Eukaryota > Metazoa > Arthropoda > Insecta > Hymenoptera > Figitidae > Leptopilina > Leptopilina heterotoma. Next base: position 2,060,773 of record NW_025111054.1, read on the forward strand.
TAAAGATAATTCGACAGTTTACGTTGCATTGTATTGCAATGTTAATTTATGCTTTATTTTTTAAGACAGTGGTAATTTTACTTTATTCAGGCACCTTAGGCGGGTTTCTTTAGTACATGAAAATCTAGTCCTTAATCAAAGGATTTTTTTAAAACACAAATCTTTTTTTACAGCTGCAAAACTATAGTTTTTTCAGTGAAAATCAAAACGTTGAGTTTGAGCGCTTGTCATATTGCCAAAAAAGAATTCTTTTTTAAATCCTTCGATTAAGGACTAGATTGCATTCTACTTAAATTAAATTCATTTGAATTTTGTGTTTCTGATGAACCAGCTATTGTAAATCTTAGTCACCACAAACCATATTTTTTATGAAGACCTTGATAAGATCGCGCATCACACCTTTATTTTTAAATACTTTTTAAAAAATTTTCTGGGAATAAAAATTCCCATAAAAAATTTTAAAAAGTAAAAAAAACTACAAGGTTGAGTTGTGTAATTTAAGAGAATAATTTGAACCTTTCTCTTGAAAATCGACTTAATTGTTCTTCATTAAAAAACTTCATGAAAATGATTAATTTTTGCGGGTTACAACTTATTCTTTCTTATTAAAATTTTTAAAAAGTTACTTTTGAACATTTTTAAATTTTTATTAAACTAATATTTTTCAAAATGCATACGATTATTTGTTTAGAGTAATAATTAAGAGCTCATTTAGGACTAATTTAATGCCCCATTGGCGAATTTCTGGCACTTCCTTTTTTTTAAAAACGCATAGGTTTGTCACGTATAATTCAGGCTGTCAGAACCACCTTAAAAATGCTTAAAAAGTCGTTTTAAGACTTTTTCTATGTACGAAAAATTTCAGCTCAATTTTAGCTTCAAGTTTCTACAAAAAATTAATTAATATTATAATTTAACAAAAAATATCTATTGTTTATTTATAAGATTTGATAATACCAAAGAAATATTATTAAAATTCTTGTAAAGAAACTTTAAATTAATTATAATAACGAGTAAACATTATATATAAAATAATTGATTGGACAACTGTCTAAATAAATAACAGTTGCTATTTACTTTTCACGATTAAATTAGATAAACAACTTAATATTCAAAATAATAGGAAGGATTAACTAAACAGAAGTAAAATCAGATTGTGCAACTCATGGACCTCAGATGCAACGCATTCGCGCAAGTGCAAAGTATGTGCGCTGCAGGACAAAAAATTCGATATTTTCGTTAGTTTTAAAGTCTCCAGGATTTCTTTTCCAAAAATTCTGGAGAAGATAAGGAATAAGTATCATAGTTACAAAAAAAATCAAAGGGGTGCTTATGCCCAAAAAAATGAAATTAAAATTTTTTTTCACTTTTTTTCCGGGCAAATTTTGGATTTTTTTTCATATTGCACTTTAAATTGTTAAAAAATCAATTATTATTACCCAAAATATAAACAAAATCTAACTAAATGGATAAAAGTTATTTGTTTAAAAAAATGTATTTTAATGTTTGATGCCCGGTAAAATCCACAATTTAGAAAATTTCTAAAAATCTTTTTTACCTAAAATGTTTGTCATAAAACACTATATTTTTACCAAGTTTCGCAAACATTGAAATACCCATTACTAACTTTGATTTTTCTGAGTAAATTTGACTTAGATACGTGATGCATATCGGACCTAACGTTATCTAATCAGTTGGTGACAATAGGACTTCCTGATCGACAGCTAGGTGATTTGAATAATAGGTTTTTGAGACAATAATAACTCGCCACCTAGTCTCACCCTACTTTAAATATGTCAGTTCAAAAGAATTCAACTTGAATTCTTTTCAATTCTTCATTTCTTACTGGGACAAGACTGGAATTACAAATGACAATTTGCTAAGTTAGTAGACTTCTTGTAACCAATATTAGATGAAAAAAATTGAAAAAATGTCTATTGTTGTTACTGATATTTACAACAGTAGTCTACTATCTTAGCTCATTGCTGTTCGTAACCTTAGTCCAGATATTTACAGTGCTTATTTCGCTGATGTTGTTTTGTTTTTTTCTGCCCAGACTAGATTAACAAAATTCCAAATCATAATCAGATGGAGTGAGTAAACGGTGATGAAGACATGAGGAGAAAATTTTTGTAAAAGTCCTCAAGCAGGAGACAAAGTTAGAAAGGTGGCTCATAATGGCAACACTTTTCTTTATCCCTGTAGTTGTATGTGGATATGACTGAAGTGTACAGGGAGAATAAAATAGACGGAGGAGGTGGTAGGTGGTGTTACAACTGCACGGCAAGACAGCTCGCTTAAATATGCAGGATGGGCGGCGGCAAACGTCATTGTAGCGTGCTTATAGTATAGTGCAAGGGGTAAACTCGTAACTGAGGGAATCGCTAAGGGTATTCCTACGTGAAGGACTTTGGGGTGAGAAAGCAAGAGAACGGTGTGTGAGGTCAAGGGAGGAAGAGTTCTTTACGCCTGCGCAGCCCGTAATGATTGACTGGCTCGTTGGCAGCCAACAGACAGACTTTTACCTACACGTCCATCTCCACCCACATAACCCCCATTCCAATCCGAAATCTGCACTCGACCAGCCTATCCCCCGAGAAAAACAGCTCAAAAAGCTCGCGATACAATACACACCTACGAACTATAGCTATTATGACCTCAGATTCTTTTTTCTGAGACTATTCAGCCACTGTTTACCATTCACTACGATAGCTATCTTCATATCTTATCACAAACCCTTTCAACTCATTCCTATCAGTGAAATTGATACAACTCTTTTTACTGTTTTGTCTTTGATTTATAAAAACGTATCTTTGATGCTCTCTAGAAAAAAAATAAATATTAAAGAAATTTTCATTTAAAAAATTTTAAAATCCGTATTGATTTGACAAACATTTCTATTGCTTTTTATACTTTAGAAAAATTGTTGTACCCTTTAACATCTCTCGAATCTTATTATTTTTTTGAGCTTTTAGAAAAGTGTATCTCTCCCAAATAGCATAACATTTAAGCTTAATATTGTGATAATATATCAATATTGCTTCAACATTAATTATGTCTGCCCTGTGGAAACATTGCCTGGCAATTTTAAAAATATTATAATATAATAATTATTAAAATATAATTACAAAATAATATATAGTAATAAAATATATATAATAATTACGAAAGAAGATTTCGACTTTATCAGACAATAGTGACATCTATCAGATGCCAATTAAACTCTTTGATTTAGAGTTAGGTGTTTCATAGAATAATTGTATGGATATGGTTGTCGATAAATAATTATCAATTTTAATTAATTTTGCTCTAAAAAAATAAGCTGCGTGAACGAATGCACTGTGTATCTGTCAGGACTGAAACTCCAGTTCATACTTTCACTTTACCCTGACTTTCACTTACTCCCAGTTTCACTATCAATTAACTCTCTTTTCACTTACTGTCACTTATAGATATGACTGTAACTGAAAGCCATTGTAATATTACATAAAAATTACCTCAATGCTACAATCCATTATTATTTCAAAATTGACTAAATATTACCTGATTATATTGCTTAGTTAGATTTACAATGCAATTGAAGTTGATTTAAGCGAATATACTTTTCAATTTTTCAACATTGCATTGTTCGAATCTTTCCGGGATATTCCAATATAATTAATTCAAGCGACACTAAAAATCCATTAACATTATAAACATCAGTTTCCAATTTTTGTGTGGAAAATTGAACTTTCGATTTTTAAGTTTTGAAATCTCTCATCAAAGTAATCATGGAACACTATAAAACCATAAGTAACAAGTTTGAGTGAAATTTAAGTGAGAGTTAGTGTAAAGTGAGAGAAAAGTGATAATAAAGTGAAAGTGAGGGTAAAAAAAGGAGACAGAGAAGGAGAAGTGAATTTGAAGTTTGAATGAACTGAAAGTGAGGGTGAATGGGAGGTGACAGTGAAAGTGAGCGTAAGGTGAATGTGAGGGTGAAGTGAGAGTAAAATAAAGTGAGTGTAAAATGAATGTGACGTAGAAGTGAGAGTAAGTAAAAATGAAGGTGAAATGAGAGTGGATGTCAGGATGTAAGTAAGAATGAGGTAAAGTCAAAAGTCAAGATATCTTTTGACTGCTTCATCTAAAATCAAAATACAAAAAATTTTCTGTTAGTGGGTGAATATATCTCGTGACTGAACGAAGGGTTTTCAAAGAAATTGAAATTTGGATGTTTGACAGTGTCTTTTATCAAAATTTAAAATTTTTAGAACCATTAAGACCATGTAAAATTGGTTCTAATCAACAAAAAAAATATTTCTTCGTTCAATTACGAGCTATACTCATCCACTAACAGAAAATATTTGGTTTTTTGATTTTCAATGAACCGGTCAGAAGATATCGTGACCACCGTTTTTTAGGAAGGGTTCTCAAAGATCCTGTAGGTACGGCCCTGATTTTAAATATTTTTTAACGAAATTTTTACAAGTTACTCTTTTAATAGTGTACTTTAAGATATAAAATCACTCAAATAAAAAATTTATTTATTTTATGAAAAAAAAAATAATTAAACAATCATACATTGTCTGGACGTTTTGACCCATGTAACCCCTAAAGTGAGAGTCAAATTGAAATAAAACTGATGTGGAAGTGAACTGAAACTGATGTCGAAGTGAAGTGAAGTTACAGAATCGCAGCTCTATTATTTATATTCAAATGTAACTAACTAAAACCGTAAATCTCTATTGCACTATAATTGCTAATAAAATATCAGAAATTGAAGGAATAATTTTACAATTCAATTAAACAAAATTTCATTCCATTCTTATTTTTATTGTTCTAAACTGTTATTACTTTAAATTTTTAAAAATTTCAAATTTATATTTTCTAGGTTTAATTTAATTTTAAAAATTGTTTGACAATTATTTACAATTTAAAATTAAAAAATAAATTTATTTTTAAAAATACAAAAAATTTTATAGATATTTTTCGTTATATCAATTTTTTGTAGGAGAGAGTGGTCCTAAGTTGGCCGCCTCAGCTAATTGGTTTCAAATAATAACAAAATGGAATTTAATCAAGTCAGCAAGTATAAAATTGTGTTCAGGGATCGTTTTCCTATAATTTTATGTTATTTAGAACGTTATAGAATGGCTTTTGTAGTCTTAATACAATAAATAGTGAAAAGTTGCATTTTGGACATTTCAGAAATAGTGGTCTTAAGATGGCCACTACTTTTTTTCGCTGGAGTATAAGAAAAAAATGCATATTCTCTTTAATTATGCAGAAATTTGACAAATTTTTTACATTTAGGAGATTAAATACGCATTATTTAACTATTTTTGTTAAGAAAATGAAGCATTGTTTTATTTATTTTCAGTGGTGGATGGCTGCAGAGACTGGCGTTTTTTTAGTATGTCTTTTCTATTGTTTTTGTCTTTGTTTAATTCCTACGTTACACTTTCTCGGTCTTTCTCGTGATGAAAAAACATAAAAGAAGCAAAACAAATAAAAACAAACAAAAATAGTAGGTGACCAAAACTTAGGACCACTGTAGATTTTTACAACTTTCAAATTATTACGCTGATAAAAAAATTTAATTAAAAAATAAACGGAACCTCTTATTACAACATTAAATAAAGGAACTAGAACACACATTAATTTAGAAATTTTTAATTATTTAGCTCTTGCAGCTGCTCTTGAAAAAAAAATTAAATTTTTTTTTCGTAAACAATATTATTGACCTCACAATGCGTAGAAGAATCTTAGATTATAATTAGGCACATAAATTATATCATGGTTTATCAACATATCACACCACGAAATTATATATTTGTCCAGTATACCATCTCTGAGAAATGCAGGATGGCCAACTTAGGACCACTCTCCCCTATAATTTTAAGAAATAAAGGCAGAGAAGTGCATTTAGATTGACATCTTCTATTTTTTATATATACACTGAGAAAAAAATGCTATTGAATCAATGACATATTTGTTTGTCCCAATATGCGGCATATTCAATATCGTTCGCATACTAATACTGCTGGTTTAACAACATGTGCTATTGTTTATTGCACTATAGATTTGAATAAATCTTATATAATACTATTACAGAACATTATATACTATGTTAATACATTAAACAATATTTCAGGACATTTTGTAATGTTTAACAATTATTTAAACATTTTCAATCATAAATCGAACACATTAAACAGAATTTTTAATAAATTCGTAAATGACAATAATTTTGCATTTAGGTTTGAAGAAACTTCTAAAAACGAGATTTCAATGTTTCATTTAAAATAAATTATTTATCGTGAAAATATGTAATACGTACGTAAATATAAAATATACGTCAATTAATTTTTATCCTTAATAAAATAAATAAAAACACTTAAAATACGTTACTTTTTAAATGCAAACAAATATTATACTTTATATCAATACATTAAACGCAATTTTAATATATTTTGTAATCATTAACAATTATTTGTAGATTTAAAGTCATAAAATACGTTGTCTTTAAACTACATTAATTTATATTGATATCTTTTACATAATTTCTAATTAACTTTTTACCCATTAAAATGACGCAATATAGTATGTATTTCCATGCGCTGAATCCGAATCCGCCCTCAGAATTTGGCCAATGGGTCCTGGTTTCGCTCTAACCTCAAAAAATACCCTAAAATCGTTAAAATGGTCACTTTTGATTTATCAAAATTGAATCTAACCGCATGCTGATAATTTTCTAAGATCCCTTAATTTATATAAACTATTCTATAAGCTTTTCAATTAAAAATTCTTAGAAAACATTAAATCCATCAAACCTAACCTCAAAAACACATCTAAGATTCCAAACAAACAAATTATACCATACACAGCACAATAACAATTATGTAAGCTCATGAAAGTTACAACTTAGGTGTTTTTATGATTGCTGATTACGAATCCGGTGTTAGTTTATCAAAATTCAAAATGGCGGATCCAATATGGCGAACAATATAATTAAAATTTGTTTGGATTGTTTTTACATTTTCGTAAATTTCTCTTACAAATTTTCTCTGACAAACTTAAATACTAAATTTTGCTCCTACAGAGCGACTTGAAAATTAGGAGTACTCGCATTTGCCTGGACTACCCGTCTAATGGATTTTCTTGCCAGTGGAGAGGGAAACTGTAGAAAACCTTTCCTGAGTACAACCGGTTTATCAACAGTCGAGTTCTAATGGTGTGTACCGGACAATAATCGACGGTACACATCATTATACCTCAACGTCAAACCTCCTTTTTATTATTTTAACGATTATTTTAAATGTATTACTCGTGGTTTTTCGGGACCTTTAATAACGATTCCTATATCAATTTTTATAATAAATTTTTATAATCTTAAAGTCTTACGAATTGTTAGAAAAAATTGTTAGAAAACAATTCGTAAGACTTTAAGGTTATAAAAGTTGATATACTATTCGTTATCAAAGGTCCCGAAAAATTCCGCGAGTAATACATTAAAAATAATCGTTAAAATAATAAGGACCGCCATATTGGATCCGCCATTTTGAATTTTTAGAAACCGACATGGGATTCGTCATCAGCGACCCCGAAAACCCCCAAGTAACGATTTGCAAGCCAATCCAAACAAATTTTAATTATATTGTTCGCCATATTGGATCCGCCATTTTGAATTTTGATAAACTAACACCGGATTTGTAATCAGCAATCATAAAAACACCTAAGTTTTAACTTTCATGAGCTTACATAATTTTTATTGTGCTGTGTATGGTATAATTTGTTTGTTTGGAATCTTAGATGTGTTTTTGATGTTAGGTTCGATAGATTTAATGTTTCTTAGGAATTTTCAATTGAAAAGCTTATAGAATAGTTTATTTAAATTAAGGGATCTTAGAAAATTATCAACATGCGGTTAGATTCAATTTTGATAAATCAAAAGTGACCATTTTAACGATATTAGGGTATTTTTTGAGGTTAGAGCGAAACCAGGACCCATTGGCCAAATTCTGAGGGCGGATTCGGATTCAGCGCATCGATATACATCGGAATACATATGTCTCGACCCCAGATCAAGACACTTAATTTTTTTGTGTGGCTGTGTAACCATTTGTCTACGAATTTAGCAATTTTTTAAGAAAACGACAAATTGAAGTATACAGACCAAACAAATATATGAAAGTCTACAAATTCGTTAATGGTAATCTTCTGAGGTTTCTACATTAAAATACATGCAATGAAACATTAACTTTCAAAATGGCGAATATAATATGGCGGACTAAAACCTCAAAAAAGAATGGATTTTTACACAACTTGGTTTTCAGATGTTTTTGGGACATAGAATATAAATATAACATTTAAATTGAGAAATTTAACATGGCGGTTCTAATATGTCGGACTAAATTCTCAAAAAATACTCGATTTTTATACTGTTTTTAGGACACTAGAATTTTTGCTTACTTCAATTAGTTAATTCTTACTTTCACACTTTACAATTAATATTAATTCTAAGTATAAAAAATATCTCTAAAAAAGCAGTAAAATGAGGAAAAACCCGTGACGTCAGTCACGAGCGTCGGCCAGATACCGTGTGGGCTACACGACCAACGTGAAACTTTCAATTATTATTTTTATTCTTAATTTTTACATTTATCTTTTGATTCTTTTATCTTATTTATATTCTTTATTATATATTATATATAATATATATATAATATATGATATAATATATAATATAATATATATAATAATGTATATTAATTATTATTAATAATTATCATATAATTATTTTATTATTGTTATATATATTTATTATATTATATTTTCTATTATTATTATATAATTATTAATTAATTAATTAATTTTAATTGTATTATGGTATTGTTACGATAATATAATTTATTTTCTTGAATTCGTTATTTCCCACATAATATCATTATTCATATTATCGTACTTTTGTTTTTATTACTAACATTATTAATATTTTACATTTACACTGCTACCACATTTTTATATGGTCATTTTTATTAATAATATTATTTCTCCTACTATTAGATTTAGTTTAATTTTGTGTATCAGGCCGTGGTACGGAAACTGTTCTCATCGCATGGCAAAGTTATGTAGAGAGAGAACTCGGTACACCTTACACATTCCGCTGCTGCCGCTCGACTAACTCTCGCTCTACCGTACTCCGCATGCGCGCGCCTGAGTGGGGGTACCTCGCACGCGGATTGGCCCCTGCCCTGGTGGAAAGGGAACCGCGGATGCGACTCGGCAGAGTCGCATAAATATGCTGCATTTTGCCTGACCGAGACAGAGCTTACTTGGACTTGACGGAGAAAGGACGTCTCTAGTTTTCTTTGTACACCATCGCTTCGAAGGAACAGTCACTGCCCACGCTGCCTGAACTTCCGGCGCAAGTTGATCTTCAACCGTCGACACCCGAAGGAGGACCACGCCACCAGGAAGTTTCTTCTCTCTCTCTACTTGTCTCGTCTACCACCACCTGCCACGGGAACAGTAGAAGCACCGGGTCTTTCTTATTCAAGGCCAATAAAGAATTTTGTTTTGGTAACTATAGTTTCATCACTCTCTCGCCTTGTGCAAGAGCATTTCCACCACCTGTCCTTCTCAGGACAAAAACCTGCCCTTTTCAGGGCAAACTTTACGTAAGAGTGCATACAACGAGTTAACTTGTCCTTTTCAGGATTTGTTAACTCTCGTTAGAATATTTTGGTTCAACAGTGACAACCGGCTCCAGGGGACAGCGCTCTAAACCTTGCTTAGGTTCGAGCACTCGACACCTGGGGTTGAACGGGTATTGAATCCTCAGAACCCTGCTTGGGTTCGAGGTTTGTTGTCACCGATCGGCTCTGTCCACTGCTGCCGCTTATGCCGGCCACGTCAACGTGCGTCAAGAGACGCCGTCCCGGAAAGGCCGTCCGAGCGCAGGCCCAACGACGCGCCACCAAGGAACGCAACGCCGCCCTCCAGGCGTACCTGGCGTACGACCCGGATCGCCCCGAGCCGCTAGTACCGTCATCCTGTCACTTCGTGGAGTTGATCCGTGGGCATCCTGAGACAAGGGATGCGTCCACCTCGCGTCGGCGCCTTCGCTTCGAGCCCTACTAGCTCTCGACAAAACTCAATCGGCCCTTCTCAGGGCCACCACGACGTTTGCGTAGAAAATATTTTGTTCTCATTCTAACCTTTCCCCCCGCCTTTGAGTATCAGTCACTTAACACAGAGTGACCGATATCAATATTAAGTCCACAATATTGAATTTTCGCAAATTTGAATATTATATTTATATTCTACTACCCAAAAAATTATCTAAAAACTAAGTTTGGTAAAAATCGAATATTTTTTGGTAATTAAGTCCGACATTGGAACCGTCATGTTGAATTTCTCAATTTAAATGTTATATTTATATTCTACGTCCCAAAAACATCTGAAAACAAAGTTTTGTAAAAACGACTATTTTTTGAGATTTTAGTCTGCCATATTGTATTCGACATTTTGAAAGTTAATGTTTCATTGTATTTTAATGTAGACACCTTAGAAGATTACCATTAACGAATTTGTAGTTTCACAAATTTGTGTGGTCTGCATACTTCAATTTGTCGTTTTCTTAAAAAAATTGCTAAATTCTTAAATGTTTCCTGGACCAGGAAAATTAGAAAAAAACTTCTCTATAATTTTTTATTATTTTGAATTTATTTAGCTTTATTTTGGTCAAAGGATCACTCATTTTGGTCCAGTCTATCGAGAGATATTAGGTTTTGAGAAAAAAAATGCATAAAGTCCCACTGTGCGACACATAAAATTACTCCAAATAGTAAGCGGTCTTCAAATCCTGTACTTTGAAGAAAACAAAAATTTAATAGTATATTCGACTCTCGGATCTTTTGCCTTCAGTTCTTTTACACGCTCGATCCTTTTGCAACTTTTCTCCCGCACCTTTTACATTAAATAAATAAATGACTATTAGAGTGTCACAACATTTATTTCAGGATAACTTTGGTTAGGGTAAACCAGACAGTAGTCATTAATTTACATATTTAGTTATACACATTGTATTGTTTTGCGTTACTATGGTATTTAAAATCTATGCTAAAAATTATACAGTGAGAGTAGATAAAACAAATTAAAGATTGTATCAAGAATTAAAAATTTTAAGTTTATATTCTTTTCTTGTTTACATTATAAATATACCAGCGTAGAAAAAGAAAGGTATACAAATAAAGTAAGTATTCTCGTTTTTATATTGATTTCCAACCTATTGTTAAAAAAACGACAAATAATGAAATAAAAATTTAATTAATGAATTAAAAACTATTAAAATAAAACAATTTATGAAACATTGTTAATATGTTGCTTTATTGTAGAAAACCCAGTTATATTAAAATATCTATATATTAATTGATTCTTGATGTAAAGAATAAAATTTAATACATAAAGTATTCTTTATTAAAAAATAATGATATAATATTATTATAATAATAATTATTATTGCTATTACACGATTTTTTAAATGTTTTTAGAGTCGCTTAATACAAATCGGAAGTCATATTTTAAATAGAGTTTGAAAATTTAAAATGTCGGATCCAATATGGCGACAAATTTTTAAAACTGTTTAAAATCGCTTAAAAACTGTTATACAACATTTTATAAAAATATTCATCGAATTTTTTTTTTTTTTTTCATAAATAATAAAAAAGTTTATTGTAAAAAAAATTACATTGAAATGGATAAAAATTGTTGACAGTAAATATTTGCAAATAATTACAAACTAATTCTTATCATTTTTCATCGCATTCTTCATTTCCATTATAGTTTGATGTTTCTTCATTTATCAAATCAATTATTCCTGGAATAAAGTTCGGGTAAAATGATTTTCTCTTTCTCAATCATCAAATTTATTTAATTCTTTCAGAATTGCATTATTGAATTCTAATTCTCCTAGAAATTCTTTATGCGCTTTGGTTCTAAGCAACTCGTTTTTCTTTGCCAATTCCTCTCCTCTTTTTTTATTAGTACATCTTTCCATTTTTTTTTATCATTATTATATCTTTCTTCATTATTGTCAATTATTTCATTTTCCCTTGAATCATTGGTAATGACAATTTCTTCATTTGGAACATTACAATCACCAGCATTAGTACGCGAATTATCACCTCTTTTTCTTAACGTACGGACTGATTTTACACTAATATTATCCTTGTCCAACGTGCATTGGCTGCCACCATCAATTTTTCAATCGCTTCTGACGTAACATTTTCTGTATTCAAATCATTCGCAGCATTAGTACGCGAATTATCACCTCTTTTTCTTAACGTACGGACTGATTTTACACTAATATTATCCTTGTCCAACGTGCATTGGCTGCCACCATCAATTTTTTCAATCGCTTCTGACGTAACATTTTCTGTATTCAAATCATTCGTAGCAATACTGCACGAATTTTCCACATTTTCGGTTGTCTCCTTTGATTCAAACGTGCATTGGCTGCCACCATCAATTTTTTCAATCGCTTCTGACGTAACATTTTCTGTATTCAAATCATTCGCAGCATTAGTACGCGAATTATCACCTCTTTTTCTTAACGTATGGACTGATTTTACACTTATTTTATCCAAGACCAACGTGCAATGGCGGCCATCAACAGTTTTATCAGGAGCTTCTAACCTAAGACCAGCATTCGAAACATTCGCATCGACCGGACCAAAATTTTCTAAATTGAAAGTTAATTTGTCGATTGATTTTTCCTTCATATTACTTATATTTTTTGAACATGGGGGGCCATCATCACTTTCAGCATTCGATTCCTGAGTATGGAATTCAGTAACCGAGTCATCTAAATTAAAGAGTTTCTTCCGACGTGGTAGTAAGTTAACAGGTGTCTCTTCGAATGAGTTTTCGTTACGAGCATATTTTTTCGCTCTTTTTATTGCTTCTTCAAATCTTCTTTCTTCTTCATTTTTTCTCTTCTTAGAAATCAAACCAGTATCATCATCAATGTTGTAATCATCATCCACATCATCATCATCGTTATCATCATTACTATCGTTATGCTCATCATCATCATCCTTGACATGAGATGCATCAATCTTAATCCTCTTCCTCTTCGTTTTCGTTGTTTTTTTCAAAGGTGCTTGATTTGATGTTGAAGGAACAATTTTTTCTACAGCTTGCTCTCGTTGAGTAGCTACCTTAACCACACTCGTGTTTGCACCATCTTCCTTTTTTCTCGAATTCTCTTTATTCAAAATTGATTTTGAATTTTCCTCAAGATGAATAGAAGATTTTTGCGCCCCAATTTGCTTCACTGGAATTTTTCTCTTTACATTTTTCCTTAATCCTTCTTTCTGCACATTTTTTTTGGTAATTTTTTATTAACTGTAGCAGATTTCAGTTTTTTTAAAGGAATATCGAGGCTCAGGTCATCCTTATCATCATCGTCGTCATCCACATGAACAGCATCATCATCATCATTGGAACTTGATGATGTTAATAGACATATTCCACGTGTGTGTTTTGGTCCTAATTTTCTTTTTCTATATCTTATATTTTGACGATATTTATTTTTAATTCGCTGGTTTGGGACAGGAGCATTAGCAATCTCTAATTCCACTTCTTCATTTTCATTTAAATTCAAATTCTCAAGATTCACATTTATTTCCAAATTCAATGGTACTGGTTTTTTATTTAGATCATAGGCCTTTTGGTAATCATTTTTTAATCTCGTCTGAACAAAAAGCAAACATTCTTTAAAATCAACACCGTCCAATGGATGATTAGAAATATTCTCTTGAATGCAATTGTGAATTTCTAAATTGTTTCTTCTGATACAATTTCGAATAATACGGATCATGATACTGTCCATAATTGGAGGCTTTAATGCGAATAACCATCTAAAAAATAGTAAACAGTTCCTGTCCGTCACTGTTTGCAAGTTTTTTGTTTCCATTTCGTTTATTTTCAGGAAATGTAAGTAAACATAACGAATGGCAATGTGGATTGACAATTTCCATATCGGTAACATCAAAAAAGAATCAAAACCACCGCAATTTTCGAAATACTTTTGCAATGTTAAAACTCTGTTTTTAAAAACGTCCCAATTAATTCGCATTCCTTCTTTTATGAGTAACCTCAAAAAATTAATGTCATCAATATTTTTTTGATTACATTCTTCACAATCCATTGAAAATCCATTGAATCCATTGAAAATAATTTTCCAGCCTTATACGTTTTTATTTCAGATTTTTTAATTATTCGACATCGAATTTTTCATCTAGAGATAAATAATAATACAATATTTTAAAAATAATTAAATATTAAATATGTGTTTGATATAGTTCCAAAATCATTTCAAATAATTTGCAAAAGAAATATAATTTTTAGGGTTCCGTACACCTACGGTGTATCGGCGGAACCCTATTGGTGAGACTCTGTTGTCCGTAGCCAAATCGTGTCCCCCCCCTAGCGGCTAAACTATTTGACCTAAAGAGCTCAAATTTGGTACATATATGTATTTTCACACGTAGATTACAGGAAAAATATAGCGAATGTGATTGGACGTGATGGACATAGCGTTGTCAAGGAAATAACAAGATTTTTGGCCAAAAATGCATAAAAAGTGACCATTCCCCCCCCCCTTAACTTCTAAACTATTCGACATGGAGAGCTGAAATTTTGCATGCTGGTGTATTTTTACTCGAATATTACAGGAAAAATATAGAGAACTTGATATGTAATGATGGCCATAGCGTTGTCAAGGAAAAACTAAAAAATTTTAAAAAAAAATTTTTTTTCCTAACTTTTACATTATTTGACCTAATGAGCTGAAAATTGGTATCCTAGTGTATTATTACAGTCTGACGACAAAAAATTTATTTAAGAAACTTTTTGAAAAAAAATCAAAAAAAAATTTTTTTTTAATTTTTTTAAATTTTTTTTAGTTTAAACACGTGGCATTAAATATTTTAAGGAAGAGAGTGAAATTTTAAGAGAATAAATGAGAGATTGTTTTCTGACTTTAATTTCTTAACTAAAAATAAAAAAAAAATTGGACAAGTGCGAGTTGTACTCGCACTGCAATGGCGGGTTCCGCACACAAATATTAAAACAATACTTGCAACATTGATCGGTAATTAAATAATTTGCAAAAGAAATATAATTTTTTTAAGTTTACATTACAATTGATTTATTAAAACAATAAAACTAACATAAATATAAATGTAAATTTAATAATTTAGCAATATCTTCAAATTTCATCGTTATTAAAAATATTTAATTTAAAATGTCAAGAAATCTATTATTTGTGGAAGATTTTATATTAATTTAAGAGAAAAAATTATTTATTTCTATATTCCTATAACTAAAGTTTAGATTTTAATTTAACAAAATTTTAACACATAATTGAATTTCTTGGAATGTTAATTATGTAATATAATAAAGTATTATTATACATACTGCGAAATTATTTCCGTTATTTCCTTAAATGAATTGATAATATCTTTGTTATCTTTCTCATCCAAATTAATTTTTTTATTATTTGGTTCATCATCGGTACCTTCAACTTTCCTTTTGCGAGGCATGGTACTTCTTTTTCTCAATATGTTCAAAATTATACTAATGGATAAACTGTTATGTAAAACATTTTACCTCTACATTACTATTTTGGACAAAATATGTGACACGGACAGTTAGAAGGGACCTACGATCCGAAAAAAAGATTTCGAGAAAAACGACTTTGAAGTTTAGCAAGTTGATTTTGATACTTGTGAACGTTTTAATGAATTGAAACTCGTTACTCGGGGGTTATTGCGGTCGCTGATTATAAATCTGATGTTAGTTTTTAAAAATTAAAAATGGCGGATCCAATATGGCGGATGACTTTTTTAAAAATTGATCGGATTCGCTTGAAAATCGTTACTCGGGGGTTTTTAGGGTCGCTGATTATAAATCCGATGTTCGCTTTTCAAAATTCAAAATGTCGGTTCCAATATGGGGACGAAATTTAAAATTTGTTCGAATTCGTGTAAAACTAAAAAATTTCTTTGTCACCGAAAACGAGGTTACTGATTAAGAATCTTATGTTCGTTTTCCGAAATTCAAAATGTCGGATTAAATGTAGTAGACGTAGTTTCAAAAAATGTTTGGATTCACATATTAATTTATACTTAAGGGGTATTTTTAGGTCGATGATTAGAAAATTCATGGGTTTCTGGGGCATATGTAAGGGGCCGTTCATAAACTACGTCACGCCTTAGAGGGGGGGTGGAATTTATTTTTGTGACGTTCTGTAAAAAAATGGCGCCAAAGCATGTAAAATTTGTGACGAGGGGAGGGGGTGGAAAAATTATGCAAAATAGTGTGACGTAGTTTATGAACGGCCCTTAAATTAGTATTTATTTGTATTAATTGTGTGTTTAATTGTTCTTACCAATGTCATAGTTATTTTGTTCTTGTAGTATTCCAAGTATTTTTTTAAATGCAGTAGCTTCAAAGGAAGCATTTATTAATTTATTATGTAATAAACACCATCGGTAGTGGGACAAAGTTAATATTTTGTCATTAGTGTCAATACTGAAGTATTAGCTTATGTTTACTGCGCGTAAATAAATGAAAAGAGTTTAGTTACCGTGACAAAGAAAAGAAAAAAGTGATATATCAGATACAAAAGGTAAATCCACGAAAAAAATATGTAAGAAGCAGAATTAATTTTAAAAAACAAAGTTTTTAATCAATCTAAATTTGTGAATTTTTAAGTTTATAATCTTTTAAATTCTTAATATTAAGTTCTTTATCGTGTTTTTCTTTGTCTCACGTCTTTTCAGTTATTGTGATCTTCATTAAAGTAAATTTGTAAAATAAATAATAAAGTTATGAATATTATGTTTGCTCATTTAAAAGACCATGTACATATTTGTATTAAAACCATACATTTAAAAATTCTGAAAAGCAAATCCGTATAATTTGTAAATAACTCGTCCGCCATATTGGATCCACCATTTTGAATTTATATAAACTAACATTTGATTCGTAATCAGCAACCCCAAAAAACCCCGAGTAACGAATTTCAAACGAATCCGATCAATTTTTAAAAAAGTCATCCGCCATATTGGATCCGCTATTTTGAATTTTCAAAAACTAACAACGGATTCATAATCAGCGACCCCGAAAACCTCCGATAAACAAGTTTCAAGCGAATTTGAGTAATTTCAGAAAAGTTTGTCAAATTTTATTTTGTTGTATTTTTTTGTCAAAGTACCTAACTTTGAAGTGAAATTGTGAAAAAACTAATGCAGCTAGAAAGCTGCGGTTTAATGCGTTCACAGGTCTCCTGAGAGGTGGGCAGGTTATTCTAACATGTAACGCTACAAACTTGGTGGGAAGTTGTTCCAAATGACTTCCAGATTCCAAATTTTCAAACCGATAAATCGTACCTGATCCTCTTTTCGAATTATCTCTTATACAGATAGTCGGAAACTTAAAAAATTTATTATTTTAATGTGGAAGCTTTGATTCAGAAGACTGCTGATTTTTCGTTACTAAACATTTTTTAGACAAAGATTTTATAGATAATTATGGATCCGAATTGTCTCTTCTTCAAGAAACTTTTTGATTTTTTGAATTTGGACACGTCTGTCACATGTTAAAGTGCTATAAATATGAATATATATATGGGACGTTTCACGTCAAACGGCCCAAAGCTGTGCCCAAAATTGTATGCAATGAAAATACAAGTTATGCACATGAAAATACTCGTCATGACATCCCCTTTCAATTGCAAAGTGGCATAATTGTAAATTACAAAATGGCGTCCTTGCTACGTCAATTAGAAGAGGCTAAACTCGAAAATAAGTAAATATATTTATTAATTACTTTTAAAAAACAATGCATAAATATTGGGTCAAAATATATTTTAATGTTTTTGGGGTCGCTGATTACGAATCTGAAGTCAGATTTTAAAAATTCAAAATGGCGGATCCAATATGGCGGACGAATTTTAAAAAATTTATTGAATTTGCTTAAAACTTTTTACTCGGGGGTTTTCGGGGTCGCTGGTTACGAATCTGAAGTCAGATTTTCAAAATTCAAAATGGCGGATCCAATATGGCGGACGAATTTAAACAAACTTATTGAATTCGCTTGAAATTTTTGTTCAAATAACGCAATCATAAAAATGGCGTTATTTGTCTTTCAGTAGGCCAACGTAAAGTGATTCTTTTTAGTACGTTGTTACGAAAATACTGCGAATGAGAGTTCAGTTCAAAAACGAACTTTGTTTGTGCTTGTTCGAGTATTTTTGTAACGCTCGAGTAGTTGCAATTCCGTCCAGTAGAGGCGTGATTATGTTTTTGTTCAGTTACCTACTTTTACCGTGTCTTAAAGCTGCAACACAGCATCTGTCAAATACTAAGAGTTTCTAACCTCCTTTTCGCGATCACTCGTGTGAAAATTCCGTTTTTATTCATTAATGATATTATTTTTATTAATACGTCGAAGTACATGACTAGGTTTCAGGGGGCTTCGCCCCCAACGTGTCCGGTGACTTGGGGTATTATAAAATGCGATTATTCGAAATGTCGAAAATTGTTATTATTCTTTTGAGTTGGTTTTTTGTAGTCCGGGGACTTTGCCCCCTCCAACTCCCTGATCGGTGCTCCGCCCCTGGACCCCATCTGGGGGAGACCCCCCGAACACCCCCGCGCGATCAACTAGTAGCGTACGCTTGACAGTGGATCTGTGTTCCGAATCTTATGTAGCCGTTTCTCAACATTCTTTTCAATTAAATAAGTTTTTCAGTGTCAACGCCTTTTTATGATTTTGTTATGAAAAGTATCGTGGACAACACGTGTAGCGGCATTTTGGAACTCGCGCTACTATTGCGTAACGAGTCATGTACTTCGACGTATTAATGAAAATAATATCATTAATGTATAAAAACGGAACTTTCACACGAGCGATCACGAAAAGAAGGTTAGAAACTCTTAGTATTTGTATTTATTTTGTGACGCTGTAAAATTTAATTTAATTTTACAAGTCACAATTTTTTAATTTTTAATTGGTTAAATTTTGAGGTTGTAACGGAAATTCCAAGATTGAGTTTTGTATGATATTTAATTTTAAGTAAACTAATTTTGTATTTTTGTAAAAAATTCCGTTTTCGATTCCTGTTTCCTGAGTCATCGTGGGATATTATTGGCTGTATTGATGGATAAATTGGACGCAATTTGTTTAATTAATGGACAATATTATTTTACAAGATTCTGGATATAATTCAAATTTTACCGCCTTATGTCACCTGTATTCCCTGTCAACCAATCACAACTCATGAACCATTTTTGAATTTCTTCTGATCCATGGCCCAAGGATATTTCGATTTTATATTATTTTTGGATTAATTTACGTTTATTTATGGATTTATTGTATTATTGAGAAAATTATTGAGTCCTTGGTAGAATTTATTGAGTCTTCCGTCTCCCATACGCGAAGCTCCTATGCCGGTGGCCCATTCGAATCGTCATACACACCTGATGCTAAGAAATACATACAAATATTTGGAATTATTCCCGTTGTGTTTTTCGTATTGTGATTTCTACATCAAAATCGTATTAGAAGAAAATGGAGGAGAGTCTATTAAATTATTTATAATCATTCAACATCTGGATTAAAACAAATTGAAGTTTGTGAGAAGAATTCAAATTTGGGGCCCTTATTTCAATTTTTACGTTCCTGAATGTTTTCGGCGTTGAAAAAGCAGACGACAAATGAAGATCGTTTCCATAGAAACACAAATACACGAAGCTGAAAATTTTGCCGTTCGAGTCATTCGTTTGTCGACAGCCTCAAAAAAAGTCTATTAAAAATTAAATTTAAATTATATTATAATTGATTTAATCAGTAATTAATTGTGTGCCCTTTTTCGTGTGTGCTATTGGTTTTCTTGTTTTCGGTAAGCTGATTTATTTTTCAAGAATTCAGTGAGAATTTTCTTTGTGTTTAAATTGATTAATTTTATTGATGTGATTCATTTTAGTGTCCATCTTTGATTTTTTTTAATTGATTTACTTCACTGAATTCTTTTCTATTTATTTCTTTTAATATTTTTGATTTTTACTATGTTTTAATTATTGATTTTGTGATTTTCTCTATATTGAAATATTTTCTCCCCTATTGTGTTTTAACCATTCCCTAAATTGATTATTTTTTTACAATTGTGTGATATTTTCTCAATTATGTGATATATTTCCCTCTTTATGTTTTGACCATTCCCTAAATTGATAATTTATCAATTCCTGAATATTTCTTTTTTATATATTTTTCCAAATATTGTTTCGACCCGATTTATATTGATTTTATTGATTTTGTGAAATTCAATTATATTTTTGATGGTTTTGTGAATGGAATCTTGGAATTTTCGTGACAAATGAATACTTAAATTATTATCATTTTTTTTATTTGATTTAGTGTATTAAAATTTTGTAATTTAAAAATGTTTGATTAAAATTGTGATTATTTTGTAAATTTTGTGATTTAATTAATTTTTGAATTTTGATAATTGATTTTTTTTAGTCTTTATCGCTAACGACCTCCCCTCTCTACCGCTTAATTTCTTGAGTAGCCGCGTAATTTTGAAGTCGTTGCTTATTATGAATTTCCTTTTGTAATTTGACTCTGTCTGGCGCCCAACAATAATTTTGATTTAATTTATGAAATTTTGAATTTCTTTATTTCTTTTTGCAACGCCAGTGTAACCTAAAATTTATTTATTGTTATTAGTTTATTTAATTGATTAACATTTAACCTGGTGGTCTCGTGTGTTAGTAATTAAATATTTATTCGATTTTTAAGGTTATATTTTTGTGTCATATAACCGAATTAAGTTTTGTTTTTATTCATTTCAATAAATAATTTAGAGGGTTACAATTTATTAATTATTATTAATAATAATAAAACTCGTTACGAAAACTTAGCGTTCGTTCCAAAAAAGCCGCTAGTTCACACTTGTTACGCAATGTACTAACTCGGGGGTTTTAGACACCTGAAATAACAATTTTTAAATGAATTGCATATGATTTTCAAAAAGCCGTCTGCCATAATAAGACCTCAATTTAAAATTTTAAAAATTTGACAAAATATTCGTACTCAACAACACCGAAAACCCATAAGAAATTTTTTTTATGAAAATTCATCAATCTTTTAAAAAAAAATTTTCAAAAATAACGAATTTTCACAACATTTGTTCGCCATATTGAATTCGACATTTTTAATTTTGCAAATTGGACTTCAGATTCGTAATCAGCGACCCTGAAAACCCCCGAGTAAAAAGTTTTAAGCAAATTCAATAAATTTTTTTAAATTCGTCCGCCATATTGGATCCGCCATTTTAAATTTTTAAAATCTGACTTCAGATTCGTAATCAGCGACCTCAAAACCCCCCGAGTAAAAAGTTTCAAGCGAAGTCAAGAAATTTTTTTAAATTCGTCCGCCATATTGGATCCGCCATTTTGAATTTTTAAAATCTGACTTCAGATTCGTAATCAGCGACCCCAAAAACATTAAAATATATTTTGACCGAATATTTATGCATCGTTTTTTAAAGGTAATTAATAAATATATTTACTTATTTTCGAGTTTAGCCTCTTCTAATTGATGTAGCAAGGACGCCATTTTGAATTTTCAATTATGCCACTTTGCAATTGAAAGGGGATGTTATGACGAGTATTTTCATGTGCATAACTTGTATTTTCATTGCATACAATTTTGGGCACAGCTTTGGGCCGTTTGACGTGAAACGTCCCATATATATATATATATACAGTATGAAAACCTACCACGTTAGTCATATCCCATGAGTGGGAGTGAGACAGACTTATGCGATTCCCATACTTTCCTATGACTGACGGATAGCTTTTCTTACTGTATATATATAATTTCAGAAGCCTGCAAAAAATAAAAATTTTTGTTGTCTGAGATCGAGAAGTCATTTACCGTAGCTTTTTTTGCGCTAAATCTGAATTAACATTTAACTAAAACCTCCCATCACGTCAGGATTTTGAGAAAATTGGGGGTAAAATACCCAAAAACATTTTTTAGTAGTTTTTGAAAATTTCTACTGGGTAAATCCGACGTGCTATAGACTTGTCATATGAGTTAAATTAAAGCTTGAACCCTATACTTTACGGAAATATAGCGATATTACCAACAAAAAACTAAATTAACTGTCAAAATTGATTTTTCAACAGTTGTCCTGCATACAAATTTACCTAAATAGAGAAATATCACCTTGAGTGGACCGCCTAAGCTTTTATTCTAAAAAATTCATTATGAAAGCAAATTAATCGGTGGTTTCTATTCCAAGCTTTAGTTTAGATCCCTAGATAAGTGTTTATACCATAATAACTTTGATTTTTTTTATTTGGAAAAAAAATTGACTTTTAAAAAATAGCTAATTTTTAAGAAATGAAAAAAGTGTAAGCTTGAGTGGACCACTCCTTAAAAATTGTAAAAGTTATTCTTAATTATGTAATGTATTTAATATTATTCAATAAATTATATATTATTCAATAAAAAACAGTACATACCTACTTAAACGGATTTATCTTGAACCAATCTCGTAGAACATCGATTGATAACAATAATATTTATGGGTATATAACAGTCTTATAAACTGCAAACACAAAAAGATGCTATTAGGTATGTAGATACTTTTATTTTAAAAAAATATTAAAATAAGAGAAATTATTAAATATTCTACTCGCATAAAATCAGACATAAGCATTTAGAATCGGTTATTCTCGTCTTTCTAATTTTACATCGATACTCGATCATTACAAATATTAACTAATTAACAACGCTTTCTTTCAATTTGATGTCAAAAGATGAAATTTAGAGGCATAACTTTCAATATAAATATTGTGTTGAAAGAAATATTATTTATTATGCACACAATACTTTAAAAAGACAAGTCATGTCTCCTACAGTTATAAACAAGAAACCGCCATTTTTGTCCTCACTACGTGAACCAATCATTTACGGATTTTATTGCAAATCACGTAAGAGTTTTTAATATGCGGTATGTTTTTGGCGCGACAATTTAAATTTATAGAATGGTTTTAATTTACTTTAGTTGCTTCAACACTAACGATTTTTTGTGTATTTAAGAAAAATAACATTAGGTGGCCGAACTTACTCTCACTTACCCTATTCAATTTTTTGCATAAAAATTGCAATATTTCGAAGTTAGTGTACATAATTTGTTCACTTTTTCCATTCTATTTTAATAGAATGTGGAACATTGGGATGCGGTTTTAAATTGCAATCAAAGAAGCAAATTTCATAATTTAAAATTTATAAAGTTATAACACTTGACTTTTGATTAAGAAGATAGCACAAAATAATTGCAATTTCACTTTGAAGAATTCCCAATGCAAGATTGTGGTCCGGATCAAAATCAATATTTTGCACTACGTAAAAACTAAGCAGTTTATTAATAGTTCAGTCCTCGCCTATTCCTCTCTCTTTTTATTTAGAATCAGAATCATTATTTTCTTGAGTCCATATAAGTTTAGGATCCTCGACAATAAGATTTTGACGTTCTTCTTTGTCAGGTATGCATGTTCGACAATTGAAATTATCATTAAAACTCGAATAGTACCCTAAACCTCTGTTTAGACTTAAATTGTCTCCTGACAAAATGATAATCGCGAATTTAATATTTATTTGTACTCCGTTTACATTGATCAATATTCCTATTGTTTCTAATTCTATCAGGTGTTCGATTAATTTCCAAAAAATCTGCTCATAATTTGATTGATCATAATCTTGTGCGTTGTGTAATTGATCAAGAAATATATTTTCTAAACAACTTGCAAATTCGTCTGGAATGCAAGCTATTGTGAAATTTAGAGCTCCAATTTTATGAACACTCTGATGAGTTCCAAGCGGGTTACTAATCTCAAAATCATCAAAATAAACAATGAGAGGTAACACTGTTCCCGATATTGTCTGTTTCATCTCCTTCCACAAAGTACCTTGTACAACAGAAGTAATTTTATGACGATTCACAACACAAAGTTAATATTAAATTTCTAGACATGGTCGCAATTTCTTTAGGAACAGCCGACAGTTTGACCAATTGCTTCAAAAATGTTTTAGAGCAAAAATACATCACACAAGCAAATTTGGTAGGATATTCTTCTGATACGACGAATGTAATGTTTAGACCATTCAACTCAGTTGTCGAACCTTTTAAAAGACTGTTGCCAGTTATTCTTGCAATCAAATGCTCGTGTCACAGTTCACATTTATCTGTAAATCGTGCATATTTAAAGCTTCGCGGTCTGTCGAGGATCTTTAAGATGTGATACTCTATCGGATTTCCAAACATTTTTTCAAACTGAATTACATGAGATTCTTACCCAAAGTACTACTCGTTGGTTGTCTTTGAAACAGTGTGTGGACCGCGTTTTGGATCAATTTCCTGCATTAAAGTCATATTTTACAGAGCTAGTTTTCAGATATCCATCGAGTACAATTGAAACAATTTTAACCACAATAAAAAATAAATTTACAATAATTTATTTAAAATATGTCAAAAATCCTCTGCAGCAATTACCGTGAGGTGCAGTACATTAAAAATGCTATAAGCTGCTCAAACTCTCAGTGATGCCAGGACCGATGGTGGTTTTGCGCAAGCAGATGTTGATTTTTTCTATGAAAGTATCCGACAATTTTACATCCCTCTAATTTCTGAAATCAAGAAGCGATACCAATTTTCAGATCCAGTTTTCGAATTTATCATCATTGTTGATCCACCTTTTGCACACTCATTTAAAGTTAATTCACTGCAGTGTGTTATGCAAAGATTTTCGATTTTGATACAATTTGTAAGCGAACAGAAACTTTATGAAGAGTGGCGTTCACATTGTTTGAATTATGAAGAGTATCAATTTGAACCATCTCTGTCTCCTAAATATTACTGACAGCAAGTTTTTCTACTTAAAAATGCAGTCGGTACACCGTTGTTCAACGATTTGAAAAAAGTTATGGGACTTTCACTAGTGTTACTATTTTCTAACGCCTCAGTGGAACGATTGAGTAGTCAAGTAAAATTGACTAAATCACTGCACAGAAATCATTTAGAAAATAAAACTCTTAATGCTTTGTTGACTACGCGGAAAGGGTTCACAGAAAACGGCGGATTTATCAAATTTAATCCAACGAGAGATATGTTACAATAAAAAATTTTATGATTAGAATTATTATATTTGATTCATGTTAGAGATTTTATTGAAAATATTTTCTATATAGCGCGGCGGGTTATAAGTGGACATGCGCTGCGTCAGCCATACACACTATTGGCGGGAAATATGAAATAATTATAATTTTGTAGAAATAGATACTAATTTTCCAAATTTAACGTTACAATAAAAAATTATTATATTGAGTAACATAATGTTTAATCAATGAAATAAATAGATAAGGTGTTTAATATAAAGAAATATATTTTGGTCCCATATTAATGTGGAATGAAATTGTAATAAATAACATAATGTTACAATATGAATGTTTTAAGATAGTTATTTTTACATATCTTTGAATGATAAAATTTGTATTCATTATTTAAATTTAATATACATAATAGTTAATATTTGAATTTCCCCAGAATTTTTCACGAAACAATTGTCAATTCATTAGTAAGTTTCTTCACTAAATGTAAAGTTGAAACCTACTATATCGACTAAGTTTAAAATTCTAGAAGTACCGGTATCTAAACCTAGACGTCACCGCCAAATCAATAAATAATTGAAAAATAAATATATTAAGTCATGAAAAAATGTGAGACTAACTCTGCTGGGGCTCGAAACCCAGGACCTATCAATAATAGTTAAAAATATTCTAAAATATTAATATATTTTATTCACTTTAATTAAATATGAAAAAAAAATTTATGTGTTTAAACTCGTTCTGGAGCAGGTCTTCTCCTGTAAGACGAATACATAATTATATATTACTCTTTCAATTTTATCTTATTTTTAAAACATTCTTATAAATCAATGAATCGTTTAAAAAATGTTTTGAGCTCTTGAGACTATTCATTTTTCTTTCATATGTAATGTTGTAGAAAAAATTTTTTTGATTTGATTTTTATTTATTATTTTTCTACAAAAAAATTATAATCGTTAATTAGTAATTATTGTTTTATATTTAACCGTCTTTATTTTTAAAAATTATTATTTGATATTAGATAAGAAATCTGAATTATTATCCAAGTGACTTTAAAAATGAAAATAATGAAAATGATTAAGTATCAAAAATATTTTGAATAAAAAATAGAATCAATTTGTAACATTTACATGCCCACACAGTATCTTGTTAATATTACTACACTAATTATTTATACAGTGTATCGAGATATTCTCCAAGAAGTTTGATTGGATGTTTCTTCGATGCTCGTCACATCTCACCCACTCGAAGTCCAAAACCTTTCTTAATTCTTGCTTCAGGGATTGTTTCAAGTTTGCCTCCCAAAGCAAATGATGGTAATTTCACCTCTAAAAGTTCAACACCTCTTGTAAAGCCTCTTTCAAAATAATCTGCGAATTAAATTTTCTTTGTAAAGTGTAATTTAGTTCGTTCTTATTAATTCCTCTGGAGATACATCCGTAGTTTTCAAAGAGCTCCTCCTTACACTACACTAAATGCACCCGGAGATCTCTTATATGTCATGGGAGACAACTCGAAACGAACATTTTCAGGTAATACTGTAGGACTTCTTCCCACATCCTCAATTACATCAATGGGCACTCTCATATTTTGAGGAGGCACATTGTCTGGTAAAAACAATTACACAGGCCTACAAAATTTAGAATTTTGTCAGACCCACAAACGGGATAAGTCATTTCCGATGTAATTTGTCACCCTGAATCCAAAACTGGCAGCGAAATTGCTCTATCACGTCAGGATTCTAAGATATTCTAACCTAAAAGAGTAAAAAAGGCCATTTTTGGCAACATTCGACTCTCAATAAAATCCACAAAAAATTTTTTTTATCATTTGAATAAATTTTAAAGGAAAGTACAATTATTCACCTTTCAAAATATTCTACACCCGATCCGATCTGACTTTTTTTCACTAAGGTACAACAATTTAAAGTTTAGGTTACACGACCTAAAAACTGAAAAAACGAAGAAAAGAATAATTGGAAAGGACTTTAACTTAAGCATTTGATTCTTAATATTTTGGAATCGTTGATTAGAAAACCGATGTCGGATTTTCAAAATTCAAAATGGCGGATCCAATATGGCGGCTGTCAAAATAAAAAATTGATCGGATTCGCTTGAAACTTTTTACTCGGGGGTTTTTGAGGTCGCTAATTACGAATCTGATGTCAGATTTTCGAAATTCAAAATGGCGGATGTAATATGGCGACATATTTTTAAAAAATTTAACGGATTTGCTTGAAACTCTTCACTCGGGTGTTTTTAAGGTCGCTTATTACAAATCTGATGTCACATTTTCGAAATTTAAAATTACTGTGGATCTAATATGGTATTATATGTTAGTAAAATCGAAGAACGTAAAATTCGAACATTTAGGGCATAATTTATACACTCTTTTAGTAAAGAAAATTTAAAGTTTTATTTTTATTTATGAACCTTTACACATTTTTCTTCAAAAGATCTTCGTATAGTTGGTTTCGTTTTTAGAATATAATACAGAATCACTTCTTTGCTTATATCTAGACCTGTAAATACATCTTTTCTCAATTTAGATATCTATGGGTGTGGAAATCTTTTTTTCAAGTACGCCAAAGACTTCGAATTTCACGTTTTTCGATTTTACTAACATATAATACCATATTAGATCCACAGTAATTTTAAATTTCGAAAATGTGACATCAGATTTGTAATAAGCGACCTTAAAAACACCCGAGTGAAGAGTTTCAAGCAAATCCGTTAAATTTTTTAAAAATATGTCGCCATATTACATCCGCCATTTTGAATTTCGAAAATCTGACATCAGATTCGTAATTAGCGACCTCAAAAACCCCCGAGTAAAAAGTTTCAAGCGAATCCGATCAATTTTTTATTTTGACAGCCGCCATATTGGATCCGCCATTTTGAATTTTGAAAATCCGACATCGGTTTTCTAATCAACGATTCCAAAATATTAAGAATCAAATGCTTAAGTTAAAGTCCTTTCCAATTATTCTTTTCTTTGTTTTTTCAGTTTTTAGGTCGTGTAACCTAAACTTTAAATTGTTGTACCATAGTGAAAAAAAGTCGGATCGGATCGGATCGGGTGTAGAATATTTTGAAAGGTGAATAATTGTACTTTCCTTTAAAATTTATTCGAATGATAAAAAAAATTTTTTGTGGATTTTATTGAGAGTCGAATGTTGCCAAAAATGGCCTTTTTTACTCTTTTAGGTTAGAATATCTCAGAATCCTGACGTGATAGAGCAATTTCGCTGCCAGTTTTGGATTCAGGGTGACAAATTACATCGGAAATGACTTATCTTGTTTGTGGGTCTGAAATTTGTAGGCCTGTGTTATGGGACTGCATCTCTACCTAAAGTTCTGTGACCAAGAAATTGATTGCAGTTTACAGAAAAGTGCCTTCTGCAAATTTAGTAACTTTTCTCCTAATTTCTTGGTAAGAAAGGCTTGAGAATGTCGGATTGTTGATTTTTTGTAACCAGATTTCACCGAGAAGATCGTTTTTCCGAAAAATATGTCTCCTGACACTTTTGTCAGCATCACAAAAGGGAACTGCGCAAAATGGTACAGACATTCTGGAATAATGAAATAAACACAAAAAATCATATTATTTTTATTATTGCACAACTTTTTAGAAAGTTTAATCATTCACTGAAAGAATTTTGGGCAGGCTGCAGGCTTTACATGTGTGCCGCTAGAGCTCGCTGCCTCAAGACTCGCAGTTCACATCAAAAAGGCGAGAATCTACTCCCGAAAGGTAAGCAGCAACTCCTCAGGGGCAGCTGCTCACCTTTCGGGAGTAGATTCTCGCCTTTTTGAGGTAAGCTGTGAACCCTGTAACAGGAGCTCCAATTTCAGACATGAAAAGTCAGCAGCCTGCCCAAAATTCATTTAGTGTTAAATACTAATTAATTCTATTTAATACTAATTAATAAATTAATACTAATAAATTTTTTCTCCCGTAGAATATTACAATTTTTAAGAATTAACCCGCAACAAGTTTAAGTAAAATATAGTGTTGGACGACGATACGAGAAACTCAAATGTTTTTCTCATTCTCATTATTTATGAAGTTGTCTCATGTTTGATCAGCTCAGTTAATTTTTGTTTTTATCGTCTCATCTTTTCTCATTTCTCATTATATCTCGATTATATTTACAAGATGTCACTTGATACACCAAATAATTCTCATTCGAAAAGACCACTGGAACCAGATTCAAATGCTCAACCATCAGGATCTGCAAATGGATCTCTTACAAAGTTGATTTTGTTTTATTTAAAATTTTATTATATAAAAACTATCTAATTTATAAAAAATATTAACCTAAATTACAGAATTTCAAATTTCAAATTAAAGTTATTAATAAATAAAACACCTTTTTTCATTTACTTAATTTAATGTAATCTATTTAAGTTTTTTATAAATAAAATTAAAATTTAGTGTTCGTCAGCCAATGACGAAACGCAAAAAAGGTGGAAAATCTCTTGATGAATATTTCGAATTCAAATTTGAGGACAAATTAAAATTTGCACATTGCAAGTTATGTTTTGCGGAAAAACATTATGAAGAACGAATTAAAATGACAAGCGGTAACACCACCGGTATTAAAGGGCACCTTGAAAAATTTCATGCAGTAGAATATTCTGAAATTTGGGAAACTATTCCAATGCAACAAAATGAAGTAAATTTAAATTAAATTTATTATTTTGTTATATACTTATACATACTATTATTATATATTCTGTTATAATCAATTTTCGAGATTATTAAATTTAAATAAACTTAACCCTTTGAGGACCAAATTAATTTTAAAAATATCATGATTTTGCAGTTTTAAAAACGTTTTTCAGCAAGACTAATTAACGGTTTCTGACGGAATTGTAATGTTTGAAATCGGAAATTTACTAGATAAAATGAAAATAAAAAGGTCGTTTCGATATTCAGTTTAAAAAAAAAGTTATGCATGAGTTACCAAAAAAATTTCCATGTTGCTTGAAAGCAACCGTGGTCCTCAAAGGGTTAATGCCATCTTTTCTATTACGTTCTAATAATTAAAATTACTATATCTGTTTAGAACAATTTTTAAAAGTCTTATTTAATTTTTAAATACAAGTATGATTTTGTGAAATTGTTCCATCAATATACTTATTTGTACTTATTTCAGATATCGTTTTATCAAAATAAATGTAAATAAGAGTCATTCTAATTCATGCTAACCTAGTAAATCTAAATGGATTATTTTATTAAATAAAGTGGTTTATTGTTTAATTAATTTAACTTTAATTAATTAATTTTGGCTAATTATAAGGCACAATCTTTGAAATTTTCTTTGAAAGAAGATAATTTTTGCTTTCACTAAAACTGAATTAGTTACAAAGATCTAATTATTAGTAAAATGTTTGCTGATTTTTTGCTAAGGAAATTAGTAAAATAAATAAGTAAAATTAATAAATAAAATAAAAATTAGTAAGAAAATAAATTATGTAGAGTAGAAAATAATTAACTATAAATAAATTACTACAAAAATAGTTATACTTAACTAATTGATTCAATTAATAAAAATTTTAGTTATTTAGATATAATATAAAAGTAAATTCAACTTTACTAATTATTTTAACAATTTAAACAAGAAAATATTACTATTTGATTGAGTGATTGATTTTTCACTATCAATTAAAATTTAGAAAGTTTTTTATATTAAATTATTTTATAACTAAAAGAATTAAATTTTTTAAACAGGTATTTTTGCAAGAACATTTTAATAATATGACAGTGGATTTGGTAGTGAGAAAATATTTACCGTACAGCTTTTTTGATGACCAGGAAACACAAAATTATTTTCAGTACTTGAACCCAGCAGCTAATTTGCCGAAGCGTAAAGCATTAAGAAATTTAATAAATATTCGATTTACATCTATGCGAGAATCTGCTCTACGTCTTATAATGGAAAGCAAGTCAGAATGTTCGTTCACTATTGATAGTTGGACTTCTATTGTTGGACGCTCATATCATGGAATAACAATTCATTTTATCGATGACAACTGGAGTTTGCATTCGTTTCTGATTGATTTTGTTCCTTCAAATGGAAATCACGCAGGACGTGATATTGCCTCTGCCTTTTTTCAAGTCATTCAATCTGCAAATTTGTTGGAGAAAGTGCAGGGAATCACCACAGACAACGCTTCATCGAATACAACGTTCGTCAAAGAATTATCTTACCTTATGGACTTCGACTTTGAAAATCAACATTTTCAATGCTGGGCTCACGTTCTCAATTTGGCTGCTCAAGATATGCTTAAACAACTCAAAATTTCTAGTAATAATGATGACTTGGATCTTGATTTGAATGAGACTATCGGTTCAGATAGTGAAGAAGAGTCTGAAAATATTAGGAACGATGATTTTGAAAATATGGAGTTAGAAATAGAAGCTGTTGTAACAGACTACAGTAGTCACAGTCCGATTAAAAAGATTTAAAAACTTTTTAGTATTATAAGAAGATCAGAGCAATGGAAGAATAAACTAAGAAGCTGCTGTGATTCGTGTAATATTAAAATGTTGTCTCCAAATCTCGACTGCAAGACAAGATGGCATTCTAGCTACGAAATGATTCAAACTGCATTAAAAATGGAAAGTGCTTTAAAATTAATCTGTCGAAACAATGATACTCTTAGTAACTTATGCTTAATGGAAGAGGAATGGCTAGTTTTGCGAGAAATTTCTAAATATTTGCGGTACTTTAAAACCATTTCTGACATTCTTAGTGGAGAAAAATACACTACTTTGCCATACGTTATCAACGCATTTAACTTACTTCTTGATAAATTGGAAGAAGCAAGTACTTCTTTAACAGAGCAAAACACGACTGCGATTGAACAACAAATCATAGAGGCGATTGATGCAGCAAAAATAAAAATGATGAAACATTATAATAAAAGTAATTGGATCTATTGTGTGGTTTTAATTTTAGACCCGAGACACAAAAAAGAGCAATTTGACAAAACCAGCTGGGGAAAAGAAATGGCACGATATTCTATTGCGAAATTTGAAAATATTTTCAAAAATAAATATTACAAGCCACCTCTTGAAGTAAGTTCTACAGAAATTTCATTGTGCAGCACGTATTCTAGTTGATAATTTGACATCATTTAAAGTTAAATTTATTAATTACTTAAATTTTGAGAAATTTAACTTTACTAAATAAAACTTTTTTAATGATTAATTTATTATTCAATAGGTTGCTTCAAATGAAATACAAGAAAAAGATCAAGATTTTCAACAAGACATTGATGATATTAACATATTTTCGTTTTACGATAGTGATTCTGAAAATGTAACTCCAACAATTCAAAACAAGAGGAAAAAAGATTGTCAAAACATAGAATGGCGATACGAAATTGATTTTTATTTTTCGCAAAAAAGAGCACACAAAAGTGTAAATATTTTAGAATGGTGGAGAGAAAACGAAAATACGTTTCCAAATCTTTCACGAATGGCTAAAGACTTTCTTTCAATTCAAGCCACATCCGTCGCCTCAGAAAGAGTTTTCTCCAGAAGCTCCTTGATTATTAGAAAACACCGTAATAAATTGAACGACGAATCAATTAGACAGCTTAATGTCTTTAACTCACTCGTTTCATGTTCCTTATCCTCTAAAATAAAAGCTGGACTTAATGTTTAGGAATTTAGTTAGAATGCTTTTATTAAATCAATCTAATTGTGTTTAAAGTTTTAATATAATAAATTGTCTTTATAAATTGATAACATTTGTTCAACTTTTAGAAAATATAAATCTATTCAATTGGAAAAATCAGCTTCTGATATTCATTGCTTCTGAATTTTTATTATTGTAATTAAAAAACTTATTCATTTTTTTTAAAGAGTCACAACTTTTCAAATCTTATATTTTGTGCTTTCTATTTCACGAATAAACTTATAAATTCGTAAGAATACTTTTATCTCTTAAATCATAAATTTAATTTCGGTCCCACAAATAAAAAAATATTACATGAATGCACATCTTCCAAGGAATTCCACTTTACATTTATAAATAATGTAACTTTAACAAATAAGTAAAAAAATCATTAAATAATTAATTTTAATTAAATTTATAATTTAATTTTTTCAATAACCGACAGTAAAACAAAAAATGTTTTGACAATTTGATTTTTTTACTTAAAATTTTCTCAATTTTTCGAATTTTTTTAGCTTTGAAGCCTCATAAGTCATAACTAAAAAGTAATTATGTTTAAACTAAATGTTTTTATAGAAATGTATTGAGAAGGAAACCGTCGCAAGGTATAGAAACTGATTTTATTTTGCAATGAGGGAAACAAAAGTTATTTTAAAAAATACTAAAACCGGAAAGAGAATCCCTCCCTAGGTGTGTGATGAAGGGCTAATTTTTATTGTAATTAACATATATCTACGTACTATATATTATTTTAATTATATACGCTGTAAAAAAATAGTCAAAATTGATCTCCCTGAGAATTTATTTGAAAGTCGCACGATTCTTAAAGTTAAAACTGAAAAGAAAAAAGAGTTAAAAATTTTCGCTGACTTATCCCTTGTCTTGCATTCTTATTTCCATAATCAGCCGATTTTAAACGATATCGGTCATATGAGTAAGTATAGAGGGTTAAACATTAATTCCGTTTAGAGTTAATTTAAACAGTAAAATGTAAAAGCGTTTAGATAAACATTCAGAGTTTTATAAAGTTTACGTTTTAGCTTGATTAACTTAATGCACACTCCATGATTTAGAATGAATTTAAATTAAAAAAACATTACCAAAATTATTTTTAAATATTAAAAATATTCCAGTATTTCATATTATGAATTATAACCTGCTAATTAATTATTAACAAAGAGAAATTATGTCATTGATTTTTCCATAATACTAATGAAGTTTGGCACTGTTACATATATATCAATATTGAGAAATTTGAGATCTCATTTGAGTGAGACGATATGAGATGAGAATTGAAACAAAAAAACACCGATTTCTTTTTTGATTGATCATTTCTCGTGTTTCTCGTTCAAATCCAACACTAGTAAAATATAATGAATTTAATTTTATCGACTTCATAAATAATGTAAATATGAAAATATAGTGTAGTCCTTTAAAGGTAGAGATTCTTTTGTGAAAATAGCGATTTTGAAATCTGGAGTGTAAACGAAATCGATAATTAATTAATTTATATTAAAAAAATTGGTTATATCTTGGCCCATTTGATTCTGAATTTAATAAACCTCAAAATGATCCTAGTTTGATAGCTTAAGTGGATCACCCCGTGTGATGGGTTCAAAAAGTCAAATTTTTTTATATATATCGCACCTATAACATATGCAGAATATGTGGGTAAACGGATAATTACATGTTCGTCGTTGTTAAAAAGTTATAACACCGAAAAGGCAAAGTGTTCGAGCGGGCGGTCGCGTGACGAGCTTTCAAAACGGAATCTTCTGGGTCGCTTCGGTTTTTTTATCCGCGATTTTTGATTTTACATAAATACATGTATAAGTAATGAAGAAATACATTTAGAAGAACATTAGTGTCCAAAAATATATTTTCGAAAAACCGGTTATCTTAGTATTGGTTCGGAATTCAAAAGCGTTCTTCAAACCGAATCTGTTTCTAATCTATATTTACTGTGCGAGTGATAAATTTCTCTGCAATGAGTGATAAAAAGGGAAATAAATTTAACCACGGACATACAAATAGAAGAAAGAAAAGAAAGTATCATGGAAAACAACATTCACTTTAGAGTGACACAGAATTTACCTCCGCCTCAGCGCAAAAAATAGGGCATGTTGAAATGGAAGTTCCTGTTGATTGGATATTGTATTTTGGATTTTTCATCTTTATTTGCTGCTATTTCTTCAAATGTCATATGCAAAGATTGCAAAAGTGAAGTGTCTTTTTCTCAGTCAAAATTACGAGGTTTGGGTTTTAAAATTATTTCTTCCTGCAAATGTAAGAAACAAAAAACGATAAACTCATGCCCTATGATCGGAAATGAGTGTGAAATTTATAGACGCATTGGTTTTGTGATGCGCTTGTTAGGTATTGGTCTCGAAGGAGTGAATCTTTTCTGTAGTCTAATGGAAATTTGTCAAGGTATCGGAAATTCAGCATATGCTTCTACATTGCAAAATATTCATACTGCCGCATCCGTTGTTTACGACTCTGTTACTTCGTATGCTGTTACAAAAGAAAAAGACATGAATGAAAAAGCTGGAAATGAGCGAAATAATTTGACAGTTTCCGGTGATGGAACTTGGAAAAAACGAGGTTTTTCATCTTTGTTTGGCGTTTCTACTCTAATCGGTAAGTATACCGGAAAAGTCATGAATACAATGGTCATGAGTAGCTTTTGTGGTGGTTGCAATATGTGTAAAAACAAAAAAATAGTGATCCAGTAGGTTCCAAAATCGTGGTATGAATCTCATGAAGCTGTGCGTACTGCTTATCACACTGGAAGTTCCGGTAAAATGGAAATCGATGCCATTGTGCAAATGTTTTTGCGGAATGAGGAAAAGCATGGTGCTAAGTACGTTACATACGTCAGTGACGGCGACAGCAAGACTTTTAATGGAATATTAAACGCTTAGCCCTATGATGAAACTTTAGTAACGAAAAAAGAATGTGTAGCGCACGTTGAGAAACGAATGGGCACACGATTGCGAAATGCAAAAAACAATAAGGGAATCAGTGGTTAAGGCCCTGGAAAACTTACGAATATAATCATCAACGAACTAACAAAATTTTACGGATTTGAGGTTCGTCGAAATTTAGATTCCGTTTAAGAAATGAAAAAAGAAATTTGGGCCACTTTTTTCCATAAATGTTCGTCCGATAAAAATCCGCAACACCAAAATTGCTCATTAGGCGAGGTAAGTTGGTGCAAATGGCAGCAGGCTGCAGCTAAGGAGGAGCTGAATCGATTTCATCACGACAAGCCACCTTTGACACTACAAGTTCAAACAGCTATAAAACCAGTGTACGTAGATCTGTCTAAAGAAGAACTACTGATCAGATATACCGACAGATTAGCTCAGTCGGATAGATACCTTGCTTGGCGGTCGTTTAAGGACCAAGGGTATAAGTACCCCTGGTTCGCGCCCATTTGGCTTGGTATTTTTCCGGCACGTGAGATAATTTGAGCGGGAGGTTTGACGTCGAGGTATAATGATGTGCACCGTCGATTATTGTCCGGTACACACCATTAGAACTCGACTGTCGATAAACCGGTTGTACTAAGGAGAGGTTTTCTACAGTTTCCCTCTTCTTTGGCGAGAAAAACCATTGACGGGTGGTCCAGGCGAATGCGAGTACTTCTAATAAAAGTCGGCTGTAGACGCAAAATTAGGTTAATATATAGAAAAAATTTCATATGTAGAATGGTTATGCTTAATCCAAAAAAGTATTTCTCGGGGACTCTTGTCGAAGTGCGTAAGGCCAATAGGGCAGGAGTATAAACGATAATAAAAAACTACTGATCAGATGTTTGGGAGCAGAAGCACAGAATATAGTAACGAATCTTTAAATTCGTTGATCTGGACTTTTGATCCTAAACACCTTCATTCAGGAGCTAAAATTGTGGAGATTTCAACATTTCTGGCGACTATGATCTTCAACGAAGGATTTGAAACTCTTATCAAAACACTTAGCGTAATGGTCTGTCAAATCTTACAATTACGTGCACCGATGCAACAAAGAACGAATCACTCGCTCCGAGCAGCACGTGAGCGATGACGCCCGACAAGCCGGGATGAATGCACGAGAGGAACAGGGAACTTTAAATGACTTCTATAAGGAGCAGATAGGTGTCCTTTATGGTCCAGGCATAGCAGATTAATGGTAAGTCGATACTTACTCCAAGAGTTAATGCTTTTTAGAATTCTAAGATCAATTGGATAATTGTGAAAACTGAGTTGCTGACTAATTAGAAATTTTTGTTGTAAAATTAGCAGGAGTTTTATAATAATCATATTTTAGCTTATTAATTTTAAAAATTTCTCCGCTAATTATTAATCCCCAATCTAAATTTGAAAATAGACTAAAGATTAGTAATCAGGAACTACAACAACACCGAGTAAACAAGTTTTGTGACAATCTAATAAATTTTTTATATGTCATCTGTCATATTGAATTCGCAATTTCAAATTTTTAAAAACTAACATCAGATTCGTCATCAACGATCCCAAAAACCCCCGAGTGACAAGTTTCAGGTAAAACTAAACAATTTTTAAAAAATCGTCTGCCATATTGGATCCGCCATTTTGAATTTTTAAAAAATGATGTCATATAATCAGCGGGTTAATGCTCTTTCTCTCCTTCCGACTAAATTAGATTAACTCTCTTTTGAAGTCAATTTTTAACTGAAAATTTAATAAATTGTTAATAAATAAGAAATTAAATTAAGTTTTTTACTAATCAGGATTGTTGTTGTTGCCCAAAAAGTTATG
Organism: Leptopilina heterotoma; assembly: GCF_015476425.1. Lineage (NCBI taxonomy): Eukaryota > Metazoa > Arthropoda > Insecta > Hymenoptera > Figitidae > Leptopilina > Leptopilina heterotoma. The sequence continues at coordinate 2,098,474 of NW_025111054.1, forward strand.
AATAATATCTTTGTACGCATTCCATGCTTCCAATTCGGTTTTAGTCAAACAATTACTAAATTTTTGGTCTTGAAACAGTGCTCGGATTTGAGTTCCATCGAAAATTCCACATTCAACTATAGTAGGTGATATTTTGAATTTTTGCTTCAAATATTGCATTGCTGGTTCATTTGGCGGCAAATTTTTTGTAAAATTTGTCCACAATCCGAGCTAAATATGCAAGGGTGGAAGAATATCACTTTTTCGCAAAACAAGAGGAGCGTTGATGATATTAAATCCAGGAGATGTATTTTCGTCTCGTTGCGGCCAAACATATTTCGTATAATGCTGCTTGCGATTGCGACTATCCCACAAATTCATAATTTTCTTTTACATTCTTTGCGTATCCAATTGGAATTGATAGTTTCACATTGCCTTTATGGAGCAATACAGCTTTCAAGCTGCCTTTGCCTCCATCAATAAAGAGGAGTCATTCTTTAGGAACGTATATTCGTCCGAGTGAGTCAAATAAACCGCGAATATCCGAACAATAACAGTAAATGGTTACTGAGGCAAAATATTATTATTAATATATTTATTAGATAGATATTAATTATTTCTTACTGCGAGGTACTGTCAATTTTATAACATCTGCTTTTGAACGTATTTGAATACCTACTAATAAAATTTATTAACCATACTTCTTAACCATTTTTAATATTTCACTAGAAAACATTATGCTTTTAGTTCTTAGTTATGAATTATTATATTTAAATATACATTTACTTGATTCAATACAGAAATTATTGCTTAAAAAATTTAATTCAATAGCATCAGTGCTATTGAGACAATGTTTTTTTCTTTTCAGTGTAGTTTTATAAAATATCATAAAACTATGTACTTAAAAAGTTGAAGCAACACCTTTAACCTTTTATATGCTTTGAGGATTTGATTATATGTTCAACATTATACCAAAAGAAATTAGTAATACATTTAAAGTGCTACCTTACTACAAACAATCTATAAATAAAAATCTAAAGGTAATTTTAGTTTAAATTGCTAGACTCTAGACTCTCTTATAGCCATTAGCTGCGGGTAAACAGAACAATACTTTACTCAAGAGGCGTTTCTCTTTTCTCTCGTAATTTTGAGTCTTTATTCTACTACTCTCAATGCCTTTTTCAGACATGAGAAACGTAGAAACGAACTGATGTCTGAAATTTATTACACTGTAAAAAATACAGCTTTGTTTACTCTGTAATCGAAACTCGTATGAGTGATTCTCAACAAAGGCATAGTAGTAACTTCTGACAATGATACTTTAAAAAAAAATTTAATTCAAATTTATTTGTACCAATTTAATTAATTAGCATTAAAATAAATTAATTAATAACTATTCGAGCTTATATTTGTCTTTTAAGTCCTATGAGAAAAGTTCTGAAATTGAACTTTACTACTCGAACTTAGGTGATCAATTTTGAATTTAAATGTTACTATATTGTGTTAGTATATTTTTTTTACATGATTCAGTCATAAAAATAATTCTTTAACATGATTACAAAAGTAATAAATAAAAATAAACTTTTAACATTAATTAAAATCATTTGTAAAATCAGAATAATATGATTTCCGGTTCCAAAAGAATAAAAACGTGGAAAAAATGAAAAAGAATTTTGTTAAAATTATTTATTGGAATAAAAAAATACTAAAAATTATAACTTAGAAGTTAAGCTTTCGTACAAAAGTTTTAAAAAAACATTTAATTCAACTATATTAATAAAAAAATTCTTTATCTTACCAAGTCCCATGAGGAGAAATATAAAAGGGAATTTTTCATGGTAATTTTGAATTTTCTATTTGACATAAATAAAATACTTTTTTTGTTTACAGTATTAATTAATATTAAAATTAAAACCCCTAATCCTTTTTATTTATCTTCAGAGTAAAATTACTTTATTGAATAACAAGTGTACAATATTGAAACTTTTTTAAAAATAAACTTATTACTTATATATTAAATAATTAATATTAATTATAATTAATTATTATTATATAATTATATTAATTATAATTAATATAATAATTAATATAATTATTCAAATTGTTATTCAATTTTATTACTTTTTTAAAAAATAAACTTATTACTTATATTATTGCAAGATAAAGACTGGTGGCATTTGGAGTGACAAGAATTAAAAAAAAAATTATATAATAATTATTAATATAATTATATTATTAATTATACTATTTTAACATAATAAATTATTTATTTAATTAATTTAAAATTAAAAAAATATAGGTATACACTCGATTCTTGTTATAACGAATCTCGTTACAACGTTCTCTCGTTATAACGAACATTAAAACTCTCGATACAACGACAAAAAAAAACACGAACGAATTTAAGAATTCAATTTAACCAAAATTTTGGTTAACTCAAAAAAAACGACAAATTTAATCGACTCTTAACTTTATTTAACCTAAAGAATCTAGTGATCCGATTATTATTAAAAATACTTACTTTTTCTTTAAACTGATTCTATAATTTAAAAACTTTTAATATAAATAAACATACATTACTAAAAATTTTGCACGTATTTGACGTTTGAATAGAACGTGAAGTAGGATCTTCTCCTTCTGTCGTTATATCGAGATTTTGAAGTCCCGAGATCGTCGTTATAACGAGAATCGAGTGTATATAATAATTATTAATTATTTTTTAAATTAATTATTTAAAAAATATCAGGCAGAGAAATATTTACTTTTGGCCTCTAAAAACCAATGTGCCTATTTTTTTACTTGTAAAGTTTGCATATTATTTTTAAACATATTGCAGTAAGTTCGTACATAAAAACTAAACATTTTTCTCTTTGGAACCCCATCTCTATAACTAATTGTTTCTGAGATATTCCATTTGTAACAACTGCACACTGTAACAACCGCACCTAGTCTCCCCTACTTACTTTGTCTCTTTCTAAATTGATAGACAGAGTCTCGAATTTCACGAAATCGAGATCTTTTCGCACTTTAACGGTTTGATTCTCGTTAATGTTAGCATTACCTAGTTAATGTCCGAATTTCTCACTTTAACTGTGAATCTTAGGGAATCCGCAGATTAACTAGTTAATCTCTACATTAACGGATTTCGGACTTTAACTATAACATATATATATATGGATCATTCTTTGTCAAATTTTACCCCCTATCTGTCCATTTTTAATTTCAACGAAAAAAATCAAAATAGGGCTTATATTAAAGCTTGGAACCTCTACTTTTATTTGCATGATGGCCTTTTTTCTAAATTCGAGATGGTGGACTTGTACATCGCGTTAAAGCAGTCGAGGAGCATAAAAAAATTCTACTTTTTGCTAAAAAAATATTATTAATTCAATATTAGAAATAGTTCATTTTTGGCACAAAACATACCTCTTTATTCGTACTTTATTTACCCTTATTGACATTTTCGAAATTTAAAAATGGCGGATTCAATATGGCCGAAAAATATAAATTTTTGTCAATCTTTGCGAAACTTACTATTAAGGGGTTATTTGGGTCGCTGATTACGAATCTGAAGTCAGTTTTGAAAAATACAAAATGGCCGATCCAATATGTACGATTTTTGAAAAATAGGTCCGCATATTAGATCCGCCATTTTGTATTTTGCAAAACTGACTTCAGATTCTTAATCAGCGACCCAAATAACCCCTTAATAGTAAGTTTCGCAAAGATTGACAAAAATTTATATTCTTCGGCCATATTGAATCCGCCATTTTTAAATTTGGCAAATGTCAATAAGGGTAAATAAAGTACGAATAAAGAGGTATGTTTTGTGCCAAAAATAAACTATTTCTAATATTGAATTAATAATATTTTTTTAGCAAAAAGTAGAATTTTTTTATGCTCCTCGACTGCTTTAACGCGACGTACAAGTCCACCATCTCAAATTTAGAAAAAAGGCCATCATGCAAATAAAAGTAGAGGTTCCAAGCTTTAATTTAAGCCCTATTTTGATGTTTTTCGTTTAAATTAAAAATGGACAGATAGGGGGTAAAATTTGACAAAGAATGCCCCATATCTATATTATTAATGTTTTAATTTTTTTAATAATGATTTTAATGTTTTTGTAAAAAACAAGGAAATATTTTTTGAGCAGTGTCAGTTTGTAAATATTGTGGAAGATATTACTAACTTGCTGGTATTTGTTTATAGCCTTTTACCCTGTGCTGAAAGCAATTTTGAAAGGTATGAATAATCATTAATATAATTTGTGCAAATTGTTTTCTAAAAATAATTTTTTACACTTAAAATATTGTTTTAAAAATGGCAGGGACAATTTTTATACAATTATAAAATAATTTTATTATTTTAATTGTAGCTCTGTACATTTCCGTGGATACATTATTAGAAAAGAAACTGGGACTCCAGGCAAGCAACAACAATTTTGTTTTCCGTGTTCAAAATAAAAAATTTCTGAAAAACAAAAACTTAGACAGAAGGGTAAAAATGTCTTTAGAAAGAAACACACATTATTTCGAGAGAAAATAAAAATGATTAATAAGAGAAGCAAAAGATTACAGCAAAAAGCAATGAAAAAAGGCAGTTGTTTCAATTACACTGGTCGACACTAAAAATGATTCAAAGATCGGACAAGGATATTCTTATAGGATTTTCATCGCTGAACACGAATCTGACCTCCAAAAGTGCCCATCACGACGAGATTTTGAGAAAAATAGACTCAAAGTCTCAAAAAACCCTGTTTTTGGCCTTTTTTTATCACGTCTAGAGAATGATGCCGAGGTGCTAGAAATCTCTAATTAGTCTTAAATTAAAGCTTGAACTGTCAACTATAAGAATCAAATCAAAAAAGCTCTGAATCAATCAAAAATTTTCATATAGCACAACTTTTTCATATGCGCGCGCACTCTACTTGCACTCATAGAGCGGTACACAATGCCACACTTACTTATTCATTTTATTTGCGCTATTTATAGTTATTTATCATTTTTGGGGTCGCTGAACGTTGCTGATTAAATGTAAGGTCGTTTCAGTCGAATCCATCAATTTTTAAAATTTTATGTCCGCTATTTTGAAACCGCCATTTTGAATTTTTTAATAACGACCTTACATTCAATCAGCAACGTTCAGCGACCCCAAAAATGATAAATAACTATAAATAGCGCAAATAAAATGAATAAGTAAGTGTGCCATTGTCTACCGCTCTATGAGTGCAAGTAGAGTGCGCGCGCATATGAAAAAGTTGTGCTAAATGAAAATTTTTGATTGATTCAGAGCTTTTTTGATTTGATTCTTATAGTTGACAGTTCAAGCTTTAATTTAAGACTAATTAGAGATTTCTAGCACCTCGGCATCATTCTCTACACGTGATAAAAAAAGGCCAAAAACAGGGTTTTTTGAGACTTTGAGTCCATTTTTCTCAAAATCTCGACGTGATGGGCACTTTTGGAGGTCGGATTCGTGTTCAGCGATGAAAATCCTATAAGAATATCCTTGTCCTATCTTTGAATCAGAAAAAAAGTTATTTTTTGTCGACCAGTGTTATATATTATACAATAATAATATATAATATTATAGTATTTATTCAATATAAATAATAAATTATTCCTGAGTTGACTCCTACGGCCAAAATATCAATTTTCTGTAAGCCACTGGCTTTAAAAACAGCTGTTTTAATATTTTTTATATACCATAATGGCTAATTCAAAAAAGGCTGGTCCTTTTTAATAAAGACTTTAAAAAATTAAAATTTTTTAAAATTTTATTTTAAATTCTAAAAAAGCGACCTGAGTTTTTTTCCAAACCCGTATATAATTTATTTATAATTATTTCAATAAATCATTTAAATTATTACAAATACAATAAAGAATTTACATATTTTTATGTACCCTTTTACAAGTTATAATTTTTTTATTTTTTTTTATTTAGTTTTTTAATTTTTTTTCATTTGGTTCTAACTAGACTAAAAACATTTTAATTTTGAAAGAGCAATGTTCAAAATCTGAAGATGATGTGTTAAATAAACACATTTCAAAATTGTCTGAAGCAGAGTAAAATACATTTCGAGCCATATTGTCTGCTTCAAAAGGAAAAAGTAGTAGAGGAAGAAGATATCAGATCATTGGATATACGAATGTCTTCTTTTACGGATTAAAAGCAGAAAAGCTTATAATCATATTCGTAAGAAAAAATTCTGCCTTTACCATCAATACAAACTTTAAGCAGATATACAAAATTTATAAAAAGCCAGTATGGTTTTCAATTCAATGTATTTTCTGGAATTAAAGAAAAAACAAATATGAACTTTAATGGAAGCAATTATTCTCTCTGAAAATGCAGGATTTTTGTTAGATGCGGTTACAACAGATGGTGCATCTTGAAACCGAAATATGTGGAAACAGTTTGGAGTTTCAAAAAAAATATTAGTGTTGAACATATCTGTAATTCAAATCGCAGACTTTGGTTCATATCTGATTTTCCGCATGTTATCAAATGCATAATAAACTTTCTAATAAAGCATGGTTTAAGAGAATGAACTTGGGTAAAGCGATTGAGTTAACAACAATTATAAAATCACAATTTTAATTGTGACTCATTTTAATGTAAACAATTTTTGGCACTTTCTAGACACCTGATGGAATAATTGCCATGATATTTTGGTATTCTATTTTATAAGTGAAAGATCCTGAAACCTATAATGTTAAAGTAAATTTTAAGTTGACGAAGGATCAATTGGAACCAAAATTTTATCAGAAAATGAACGTTGCTTTAGCTTTTCAGGTAAGTCCATCTTGTTTTTTCTGATTTCCAGAAAAAATTATTCGATAAATAATTTACAGCAATAGTTTCCTCGTAAATGTTTAAATAGTAGAAATCTATTAATTTTCTAATTATAATTTTTCAATTTAGTTGTTTAGTGTAGCTGATGTTTTTAAGATTTTTAAAAACAGACATCCAGAATTAGAAAATTGTGAACCTGCGGTGAAATTTTGTAAAAGGTGGAAAATTTTACACGCGACTCTATGAAAAAACATGCCATCACTTTTTTAATCATATCTCGCAAATAAAAGGAGATACAAAAAAACTTAAATATTGTTAGAAAGCTGATTAAATCTTGCGTAAAATAAGCTGTCTTTGAAGTCATTTCGTTAACTATTTTTTGAGTTGTAGAGTGAGAAAGAAATATAAAAAATTATCAAATTTTCTCATTTTGGTCTCTTGACTTCAACTTTTTCAAAAATCAAGAAAAATATAGATAAAATCTTTTTAGAAACAGAGAAATTTTCGTTAGAATTTTAGCTTTAAAATAAGCCTTCGAAAATTAAAAAAGGTCAATTCGTCTTCGATATATCGTCGGTTGGGTGCAGAAAGGTGCTAATTCAGACTAGTCGTGAAAAACGTGCCGTTTTAAAAAACACGTGAGAAACCTGCCACTTCAGCTGCGATTTGGAAAACATGCCAACTCAGAAATGACGTTCTTTTTTTATTTTAGGTTGACATTTGTCATTACAGAAAAATTTGAAGCAATGAAAAACGTGCCGTTTTAAAAAACACGTGAGAAACCTGCCACTTCAGCTGCGATTTGGAAAACATGCCAACTCAGAAATGACGTTCTTTTTTTATTTTAGGTTGACATTTGTCATTACAGAAAAATTTGAAGCAAAGATTATAAAGTTGTACAAAAATTATTTTGTTAGTTGCATTTTGCATTATTGTTATTTTTCTTTGAAAAAAGAATATTTTTACTAATTCATTGAATTATTTTGTTGATTATTTATTATTTTTTATCTATTGACTTACTCTGGTTTTTGAAGACATCTTTTAGTTTTTTATATTCATACCCAGCTATTAAAATACTTTCTTCTTGTTTTTTGATGTCACTAATTTTGAAAGTATTCATTTCTCGTGTTAAAACAAAGTTATCTGGTTCACTAGTTTTTAAAATGAAATCACGAAATATAACTTCTGGAAGATCAACTTCATTCTAATCTTGAAATCCGGAGTCAATGACAATTTCTCGTTTTTTTCGTAAAATAAATTTCTTTTTCGTTTCGGTACCAGATTTTAAGTCAGACAATCTAGCATTTAACTGTTCCAAAGGATTTTTTTTTCGATCTAATAAGGGATTTTAAGAATCCTAAAAAATTTTCGAAACAGTACGCTGAGTAATTAGAAAAAGGAGCTTCCATGAAGTCTACATCGTCAGCAATGTGTAGAAGATTATGGTTGTTCATCACTTGCGAATCTCTGTCGTAAAATGTGGGAAGCAAGTAAGTAAACTGTCCCAAAAGATCAAGAGCAAAACTAACATTTTTTGTGGCTAATTCGCAATCAGACAAAATTCGAAAAGCGACCACTAATAGACGATAGTGTCGAAACATGTCAAATGGCAAAATATCTCGCATAATGAATATACTGCAGTAGAGTAGAAAGAATCCGAATGAAGTTTCTTTCCAGTGACTAAATTCATCTAGATTTAGAGTTTTCCGCTGAAACTCCGCAAGAATACTATTCGAGAAAAGAATCAAAGCATGTTTTACATGTTTTACTTTTTCTGAAGTAAGTCTAGCTTGTCGTTGCTTCTTTTTCTTTGTCGGCACCCAATGCTCTAGAAGCCACTTTTGTACTACTAAATTTTGGATAATGTTTTTAAATCACCACAAAAGACAGTAATAACAAATGGCCAAGATGCATCATTCTTATCTATTACTTTTCCTGAAGAAGCCCAAAACTACATTGAAGAATTTTTGTTAATTGGAATACCATCCACATTAAATAATATTTTGACTGTATATATCATGGAAATGTTCGGTAGACCTTGCCGTGGTGTCGGGGCTTTTCACTAAAAGACAACCAAACAGCAAGAACAAAATGAATTCAGAAAATTCAAAGAAGGTGCCCCATGTGAGCAGGCCGGAAACGGGAAATCTCACCATCGGTCCCAGGACTGATGCTCAAATGCGCGCGGATTGTTGGGGCGCACAATTTCTTGCAGTGCCACGGGTGATCGTGGAAAGATTAGATCCACAGAACATCGTGGAAGGTGAAAGAATGAGAAAAGGAAGCGCGTGGAGTTTTCTGAGTGTGTCAAGCTACAGTAGCGGAAAGACCGTACATAGCGCTATTCACTCAGAAGTAGACGACGAGGCGATAGAAGAGACTCGTGAGATATGCTTGCGGCTCAGAAAGGAGGAGGCGACTTGCCTAGAAAAATGGAGTTAGAGGTCGCAAAGATGATAAAGTCTTGCGACATTCAAAAGAACGTCAATAGGACGGTAAAAGATGGATTCAGAGTCATCGAAGTCCTGCTGAAAGAGGCAAAAGTAAAGCATGCCGCTGCCGATGAGTCGGACTTCGATTTGTCATGCGTTCTCAGCGGTGCGGAGTGTATCCGCAAGGACCGTAAGGAAGAGAGAGAGCGTTCCTATAGGCATAATCTCAAAAGCGTCATAAGAGATGCTCAGAAACGGAGGCGAGTAGGTGACAGTCCAGAGGAGACTCGAACCCAAACCGATAAGAGGAAAAAAGAGGAAGTTCCTCTAATAGAAACGGAAGTAACAGATCCAAAGATTCCTCAATTGGAAAGAATGAGGTCAAAAAGATCCACAGTTCTAATCCGAGTCGGTCAAGGAATAACGTATACGGTGGATATCACGTCAAAACTCCACCCAAAAAAAAAATGTTGTCCAATTATTCCCAAATTTTTTTTATGATATGCCCTATAGGTTAGTAATTTATCATATAAATTTTTTTGAATTTTATAAAAAATTGTCCAAGGGGGAGGGGGTAGAAGTTCTGAACTTTTGCGTGACGCGCTCCACTTTGATTATTTCTTATAATTAGAGGAAAAAATTTTAAAAAAAATTAGAATATGGGTTTTTTAGATTTTTTCATGGGCTTTCGAATGGCAAAGTCTATTTTCAAAAATTTTTTTATTTTGATATAAATTTTGAAAAAATAAAAATAAATTTTCACTTTTCGCATCTTTGGGTTCATTTTTTCTTTTTCCTTTTATTTTTAAATGAAAGCTGAGCTTTTTTCTGATGAAATACTTGTTTTCCAAAAAACTGCTTTTTTTTGTTTTCGAGAAATGAGTTTTTGAATATAGCGCATCACGTCGTCGCGCCGCAATTTAATTTATAAAACGTTACAATGAACTATTTTCTGCATTTTACAGGGTTGAGACTGACATTAGAACAATATAATGCCTGCATTATAGTTTTTTTTATTTTTTTAAATTAAAAAAATTATTTATTTTTTAAAATTTTTAACAAAATTAAAAAAAAATTTTTTTTAGACTTTTATTTTTAATTTAATGCCTACAATTTATTTATTTTCATTTCTAAAGTAAAAAAAAGCGAACAGAAAAATAAAATACAGGCATTAAATTAAAAACAAAATTGCAAAAAAATTTTGTTAAAAATTTAAAAAAATAAATATTTTTTTTAATTTAAAAAAATAAAAAAAAACTATAATGCAGGCATTATATTGTTCTAATGTCAGTATCAACCCTGTAAAATGCAGAAAGTAGTTTATTGTAACGTTTTATAAATTAGATTGTGGCGCGACGACGTGATGCGCTATATTCAAAAATTCATTTCTCGAAAACAAAAAAAAACGGTTTTTTGGAAAACAAGTATTTCATCAGAAAAAAGCTCAGCTTTCATTTAAAAATAAAAGAAAAAAGAAAAAATGAACCCAAAGATGCGAAAAGTGAAAATTTATTTTTATTTTTTCAAAATTTATGTCAAAATAAAAAAATTTTTGAAAATAGACTTTGCCATTCGAAAGCCCATGAAAAAATCTAAAAAACCCATATTCTAATTTTTTTTAAAATTTTTTCCTCTAATTATAAGAAATAATCAAAGTGGAGCGCGTCACGCAAAAGTTCAGAACTTCTACCCCCTCCCCCTTGGACAATTTTTTATAAAATTCAAAAAAATTTATATGATAAATTACTAACCTATAGGGCATATCATAAAAAAAATTTGGGAATAATTGGACAACATTTTTTTTTGGGTGGAGTTTTGACGTGATATCCACCATACTGACGTTCTGGGTAAACTTCGCAAAGAGGTCAACCCGGACGACTGCCATACGAGAATAGTAGCAGCAAAAGCTACAAAGAAGGGAAGAGGAGACTCCGACAAGGACGCTTTCACCGCTGAGGTCACCAAGGCGGTTAGAAGCATGGGTAAGGTGCAGTCGTTCGATCGAAGAGTTACACTCTATATCCGTGATTTGGATTGCCTTACCCAAGAAGCCGAGGTGCAACAAGTGTTGTCTAAAGCGATAGGGAAGCCAGGATGCAGGAGAGTGACGGTCTTAGGACCCAACCGCCGAGGGATGAAGCTCGCGGATGTAGTCACCATCGCGAAAGAGGCGAACAGGCTGGAGAAATGGCAAAAAGATAATTCCGTCACTGGAAAATATTTCGTGAACTTTTAATTATAAACATTTTTGTTAAATAATGTATAATAATAGATTTTTTCTGAATTCCGTTTAGGAGGAAATATTTAAATTTTTTTAATCCCAAACAATGTGTGGAATACGTAGAATTAGGAAACAGGGTACTTTCACTGTTTATGTAGTGATAAATATTAGAGAAAATAATGTGTCTTTTGTGCCTTATGAAATAAAAATTATAGTAATTATTAATATATAAAATAATACCTTACTTTCATTACTTTACATTTGAAATTTAATTAAACTAAGGTCATATTTCGTCATTTTTCTTCAGATCCTTAGTCAAACTGGCATCTATTGAGAGAAAACTTTATGGACATACTTTGCCGACATGCAGTTTTTGATTCTGTTCATTAAACACAAAAGGTATTTTTATCCCACTTGCACAAAAATGGCTCTTTTAGATAGCTGATGACAGGGAGTAAAGTCACTCATTTGTTCGACCATATATTCGACCATATGTTTGCCTCCCAAGAGGCAAACATAACAGCTGATCCCATGCGTTATTTTTGTCCATTGGAGAAAACGGCCGCCATTTTCATATAAGTCGAACAAGTAAATGACTTTTACTCCCTGTCGTCTGCTATCTGAAATCGACACTTTTGTGCATTAGGAATAAAAAATATCGTAAGTAACATGGGAATAAAGGCAGCCATTTATACCCTTGTTTCTTATAATATACTATTTGTTATAAACATATTGGTCAATTCATTACATGCTGTTATATTCACTTCTTCTAGTTTAAAGATGTTTGTGTTTGCAAAACAGTACCTGCAAAGGTAAAGAAAACAAACACAAACATCCCAAACTGAAGAATGAGAGAACATTTAGAGGGGCACGAACTCTATTGTACCGAGTAGCGCCAGCGCTGTGGGGAAAAACCCAAAAAAGCGGCTGGCGCGCGTTTAGGAAAAACACATGACGTCAGCTGCACGGCTACACGAGCAGCTTCGTTAAAAATTACTTTATTTTCTTTTTTTTATTTACTTATTATATTATCATTTTGTCATAATATTGTTTTATTTTTAATATGATACTGTTTTATTACAACATTGTGTGATTTTACTCTTATCGTTATTGTGTTAAATTTTAATAGTCTTAATTTTAATATTAATATTCGTAGTATTATTAATATTATTGTTCTCTGTGTTATTAGTATTACTACTTTCAGTAGTATTAGTGTTACGATTATTAATATTATTATTACTATTCTTAAATTCACTAATATCATTCATAATATTATTATTTTTCTTTTATCATTAGCACTACTTTTAATATTAATGTTCCTAGTATTATCAATATTATCATTCTTTGTATCATTAATATTATAATTCTTAATATTGTTAATATTATTCATATTGTTATTACTATTATTGATACTATTTTAATATTAATATTCGTAGTATTATTAATATTATTTCTATTCTTATTATTGCTAATATTATCCGCATTATTATTATAATATTGTAACTATTATTAAAAAGAAATGTATCGGAGCATGGTATAAGACTGGTTGGCATTGGCAAGAAAAAATTACGTGTAGAGAGCATCTCGGCACACCTTACTAGTTTCTCCGCTACCGCTCGACTAACTCTCGCTTCACTGTACCGCGCACGCGCGCGCCCGAGTGGGAGCAACTTGCGCGCCGATTGGCTCTTCCAATGAGGGAAAGGGAAACCGCGGATGCGACTCGGCCGAGGCGCATAAATATGCCGCATTTTCCCTGCCTCTCACGCAGAACTCTCCTGGACTCCGACGTACCAAGACCTCTTGACTCGACCATCGCTGCACCAAGTGTTCGCCGGAGCGAACCTCGCCGCCTACTAGTCGAGATACCGTGCTTCTCGCAAGCTGCCAATAAAGGACTTATACGAAGCCGCCGTCTTTTACTCTCCTGCTGGAGTACACCCTGGTTTCAACAACCGGCCCTTTTCAGGGCCCACTTAACAATCCTTTCTTCTCAGGACGAAAGAATAGTTTGCGTTCTAAAACAGATTAACCCGTCCTTCTCAGGACGATAAAGAATAATTTTGTGTTCAAACATAGGTTGGAAACCGGCCCTAGAGGATAGTACCCTGAACCTTGCTGAGGTTCGGGCGCTCGACACCTAGGGTTTGAACGGGTCTTCGGCACTCGAACCCTGCTTGGGTTCTTTTTCCGAACTTCACCGATCGGCTCTGCCCCTGAAGCTGCCTATGTTGGCCGGACCAGTTTGCGTCAAGCGACGCCGCCCAGGAAAGGCAGCCCGAGCGCGAGCCCAACGACGCGCAGCCAGAGAACATAACGCCGCTCTCTAGTCGTGCCTCATCTACGACCCGGATCGTCCCCAGCCGCTGACATCGTCGTCGAATTTCTACGTGGAGCTGCTTCGAGGGCATCCTTTGACCAAGGATCCCCGCCCCAGGCTCGAGCAATCAGTCCGTGGTACACTCACGCTCCCAGTGCCGGTGTACACGTTGACCTCGGGCCCATCCACCACCACTACCGTCGTGCCCTCTCGCACCGTGCCGCCGCTTCAGATTCTACCGGAAAATCCTCCTCGACTTCCCATTTCCGACGTCCCAAGAGACGTAGCGTCAGTGGCGCCCACGAATCCTCGTCAAGAAAGACGGTTCGAGGAACTGCTTGGCCTTAGTCCCTGCAAGGTCAGTGTCGCGCCGACGACGCCTTCCCCACTGCCGGAACAATACTTGCCCGACGTACTGTTCATCCCCGTCGGTGTTTCACCGGAAGCCTTCTCGCGTCTATGCTTTGAGCCCTACTAGCTCTCGACTAACCTCCATCGGCCCTTTTCAGGGCCACCAAACAATTTTTACGTAAAGGCTTTATTTTTCTCTCTCTTGCCTTCTCTGCAAATCACCGTCCGCCACCCTTTGAGCCATCACTCCCTCTCACCCATAGTGACTGGTATCAATGCAGTATCTAATTAATTATATTACTGTACATATTAACTGTGTTCTTGTTTCAGTAAATCATCAGGTGCATCTACAAATAATTGCCTCAAAATTTATACAAATTATAGTCAGTCCATATCTGCCAAGCCGATTCAAGATGACATTGAAATACTAGATGATAATATAATGGAGGTTTATACGTCATTTATTACAATTGAAAATGTCGAAGATGATGTAATAATGACAAAAAATATATCTTCTTGTGATAGTAATATCATATTCTCTGATTAAAATTTTGAAAAATATATTTTACTTTCACATTTGTAATTAATTAATTTGAAATAAAATAAATTATTTAACAATATGTCTTTCGAGTATTAAAATGATTTTATGAATAATAATTTAATTCGTTTAAGTAAAGATATGTTTTAATAAGTAATAATTAAAAGTGATAATTAAGAATAAGTTGATAATTAGTAAATACTTAAAAAAATAAATATACCCAAAAATATGCTCTTTCTAAATACAATGTACATAAAATATTACATAGTTCATAGAATTCCCGCTCTTTCTAAAATGTTAGTTACCGTACAGGGAAAAAATTTTTGGACGTCAGATGCGGAAGGTCAGTGTCACTAGAAGAGCATTTCATTATGTACGTCTGCGGTGAATTTTCGAGACAGCAGACATATAATGTACGTCAGTTACGCAAAACTGGCACAGATGGCGTGCAGAATGAATGTACAAGAAATTTTGACACACCATGTACAGCTGACGTGAAGACATTTTTTCCGTGTAAGGCAACGCCATTGTGAGAGCACAAGTCTGCTAACATGTCTTCTAAAAATATTAGTTTCCAGTAATGAACATTGTGATTTTAATTTTTTGTTATAACTTATATTAAAAATATAATAAGACGCAATTAGCAATATAATTGTTTCTAAAGAATCTGAACAATGCATCGGTTCGGAATCAACATAACATTTTATATGTGGGATTCTGGTATTAATAATTTAAATATTATGTCCAAATTAACAGAAGGGAATCTGCACAAGAAACGTAAACATTGGTAAAAATAGAAATAATAAAAATTAGTAATTTAAAAGGTTAAATCTGAAGATTTATTTCATAGCAATTACTGCGTGCGTAACAAGCGTGGTTCCAGACGCAACTGAACAATTAGTCGCGTACACACATTCAGATTTTCGTCCTCACGTCTTTTAAAAATAATATATTTTTTTAATAGAAAGAAACTAACATGTTTAACATTTACTTGCAATATAACATAAATTCAAGAAAATATGTTTCAACTTACGTGAACATTCATTTCCAAAATATTATGAGATTTGTCGTTTTTTCCTTTTGACTTGAAAAATTCTGTCAAATTTTGAAACAAATGCATCAAACTATTTTTGTCCTAATTTTCAGGCTTCGTTTTTAATAATGCACATAATTTAGACTCAGAATTTAATAAGTTCCATCTCATAATTTTGATTGGAATATCTACGATGTTTTGGAATTCCCATAGAAACTATAAACAATAATAAAAACAATGTATTCAATGCATTAATAAAACAATACTTGCAAAAGTATAAATTTAAAATTATACTCTAAATTTTTTCAAATGAGTTGTAGCGATATGGATGTGTTAGTGCGTATGAATGTTAGTGAGTATAAGAATTAGTATGGAAGAGAGGAGAATGAGTGAGAGTGGGAGAATTTGAATGATAGAAAATTGATTGTAATCGACGAGTCACTAATAATTTTGACTTACTCCAGTAAACTCTAAAACATATATATATTACAAAAAACTGACGAAAAATATATTAATTGTGAAAATATAATATAAAGTGACGGGAAACCACATATTGTAAAGGTGTGCCCGGCAAATATAAACTTACATATTTTAAATAATAAAAATTAGAGCCTACGGTGACGATCAAATAAAAATGTCATCCTTATCATTTGTAGCGTGGTTTTCGTATTATACTAAGAAAAAGGATAGCGACTTCTAATCCCCGGTTGGCTGTCTTTGAGAAAATCATCGTGTCGTCTCGATAGAAGCAGGTGGATGTTTAATATCTCGTTGAATCATCGGTGGACGATAGGGAGAGATCATATTGTAAAGATTCATGCTGCTTATAGAAACGACGTAAGATTTTGGGCTCGCAGTAAGTTAGTGTGATCACGCTAAAAAATTATATTATATTTCTTTATTCTTTATATTTGATGTACAAAATTCACAAAGAAGAATTATTTGGAGTATTAATGTTTATAAAAATGTATGTATGAATGTGCGTATGTGTATGGGTATTTTGAGTGTATGAATGTCTCTATTTTTACGGTTATTTGAAATTTAATTATTTATAAAAAAAAGAGAATTGTTCTTGAATCACAACAAACTTCATAAAATTTTAAATATTTACACACTTGCTAAATAAAACAAAAATAAATTATAATAAATTATATTATTCATTTCGAAATATTTTTATTTTATTTTATAATATTATAGTTGAGTGTTGAAACTTGGTTATATCATTACAGAGTTAATAGTCCTACAATTGAAAAAATTCAAATAAATACTCATCTTGGTGTATATTTCAGTAGAGAATTTTCTTTTACTTAAATTAACAAAATTAAACAAAATTAAAAGGAAAAACTGTGAAAATGTATGCCAGTTTGGTAAATTTACAAAAGAGTTTGGTATATTATGCTGCTTTGAAGAGTCTTCCATGTGTATTGAAGAATTTGAATTTAAAATGACTTCTTCAGCAGCGTATTCTTCTATTCTTATATCTTTAAATAAATTGGAATCATTTGGCTCATTATTGGGATCAATTTCTATTGATCTATTAAATTTCTATTGATTTTATTGATTTTTACAAATTACATGATTTATTCCCAAAATGTCTTTGTTATTAACATTCATATTTCTGCAAAACAAATATTGTGTAAATGTAAGCACGACTCTCATTTATAAATTTATCCCTTAGCAAATTCTTAGTGTAAATCACCAAAACATCTTTTTACGAAAATTTAATGTTGATTTTCAAAACGGTGATTATGAAAAATGTTGAGTAACAAGATAATCAATAGTAAACTTAGCATATAATTTTGATTCAACATAAATACGATAAGCCATTAACCTTAAGTCATGAAAAACAGTTTCAACAATTTTGCATATAAACATAAAGCCACGATTTGTTACGATTACTGTGTCTAAAGCACTAAACTGAGGAAGTTTGTCTTCAGAGTATCCAATTGGAATGAAGCATTTTTCGGCAAGATATTTTACACCATTATATTTAACCCCTGAAGCTGTACACAGCATTTCTCCTATCGGAAAAAGATCTGAATACGGTAAATCGTGATTAGGTACAGTAGGTTGCAAAAATGCCTTCCTAGTATAAACGTGTCGCACTCATATTTTCCCATGGAAACATATGAGTGCGACACGTTCAAACTAAGAAGGCATAATTGAAACCTACTGCACAACTTTTTGGGGACCATATTCAACTTGTTTCGTTAATGGACTTAATAATTTGAATGCTTGCCACCGCTGATAACTAACCAAAAGAATTAACGGTAAGTTTTTGTAATTCCGCATTCCTTGTGTTTTTCTTTTGAAAATTTGATGATTTGACTCAAACCGCATACACATATGCATATACATATGACATAAAAAATTGTCCGAGGGGGAGAGGGTAAAAGTTTTAAACTTTTGCGTGATACGCTCCACTTTCATTATTTCTTATAATTAAAAGAAAAAATCTTTAAAAAATAGAATATGGTTTTTTTAGATCTTTTTATAGGCTTTGAAATAGCACAGTCTATTTTTTAAAAAAATTTTATTTTGACACAAATTTTGAAAAAATAAATTTTTACTTTTCTCATCTTTGGGTCAATTTTTTCTTTTATTTTTAAAAGAAAGCTGAGCTTTTTTTTGATGAAATACTTGTTTTCCAAAAAATCGTTTTTTTGTTTTCGAGAAATTAATTTTTGAATATTTGCGCATCACGTCGTTTTAGTGCCCTTACTTTTTGAATCTTTTGATGCTGGAAACACGCCATGACTTGAACCGACCGAAGCTTTTAAGGAACAATTTTTCGTCATTTGTAGGAATATCATGTCAAGTCTAAAGATTAGTAAAGTACAGAGACAAAGTCGAGAACAGCTGAAGTAAAAAAGGCCAACAAAAAGGATATAAATAAAATACCTGTTTTGCATTAGAGGCATTAGTAGGCATTAAATTAAAAAAATAAAAAAAACTATAATGCAGGTATTATATTACTTTAATGTCAGTCTCAACTCTGTAAAATGCAGAGAGTAGCGACGCGACGATGTGATGCGCAATATTAAAAAATTAATTTCTCGAAAATAAAAAACTTTTTTTTGGAAAAAAAGTATTTCATCAGAAAAAAGCTCAGGTTTCTTTATAGAAAAAATAGACCCAAAGATGAGAAAAGTAAAAATTTATTTTTTCAAAATTTGTGTCAAAATAAAAAAAATTTTGAAAATAGACTGCCATTCGAAAGCCTATAAAAAGATCTAAAAAACCATATCCTATTTTTTAAATATTTTTTCTTTTAATTATAAGAAATAATCAAAGTGGAGCGTATCACGCAAAAGTTCAAAAATTTTGGAATAATTGGACAACATTTTTTTTGGTGGACTTTTGACGTGATATCCACCTTATTTAAAACATAATAAGATGAAAGAGTTATTAAAATTATTAATTAAAATAGTATTATTTATGCGAGTAAAAATTTAAATTTATCTCCGAAGCCTCGTTTTATAAATAGTAACATCATATTTTTTAACGTTTTAACCATAATATGTATGTAAGCTATGTAAATATATTATTTTGATGATTAAAACTAAAAATATTGTTTACGAAAATTCGACGCCTCTTGACGAGATAATGTTATTTCAAACGTCAGTTCAGTATAAATCTATCTCAAAAACAAATGCAAGATTAAGTTAACTCACAAATTAATGCAAGACAATTTTATTTCATTCTTCAATTCAAGATGGACTGCTTAATTTTCTACTACACTTAATAGTGAAAAAAAATCCTTTTATGTTTCTTTTTATTAGATAATAAATTTTTATGTTTTTATGGAAAAAGGTTAACGTACCAATTTGTGAACAGATTTTAATTTTTCATATGTATGCCAGAATACACTCATCTTTATATGCACTAGTTGTTAAAAAAGGTAAATTAATATCAAATCTCATAAATACTTATTTTAACTTATAAAAATTTAGTTTTTTTTGCTCTGGCAAATTCTAAAACGTTAACCTGTCAAATCACTTGATTGCTTGAAAATGTCAAAATGCAAATAGCTAAGTATTAATTTTTTAAAAACATTTATTATCATAAAATACCGTTTTGTACCAAAAAATACTTTACACGATAAAAAGTAACTACTTACTACACTATATTTAACTGATTTCCATTTAAATTTGCACATAAGTATATGGGCAAATGTGCACAAATAGGGATATTTACCTTAATGCTATCTCAAAATCCAATGCAACAAAATGACAACTAAAGGTATTTAAATATGATTCCTTCTCGAAATATGTGTTATTAATGTTATTAATGTGTTATTTGTTTTTCAATTCGATTTTAATCATATTAAATTAATTGTAAATGTAAATAAGAAATTTTTTTTTTAATTTGTAAGTCTACTTTATTGTTTATATTTATTTCTGTTTGGTAATTTTTTATTTATTTATTAGGTATATATTTTTGAGGAAAGTCAAGCATCGTCACTTCGAACACAACCCGAAATATTATATTTGTTCTAAAATATCTTATGAATATGTAAAACATGATTGTTTCGAGACAAGGTTATATAAGTGAAAATTCGATTAGAATTTATTTAATAAATTTATATTAAAAAAAATTTTAATCTATTAATTGGAATGAAACAGTTATAATAATTAATAACACATATTTCGAGAAGGAATCATATTTAAATACCTTTAGTTGTCATTTTGTTGCATTGAATTTTGAGATAGCATTATCTTAAATTGAAGAATAAAACAAAATTTTTTTGCATTAATTTTTGAGTTAACTTCATCTTGCATTTGCTTTTAAGATAGATTTATACTGAACTGGCGTTTGAAATGACATTATCTTGTCAAGAGGCGTCGAATTGTAATATTTTTAAAATTAGAAAACACGAGACTTTTTTCATTAAATTATCAATTTATCTCCGAAGACTTTTTTATATTTGACAGGCGTTTTGTTTTTAATTTTTTCATCGTTTTTTAAAAATATTTAACCCTTAAATTAAATTATTTATTTAATAAAAATAAAACATACAATCATGAAGTGTAATAAATTAAAACATAACAATTTAATATTTAAAACAAAATATTCCTACCGAGTTTTTTTTACAAAATCGTTATATTTAATTATACTGAACATAAAAATAAAATGTTGCTGGTAGCGATATTTTTGGAAATTAAAAAAAATAATTTGATTTTTTGGTAATTTAAACAAAAAGGGTCCCTTTCAGAAGAATCACTCATATAATGTATGATCCTGGAAATCTTAAAAATATCCTGAAATTATAACTTTTTTTATTATAAAATTTATGTCTTTAATGATTTCCTTCTAATTCTAGCCATGACTAGTGACAGTCAAAATAAATTTAGTTTATATTTTATTTATTTATTACATATTATTTTTAAATGTATTTATTTATATGTTATGTTTTATACTGTATTACTTTCTGAATTATATTTTTTAAAATTATTTTTTAGAAGACCAAATCTGAGGTTTTAACCCAGGTTGAAACATAGGTTACTACCATGTTTTTTAGGTTTTCACTGAGAATAGTGTTAGGTTTTTTACCACGTTTTATCGAGGTTAATGTTATGTGGGATCATAATCACATAAAGCTCAATCTAAGATGGCGCTTCACACTACTAATTATCAGTTAAAGAAACTACGATAGGTACCCGGACTCCATCCGGCGAACGAATTCCGTGGCATATAAAAATCATATCATTACAATAATAATTATAATTTTTATTAAATAAATTACGACATTTTACATAAACTTTTAAATGTCTGTAATGTGAAGAACTAAAATTATGTGAAAACTAAGAAACACAATTTTGAATATCATCAAGAACTTATGTTCTAAAAATAAACAATCATTTTATCATTTATGGGTCCTCTGCAAATAGGACATCTTTTTTTATCAAACATGAAATTACACAATTCGCTAAGGCACAAATGTGCACATGGTAAAATAAGAAACTGTGGTATTGTCTTCATACAAATGCAGCATGTTGTTGCAGGAAGTGGTGGATAAGGTTCAGATGCAGGGGGAGAAATTGGTGATCTTGGCAATACATTTAGATCAACATCTATAAAAATTAGTAATTTTGTTTACATTAAATATTTTTAAGAATTGACTATTAGAAAATGAATATTTAAGTAAAATTAACCAATAGATCAAATATTTTTTAATAAAATTTGCAATTACGAAAAAGTATTAAATATAAATTAAACTTATGTAATCTAAGGCTTGAAATTACTTATGCTTACTGCTTGTAACTCTGCGGGCACTTCTCTCCTTGGCCTTCCTCTGCCTCTTTGGCCGCCTCTTTTGTCTCTTTGTCCACCTATTAGACCAAAGTTTACGTCATGAGCAACATTTAGATGGAGCTCCATTTCTTCTAAATTTTCTTCTGCTTACATGGAGGGAAAAATTTAGCATTTGTAGCATAATCGTGCATTCTTTTAACTCATAGGACTATATTATAAATATCAGGCATTATATTCAATGACTTAATTACTAGAGATGAGAAGGAAAACTAATATTTATTACAAGTGGTTAAAAATTACAGGCGACAATACCCAAGAAACCGTCTATTTTTTTTAAATTGTTTATAATTTAAAAGCAGTTTATTTAAAAAAAACCTTGTAGGACAAAAAATGTTCATTTTTATATGTAGAATTAGGAAAAAATGTTAAAAGCTTTTTTTAAACAAATTTTTTTAACTTGTTTGTACGTCGTGTAAATATGACTAAAAATGTCAGGTCAAAGTGTGGAAAAAAAATTTGTTTAAAAAAAGCTTTTAACATTTTTTTCCTAATTTTGCATATAAAAATGAACATTTTTTGTCTTACAAGTTTTTTTTAGATCAACTGTTTTAAAATTATAAACAATTAAAAAAACTGTTTTATTAAACAAATGACGATAACTTTCTTAAAAACTATCGTACAATAATTTTTAAAAAAGCGGTTGAAAGGTGACAAAATGGGCTTTCGATTGCATTGCACAAAATATTCGTGTGATAACTTGTTAAGAACTACATTTGTTTCAAATTTACCCAAAAGAAATAAAAACAAAATTCGACCAAAACTAATACCTTCTCATGTGATGAGAATGTAAAAATTTTTATTGTCAATTGCATTTAAACAATGAAGAACTTGTTATTTAAATTTATTATTTGGATATTATGAAAGTAGAAAACATTAGCTTTAAAATGAAACCTCAACCAACTTTTTATCTTTACTAGAAATTAAAATAAAAAACTTTTTGTAATGTCTATATTTGACGTAGGGTGGGCAAATTCTTTTGAGCAGCACTCTATATGGGTGATTCTTCCGAAAGTGACACTTTGTGAAATTTTTGATTTCTCGACTAATTTTATAAAATCTACTTGCTAATAATTGTTAACCATTTTCATAATAAAAATTTAGCACTTACTTATTATTAAAAAGAAAAAATTAAACAATTTTATTCTACTGAATTTATCCAATAGCTAAAATAATTTCATCTTCGAAGCCTTTTTAGCATGTCTCCAATAGGTTTTCTATAAGAAAACTAAATTTTTATGCTTTTTTCAAACTCTTAGAATTTTTTAAAAAATAGTGTCAGAAAGTACAAATGTTTTTTCTATCATTATGTGCTTTTTAAAAATTTTTAGACCTCCGTTTTATATATGATAAAAATGTTAAACCTTTGTTTTCAGTTTTAGGTTAAAATTACCTCACGATGATTAATGATATTTTTATACATTAAAACTATTCTAAACAAAATTTTAATGCACACTAATAAAGTTGAGTGTCTGACGTTTAATTTTCCCATATATTATTTGTGAAAAGGAGGGGAATTATTGCTTTTATAATAAAAATATGCGAATTAATACTTTTTTAAACAGTGTAATTTTATTATGAATTATATTAGTGTGTATATTTAATAAAAAAAAATCACGAAACAAATAAAATTGATCAATTGGAGCAATAAAGTCTATCTTCTTTAAAGAAAAAAAACTTTAATATTTTCAACAATTAATTTTGCGCAACTTGAATTCTTACTCTTGAGTATGAAATAAAGTAAGTTCAATAAAAAACCATATAATTTAAAAAAAAATAACTTGAAAAATCAAATTTCAAAAGTGGCACTTTCAGAAGAATCACCCATATACGAAAACATTATTTTCGACTATCCTTACTCACACGAAAATATAAGAAAATTTTCTTTTATTGGAAATTTGGTTTAATAAAAAATATTAAAAAATAATTTTTTTAAATTAATTGTATAATAAACAAATTGAAACTATTTAAATAATTATTAAATAATTAATTGAAAATTTTTTAAATGGGGGAGAGTGGTCCTAAGTTGACCGCCTAAGCTAATTGCTCGAAAATAGTAAGAAAATGGAATTTAATGAAGTCAGCAAGTATATAATTGTGTTAAGCGATCGTTTTCCTATAATTTTGTGGTATTTAGAACGTAGTAGAATGGCTTTTGTAGTCTTAATACAATTAATAGTGAAAAGTTGCATTTTGAACATATCAGAAATAGCGGTCCTAAGTTGGCCACTACTTTTTTCGCTTGAGTATATGGAAGAAATGCATATTCTTTTTAGCTACGCAGAAATTTGGCAAATTTGATACATTTAGAACCTCTTATTACAACATTAAAAAAAGGAACTAGAGCACACACTTATGTATTTAGAAAATTTTAATTATTTATCTCTAGCAGCTGCTCTCGAAAAAACAAAAAAAATTAAATTTTTCGTAAGCAATATTATTGTCCTCACAATGCGTAGAAGAATCTTAGATTATAATTAGGTTCATAAATTATATCAGGGTTTATCAATATATCACACAACGAAATTATAGATTCGTCCAGTATCCCTGCTGGAAGTAAAGGGATAAAAATCCTATCTCTTTGAATATTTTTTTATCTCTGAGAAGATAGAAAGACCAACTTAGGATCACTCTCCCTTACTTTATATAGTTAAACGTATTAATAGTAAAAAAAACCATTTTTAGGGTAATTTTAAGAAAATTTGAAATTAAATAACAATTAATTATTTCAACCCTTTAACGTCCAAAATTTTTTTCTATTCAAAATTTATGGCACTTGGTATCTAGGGGATTTCGGGATCGCTGATTACGAATCTGATGTCAGATTTTGAAAATTCAAAATGGCGGTGAGCATATGTCATTATTATCATTTTTAATAATTTCATAATTTGTATTTTCTTTAAATCCTTATATTCATTTTCTAAACGAATGATAAACTCAAAATTACTAGAAAAAGCATAATGTAAAACTGGTGCATAGATAATCAGTACAGTGCGTTTCTTACGTTTTTTATTTGTGATTTTTGCCGTCATTTGTTAATTTTATTTCCATTGCTGTTCCTCAGTTCTTCTCGCAAGGGTATTTTCCATTTTATACAGAAGTATTGAGTGTTAATAAAACAACACCTATATTAAATATGTGTAATACGTTAAATAACATAAACAATAATAATATCACGATTCTTGATATCTTCGATCAATCCCTTTACTCGTTTTTAAAAACAGTTCTCAATTTAAATAACGAGATTCCGATGTTTTAATTACTAATTATTTTGTGACATTTTCAAAAACTTATAATTGATAATCCTGTAATTAGTCTGTGTGACTGTTAGATTTACTTCAATAACTAAAATTAAATAAAATGAATCATTGTTGGTAGGTAAATAAATAAATAAATTGATTTGATATTGTTTCGAATATTTAAACAATTTCAATTGTTGTAGACCCTTTCACGTTTTGTTCCTAATTTAAAACATCGCCCGTTTTCAAAAGTAAGGACGATTCTTATTGCATTACTCCTGATGCGTGTCAGCCGTTCTGATACTGCAAGTGAAGATGGAACAGGAGCAATCGAAGAAGAGAAAGAATCCTAAAGGATGAAGAGAGAAAAAATGGAAGAACCTAAGCACCCAAGATTCAAGGAGGCTGATGTATTTATAAGGAGGGAGATTTGCATACGATGCAACAGATCGCCGATAGCAAAGTCAGGCGGCACATTTCGAGATTCAAAGAAGCTTTGTACCATTATATCCACCCTCTCACTCCCTTCCTCCTCACTTCTTACTATTCTTTTTCCTTCTCTTTAATTTCTCGCTTCTTTGTTCATTTCCATCTTTATTCTAAATCCTTTTTTATGCTACTGATTTTTAACTTCTTTACTCTTTTGTCTTTCCTAAACTAATCTATCACCTATTTGGCATTACGTTATCATTAATGAAATCATTATTATAAAATCAGTTATGTAAGAAAACAAGATATTATTATTATTAATATAGTATAAGAGGTTAAACAATTCGTGACACCCTGTTAAAGAATGGCGCTAATTTATGTAACAGTGTGTGACATGGGGAAGTCGGGGGTCAAAAATAGCGTGGCTTAATTAATAAATTGTCCCAATATAATAATATTGTTTAAAACTTTCGTATAGTTTGAATAAATGTTTGATTTAAAATGGGTTTATTAACTTTTTCACTAATTTAAAGAAATTCAAAATTTTATATACTACAATTTAATGTTTTAAAATATGTGTAAATTTTGTTTAACAGTTAAGGGCAAAAAACTGTATGTCCACAATTGGTACAGTTCAGTGAATCTTTTTTTGATTCTTCTGAATGAAAAGAGACAAATGTTTGTGTCAGAGTTCGTGCTGATCGGAAAATTATTCCAAAATTAAGTACAAAAAAATGAAGAGAGGTAAAATGAAATCTTTCCATACTTCTCAGTATGGAACCATATCACACAGGTCGAAGATCTATAAAATGGTACATCAAACTATACTTTCATTTGCTGGATGTTGCTATAATAAATGCTCGTATTATTTACAATAAAGTGCATTAAGATCAACAATTAAATCACGTAAAGTTTTGAAAAGCTCAAGTAACAGAAAATTATCTAAAATGGATATAATGCAATACCTTCTCGTCGTTCGAAATATGTCCTTACAAAAACTCTTTTGAAAATATTAAGGTGTCAGAACAAGAAGCTTTTTTCAACTCTTTTCGGAAAATTTTAGGGGATTATAAAACGCAGAATATGATGCTGAGTGGTTTAATTACACAGAAACGTTCCTATTAATCTCTCCAAAAGAAAAGTAAAACATTGTAGGATTATTTATTCCATAATGTGTCCGAACGTACCACTGTACGTTTGTTTTGTTTGTTTGAAGATAACGTCGTATTACTTCTTATTCATATACTTGATTATATTTGTAATCGAATAAAAAAAGGGCGAACGCAATTGGAATAATAGTTTTCGAGAAAAGTGTACCGAAAGTTGACTCTTTTTGCATTGTTTTTAGGTGACTTAGGTGTCCCCTTAAACATGAAGAAAAAAATGTAAATTTAAGCAACCACAACAAATTGGTTGAAGATTATTATAGTTTAAAAAAACGATGATGTCAGAATTCAATGTTTTGTGTCTCGAATTTGATTTTTGACGAAATTTGTCTTTGCCAAAACTTCCACTTTTCGAACAGTATTATAAGCAATTAATCTTGCTTAATATTTTTAATGTTAACGTTTTAAACAAAAAAAAGCAAAGTTATATGTATTGCTTTCTGGAAGGGAATTTAAAAAAGGGTTGAAATACAGTTTCTAATTTTCTTTACGAGACCATTAAACGCGAATTTACCTTAAATTATTACAGTAAAATTTTCTTATTTTCGGATAATTGCACTGGACAGAATAAAAATTATTTATTACTTTCTTTTTTATCATTGTTGTCAAGAAAATTACAAACTGAAATTCAACACTTGTTTCCAGTCCGTGGCTATTCATATTGTTTCTGCGATAGAAATTTTGGAATGTATGGGAAACAAAAAAAGAAAACTGAGACTATGGAAACGGCAGATGATTATTTCAAAATAATAAAAGATGCAAGAAATCCGCCGTTTATTATCATTGAGGACAAAGATCATACATCTCAGTGTATGATTTCGAAACGTTTCTACCAAAAAAGTCAATTTCTCAAAAGACTTGAAAAATAGTGAGCCAGTAAAAATAAATTATTACTCTAATGGCACTATTGAAACGTTCGAAAATTATAATAAGAGCGCAGTTGAGTACATTGCAGAAACCGATTTCGAATTTGATTATTTGTTTAAAGCGCCTCGTGCACTACCAAGTCGGAATCAGTAAAGAAAAAATAAAAGACGTACAGTCTTTACCTAAGTATTTAAGTCCCAGAGAAAAGTATATTTTGAAAATCTAATATCCTGTGAAGTTTCAGAAAATCATCGGTGCTGTGTGGGCTAGGAGTTCTGGCTTCAATAACAGGGCCCGAATGTGGCCACCGTAGAATATTTTTGTGCATTAAATGGCAGCACTGAATGCTATAGGTCATTGTCATTGTTCAGGGTTCTACAGAATCTGAAAATCATGGAAATCATGAAAATGGTATTAAATTTTTAAAAGGCTTCTGGAATTGTTAAAAAAGGTTTGAGAGTATCCTTCTTCAAAGTGGTACTTGGTGATTCTAATAAGGTGTCCACCTACTCGTTTTTGTGTAAAATTTGTTTCTGTGATTATAAACCAAAGACAACGAATTTTAAATATAAGTACCTTACACTGTATTTTTTAACTGCTTTTTAAATTTTTTAGTAAATTTTGGAATGCTGGACATCTTGGAGACACTTTTTTGAAAGTCGAAATTTTAGCTGTTTTTCGAAAATCACGTAAATTTTATTTTGCTTAGTAAAATAAAAAAATCTTGTTGCTACAAAATTAGTTAATGAAATAAAGTTTTAAGGTGTATGTTAATGATCACGTTAAATAATACGATTCAGGATTTACAGACGTTCAAAAGATGGGTGGGTGGCCACCATGGGGCCCCTTAGGCTAATAATAACGAGCTCAATAATGCTTTCAAAGAAAATTTAGAAAAACAAAAAGACGATGAAAGCCAGAAATTGAAATACGAATTAAAGAAAAAAAAGCATTTTAGGATGTAGTAAATGACGCAGTTGATATATAAATTAAATTTAACTGAAAGTTCCGATGTAAGAAAAAACAAATTTAATGATGTCCATAATAAAGATATAAAGATACATTCTTTACAAGAGACTAATTCCCCTTGTTCAATATGTAAAATACGAAATCATAAAATTGTTTTTATTTTTAAAAAATCACAAAATCAAACATGGTGGATTCCACGTCATTTCAACACACCTATTTTCATGACTTGTTGGGATTTGGCTGTAATTTTGTAAATTTATTACTTTTATAGTGATAAACAACTCCACCAAATATTTTTTCAAAATTTTGAAAATTACCAAAAATATGGCATTTTCAAAATTTTTGTCTTTTTTTTAAAGTGCTATAACTTTGGTTCTAATTAACCGATTTTGGATTTAAAAAAAGATTTGTTTGGTTTTAAGTATATTTTAAGTTAAAATTAATATAAAAAAAAATTCAAAATTTTTTTTTTTGAAATTTTGAAAAATTAAAAATCCGTTTTTAAAAAACATCATCTTCGTTTTTTTCAAAATTTTACTAAATGTTAGGGCAAATGTGCTTTACATGTCCTGTAAATTTCATCTTGGGATCTCAAAGGGATTCGGAGTAAAAAATAAAACGTAACCACAAATTACGAACATATGGGGCAAAATTTCTTAACTGCCCAGGTAAAAAAATGAATTTTCTCTAAATTTTCCTAAAATGTTACTATTATTAGTAGAAGTGTAAATATTAATTTTTTTTGAATTTGATAAAATATTTGTTGAGTTATGGAGTTTCAAAATTTTAATTTTTTTAAAAATATCTTTTTTTCGATTTAATATATTGATAAGTAATAAATTAATGAAATTTAAAGTATGAATAGTGATTTTTAAAGGGGTTTTCACGGGCTATAAGCTGGTGATGAAAAAAAGTTGTTTTTTGTCAATTTGACCTTGAAATTCAAGGTCAAATTCTTAATTTCAAAATACAGTAGAACCCGGTTAATACGATCCCGTTTAATACGATTTCCTGCTTAAAACGCTCATTTATGGTGGTCCCTGCAATTAAAGACATACATTTTATATCCCACCTAATACGTTTTCCCGCATAAGACGCATTCTTAGTGCGGTCCCTACAGAATCGTATTAACCAAGTTCTACTGTATCTCAAAATCGGTGTTTTTTATTTTTTTGTAACCTATCCCAATCGAAAGCTTACCTTTTTTTATATGAGCCATGTAAAAATCAGAGTGGGACCATGGAACTTTTTAAAGAAATTAATTATAAATCATCATTTTCTATGTAAAATAATGATAAATTATTATTTGCCTCAAAAATTCTCATGGTCCCACTCTAATTTTTACATGGCTCATAGAAAAAAGGTCACCAGCTTACAGCCCGTAAAAACACCTTTAATAATCACTATTCATACTTTAAATTTGATTCATTTTACTTATTAATATACATATTAAATCGAAAAAAAGATATTTTCAAAAAATTCAAAATCTTGAAACTCCATAACTCAAAAAATATTTTATGAAATTCAAAAAAATTTAATATTTACACTTCTACTAATAATAGTAACATTTTAGCAAAGTTTAGAGAAAATTCATTTTTTTACCTGGGCAGTTGAGGAATTTTGCCCCACATGTTCGTAATTTGTAGTTACGTTTTATTTTTTTACTCCGAATCCCTTTGAGATCCCAAGATGAAATTTACAGGACATGTAAAGCACATTTGCCCTAACATTTAGTAAAGTTTTGAAAAAAAATCGAAGATGATGTTTTTTCAAAAACGGATTTTTAATTTTTCAAAATTTCAAAAAAAAAAAATTTTTATTAAATTTTTTTTATATTAATTTTAACTTAAAATATACTTAAAACCAAAGAAATCCTTTTTTTAAAATCCAAAATCGGTTAATTAGAACTAAAGTTATAGCACTTTAAAAAAAAGACAAAAATTTTGAAAATGCCATACTTTTGGTAATTTTCAAAATTTTGAAAAAATATTTGGTGGAGTTGTTTATCACTATAAAAGTAATAAATTTACAAAATTACAGCCAAATCCCAACAAGTCATGAAAATAAGTGTGTTGAACTGACGTGGAATCCACCACATATATTCCACTAAGACAAACACAGGGATTTTCAAAATTATATTTTAATAATCCAAATTTTTTAGAAAATATAAATCACTTTAAAAATGCTAACAATTCCTTCAATTATTATTTCTGATGACGGTTTGAAAATTTCAGCTCGAATGATGATAGATACCGGAGCAGAAAGAAATTTATTAAAATTTAAAGCTATTGATCTAAGCATTCATTTTGACACAAAATATTCTAATATTAAATTATAAATAAAATTTAATATTTTCGGATACCAAACAACATTTAATATTATCTCAGACGAAGAACCATTACACGAAGACGGTGTTTTAGGGACAGAATTCTTTCTAGATAATAACGTTTACATGAATTACACATTAATTATTTATTAATTATAATATAATAATATATAATTAATATATTAGTAATTAATTTTAATTATTATTTATCAAAAGTAGAAGAAATTAATAACCTCTCTGAATCAATTTCTCACTATAAGCTTCTTAATTTCATCTATCGACAGTACAACTGTTCTAATACAGATGAATGGATAAAGTCATTATATGGAATGATAAATTCCTTTCCTTTAATTAAAATTATTATATTATTATTAAACATATAATAATTATTTATTAATTAATTTATTATTATTAGAAGTTGGTACACTACCGGTCAAAATTGAGAGACCACCCATTTTCAGGCGAATTAAAATCGTTTTAAAACATAAAATTTATTGAAACTAAAATTTTTTTCTGTTCATTTTTTAAAAGATGATAAAATTTTGAAAAGAAGAAGATATTTCAGAAGTCGTTTGGTCAATAATTCATTTAGATATTTTTAAAAAATCGTCATTTTAATGTTTTACAAAACTTTGAATAACTTCTAAAATAATGAACGCTTTTTAATGATCTTAGGCTTATTTTAAAGGTCACTTGCTACACTATAAGAATTACTTGTAGACGTTTGAAGTATACGTAGTTACGTAGTTAGTTAGTTTGAAGTGTAATTTTTTTCTTAGAGAAGGCAGGCCGTCAAACTTAAACCAAAAAAAATCAAAAAATTTGGAACAATTTTTCTGTACTAAAAATTATTTTAAAAAATATATAAAACATCATATAGTGTAGATTTTTCAAAAAAATTTGATAAAAAAAATACGTTTGAATTTTAAAAATTGTTTTTCTGTTAACCCATTAACGCCCATGATTAGACAAATGAAAATATCATCAAAATTATTATTGGAAACAGGACTGCGGATCAAATAATGACTTTTGACGTCAAAAATTGTTTAAAAAATAATTTGTTTATAAAAATTGTTATAAACAAATGAAGAAAATTGATAAAATTTTAAAAACTAATAGCGCCATTCGATTCTACGTGAAAAATTACTAAAGGAAAATGTAAGACTTTTTAAAAATTTTCACTCGATTTGTTGTAAATAATTTATAAACAAATAGTGCACTCTCATGTACCTATTTGAGCCCATCATTACACAACTAAACATTTCATCAAAATTATGATTGGAAACAGGACTGCGGATCAAATAATGACTTTTGACGTTAAAAATTGTTTAAAAAATAATTTGTTTATAAAAATTGTTATAAACAAATGAACAACAGTTACAGTAATTCTAAAGGTTAAATATTTCATACGAACAAATGCAGGCAGAATTTGTTGATTCATAATTTTTAAAATTTTTAAAATATTCTGGTAGTCTTTTCCCTTAGAATCGAATGGCACTATAAGTTTTAAAAATGTTATTAATTTTCTCTATTTGTTTATAACAATTTTTATAAACAAATTATTTTTCAAACAATTTTTGACGTCAAAAGTCATTATTTGATCCGCAGTCCTGTTTCCAATCATAATTTTGATGAAATGTTTAGTTGTGTAATGATGGGCTCAAATAGGTACATGAGAGTGCACTATTTGTTTATAAATTATTTACAACAAATCGAGTGAAAATTTTTAAAAAGTCATACATGTTCCTTTAGTAATTTTTCACGTAGAATCGAATGGCGCTATTAGTTTTTAAAATTTTATCAATTTTCTCCATTTGTTTATAACAATTTTTATAAACAAATTATTTTTTAAACAATTTTTGACGTCAAAAGTCATTATTTGATCCGCAGTCCTGTTTCCAATAATAATTTTGATGATATTTTCATTTGTCTAATCATGGGCTTTAATGGGTTAATAAGAATGATTCAAATTTTTTAAATTTTTTTCGTTCAAGTTTGACGGCCTGCATTTTCTATGAAAAAAATTACACGTCAATGCATATAAGTAATTCTTATAGTGTAGCAAATGACCTTTAAAATAAGCCTAAATTCTGTCACAATTTATAACATTGGATTAATTATGCGTTAAAGAAAATTGTAGTTTCAATAATTATTTTCCTAAATAATTAAATGTTGTGAACTGGAGTAACTTTTTTATCATGTGCCAATTATCAGATTCGATAAATGGGTCAGTGTTTTGCATTAATGTGTCACCTAACGGATACGCGTTGACCGAAGGTGCAAATGCTGGTTTAACCTCTAAATCAGATGTCAGACTTAGATGCTTTTGAAAAAGGAAGGGGTGCACTCCCGAAAGAAAGTATTAAATATAATATACCAAAAAATGCGCTTGACGATAAATTGAAAAGCAATAATATTTTAAAAAACCAGGACCAGACTGCGTTTTAATTTCATATTATGAAACTATCTTGAAAAAGTGGATATTTAATTGTGGCGTGATTCGATTTCCTGTGACAAAGATGCAATTAATAAATTGCGCCGAAATGATTGTAAAATAATTAAAAATTGATAACCCCTTCGTTGACAAATGGTACCGAGGAAAGTTTAAAAAAATGGTATAACGAAATTTAAATTTATTTAAAGGAAAATAATCTGTTCAATATTGATCCAAATCCAGGTTTTAACAGTGACGAACAAATCTATCTCTCAATACAAAAAGCGACGCTTTTTTAGAGAGGAGCTCTTTTTTTCCTCTTTGAATTTTTGGCCTCTGTTGTGTCTCTTTTTAGCGTCCAACAGTAGTCCCTTAAAATATTTTTATTCCATTTTCCTTGGTAGCCTTTTTTCACGTCCTTTATATCTTGGTTAAATCTTTTGCCTTGTTCGTCGCTGAAATCACCAAAATTTTAGGGAAACTTATTAATATGAGAATCTAAAAAGTGGACCTTATAGCTTATTAAACAACCTAATCGTTTGAAATTGTCTACCATTTTCCCACAATTTCTCTATATTTGTCGCTTTTTGTTTCTCAGGAATTCTAGACAAACTTCTTTAAAGCTTAACCAGGCAGCTTTTTCATTAGGCTTCATTTTTAGTACAAATTTTTTGTCGTATAATTTACGTATCTAAGGCCCATCAAACACGCCTTCTTTTATTTTTACATCCGAAAGTTTTGGAAATTTCTCTACCAAATACTTCAAACATTCACCATCTTTATCCAAGGCTTTTACATATTGCTTCTTTAATCCGAGTTTGACGTGCAATGGTGAAATTAAAACTTTTTTCTATTAACAAAAGGTTTATGTACAATATTTTTTTCGGGCTCTAACACAGTTCTTTTGGGCCATATCTTACGTGTGTAATGGGTTTCTCTATCTCTGCTGTCCCATTCGCATAAATAACACTGAAATTTGGTGAATCCGCTTTGTTATCCGAGAAACAACGTTATTATACTGCTAATGGAACTGGTGCAAACACATTTGTATAATATAATTCATTTAGTACAATAATCCATTTAGGCTTCTTCAATCGCTTGTGTGTGATCAATGTACTGAAGATTGTATTTTGAAGAAATGTCCAGAATGTCAGAATAAAACCATCTCATTTTCCAACGTTTGTGATGATAAGCCAATTGACTATTTTGAATGGGGAAGAATAAAAGAGCCTCCATAAAAACAAAGAATGACATAGAAGTTCAGTGTAAAGTAAAACAGCGCTTGCTCTCAACAGTCGGTGAGCTGAAACAATGGATACTGAACAACTTTAGGCAGTTTAAGAATCACATTCACATATTGAAGCACCAATATAATGTCACAACTAAAATTAAAGAATTCCTGACTTCGAGTGATCTTTTTTTAAATATAGATTTCAGTAAAAACTATAATTACAAGTATGCCAAAGAGCTACAAGCAGTCCATTTTGGGGCTACAAGAGACACAGTGTCTTTTCATACAGGCGTGTGGTACACACGCTTGTATCCTTTTGTAATGGAATACATGAATCCTTTTGTACTTTTTCAGAATGCTTCCCAGGTAGAAAAGTTAACGTTAGCTAATGTTACTAACGTTAGACTAACGTTAAGTAACGATAAGTAACGTTAACTAACGTTAGACTAACATTAGATTAACGTTAGACTAACATTAGACTAACGTTAGACTAATGTTAACTAACGTTATAATCTGATATTAGTGATCAAAAAATGTCGTTAGATTAACGTTAGCCTAATGTTAGTCTAACGTTAGTTAACGTTAGTAGCATTAGCTAACGTTAACTAACGTTAACTTTTCCACCTGGGTTGCTACCTAATCCTTCAGCTATCACTGCTCATTTAAAGCCAAATTTGCAAAGAATTTTAATTAACGCAATAAGGAATTTTAAATATTTACAATGTAAAACGTATTAATCACACTATTGTTGACTTGTCATCAAGAGCGTCTTTGTATCGCCGTACTAACAACACAAGCCTGCAAAAAAAAGAGTAATTCCGCTGTGTGGGATCGAGAAATGAGATCAAGATTTTAGAAAAGTCTGTCATCGAGACATAACACACCTTTTTATTTAAAGAAATTTCCATCACCTATAATTTTTAATGCACCTATTTTCTTTGCTTGCTATCATGTTAATCAAATGTATTCTGTCCTTAAACCCGATATAGATATATAACTCTACACATCACAGACAAAATTTCTTAAGTGTCTTAACAAACTTTATCTTGTTATGCCGACCGTAAAAAGTTTAGTAATCTTTAAGTATTACCTGCGTTAAATTTAAGTATTTTTTAAAATTATTTTGTTACCCATGTATGGTCTAATGACTGGACTGCGGGGATTGTAAAATAAATAAATATTGCTATATCTTTGTAAAAAAAAGGGTTCAGGCTTTAATTTTACTCCTATGATAAGTCTCTAGCACGTCGGATTTACCCAATAGAAATTATCAAAAACCCCTAAAAACCTTATTATTGGGTCTTTTACACCCACTTTTTTTCAAAATTCTGACATAATATGAGGTTTTCTTTGACAGATTCACATTCAGCGCATCAAAAACTAATTAAATTAACTTCTCGATCGCAAGCAACGGATTTCTTTTTTGCAGACTTGTGCATTTTATTGTTATATTTTAATAATATATATATATATATATATATATATATATATATATATATATATATATATATATATATATATATATATATATATTTATCTTGGTTGAAATAAATATTTATATGAAAAAACTGCGTGGTAACTCACATGCGTTGTGTCTCCAAGGTCTTAGGTTCGATTCTACATGTGCACGAACTTTTCATTGTTTGATTTATTTTTTATAGAGAATTGTTTGATATTCTTAAATATTTTTCCAATTTCGAAGCATTTTGATGTTATACATTTTTTTAGTTAGTATAATAAATTGAAAACGTGTAGGGATAGTTTTGTTCTTTAACAGTTATTTTTAAAGGGTTATTCCCCTTTGTTAAAAATTTTAAAGTAACAAAAGAATGTTCATAAATCATTTTGGAGTTAGCAGAATATTTAAATATTTGTTTAACACTTAAACTTTGAGGGTGGTTTTATAGGTAAGGGGTGGTTTAAAAGGGGTTGATCATTGTCATTACTAAAATGTGCAAAAAAATTTTAAATATGTAAAAATGAAACAAACTTTTTTCCAATAAATATACTGCTATTTATTTTTATGACATAATGATACAATGTCCTCATTCGAATAGGGTAGTGTACCAATTATTAAGGCTGTTCCATTCGTCGATGTTACCATGGTAATAACCAAAAATATTGCCTAAAATGTTTAATTTATTTGCGGTCTTGCAACATTCAAAAAAAAAAATTTTAATTGTTAAAAATAAATATATGTTTTTGGCTTATAAATTCGAATTTATTATTTATTTTAAAATTTTATTATAAAGATGAATTGTATTTATCTCAAAAATTAGCTACAGATAGTTTAAAAAAAAATTCATGTCGTAAAATGACTTGAACCGACACGGAAACGTTACTTTCTGGAGCATTTTTTTGTACCATTAAAAGTTTACTTTTTTGAAGAAGTTGACTTAAATCGATCCAAAAAATTGAACACTTCCTTATGTATTATTTGGGTGTTTTCAACGTTTATGCTCAGAGTGCCAAATGTTGTTGGTTGGGTTAGTGAAAAGTTAAATTTTTATTGTCTAAAACTCTAAATTGACAGTATCATGCTTTATTTTGATGTTCTAAATCAAAGGACCTCGAAGAAGTTTACCTGAATTAATCCTGACTCTTGGCGAAGTTTTCGTGTATTATTTTCACTATTTGAGGTAAACTTTCATAAAGATGTTGATCTAAATTGACTTAAAAATTGGTGACTTTCTGGTGATCTAATTTACTTACTTGACATTCCAGTCTTTCATTTCTGCGAAATGGAAATTATGTGCTAAATTTAATTTTTAACAGGCAACTATTATGCGCTTTACAAGTGTCTTTAAAGACTTTCGTATAACTAACGACCCTCTGGGCACGGAAACATCATTGTTCTAGAAACGTTCCTAAAACGTTTTTAGAACGTTTCATGTCCGCTACATAACGGCTTAAGAACGTCCAATGTTCTAAAAACGTTTTTAGAACATAAAACGTTCCATTCCCAGAGGGGAACATCTTGATAGTAATTGAAATTTTTAAAATCTTTTTAGCATACTTATTCAAGACTTAGTAATGAAAAGAAAGGAGCAACATTTGTTAACCCAATTCTTAAGGCAAATAACTATTAATTAAAGGACTGAAAACTATTGTATATTACAGTCTTGTGGTACCAATGTACTTAAAATGAATTTAATTTATATGGAAATCGTGAATCTTAAAAAATTGTTAAATTACTTATGGACTTTTTGCAGTTCTTATTTTTGATCACCGAGGTAAACTCATTGATCCTTCTGGATGGTTCGTGTACGATCAGACAGGGGATTAAAGGTAGACTCTCAACGACACGTTGCGAATCGATGGTCAAAAAGAGCCGCCGACAAAAAGAGTAAGTTGACCACAACTCGAGGGGGTAAGAGATGGAGACTAGGGTCTGGAGGTCTCGAGGAGACACTGGACATGTAGGATGCGGCGTAATCTTGTCGATCAAACAATTAACAATGCCACTGCTCCTCTGTGGAGCCATAGCAAGTAGAAGAGCTTGAAGAAAGAGGACAGCCGCGAGGAATCAAGAAAGACTAAAGAAGGAAAAGGGGGCGACTGGCCGATCGAATCCTTCGAGTCCAAGATACGGACTCACGAAAGGAAGGATACCGCTGAATGGATCTCGAGCAATGGGTACTTTTCAAAGGCCACAGAAAGCCGGCTTCTTCATCGATGCCGACGTCTCCTTCGCCACAGTGTTAGTCGTTAATTATCCGTTAATTAGCCGACCTTTAATTGACCGGAATTAAAAAGAAGAACATGACCTCCAAGAAAAAGAATCTAAAATCCGATCTTGTATGCAAATGTGAAAAAGATTAGGAGGTTAAAGTTGGTCCTTTTAAAAAATAATATAGAAAGGAGTACTTTCTTCCATAGCAAAAATTGTAACATCTTGACAAAGTGTTTTCTATTTAAATTAATATTGTAATTCTTTATTTAATATTTTATTTTTTAATTACTTTAAATCAGTATTTTATAGTTTAAAGCTAATACTATCAATTTTAACACTTTATTGTAAAAGTAAAATATTTAATTAGTTTATTAAACTTAAAATTTTAGTTTTTGAATTCCAATCATGATGCAGATCAGATACACTTACTTTAGTTGAGTAATATTATTATCGTACACGTATCTTCACTTTTATGCAACGAATAAAATGGCGTAACCAACATATCAACTAAAGAGATATTTTCATAAAAAATGTATAATGTACCAAAATTTAACAGCTGATTAAAAATTAGATGATCTTCTTAACCCCTTGACTGTGAGGGTACGTCTATAGACTTACATTTGAAAGTGGGCTTCCAGTGTGAGGTACGTCTATAGACGTACATACAAAAAAATTGATAAAAGGCAGAAAAAACAAGTAAATTTACGTCACACATACGTTACTTATGGTATTTTCGACGCTAAATTCGAATCTGAAGTCAAATTTTGAAAATTCGAAAACCAAAATTCAATATGGCTGCTCATAAGTAGACTGTTTTGAATGATACTTTTATTATATTAAATCTCAGGCAGCATACATTATCATATCAAAATAATATCTCACACAATTATATCAAAATGTTGTCGACGTCGCTTGTTACGAATATGAATTTCGATGACGGACTAATTTTTTTTAATTCCTTGAATTCGCTTGAAACTTGTTACTCGGGTGTTTTCGAGGTCGCTGATGACAAATCTGAAGTCAGATTTTCAAAATTTAAAATGGCGGACGTATTTTTTTGAATTCAT
This sequence comes from Leptopilina heterotoma, assembly GCF_015476425.1. Lineage (NCBI taxonomy): Eukaryota > Metazoa > Arthropoda > Insecta > Hymenoptera > Figitidae > Leptopilina > Leptopilina heterotoma. The sequence goes on from NW_025111054.1 coordinate 2,137,856, forward strand.
CGTATTCGCTTGAAACTTGTTACTCGGGGGGTTTTCAGGGTCGCTGATAACGAATCTGAAGTGCATTTTTAAACATTCAAAATGGCAGATCCAAATCAGCGACCTCGAAAACCCCCGAGTAACAAGTTTTAAGCGAATCCGATGAATTCAAAAAAATATGTCCGCCATTTTGGATCCGCCATTTTGAATTTCGAAAATCTAACTTCATTATTTTAGGAATCAGCGACCTCGAAAACGCCCGAGTAACAAGTTTCAAGCAAATCTGATGAATTCAAAAAAATACGTCCGCCATTTTGAATTTTGAAAATCTGACTTCAGATTCGTCATCAGCGACCCTAAAAACCCCTTAGTAACAAGTTTCAAGTGAATCCGATGAATTTTTGAAAATGTCGTCCGCCATATTGGATCCGCGATTTTAAATTTTGAGAATCTGACTTCATATTCGGAATCAGCGACCTCGAAAACCCCCGAGTAACAAGTTTCAAGCAAATGCGATGAATTCAAAAAAATACGTCCGCTATTTTGGATCCGCCATTTTGAATTTTGAAAATCTGACTTTAGATTCGTCATCAGCGACCTCCAAAACCTAACTGTACCCAATCTCACAAATTTTGGTCACCAAAAAATTTCTTAACATTTTGGACCCACTTTATAAATTTTTCTCCTCACAGCGAAGGGGTTAAAAAATTAAAAAGGGGGATCCAATATGACTAACGAAAATTTCAAATTTAATTGCATTTGCTTACCCCTTTAACGACCCTGGGATAAATATGTCCTATCTTCAAAAAATGCAATATCGACAAACAAAATTAATATTTTACACAAATTCCATTTAAATTTGTTACGTTTTTTGAAAAGAGATGGCTTCAAAAATATGTACACCAGAAAGTATCTAAAATTTGCTATTGTTAAAAAAATTATAAAGAAATATTAAACTTCACAAATTTTCGAAACATTTTGGATTTTCATGAAAGTCGTTACACGGAGGTTTCTAAGGTCGCTGATATCAAAAGTAATGTTACTTTTTGAAAATTCAATATAGGGAATTCGATGTCCTTTATCAAAAATTAAAAATAGTGGATCCAATATAGGGCTGTCCATAAAGTACGTAAGACATTTTTTTTGGAAAAATCAACGATCAAAAGAAAAAACTATTTTTCTTACCAAAAAATTTAAATTTTTTGTTCAGAAATTTTTTTTTATAAATAATTATTCAAAAAACATTTTATACTGACGCTCGTACATTTTATGGTTAAGAACATATTAATTATAACAAACAGTTAGAAATTCATTTAATTTTTTAGAATAATATCGTTAATGAAATAGAACTGACTCTAGGACTGGCAAAACTAAGGTGTACAGTCAGATCTTGCAAAGTGTCGTTTTTAGTAAGTGTCATGACTCACAAAGTGTCGTCGTTCGAGACCCACTTTCCCAACTTTTTTTACCTTCTCCATTTCGAAAAATCGACTTCGACAAACCGGTTTGCAACATAAACCAATGAAATGATCACTTTTACTAAAGGGGTGTGGCTTAGGTCAGTGACACTTACTCTGAGACAGACGGTCCCAAAAAATTCCCAATGACGACACTTAGCGAGACCTGACTGTACTTCAATTGAAGAAGATTCAGGTCTGCAATGTTTGCAATGTAACACTTTAATGTTTCCGTAATATTGATGCAAAATTAACATGTCCCACCTTTATAACATTCCTTCATGGTACTAGATACACCAAGATATTATGGAAACATTCCGTAAATATCCTAGAGATATCCGATGCTTAATATTAGGATAACCTAAATACCATCGGTTTCGATATCCTGGGGACATCCTCAGGATATCTAAGGATATCGATAATAATATATCCCCTAAACATCCAAAAAATATACTAAGAACATTTTGTATATCCCTAGGTTATTCGCAGGATATCCTTTCATTAATCCTAAGATATTCTTAGAATATCATCAGGATATACATAAAGGTATTATAATTTAGAAAAAAATCGTTTTTGTCAAAAATTGACCTGTAGAATGATTTGAAACGAAAAAGTACATTTTTCGCCACTGTGTACCAGTTGCCATAAAATTCTCAAAAATAGCCTCAAATTTGAATTTTTTTCTGTAAGTTAAATAATTCTTGATTGCTTATGTCTCATATTTTTCCTTTTTTATGTTTAATTAATATTAATTGCTGTAAAATATATTCTATGATACTCGTATGCTCTAATCTAACTTAAATAAATCCAAATTTCATTACTGTCCCACTCTGGCAGAAATTTGAAAGCAGAAACTGTTCTTTTAGAGGAAATTTCTGCCAAATTCTCTACTTTTCTATTCATCCGCTTGCATACACAAAAAAATGTGTGAAATTATTGTCTGTTCATATCATCAAAATATAATCAATAACTACTTTATAATATTCAAGATTATTCTGACAACAAAATCATTTTTTTACAAAAATTCTGGCATGTTATGCTCATCGAATATTATTTTCGTAATTTTGAATTTATAAATGACTCGAAAATAAAATTTGTAACCCCTTAATTGAAAATTGTCATTCCAACATGCAGCAAAGGCAGAATTTCTTTTTATTTGAAGTCACCCATATATATTATTATTATTTTCTAGGTTATTGAAGCGTTGCGTTTTTTCTACACGTTGATTGGGATTTTTATTAGGTGATTTTTTGGATTGTGCTTAAATAGTAGCAGTTAATATAAATAAGAAGTCGGAATACAAGAGAGGAATAAAACACAAAACATTAGTGTGGTATTGAATGGATTTGTTAAAGGTGGAATAGGTTGGGAATGAGTTAAGAAGATTTTTGGTTGGGTTATGGATGGCTTAAAATGGATGAAAAAAGATTGAAGAAACAGTGGAGAGTCAAACTGTAGAAAACATTTTATGAGTACAACCGGTTTATCGACTGCCGAGTTCTAATGGTGTGCACTGGACAATAATCTACAGTGCACATCATTATACCTCGACGTCAAACCTCGAGCTTGATAAATTACGGGTGAGAAAACACCCGGATATAGCGAGAGTCGAAGCGCGGTCACTAAAGTACTAACTCTGTACTTAGGTGTGCTTAACCCCGACGATCACAAGCAAGTTGAGAAGAAATGCAGGTGTAGATTTGGTTTAAAATTGTTAAATATAATTGTTAAAGTTAAACAACTTTGACATCTATATTTAACAATTTTAAAGGCCTAGTTTTCTTCTCAACTTTTTAGACGTCGGTTACACATTTTAATTCTCACTGGACACAGGTTTTCCCGTTTCTGAGCGTCCTTGGCGACTAGCTGCCGATAAATTAAAGTTTCCAAAAAACAATTTAAGATTTGGATGGATGAAGGAAAGTGTAGACCAGCACAAAGTACTTAGGCATCACCTCTTCATACGTTAGCTAAAAAATATGGGGGTTACAGACTATGCGGTGAGTACCCTAGAGTTAACGTGGAAATAATCCTAGATAGTTACCCGGTACTTTATCTTCAAAATTTTACCTCTAATCTTTTCGGAAAGTTTATTTTTACCAAACTTGATTTACATGCAGCGTACAATCAAATTCCAGTGGCACCGAATGATGTACCTAAAACGACAATAACAACGTCTTTCGGTTCTTTCGAATTTCTTGTAATGACTTTTGGTCATAGAAACGTATCCTGGACATTCCAGTGTTACATCAATAAGGCTATGCGTGATTTGAATTTCGTCTTTGTGTATATCGATGACATACTTATTCCATCATTGAATGTAAAAGAGCATAAATATCATCTTAGACAAGTTCTCCAACGTTTGAATGAATTCGATCTTCGACTAAATCTTAAAAAGTGCTCCTTTAGAGTTAAGGAGTTAGAATTTTTGGGACACATTGTTAACGAGAAGGGTATTGTGACAACCACTGAAAGAGTCACAGCAATTGTCGATTATCCGAAGCCAAAGATGTTGATAGAAATGAGACGTTTTGTTAGGTCTGGTGAATTGTTACCGTCGTTGTCTTCCTCGTGCAGCTGAAGTCCAACGCGCACTAAATGTTTATCAGTGTAGTTATAAAAAGAACGTACAACGAAAATTGATTGGTTACTAGAGGCCGATGAAGCTTTAACAAAGATTTGTCACGATATTACCCAGGTTGCTCTTTTGGCACACCCCGATTCGAAAGCTCAAACCTGTCTAGTTACTGATGCATCTGATACAGGAATAGTAGCTTCGGTTCAACAAGTGTTGTCATGAATTTCTATCATGTAGATATTGCTCAATATAAATAGTTGTCAGCGTTTTTATCGAAAAATAATAAAGGATTCGTAAGTAAGCAGTCGAAAGTTTTAGAACCACAGCATGTGGACCATTTTTTGAAAGAAACACCTGATTATACACATTTGGCCATGAAGGTATGTATTTAAAACTTTAAAGAATATATTAAAATTAAAGCACAAGAAACCTATAAATCATATTTAACAGTCTTTGGAAAATATATATTTTTGATTAAATTGAAATAACTGAAAATAAAAATAAGTAAATAATAACAATGAAACAAATAATAATAAATATCAAATGTATAAGAATAAGTAATTAATAACAATGAAACAATAAATAATGAAAATCAAATATATTAATTTCAGGTGGCACTTATTCTCGACATTTTTTGAGTATTAAGAAGGGAAGAACTAAGAAAACTAACGAAGAAAACTAACTAACTAAAACTAACGATAAAAAATATTAAGCACCATGTGATGACATGACTGTTATTTCGATTCCCGAAACTAAAAATGATGTACACTGAAACCTCACTTATTTAAAGTCTCGCTTATTTGAACCCGTTTTTGCTTCAGTTATTTTTAGTTAGAATCCGCCCTAACCCCACTTATTTTAGCTCATGCGCAGTACGCGACCAATGAAAAGATACTTTCATTCCCATTGGTTGAGTTCAAACAAAACCAACCAATCATGTCAATTTATCGAATTACGTCACCAATATAGGTTATGTCGACCAAAATACAAATAAACGCGACGCTTCGTGTCGAATTGCGTGAGCCATGTTCAAATAAGTGGGGTTTCAGTGTACCACGAAAATTCATTATAGATGGCTAATTTTATTAGATTTTTAAGAAGTACGTAGTCCTCCGCCCAAAGAATGCTGTTTCAGAAAACTTCTTTCTATGTTTACGAGGAGGAAAGTGTACTCAACAACCAATCGGAATTTTATCTCAATGCCTAAAGTTATTGCTCAATCAACTCTATTAAAATCCATCTAAATAAAGTACTAGGGGTGCTGAACATTCTAACTCATCTTCTTCTAGTAAGTCAGATACTCACAAAGAGAAAGAAAATTCATCGGATTTTACTAATTTGTTAAAAAACGAAAAAATTGCTCTTAGCTTAAATAACTGTCAAGTAACATTTAATTTTACAAAGTCAAGAGATAAAAGTAATATAAATTTGCAGCGTTACAGTATTATGTAAAATTTTTAAAATTCCAAAGATTAAAAGTTAAATTTCATCTTACCAAAACTTACCAAAGTTAAGTGTAATCTGACGACGCTATAGCGACACTCACTTTCGATTCGTGGCGCTAACGTCGCCCTTCTATAAAATCCGCCTTCTCGAACTTGTATCGTGAAGTACTATTAAACTTATTTAGGATATGTGCAGTAACGGAATAAGAAAATAAACGTTCAGTTTTAAAGGATATTCTAAAGTTTACATAGAGAAATATCTTGAGAAATTATTTCCCTTTAATTTAAAACAATGAACACTCAAATCAATTAAAAATTGTAGGCTGAAGACATTTTTGAAAAGTGTATTGTAAGAAATCCCACTGTGTGGCGTGAAGTACAACACGAGGTGATTTTAGAAAAAATTTTCAAACTTATTAAACTCTTCAAGCCCATTTCACATTAAGTCGTTGCTGCCTAATTTTAAAAAAATCTCATAATTTGTAGAGATAATATTTAATGTCTGTAGAATTCATTTTTAACAATTATTTTTAAAAATTATTTGTATTAAATTTTTTTATAATTTTTAAGTTGAGTTGCACAGAGGAAAGGTTAGTTTGACAGCTATGAATATTTAATAAAAAAGCATTTCTTTAAATTATTAAATTTTTCTAAAAATAAACTGCAACGACTTTAGGTGAAATAATAATAATAAATCCCTATAATAATCTTTAAACGTCAGAAAAATTAATACCTAAATTATTAATAAATTATTTGTATATTTATCAATAATAATTTTTTCTGAAATTTGTTTATTAAGATATACATAATTCATTATATTCTTGAGATGAAATTGTACAAATTCAAAACTAGTTTGTTGATATAACATATGAATCCGAACTATCCATATTTAGGCCTTTCATTATAAAATAAGTAATATTAAGTATAATAATACAATAATATTAAATAGACTAGGTTGGAAACGGCCTGCTAAATAATCGGATAGAGCCTATTTCTTAAAAATGATTATACGGTTAATTTTTGTACAATCAAGTACCTACATCTTTGTTTGAAACAAGGTGTTTCCTTGGGCAAAGTTGCATGCATAACCTCAAGCGTAGACATCATCTTGCAACTGAGCTACCAAGTGAGATCAGAATAGGGATGAGGAGCGTTTGAAAGTGTTTGTTGGGTGGTTAGGAGGTTCAGAAGTTACGGCGTCTCGACGACGGTGCCGCTTTCTAAGTATGGTCTTTTGGTATTATCCGCACCCAGCACCTTGCGACCTACTACCTTCCTCGTGAGCATCGCATCTATCCCCTGTTTCTCATCCCCATCTTCTTAGTTAGCTTATTCTAGAAAGTCAGTGTTTCCCAGAACAGTGTGGTAGCAGGTGTTGTTAGGGGTAGTTAGCAATTTTGTCCCTTGCTAAACCTAAAGCGAAAATGCTGCTTTTATAAAAAGTAGGAGATTGCTAAGGAGATAAAAAAAGATTGTTAAAAAAGTACGCGAAAATAAAAGTGTTATTGAAAGCATGCAGAAAAGAAACAGTATAGAAAAAAGCCTTGCATTATGAGTCCCATCCTTATGCGGACAGCAGAATTTGATGAGCCTTCTGGGTTGACGCGCGAGAATCGCAAGTTTCCGCAAAGTTTCCACCCCGAGAGAACATCAGAGTGAGACTGGGAGGAAGAGAGAAACTTTAGTCGGATGAGAATATTAAATTTGTTTAACGAGCTACGCTACTCTTGGTGAGAGGTGCAAGAGGGGTCGATGAACATAGTTGCTTTTCCAGTTAGTAATACTTTTTAGAAGGAAGGAAGTCTAGGCAGGCAATTAATTTCTGAGTCAATTTGCAGAATCTTGTGAATAATGTGGAAAAGCTTTAACAATAGGTAGAAAAAAGTGTTAATTATATTTTAAATAGTATTTATAATATGATACATACGATAATTACCTGTGGGTAGGTTCAATGAGAAGAATTGCGTTTAACCGAGTGGTAGAAATAGCTCGGTTAAAAATAGTAATTAAAAATAAATAAAATATGGTTAACAAAAATCTAAGTTATACTGATTATTACAATCGAACTGAGATAGTTAAAACACATCTGTTAAAACTAATCCCCCGATGGATTGTATAAACCAATCTGAAATGTGCATAATGGAAACAAACTTTCGTGGTTATATAACATTTGTTACAGAACAGTTTGAGTACAAATTTTCTGATTATTCTATAACAAAATGAGAATTTTGAAACTTTTCGGGGTCGCTGACTACGAATTCGATGTAAGTTTTCATAAATTCAAAATGGCAGATCTAATATGACTGAATTTTTTTTAAATTTATGCAATTGACCTTAATTTTGTTACTCGGGAGTTCTAATACCAGTCAGGTAGCCATTTTGAATTTTTAAAAAATAACATCGAACTCGTAATCAGCGACCCCGAAAACCCCCGGGTGACAAAATTAAGGTGAATTTAATAAATTTTAAACATTTTTGTCTCCCATATTGTGGCCGGCATTTTGAATTTCTTAAAAATAACATCGAATTCGTAAGCAGCGACCTAAAAAAACTTCCGAGTAACAAAATTTAGGCGAATTTAATAACATTTTGGTTTTTTGAAAAATAGTGACCAAACATTTCAAATTTCCTTCATATGTGGTCCGACATTTTTAAATTTTTAATTCTTATTTACGTTTCTTAAAAGTATACAATTTTTGCGCCCTTATGGTCGATAATTAAATATTATTCACATATGTTTTATGGGTAAAAAATTATCAAACTTGAAAAAATTAATTTTTTTTGTGTTTTTAGGGTTTGGTGGCCAAGGGCCGAAACCCTTATAGCGTGACTCCAGTGTCCGTCCGTAGTTTTTCCTAGCAACCGTTGCCATGGCAACCGTTGCTATGGTAATGGTTACCATAGCAACCGTTGTTATGGTAATGGTTGCCATGGCAACGGTTGTTATAGTAATGGTTGCTATGGTAATGGTTACCATAGCAACCGTAAACATAGCAACCATTACCATAGCAACCGTTGCTATGGTAATGTTAATCATAGAAACGGTAGATATGGTAATCAAAAAAACTACTAGATGTTGAATGAAAGTAAAAATTCTTAATTTGTGTGGTAATTTTCTATTTATTTATAATTAATAATGTCCGTACGGGTTAAGATTGGTTTTATTTTTTATTTATTCTTTTTATCCTTTTAGGCCACGAAATCCTAAGATGTAGGCGCATTGCGCCTGCTTCTCTTACTGATTTTTTGAAATTATAACCGACATATTTAATTTTGGGTTGAACGAATTCTTTTTTTATACCGGAATCGAAAAGAGCACACTCAAAACCTATAAGAAACATATTTGCGGTATAAAACGTGATCTGTTTTATTCATAAAAGTATAGGTTGAAGTAGCGCAAAGAATTTTCTTATGTCAGGCGTTAATGGGTTAATAAAATTTGTAGCTGTTGCAGGCGAATATTTTTTTCCGTAAATATTTTAAGTCAGAAAACCCATACTGTACCGAAGAAGAAAATTCTCAAAACAAATACGTAAGATTTGATATATCTTTGTTCAAAGATGATGCGAATAATATATGCTGCAAGTGCGAAAAATTATTACAATACAAGTACCAAAATTTGCTTTTTAAAATTTAAATTGAATTAGATCAAATTTAATTATTTGTAATAATAAAAAATTAAAAAGTAATCTAAATATAATAAATATTAATTGAATAATGCAACAAATTTGTTTAAACAGTTTCTGTTTGTTAGTTTGTTTATGTTATGTTAATCATTTTTATCTATAGTAAATGATATATACATTATAAAAAAATTATAAGATTTGTAATGAATATGATTTCTTAAAATGCACAAAATTTTTTTTTGGATTTTAATGACAGCTTCATCATATATCTTTGTTCAAAGATGTTGCGAATAATATATGCTGCTAGTGCGAAAAATTATTACAATACAAGTACCAAAATTTGCTTTTTAAAATTTAAATTGAATTAGATCAAATTTAATTATTTGTAATAATAAAAAATTAAAAAGTAATCTAAATATAATAAATATTAATTGAATAATGCAACAAATTTGTTTAAACAGTTTCTGTTTGTTAGTTTGTTTATGTTATGTTAATCATTTTTATCTATAGTAAATGATATATACATTATAAAAAAATTATATGATTTGTAATGAATATGATTGCTTACAATGCACAAAATTTTTTTTTGGATTTTAATGACAGCTTCATCATAGGAAGTTTTTCGCTTTGCTGATTATAAATTTCAGAACAAATTTTTAAAATTAAAAATGGTAAATTCAATATGGTGGACGAATTAATAAAAGTTACACCACTTTGCTTGGAACTTGCTCCACTTGGGGTTTTCGGGGTTGCTGATAAGAAATATATCAGTTTTTAAAAAACCAAAATGGTAGATCCAATATGGCGGACTAATTTTGAAAGTTGTATCATTTTTATTCAAACTTGTTACTCGAGAATACCGGGGCTCTGGTTATGAATATGATGTTAGTTTTAAAAAACTTAAAATATTCAGTAAATGATTCAGCTCAAATATTTTTCGAAAACTTGTTCAATATTATACTTAGTTTATATAAACATCCAATTTACTTCATATTCATAAATAGCAACACCGAAGACCCCCGAGTAATGAGTTTTACATCATTTATGTGACTGTTAGTTTTCGAATGTTAATTTTTCGAACATTTTTCTCTTAAAATATAAAATAAATTCACCTAATTTTTTGTGAACAACGCAAAAATATGATGAAAAAGGGCAGAGAGGTACAAGTTTTAATTTTTAAAAACTGATATCATATTTGTGATCAGCGACACCAAAACACTCCGAGTAACAAGTTTCAATAAAAGTAGGGTTATAGTAGGGAACTTTAAAGCATACCCCTATAGAGATTTAAAAATGTTAAAAGCGATAATTAAACAAGTTTTATGTTTTGCAATTTCTATTGAGAAATTTTGTTGTACTTGTACTGAAAGTATTGAAAAAATTTAAGTTTATTTTGTCAAAGAGGCTCAAAAAATTCCAATTTTGTTAAAAATTTTGAATTAAATACCTCTATATTTATCGTTTAAATGGAGGTTAAACTTTCATCATTAAAATTAACAAAACCCATTAACAGTAAGTTGTGAATTGGTTTGGTGCATTGGCTCTCCCTAGGCTTGTGAGATTTGATTTGTAAATAAAGTTGAAACTGCAATTGAACACGCCCACATAACTTTCATAATGGCGCAACGATTTCGTGGTTGGGGCATGCAAAGCCAGAAGGCATTGCGGGTTGAAATAAATGATTGCGTGTTTCGGGGCAGTGAGGTGGCACTTTAAAGGAGACCAGGTATAACTGTCGAGTGTTGATCTACCAGCGGCTCAGGGTAATACCGAAAACCACCCACTTTTGACTGATACTCCCCATTGTCCAATTAAATCACCTTTTTCCAAAATTATTATCATACGAGTGAGAAAAATTACCATTTTTTACTTCATTTTGAAATCCATTTTGCAAAAATGAATAAGACAAATTTTTTGATACAAAAATTAAAAAAAGAAGTATTATTTTCATACTTTTGGTAAACATTTTTTTAATTATCTTCAAACTGCATATATGTAAACTAACAGACAGAATTTCCAGAATTATAAATAAACCTTTGTTCAAAAAGGATATAATTCACTTAATGGTTTGAGTAAAAGAAAGAACGGAAGCAGCTGCCAGAGGCTCGGGACAAACGATATGTGAGGGTGCATCGGCGACTTAGCTAATAGCACCTGGGCCTTCTAAATCCTGAGTATGTCAGTAACTTTTAGGAAGAAAAAGTAGTAAAGGTAAAGATATCTTCATCTGTATCAATTACTCAGCGATTAGATGGATGAAGATACGTAGTAGGCACTGTGTGTCGCGTAGGGATCCGAAACGGAGACAGTTCGAAAGGAAACGGGAGTCCCTTTGAAACAGTGGGTTGGTGTGATTGACAACAACGCCATTTCAGTGGCAGTCTTGATCTTTGAGTGAATGCTGTCACATGCAAGATAAGGCTTAGCAACCTCGGCAACCTCACAAATATCTTAATGAGAGAACCAATCTTTCCTACTATCTGACACTACTTTTGCTTCAACAAGAAGATGCATGTGTTTACTAATTAATTCTGTTCCTTTTATATACACTTTATCATGTTCTCTATAAGATTAGTTTGATCAATTGTTTATTAATACATTAACGCAATCTATAAAATCCAGACTTAATTTGAAGATAGGATTGCATATGAAAAAGTTGCATTGAAAAAACTAATGTTTTTTATACTTTCGGAATCGCTCTGCAAGATTATGTACTCAGAATGTACTTTTATTAACATAATCAAATATGGCGACATTTTGTGATCTTAACTGCCAAAAAATTATAATTTTTTAAAAAAATAAAATCATTATTTAAACAGTTATGAAAGTGTCACAAAATGTTACATAGCAGTTTTGAGTTTAACTTTCCAAACATACATTAGCGGATTCATCATTACACAGTAATATTGAAGCAGAGTTGCCAAGTAACATTATTGTAATATTGCATGATAATTTTGCCGCAAGGTTGCCGTGTAATGTTTCAGAAGTGGGAGTTATTAAGCTATCAATAACATTGCGGCAAAATTATCGTGCAACATTGCTAACATTGCGAGGAAAAATTGCTGCAGAGTAGGTGAAAAACACACTCTGTTAAACTCTTATTGTAAAAATGTATTATAGTTATAGGAGCGTTGACAAATGATGTCACGCAATTTTTTGAGATTTTCAACCCCCTTTCCCCTATCTCCAAAAACAAAACCTCATTTGTGAACGTTCCCTATTGTAAACATTCCTTTTAAATATTGTGACACATAAGAAGAAAATAAAAAAATGGAGTATTTTCCGTTTAAATAATATTTATATTTAAAACGCCCAGATAACAGAGTAAAATGAAGTTAATTAATTACATCGAAATAATTTAAATCTTTTTGCTTATGTTTACTTTAATTATTAACATTTAATTAAAAATTTAAGGAATTAGTAATATTAATTGTCAATTTGCTTTCTGCATTAGTTTTATTGTCATTTGCGCTAAAAATATTAGTTTATATTTTGTTGTGGTTCCTCAGTGATTGTTTCACTTTCACATATTCGCGATAGCGACGATGAATCTAGACGTATTTTTATTGTTATTTCATTTTCAGTAATTTTTTTGTATTTTACTAAAAAATTCAAAAGATCAAAAGCATCATTTCTTAAAAATTGACTTTAAAAGTAACGCATTTTCGTTTTTTTTTACTTTTTTTTAATTTCATCATATACGTCCAATAGGAATTAATGTATACTAAAAAATAAATTTTGTTTTTTTGATTTTAGACTGTCAAGAGCGGCTCTATGGGAGGCACCGCAAACTACTACAAATTTGAGATCGCCATTTTTGGCGATTTTTACGAATCGTAAATAACGGTTAAAAAACGAAACAATTTTTTCTTTTTGTAGTTTTTATAATGCACTTTAAGGTGCAAAAATCGTTTTTAATATTTAAAAAAATGACTGTGAAAAAAAACATTAAAGTAGGGCCTATTTTTTGCCTTCGCAAACGCAAGTATGCCTTAAATATCAGTGGTTTATATTGAGAGTTGATCCCTTTTATGCATTTTTATTACAAAAATTACAAACCATATGCTTTCGGAATATTTTCTCTACTCAGAAACATCAAATATAACATTATGAATCACTGTCAGATTCTTCATCGCATTAAAAGTATGAAACATCAAAATAAAACTACTTTGACCATCCAGATTTAGATTTGGAAAATTATACAATTTATTTTTAGATTATTACACATCAGTTACACAAAATTCAGACCCCCTGTAAGTGAAGAAACATTTAAATTATCATCTAAGGTTTACTTTTAAGAAAACACGGACTGACGTTTGTAATATTTGTTTTCAAAATCAAAATTCTAAAGATTCAGATCTCGATTTTTTACAACACATAACAGACAAAACAAATTACTCCACATTGTCACGAAACGATGTTTTGCTTAGTGAATTTGATTATGGTCAAAATCTTCCTTTGACAAAAATACCCGTTTGTGAACAATTTTATAAAATATTATTGTGGTTGAATATTTTTAACATTCACGTTTTCAACGACAATAATCAGCAGAGTTTCCTTCCTTTAAAGGACTTTTTAAAAAAGGAGGGAATACAATTTTAAATTGCTTACTATATGTAATACAGAAAGACTTTCAACTTTTTTATTATAGTAACATATATATTTGTTTTCCAATACTTGCGGTGGACAAAAGAAAAATTATTTGTTAAAATTTTATTTTTATCGCATTAAGCTTTTTTGAAATTGCGCGTCAATAAGTTGACTACATGTAATATAGGTGGCGCAGTTGAGTAAAATTTGTTGCACTTTTAAATAGGAGAGAAAAAAGCTGTTAGTATTCAGCAGTGTGCTGAAAAAGAATGATGGTTTAAATAAAGCATTTAATTTCCATCTAAATATCGTCCTTTATTATCGAGTTTCGCACCTGAATTGATAATTGTTTTGTCCTTTCCTATAATAAATCTGACAGTTTTATTGTTACTGGCTGAGCATCTCCAAGTTGAAATTAATCATTATTTATATCCTGTCCCGGGCATTCAGATTGTCAGTGTGATCGCAATTTTGGGATGTACAGTAAAAAGAAGAATGTTAAAACCAATAAAACAGCAGAAGAATACATTAATATAATAAAAAAAACGCACAAAATCCTCTCTTTACAATAGTTGACAATTTAGAAGAAGAAATAAAGGATTTTGAAACTTTCTTGAAAAAATTTAAATTCCCGAAGAAATGAAAATTAGCAAAACTAGTGACTTATTTTCAAAAACAACTCTAAAAACTAGAAAAAACATGTAATTCCCAAACAAAAAACTCAGAGACAAGTTAGAAACAAAAAAATCATGTGTGTCTTATACAAAAAATTAGGCAATTCCGAAACAAACAAAACCATACGTGTCTAATATTCTAATACAGAAAAATCAGAAAAGAACAGAATACAGCTATCCCAGTGTCAAAATTTTGCGACACAGAGAAAGGGAACACTTTCTCTGCATGAGTCGACAGCTAGAAGTCAATGCTCATAATCATCGGAGCATACAATATTGTTAATGAGGAATTCCTAAAAAGCAATCGAAAACACGTGAAGGATAGTGCCATTGTTGGTTACCTTAAGAAAAAAGGGAAAGGTTTTATCAGCTGCAGAGGGCCGAAGCCCAGCTCTTAAGAGCAATCATAACAAGCAGCAGAAATAATAAATAAAAGAAAATGTAAACAAACTAAACTTTCGGCAAATTATCATTGTGCCATTGAAGACATTAAAAAAAATGGAATATATTAAAAAATGTTTAAACAATATGTGACACGGACAGTTAAAAGGGGAAGTTTATCAAGTTAATTTTGATACTTGTGAACGTTTTAATGAATTAAAACTCGTTACTCGGAGGTTATTGGGGTCGCTGATTACGAATCCGATGTTAGTTTTTAAAAATTCAAAATGGCGGATTCAATATGGCGGATGACTTTTTTAAAAATTGATCGGATTCGCTTGAAAATCGTTACTCAGGGGTTTTTGGGGTCGCTGATTATAAATCCGATGTTAGTTTTTAAAAATTCAAAATGGCGGATCCAATATGGCGGATGACTTTTTTAAAAATTAATCGTATTTGCTTGAAAATCGTTACTCGGAAGTTTTTAGGGTCGCTGATTATAAATCCGATGTTAGTTTTTAAAAATTTAAAATGGCGGATGACTTTTTTAAAAATTGATCGGATTCGCTTGAAAATCGTTACTCGGGGGTTTTTAGGGTCGCTAATTATAAATCCGATGTTCGTTTTTTAAAATTCAAAATGTCGGTTCCAATATGGAGGATAAAATTTAAAATTTGTTCGAATTCGTGTAAAACTAAAAAATTTCGTTGACACCGAAAACGAGGTTACTGATTAAGAATCCTATGTTCGTTTTCCGAAATTCAAAATGTTGGATTCAATATAGTGGACGTAGTTTAAAAAAATGTTTGGATTCACATATTAATTTATACTTAAGGGGTATTTTGGGGTCGATGATTAGGAAACTTATGGGTTTCTGGGGCATATGTAAGGGGCCGTTTATAAACTACGTCACGCCTCAGAGGGGGGGGGAATTAATTTTTGTGACGTTCTGTAGAAAAAATGGCGCCAAAGCATGTAAAATTTGTGACGAGGGGGGGGTGGAGAAATTATGCAAAATAGTGTGACGTAGTTTATGAACGGCCCCTAAATTAGTATTTATTTGAATTAATGGTGTGTTTAATTGTTCTTACCAATGTCATAGTTATTTTGTTCTTGTAGTATTCCAAGCGTTTTTTTAATGCAGTAGCTTCAAAGAAAGCATTTATTAATTTATTATGTAATAAACACCATCGGTGGTGGGACAAAGTTAACATTTTGTCATAAGTGTCAATACTGAAGTGTTAGCTTATGTTTTTTGCGCGTAAATAAATGAAAAGAGTTTAGTTACCGTGACAAAGAAAAGAAAAAAGTGATATATCAGATACAAAAGTTAAATCCACGAAAAAAATATGAAAGAAGCAGAATTAATTTAAAAAAAAAAAGTTTTTAATCATTCTTAATTTCTGAATTTTTTAAGTTTATAATCTTTTAAATTCTTAATATTAAGTTCTTTATCGTGTTTTTCTTTGTCTCACGTCTTTTCAGTTATTGTGTTCTTCATTAAAGTAAAATTGTAAAATAAATAATAAAGTTATGAATATTCTGTTTGTTCATTTAAAAGACCATGTACATATTTGTATTAAAACCATACATTTAAAAATTCTGAAAAGCAAATCCGTATAATTTGTAAATAACTCGTCGGCCGTATTGGATCCACCATTTTGAATTTATATAAACTAACATCGGATTCGTAATCAGCAACCCCAAAAACCCCCGAGTAACGAATTCCAAACGAATCCGATCAATTTTCAAAAAAGTCATCCGCCATATTGGATCCGCCATTTTGAATTTTTAAAAACTAACATTTAACATTATATTCGTAATCAGCGACCACAAAAACACCCGAGTAACGATTTTCAAGCGAATCCGATCAATTTTTAAAAAAGTGATCCGCCATATTGGATCCGCCATTTTAAATTTTCAAAAACTAACAATGGATTCGTAATCAGCGACTCCGAAAACCCCAGAGTAACGAGTTTCAAGTGAATTTGATTAATTGCAGAAAAGTTTGTCGAATTTGATTTTGTTGTATTTTTTTTTGTCAAAGTACCTAAATTTGAAGTGAAATTGTGAAAAAAATAATGCAGCTAGAAAGCTGAGGTTCAATGCGTTAGAAAGAGCGGTCTATTTACTATAAGAATCAATAAAAAAATAAAAATCGATTTTTTCGGACTGTAGGTCCCTTTTAACTGTCCGTGTCACATATATAAAAAAGTGTTCTGATTGGAAATGCAAAAATTTTATACGAATGCTGCTCGAGTCATAGTAGACGAAGAAGAAACTCAACAGATTTGGCTATCGCTCTTGATAGTACATAGCAGAATTGGGGTTTCTCGTCTGTAAGTGGTGTGGTATCCAGGGTTGTGCAATGACGCGTCACTGGCGGTTTCCGACGTATAATACATTTTCGACGTAATATACTGTATAAAACGTAGAAAACTATGTATATTACATAGCGACATCTTACATCTATACATAACCTCACCTTTTCAAATTACGATTGTGACAACGGTCAAAAACTCAAAACTGACATTTAATTCACATATTATTTATTAATTTGTGAGTTGAAATTGAAAGTTCAGATTAAAAACTATTTGCAAAATATGACAACAAAATTGAAGTCCTCAACTCATCTATATATCCCTTATGATAAATTGCAATTTGAACGTTTGACAATAGTAGATGAATCAAATTAAAATAAATCAAATGTTGCAAAATGTTTGCTCTGCAACAATATTTTGAAAAATATTGGATACAAACGTCTGTTAGGACATAGGTAAGAATAAATAATTTATAGTCTTTTTTTATAAACATTTTTGTTTCAAATCTCTCATTACTTGGAGTTATTACTGACATATTATTGTCCCCCAAGCATTCGGTCGTATTACAAGATTTCCTACGAAAAATATGGTTTTATCAGGTAAACATAAAATAATTAAAACCATGATTTCAAATTATATATAAAATATATAAATTTATTTACATTCGCGTATTTACCTGTGCGTTTTCAATCTGCATTCAGCAGTGTTTTTTAAAGTTTTGTTGCAAAGCAAGCATAAGGCCACATTTTTTCCGTTTTCCAATTTTTGTAATTCGAAACATAATTCTTTCCACGAATTATGTTTCGGTTGACCACCACGATTCATAGTGACAAAAATATACACATTTATTTACAAAACAATTCAAAAAGATTTTCTATAACAACGAAACTGACCTAAGAATACGAATACGTGACAATTAAAGGTTATGTAGCTTAATCTCACACCCGTGCTATATGTATAATACATTTTGTAGAAAACCGAAGAGGTATATTACGTATGTAACATACGTAGAAAACCTATGTAACTTACCTGAGGTATAATTATTACGTGCACAACCCTGGTGGTATCTGCAACTATACTCTGTCCAACGAAAGAATACACTCGGTCGCGCAGGTTTTTTGCTTTTGGGGCGTTGAAAAACTTAAAAATGGCATCTCACTATTTTTTTCGCAAGAAAATAGCCAATGACAATCTTCTCAATCTCAGACTTTCCCGTTCGGACTCGGGCCCTCACGACCCAAAGGGTAATTTATGACCTTCATACCTGAATAGGACTTTTAAATGGTAATAATTTTATATAAAGTAGGGGCGAGGTACGCACGTTGAAACGGGTTATGTTTTTCAGTTATAATTTTTAACAAACAAAATTTAGCAAAAAATTCGAAATGCTTTCTTAAAAGTATTGTCCAGGGCTACAACATTGCCAAAGAAACTTTTTTTTGGGCAAAAATGAAAAATTTATAGCTGATTTTTTAAACATGTTATTTTTGACAAAAAAAAGTGGTACGCACGTTGAGACACCTATAGTAATTTATTTTAAATTGAAACAAAAAGAATAATTACGTCAGATTCTAATTGTTTGTTGTTCATTTACTTATTTTGATGGCCTTAGCCCAAAGAAAAAATTAAAACATTAAAAATTAACTTAAAGAAGTTAATCAAAGAATAAAATTTTATTTTGCACAAAAATAATTAATCAAAATCTTCATATTTGCAATTTTTGCAGGTGAAGAACATGTAAAACGCTTAAAAATGGTGGATTTAAAATTAATTTTAATGACAGTACTATTTTTACACCGTGAGAGTTTTAACCTGCGTACCACAGTGTGTCTCAGCGTGCAGACCTCGCCATTATTTTTTTAAATCTTTGAAATTATTTGTAGATGTCTGAATTTTCGTTACAACTTTAAAGTAGAACCAAAATTGAAATGTAAATGTTATCCGCACACTTTTCTGTCACTAAAAATACACTGAATACACTCACCTCTACGCATAATGGCATAGACAACGTCCATTGAGGTGATCACCTTTCTGTTTGAGTACTTCATGTGAAGCAAAGCATCATAGATTACATTAGTGATAAAACTGTTTTAAAACAGAAAGAGTTAGCTGGCACACCCAAGTTGAAATTTTTTTCACACCACCCTGACGAGCGAGTCGACGGATGGTTGAATTGATTATTCCTTTTTATTCTTCCAGTTATTAACTCCTTGCTGCCGCTTGATTCCCTCTTTTCCTCGTCCTCTAATTACCTTCCTTGAACTAGGCTGTTTTCGGCATGGTCATGGATTGCGATCCGGATCACAAAGTAACCAATCACAGCATAGGAAAAGTGATCTGGATCGCGATCCATCTCGATCCATGCCCATGCCGAAAACTGCCAGTATTCACTATTCTCCCCCCAATTCAATCCACCAATCACATAATAAGTTTCCTTTTCCACTTAACTAAAAATGAATTCTGATTGGAAGAACGTAAACTCGAAAAACAAATCGTCATTCTATAGATGGACGATTCGAGAAGAATTGACTATTTTTCTTAAAATGCGATTTTTTGAATTTATAGTACCCAACACTGCTCATTGACTATTTACAATACACAATGGAAAAACATGAGGTTTTCCCCTACAAAATTTATCAATTTTGATCTTACAAAATTTTCAATGTTATTCTTAAAATCCTTATTTTTTTCTGATTCCATCAGTATGTTGTTTGTCTCTGATATTTTAAAATTAAATTAATTGATAAATTTACTGATTTATGGATTTTATGTACATTGTATAGTTACTGCATTTTGCTATTATTTATATTTTTTAGGTTTTTAATTTATTATACATTTTTTATTCTTATTTTAACTAAATTATTAATGTAGGTTACATTATTAATTATTTTTAATTAAAAATTAATAGGGTAACTGTACCAATTGTCGAGGGTTTTAGGCAACATGTGACTTTGACATTTTTTTTCTCGGAAGTAAATGCACTTTAAAATTTGATTTTTGTATATTTGGACGAAGGATCTAATAATGTTTAATATTCATTTTTATTTTTTTAATATAAACTAAATTGTTAAGCAAAAAATATATTTAAAAGTCAATCGAGCAAAAGCACCATTTGTCGATGGTCTTGTGCTAATTTCTTGAGGGTCTGTTCCAATTGTCGAGGGTATGACATTTTTAAACATATAACCCAATATAACCTAACAATTAACCTGTACAGATATTAGAAAATCGAGTAGATATTTATTTTTTCGATAAAAATATTATAGAACATTACCAGAAAACAAATATATTTATTTAACTATAATTAAATAATTTATAATATCGATATAAAACATTTTTATAGTAGATGATATAGGACAGAAAATTATTTAACTGTTTTTTAAACTTTTATAAATAAGTTAATTAAATTTAATCAATTTTGTTAATCAGACATTAATTGAAAAAATAAATTAATTTAAGTCACATTAAATTTGTAAACGAATAAAATAAACTTTTATTACAAACTGTAAATATAATGGTTAATTATAATTAAACTATAGTACAAAATTTTTTAGTTTTAAATAATGCATTTTTTTTATTAATTTTTTTTCCGTCTTCCTTGTTTTTTTTGGTTGATTATTTTCTGTTGGTTGTAAATTTTTGGAGCATTTTTTTTTCTTTTTCTCTGTACCTACCTATAAATGTTTGGTATTTATCTTTGACGTTTAGTAAATAAACACTTAACCATCGATAAATGGTACATCAGCGAAAAAAGTGACTACACCAATTTTCGAGTCATTACCTCGAAAAATGGAACTGTCAAAAAAAAAGGAACCAAATACCGATGATTTGCTTTTAAAAAATATTAAATTTTTTTTTTAACAAAAAAACATGCATACAAAATTAATTTAGTTCGTGTACAAAATTATAATAATAATTTTGTACACAAAAAGTCATTATAAATACGTTTAATTTGCATTTCTAAAAATCTCTTTTAATTAACCTGAAGTATTAAGAAAACGGAGATTCGTGTAAATTTCACAGCAGTGAATTATAATATTAATTAAATAATTATTTTAGTAGAATCGCTACGAAATTTGTATATATAAATATACAGTTGAAAATACAAAGATTATTTCGAAATTTTTTTTGTTCTTAAATATTATATATTATACTATTTATCTAAAAAAGAAAATTATTATCCTCGACAATTAGAGCACCCTGGGCAATTGGTGCAGTTACCCTATGTTTATTATTTAACTAATATAATTGATAACATAGAATAATATAATATTAATATAGAAAATATAATTAACTAATATTATTTATAGGGAATTCACATATATTATTTATTTATAAATCGTTTGTATACTATTATTATATTAAATGAGACTATAAAGTTGAAAGCCATATAACTATTATGAACAAAAAAATTACAACAAGCATATTTACAAAACGCATAATGAACATAAATCTTCCTCTTTATTCACTTTCTGAACTTGAATCAGTTGAAACATCGATAATAATTTCAGAGATTCTGTCTACTAATTCGTAAATACGATTATCAACATTCGAAAATTTCTCTTCTTCACGGATAACATGACTGACGAAATTCTGCCACTTTTCTGGTGTTACGCGATTTACCCTCTCTATAGTAATAAGTTTTGCACATCTTCTATTTTAAATGTAAAATTGTTTTTTTTAACATGACCTTTTACCATAGACAAGACCATTTCAATAGGGTTTAATTCGCAGTGATATGGTGGCAGTTTCAAAACAATCTTGTTTTTTTCGCTATTTTGTCTATTTCATATAAATTATATTGTTTTTTTTACATTTTTGACAATTTTTAACAATTGAACTTTAATCATATTTATGTCCTCCTATTTATGTTTTGGTATTATTTTTTCAAACCGTTTCTAAAAATTCTTCCCATTCATCTCGTCATGAAAATCGATGGAGCTTTTTTTGGATTCGAAATATAATAATCCTCCTTCTACAAAACCCTTATCACTCCCGATGTGAAGAACTATTATACGCTTTCTTTTCCAGTCGGGTTTGGTGGTCCTGTTGTTAAGCCTCAGAGAAAAGCTTGTCTTCCCGATGTTATTGTTTCATCATATTACGCTTTGCTTGAAACATCGCCCACATTTACCCAGGTTTAATCCAAATAGTAAATAGTCCTTCCTTCTTGACGATATTTCCTAACTTTTTCCAAATATTCCCTCCGCCATAAAACTAAATCATTCCTTTCTAATAACACACTGTTCCTCTTTCGTTTTTAATAAGAAAATTTTAATTCTTTCAATACAGTATGTATAGAAGAACGGCAAAGCTTTGGAAAATAATCTTCTGTTGCTAAAGCTGCTTTTAATTTATCTAAAGTTGTCAATTCCTTATTGAAATAAAAAGAATGCACTTTTCTCCTGATGAGGGTTTGCTGATATTCATTCAATTTTTGAATTATTTTTGGTCGACACTTACTTCTATTTGGAGACGTAACAATGCTATTATGCTCATATTCTAAAAGAATCTTTTTGATTGTCGTCTCTCGTATTCCAGTTTCCTTACATATATGCAAAATTTTATCCTTTTTCGTAATTCCAGGATTTGCTTCCTTCAAGTTTTTGAATATGTTTATTGCAACTGTTTTTAAACGCCTCCCAATGTAATTAATCCCAAAATTACAAAAAAATTATTATAATCATTTAAGAGATGATTGTTTTGTTTCGATTAACAAAAAGTTCTTTCAACTCCGAAAACCGAAAGTGAAATTTCTTATTATAAACGAAAACTGTCTGCTTACAATTTCACAGTATATAACAGATGTTCTCAAGATGCTTATTGTTACGTCTGGAATCAAAGTATTGCAAAGAGAGTTTCAAATGGAATTTCAAGTTGTCTTATAAATTACATTGACGTCCAATGTCAAAAAGGGACATTAAAGAATTTAAATTTTATTCAGATAACTGCAGTGGACAGAATAAAAATCGATTTTTGTTTGCAATGTATTTATATGATACTGTTAAGTTCAAAGTGAGCATTACCCATCGATTTCTGGAACGTAGTTATACGCAAAATGAAGGTCTAACATCGAATTCGTATTCAGCTATATCGAAAATCCTCAGAACTATTTAAAATTTAGATGTTTGTAGTTATCCTTCTTCAAAGACAAGTGAAGATTTTTTACGTTTTCAAAATATATATTAAAGGGGAAAAGTAGCGCTTTTAGATGGAATATTGACCTTTTAGAAAAAAAATTATCTCTTGATATTACATGACAACAAATATAACTAAAAACAGCTTTTTTGCACTTTTAGGTAAAAAAATCTCGAAAACCTGACGTGCATGGTCTATTTTGAGTCCGGAAAAGTATTGTCGGATTCTTGGAAAGTAAATTGAATCAAATTTTGTTGGCCTATGTAATAATACGTTATTATTATTGAAATGCTAGCAGAAAGTGACATACGTAAACAAGAGTGCTTGCGCGCAGAAATGCCCAGCACAGTAAAGTAAACGAGGCACGATTTCCAATAGGGCATCGCTAGATGCAGCGCTAAAACGCTGCACGCGTTCACGAAAATTGCTACATCTCGAAAACTATTAAAGTCTCCATAGTTTTCTTGGTCTTAAAATAAAGGTGAAATTATAAGGAATATTTTACTATATTTCGAAAACTACTCGAAAATCGGTCCCTTTTAAGTAAACACTGTCAAAAAAAATGAATTTTTTTGGGGTCAAAAATGAAATTTTTTTTTATTACAAAAATTTTAAAAGTGGATAAATTCTTTTAAAAATTCTTACTCGGGGGTTTTTAGGGTCGCTGATCACGATTCTATAGTCATAATTTTAAAATACATAATTTTTATCCAAAATGGCCGCCAAAAAATTTCAAAAGTGAATAAATTCTTTTAAAAATTCTTACTTGGGGGTTTTTGGGATCTCTGATCACGATTTTGATGTCATATTTCTAAAACACATAATTTTTCATCCAAAATGGCCGCCAAAAATTTTGAAAAATTTCGAAAGTGGATAAATTCTTTTAAAAATTCTTACCATTTAAACTTTGAAAAACAAATAACATTCGTAGCCATTTCCAATTTTTAAAAACTAATGTCAAATTCGTAATCAGCGACCACGAAAACCCCCGAGTAACAAATTTTAGGCGAATCCAATGAATTTCTCAAAATCGTGTCCGACATTTTGGATCCGCCATTTTGAATTTTAAAAAACTAATGTCTGATTCGTAATCAGCGACCACGAAAACCCCGGAGTAACGAATTTTAAGCGAATCCAATGAATTTTTCAAATACGTCTCTGCCATATTGGATCCGCCATTTTGAATGTTTGAAAACTGACACCAGAATCGTAATCAGCGACCCCAAAAACCCCTTAGTATCTAGTGTCATGAAAATTTATACACAAGAAGGTCTTACACATTTTAGGACCATTTTGTTATATTTTAGCTACACACTGAAAGGATTAAAGAGTATGATTTCAGGTATAACATATTTAAGGAGGAATGGTACACCTAATCTGGCCAAAAGTTTGTGACATTTAGGGAATTTTGTAATTTTTTTATTAGATATATCAGTTTTTATAATTGAAATCATAAAAGTAGACATCAATGAATATTAAAAAGTATATATTAAATAAGGAAAACATAATAAATTAATTAAATTAATTTTTTTTATAAAAGCAGAAAATAATTTTTGTTACTGCCTGTACGAATTTAAAACCTAAGAAAATAAAAGTTTCTGAAATTCTCTAAAAATTATTTTCTGATCTATCGAGTATTCCATTGCAAACTTTGATAAAAAGTTATTATTACGTATAAATATGTCTTATTATGCTGTAATATTAATGTTATTAACTATAAATATTGACAAATAACAATTTGTAATGAGCGTATAATCGCGACAACGTCGCAATGCGAGTATTTTTTCTTTTCATCGTTGGTAGCAGTGTCAAGTGTTGTGATTTGTTATGATTTGTGTATAAGCATGTGTAAGTGTCAAGCATAGTGAAAATAATTTCTACATTGTTTATGAAATGTCAAGTCAAACATACCGCTGGCAAGGTAAAATAGTTACCAAAAAAGTATTTGAAAAGCGACTGAAAGTGCAGGAGCATGCAAAGGGAATATGGAGAAATAAAAATGAAAAGGAAGTACTTGATGAAAGTGAGGTTATGCAGCAAGCTGTAGAAGAAACTGTTCCACGTTGTGAAAATGAGAATGAGCAGGGAGGTATGTGACAGGAACAATTATTTTCATAATAATTGAACAACATATTTCGTGAGCAATCATCATTTTCATTAATTTCAGAATCTAGTAATGCGCAGGAGAGTGAAACTGGCGACAACGAGAACATTGACGTTCGACGAATTGTCGAATTCAAGACGCTTGCTTCTGAGATGTGGTGCTGCTCATGTAAAGAAGCACTTTCTTTTCAATTTATTGAAAAAGAATTGCGACGTGGTTTTGCCTCTATTTTAACCATTAGATGCCACAAGTGTTTACTACTTAACACAGTCAGAACTGGCAAGCAACATTCGACTGACAGTAGAGGTTGCGCTTTTAATGGTCGCTTTGATATCAACACAAAAGCAGTGCTAGGTAAGTTATTATTACAATAATTATAACAATAATTTATCTTGAATTTCAAATAAACTATAATTGTTGTTTTAGTTAAATTATTATACTTTTAGTACATTATTTTATATAAAATATTAAATAAGTGTACTTGTTTACATAATTTCTATTAAATTGTTTACTTTTATTGCAGGAGTGTTACATGCTGGAATGGGTTTTACACATTTAGAAAAATTTTTCGCATGCATGAACATTCCATGTATTAATGCAAAAACTTTCAAGAAGCACGAGGAAGAGGTAGGACGAGCTACAGAAAATGTCGCTAAGGATTCATGCATGAAGGCAGCTGCCCTGGAAAGACAATTAACATTAGATAATAGAAGCAACGTCGAGAAATCTTTGTAAATATTGAATATTTTTTTACTTTTGTGAGTTTTTAATATGATCGATTCAATCTATTGATTTTTACTACAAAAAAAGATAGCACATATCTAAGTAGGAAATTGTACAAATGAATAATCAAAATTTCTTGTACATACTAGTTCATCACACAATTAATTTTACTTTCGTAATTTTTTCCGTTTCCGTTTCTTATTGGAAAGATAAAAAATATTCAGATATGAAATTATACAAATAAATAATAAAATTTCTTCACCATAATAGTTTATAACATAATTAATTATACTTTTGAGAATATAATTTCTTAACACGATTGTGACTATCGTTTTCCTTTTTTACTGCAAAGATAAAAAATATTCAAGTGCAAAATTGTATAAAAAAATCATTTAATCTCTTAAACATAATAGTTTATAAAAAAATTATACCCAATATTTCTTTAATTACGTAAATTTGTGGTTTCAATAAATTCAAAATATTTGTAAACTTTATTTACTGTATGTAAAAAATAATAAACAACAATAATAAAACAAATGTTTCAATTTCATTAAAGAATAAAGTATACCACCAAACTATATATTTTTTATAATAGGGTGTCTACTAACCGGGAATAAGCCAGGAATTGTATGCCAAACCGAGAATTTTTTCAACGAATTAGAAAAAGTTTTATTATTTCAATTTCTTTTCAAAAAATCGCTTTTTATTTTAGTTTTTATAGATATTTATACTGTTTTCTAAATTTGAATTAGTTTAAAAAAATTAATTTGATAGTAAAAAATCAGTCATTGATTCAAATATAGTATGTAACTATATTTAAAAAAAAAGTATCGAATTAATAGAAATTTTGTGAAATTCAACTGAAAATATTAAAATATATTCATGTTTCTTAGTGCGAAAATTAATAATTAAAATTTTTATTAGTTAATTTAAGAAAAGATGCACTCTTCAATTTTTTTAATAAAATTGAATTTTCGCAAAGCTTTTTTTGAAAATTCTGAAAAAAAAGATTTTTGAAATTTTTCAATTCTGTTGTTTCAAAATAATTGCATTTTTATAAACAAATAATTGAAAACTTTGGAAATGATTTAAATTTCTTTACATTCTATTAAAAATAATTAACTTCTTTTAAAGAATTTTATTTCAGATCTTCGAAAATAATCAAGGGAAGTTAATCACCGTAATTATAATTTTATTTTTTTTAAATTTCTTCGCAATATATTCAATTATTTTTATAAATAGTAAAACTCATTGCAGAATTTCAATTATTTTTAATACAATTTTAATCGAATTCCTCGAAAAATGTAATTATTCTTAAAAATTATTGAAATTATTTTCAAAAGTAATAAAATTCTTCGCCGGGAAATAATCGGAAATTTTGTTGAATGAAAATAGTAGATAGACAGCCTGTATAAATTTTTCTATATTTCCAAAAGTGTGAATGAGAATCTATTTTTAAAAATATATGTCTTATAAAAAATATGGCCTCTTTTTTCTCAGTATATCTTTAAACATTTTTTTCTACTATTCATTTCAGGCCATTGAATTATCAAACTAATTTCATCGTACCTGGTAACAACACTCATAACCCACCATTGGGTACACTACAAGAATCCAGTTCAACAGACGATCATGAAAATACAGTCGATTTCAATGACGTTGTCAGAATAATTGCATCCTACGACATGGGTTGGAGCACACGCGGGTCAGGTCGAAATTATGACAGCCTCAATGGTTTCGGAGCAATTATTGGCAGTCAAAGCGGAAAGGTTTTAGATTTCAATACGTGCAATAGAAAATGCAAAAAATGCGATAACAATAATTCTGTTGATGATCACGAGTGTAGGAAAAATTTTTACGGATCTGCCAAGGCTATGGAACCACAAGTGGCTACGAACTTAGTTGTAAATAGTTCCATTTTAAAAGAAAATAATATCGAGGTTGGAGTTTTGGTTGGCGATGACGACAGCTCAACTATTGCCGCATGCAGACAAGCGAGTCAGCACGACATTATTAAACAATCTGATGTAAATCACACCGCAGGTGGAGTTAAAAAGGCGTTGTTCAAGGAACAAAAAAGTAATAAAAGTTTGTCGAAAAACGTTATTACATACTTGCACCGATGTTTCACGTATGCTATGGCACAAAACAAAGGAAATTGCCATGAAATGGCAAAGGCTGTTCGAGCAATACCTCACCATGCTTTTAATGACCATGCACATTGTGGAATGTGGTGTGGTTATCATAAAGATCCAGAAAACTATGACCATTCCACTGTACCCGGCGGACTGCAAGATCCGAACTTGTTTAATTCTTTAAAGGAATTATTTTATAAACTAGCCGATAACGCAGAGAAATTTTCAACTGGAGCGTCTAGCAACCGTAATGAAAGCTTAAATGCTACGATGGCATCAAAAGCGCCAAAATCCAGATGCTACAGTCTCTCTGCTTCAGCAGATTATCGGTTTGCTTCTTCTATCGCACAAAAAAATATTGGCGAGGGATATACAGAAGAAGTTGTTAAAGTTTTGACTTTATCACCGGGTACTGTTCATAGAAAACATGTAACAAGGAAAAATACTATTCTGGATAGAAAACGCAGCCTTTCTAAAACACCAAGTTTTAAAAGAAGACGAATGGCCCTGAAAGCCGTAAGATCGGCACTCCGTCACAGGCAAGAAGAAAATGAAGGTGTCACTTATGAATCAGGTGTAGCGTTGTTGACAGAACCGGCTGTTCCGATATCAACGGAAGAAACAGAAGAAAGTGATTATGATAATTCTGATGACGATAGAGGCGCAGTTGTTCTTCTAGACACTGAAACAAATGGACTTCACAGGAACTGTGAAATCTTACAAATAGCTGCAAAAAGAAAAAATGATACTTTTTCAGTTTACGTCAAGCCTGCAGAAGCAATTTCACATGCAGCAAGTTCTATCCATGGCATAACAGCTTCCTATGGTCAACTTTTTCTGCATGGAAAACCAATAGCATCCATCGCATTGAAAGACGCCCTGGTTGCTTTACTAGAGTGGCTAAAAAGCCTAAATAGTAAATGCTGTATAGCGGTGCACAATCTGCAATTCGATGGTCCAAGATTAATGAAGGCCATTTCCAAACATTCTTTAAATGAAGAGTTCAGAAAAGTCATTTTAGGATTCGCTGATACTTTAAGTATCATTCGAAAAACTACGAACCGCAAAGTGTGTTCCATTTCTGCATTATGTAAAGATTTGAATGTTTGTAACGTTGGGGCACATGATGCAGTAATGGACTGTGCTATGCTGTCCCTCATTCTGAGAAAATTAAACATTTCTGATGGAATGATCTTGGACAACACAACGTTATTTGAACAACAAGTTTCTTATTGGACTGCACTTGAAAACACACACACAAATTTCACAACCTTGACACTACTAAAAGCTTACGTTGGTGATAGCATCAGAAGAAAGCTTGCTGAGTCTGGAATAACTTTTCTACTTCTGACCAGCACATATGCTACCGAGGGAAAAGTAGGATTAATTGAAATTATAAAAAAAAATCGCAGCACAAATTGCAAAAGGCAAGTGTAAGTAAAATTTGTTTATATTTTGAGCAAAATCTCCGTCATTAAAAACTCCAAATATAAGACAATTCGTAATTTTAATACGTCTTTTAAGGTAAGAGTTCGCCTATATCAATGTTAATATTCCATAAATTTGTTCCTATAATAATTTTTTTTAAAACTATTTCCATCATTTTTAAATTTTTAGTTTTCATAAAAATTTATAAATTTTGGAAACCATTTTTAATTTTGTAAAAAAGAATAAGTTTTTGTATACAAAAAATTGGCGAATGAAAAAAATTTTTTTTTCTATTTTTAAAACATTTTTTTCTAGAGAAAAAAGTTGTTTTTAGTTTGAAAATGCAAAAAAATACGATTGTTATTTAATTTTTTAAGAAGAAATTCATTTGTTTATGTTCATAATTAATTTCAACTCTTAATTT
The DNA here is from genome assembly GCF_015476425.1 of Leptopilina heterotoma. Lineage (NCBI taxonomy): Eukaryota > Metazoa > Arthropoda > Insecta > Hymenoptera > Figitidae > Leptopilina > Leptopilina heterotoma. Next base: position 2,167,859 of record NW_025111054.1, read on the forward strand.
CATTTAATGGTGTTGCGAAGTGATCGCTTTTTAAAAATAGTAGCTTAAATGTATACTTGGATTAAATGACAAAATATCCAATCCAAAAAATCGAGACCGAAAAATTCAAGAAAGTAAAGTCGAAAGTACAATAAATCAAAAATAAAAATGTCCAAAATAAATAATTAAACATGTGAAAAAGCCACGATTTTACTTATACGCTATAAAATCGGAATTTAAAATGATTAACATTTTAATAAAATTTAATTGTTTACATAAATAATAAAATTCTACACAAAAATTCAATTATTTTCATAAATAAAAAATTCTTCACAAAAAATCAATGATTTTCATAAATAAAAATATTTCTAGAAAAATTCTAATTATTTACAAAAATAAAAAACTTTCTAGAAAAATTCCAATTAATCTATGAAATTTTTAAAACAATTATTCCGAGAAATACAATTATTTTCAATAATTTTGATAAAAATTTAAAAAAAAATTAAATTATTTTCTCAATATAATTCAAATTAAATTACTCGATTAATTTAATTATTTTTAGAAACTATTTTTTTCACTTTTTTTGATTTTATTTACTTTGGATTTTCTGTTTTGGAATTCTTGTCTGGATATATATACCGTACACTAAATTTCAAAATGATTTTTCTCTTAATTCGGTCAGTTATTGCAAAATCGAAAAAAACACCAGATATCCTGAATTTTTTATCTTTCATTAGCGCACAAGAAGTAAAAGATTTATTTAAATTTACAACGACAGGAAATAAAATAAGAAAACTTTTAACCACTTTTAACAAATGTGTGCTACATGAAATTACCACCAGAGGCAGCACCTAATGGATACATAAATTTTCTGATTTTACTTCCTGACGTCGTGTATTATATTGGATTTTCAATTTCTTGTGCGCAAATAAAAGAAAAAAGAATTCTGGAGGTCTAGGATTTTTTGTGATTTGGCAATAACTGTCCAAATTGGGAGAAAAATCCTTTTGAAATTACACAACGCGTTCAAGCAGCGATTTTTAAAAGGCGAACATTGTCTGCAATTGCGCATCACCGTTAAGAATATATAAAAAATGAAATTAAAATATATAAAAAAGATTAATAACTTTTTTATATATTATTATTATTTATTATTTTATTTTTCTTATTTATTTATTATTTTTTATTATTTTTATATATCTTTTTATAAATTTTATATATATTTTTATATATATTTTTTATATATTTTTTAATATTTTTTTTATATATTAAATTATGTTTTGAAATTAACTAAAAAAATAAACTCTTAAACATTATGTATATTTTATAATTTGCACAATTGAAAATACGAAATGCTATTATTTGTATAATGTAAATAAAATAATATTTATAATCCTTGTGTTCTTGTCATTATTACTTTCATCACATATATATTTGTTCTACCTCACAAAAGTTTACAAAAATAAAAATAATATGAAGCTAGAGTGAAATGTTACTTTAAAAATTCAAATTTTTCGCGCGCTCATTCTTTCCTCGTTTTACCCCCCGAACTTACCTAGCTTACCGTAGCTGTTAAGAATACATTGGAACACATACTTGTTTATATATACAGTGTTGCCACGTTTTCTCTGTTTGTCTGTCATAAAATTAGTTTTTTTTCAGAAACTAATTAATTACTTCTGAACTACTTAGTGAATAAAAAAGAACATTCGTGATTAATAAAGCTTAAATCTTGACCTTCAAGATACAATTTTTACAAAAAATTCTTATTGTTTTAAGTATTAAAATTTTAATTATAAACATGCAAATTTGTGCTTTCTCCATAAGAGGTAATGTTAAATTAAATAATTTTTAACTTGTAAACTATTTAGTGAAAAATTCTAAAATTTGGTGGGTAATTTTATTATATAAAAGCAAACCATTTCCCAAAATATCAACAAATTCTGATTGTTTTAAATTTCTATACCATTCCTCCTTAAATTTTATTAAAATCCGATGAATGGCTTCGGAAATATTAATATTTAAAAAAATAAGTGTCAGAACATTCAATATGGTGTAACTTTTACAATTTTGAAAATTTTTAAAAAAATTTTGGTACATTTATTACTCTTATCCAGTACTATAATTTTGCCAAGTGTCGAATTAATCCGAAGACCCCTTGCAAATCGTGAAATTTTTTACGGAGTCTTACCCAATGCTAAAAAGAAAAGAATTTTAGCTCCAGCGGCAGGGTAAAGTAAAAAAATGTATGTTCTCACTCTTAAATAATACAAATATGACTTAATTCAAATGCAAATTTGACTTGTTTACTGACAGTATCTAATCAGTGGCCCAGGAGTCATGTGATTTGCACTACATTTCTTTTCAATTTTTAATTTCACAACCGCGATGCTGCATGGATTCAAACAATCTTTTCGATTATTGTAATTTAGAATATGCTTATTCATTTTACTTTGACATTTTTCATGATAACTGTCTGTCTTCAGAAAAAAAATGGTTGGAAAATGTTTGTTTACCTATTTCACGTCATTTAAATCACTTTTGAATTTTTTTATGGTATAATATTTACAAAATATATTATGGAAAATGTAAATTTTATCGATTTGGAAAATTGTATGATGAATAATAAAATAATTTAAGTATGATAAATAATTAACAATATTTTAAAATGGTTTTTTATAAGCAAAAAACAGAGTTTGAAACTATTGATTCTGTGATTATAAGCCAAAAACAATATAGTTCAAATAAAATTATCTTAAATTAAAGACCAGCAAGAGAAAAAACACATTTATTACACCAAAAAACTATTTTTTTAATTTTTCAGTGAATTTTTGAATGGTGTCCACCTTGAGGCCATTTTTTTGAAAAGCAAACTTTTAGCTGCTTTCCAAAGTCGTCTAAATTCCTTAGTAATATAAAAAAAATTTTGCTAAAAAGTTAGCTAAGAAGATACAGTTTTAGGAAGTATATTATTAATTATGTTATTTAATACCGTTCAGGAATTACAGTCGTTCAAAAGATGGCTGTCCACTTTGGGACCACTTACCCTATTTACATTAGAAATTAGACGATAGTATGCTAACAATATTTGTTTTTTGTTTAATAATGATTTTAATTTTTAAATTCATTTTTATCCCACATGCACAAAAATGGCGCTTTCTGATAGCAGACGACAGGGAGGAAAGTCATTCATTTCTTCGACCGTATGAAAATGGCGGCCATGTTCTCCCAAGGGCAAGAAAATTAGCTGTTCACATGCATCTTTCTTGCCCATGGGAGAGAACAGCCGCCATTTTCATACAAATCGAACAAATGAATGACTTTTACTCTCTGTCGTCTGCTGTCTAAAATCGACACTTTTGTGCATTAGGAATAAAAAATATCGTAAGTAACACGAGAATAAAGGCAGTAAAGAAATGGCTGCCTTTATCCTTTTGTTGCTTAATATACTATTATTTTTATGAGATTTTTGTACCGATGAATGTAAAAAATAAATTTTTGTGTTTATGATGACAAATAAAATTCGGATAATGGAAGTTCAGATAAAATTATTTACAGTTTTGATAACCGCCTATTAGATGAAAATTCAGTTACATGAACTAAAGCATGAACACACATGAGTTAAGAATCATGTACATGAATATCTACATGGATGATCAGGTGCATGCTCATTTATCAAAAAAAATTTAATTGAAAGTTTGTGGAATCTTGTGCATACTAAAACTACTGTATGGCTATAAATGCCTTAAAAAACTATTACAATTATTTTTAAACCAATATGTGTCTGAATAAACACAAGTTAATGTAAATGAACATGTACAGTAGAGTGCAAAGATGCCTTCTTAGTTTGGACGTGTCACACTCATATGTTTCCATGGAAATTTATCAGTGCGACACGTTTAAACTAAGAAGGCATCTTTGCACCCTACCGTACATGGTTTATTTTTTTGGTTTATGCTCCAAAAACACGAACATATTCACATGAATTTTCATCTAGGCGAGGTGTTTAGATAATCGGCTGCTATTTTAGTTAGTTACATTTAATAAATGATTTATAAGCCTTAACGAACGAATTAATTGTTTTACATCACCAATTAGTAGTTTTTGATTAAAAAATAGAAGATTAATATTTTTAATATTATTTAAAAGTTTAGAATATATTTAGGACCTGAAATATCACACTTTGTGGAAAATCACCCTAATGCGCCTTCAAAAATTAATGTATATTTTAATTATATAGTGCGATTGACTGGATGATGAAATGAAATGAATGAATATTGAATTACTCATTTGAAATTTACTTTATTAAATGTTAAACTAATTATAGATTTTAATTTCCGAACTAACTTATCTCAGTGATATCATCATATAAAATACAAATTCATAAAACCGTTGTTTAATAAATTGACAGGTGAAAGAAGGAACTTTCTAAAAAAGCGAGAAATTCAAACGATATATGAATTAAAAGTAACGTGGTGGACTATTCGATGGTAGACAAACGTCGAAAGGGACAGCTCCCGTTTTCTGATGACACCCCCGGAAATATTTGGCAGCTGATATGGAACAGTTACCTCCGGTTGGTAATTAAAAATGTCGTTTCATCCCGCGCTCATCTAGCAAGAATGTGAACGTTGCGAACAGTTAATGAAAAACCTCATTGGCGTGTGTGACGCTAACGAGAAAAACTACCCTGACGACAAGCGAGATTGAATTTCACCAAGAAATTCCAATCCCATCGTGTCTGAGTATCGCATATCGTTTTTTATGAAAAAAACTCCAACAAGAAACAATCTAAATGGAATTCAGATGCACTTTGCTGAGAAAATAAAAGTAATGAAACCTTCGATCCCTAAAAAGTACATTGAATTGCAGTCTACCTTGTAACGTCCATTTTAATTAAAATTAATTTCTTTTATAAAGATCTGTCTCGTGACTATCATTTTTTATCAGCTGATTTAAAATTCTCCAGCCATTGTTAAGGTCACATGACACAATCATCTATATTCTATAAATATTTCGCAATCGCAACTTAGTATAAGTAAACTTAAAATTCTTTCAATGAAAAATTCAATATTTGTTATTTCTTATTAATAAAGAGTAATAATATATTGTTCCAAGAATTTTGTAAAAATTACGAAGTAAATCGTCCCTATGCATAGGGAGTTAGGTAGGAGAGTGTCAGTGAAGGAATCTCATTCAAGAGGATGCTTCTATGCCTAGATACTTCATCGCTACGTTGGAAATGGGTTAGGAAGAAGAGAAGGGGGTGTGGGAGGATATTGAGAGCGACTCGCGTAGCAGTGGACATAATTTCCGCCCGACGAGATCGGAATTGCTAATGACGTCACTACCGCTTCACGTCATTCGTGTTCATCCGCAACTTGTCAGTATTGCCAACGTTATTACCTATTCAAAATTTTTGATTAAACTGATTTTATTAATTAACTTTTAAGAAAGCATAATTATCTAATCAATGCCTCATTCGAATAATATTACTGTTTCCAAACTGTAACAATTTCTGGAATGAATTTAAGTAGAAAAATGTCTATTACCTTTTACCATTTTCTTACATTACTTTTTGATTACCTTTCCTCCTTCATTTTATCTTTAATACCAAGGTAAAAACTGACGCTGAGGTCAGGATTTACGGAGCTTGGTTGAGGCTTGGTCAAGATTGCTTTCGTCTTTGTAGAAGATTGACGTTCAATCTTAAATCAATTTTGCAGAAGCCTTATTCAAGATTCTACAAGACTGTTCCCATTATCATTTGCATATAAATTTAATTGACGTCATTTAATTAATTTCATTTAGCTTTTTTAAAATCAATTTCATTTCATTTATCTAAATTAACTTAATTTTGTTTCTCATGTGTTTTTTTTCAATTGGTTGAGAATCTAAATTCTTTCATGTGAATTTGTGGGTTTAATTATGGCAACAATTTACTTTTATATAGTCTCAGCAGTGATACAAATTTAGTGTTTAATTATATTATTCCATTTTTATGTTCACAGTGAAAGATTTACTATCACAACTTATTTTTAATAGACTCAGTAGAGAAAATATTTCATTTTGTAGGGTTCATTACAACATTGTATGGATTTATAACGAACCTGAACTTTTAAGACGCCAACCTTGATGTTGTATATCTTTTTTCATGTGTTACATAAATAACTTAGATTGTTTGAGTACAAATTGTATACGAAAAGGCATGTACCGTTATTAATCTAAATAAATAATAAGTATCATTTAAAATTATAATATTAAAAATAATTTTAGTAAATAATTTCAGTACATTGTGTTGATTGTTAAACTTTTTTAAATTGATTTTTTAACAGACTATTAATATTATTTACATAATATGTTCACAATTTTAATTTATAACACTTATTCAGATTCAATAATAATTATTATTTTATAAAAATAAAGCATTAACGAAGAATGAGAAATATCGCTCGCATGTGGAGATGAAATCCATGTCCCCCAACGCAAACCCGAGTATAATGCGATCAAACAAAACACACTGCACTGAACACGTTTCCAAGTTCCAAAATTTTGAGAAAAGTTGGGGTAAAGACCCCCAAAAACGTGTTTTTGAGGATTTTCAGTATTTTTTCTTCCAAACCTAATGTGCTAGAGACTTCTAATAAGGATTAAATTAAAGCTCAAATTGTACATTCCAAGACTCATATCAGTAAAATTACAAAAAAAATTTTTTTTCAAAAAATAGACTTAAACCGGTTAGAGATACTGAAAAAGGAGTTTTTAAGATTCTTCAGTATTTTTTGCTCCTAAATCTCCTGACCAAAAATGGTCCTAAAATGAAGAACCTCAAAAATCTTTCCAAAAAACGTGTTTTTTCAAACATATTTTATTCGTAATATAAAAAATATTTTTGAATGAAAGTTTTTACAGTTGAAAGGTATTAAAAAGTACTAAGTAAAAAACATTTTTTTCTCTTAATGGCGGCTGCTGAAAAATACCCTTTTTGTTGGTCGGTGACAGGATTAATAGAAAACGAATCATCTGAAAGCAAAAATCGAAACGGTTTTTTATTCTGTATAACATTGGCTATGGTATGAACTAAAATAAAACATTTTCACAAAAAAAACAAAATGGCGGACTTTTTAATTTCTTCCCTTTTTTCATTTTTAATTGTTTCTAACTTTTTTAAATAACTATGAATTTTTTTGGTTTATTTTTTGAAAAACATTTTTATTGTAGTTTAACGGATAATGGGTCTTGTAATAAACGATTTAAACTTTAATTTAAGCCCAATTAAAAGTCTCCAGCACGTCAGGTTCAGAAGAAAAAATACTGAAAACCATCAATAACACGTTTTTGGGGTCTTGAACATTTAAATAACATTTTCGGCAAAAATATTAAGACGAAAATTTAATTTAAATGTTTAGGAAAGTTTAACGCTAAACATTTATTTAAGTGGGATATCTAAATCTACACAATTTTCACTTAACGTTGCAGGCAAATACACAAAAGTTTGCAAGTAAATCTCTAATAAATTTTTGTAAAATTTTCGGTGCTGCATGGGAATATTATGTAATATTATTAATAAATTAATAATTAATAAGTTGCATAGATTTTATGTAGAAACCAATTTTTTAGTTGAATATTTTATTCATTCATTTTTCATGAAGATGCAGAAAATGAAAAAAAGAAAGCTACATTTTTCTGCTCCAGAACTACAGACTGAAAATAAATTCTCGTTGAAGTTACTAAGATTTATTTGGTTAAAAATGTTAAAGATTTCAAAATGAAGATAGAAAATTAATAAATCACCATTGAAGAATGAAATCCATCAAAACTAAATTTAATTTATGAATAATTCAATAACTTTGTTTATAATAATTTGAAATATTAATAATCAGTTTATAAATAGTTATTAATGGTTCTGCACAATTTGTACTATTATTTTAATAAATTCGATCAATCAAAATTGTCTATTCACGTTCGCGATCTATCGTCTTTGCGTATCACTCTCAGACTACTCCAAAAACATATAAAACTTATTGCTTCTTGGTTACTTGTTATAATAATTTTTAAATAAAAAATAAATGACTAACGTTTCTTTAATATATTTTACGCGCACTATTTAAAACATTAAAAATAATTCTGATTAAAATGGTTGAAAAAGAACACAGCAGACTGCATGTGAATGCTCGAGGCCTCTTCCTGTCTTACGGATATATATCAGTCTTTCGGATTTTAGCATTCAACTGCACCAGTGTTCATCAAAAGTGTAAAAATTTAATAAAACATAAAGGAAGCTCTGGATAATTGTGGACTGGGAGAATTGAAAGATATATTCAAACATAAGTCAAATAAATCTCTCTCATTCAATATAAAACTGAAGATAAATTTATGATTTGAAAAATTCGTTGGATGCTTTTGGGGTCGCTGATTACGAATCTGAAGTCGGATTCTAGAAATTCAAAATGTCGGATCCAATATGGAGGATAAGAAAGGGTACATCCGGAGAGATATGAAGAAATTGTCCCCTCAGGTATTTTATATATTTTTTTCCATACTCCTACCCACTTAAAAATAACTTTCTGAAATTTCCAACTCCAAATTTTAAACCCACTATTCATTAAAAAGAAGTAAATGTTTTTCATTCAAGTAAAATGTTATAGTGTACACACTTATGACATTATTTTCATGTTTTTGAATCAATGACAAAGTTTTTTATGCTTATTGTCACACACTCTTTGTGAAAGACAACAATTTATTGAAACTAATAAATAATACGTTCATGAAGAAACAATTGTATGTATTTTAATTTTATTTTACGTTGAATGAAATTAATAACCTTTATAAAAAAAGTAAGATAAATATTATGTTTTAAATGTAAGAAGCTGTATTTTGCGCCTTGCATAAAATTTAAATAATTTTATGCTCTAGATTTGAACATTTGGGGTCTCTCTTTGAAATTCAGTGCACTTCTCTCTTTGCAATTTCAACACATCTTCCTCACAAAACTCTCTTCTGTATTCCCAGTGAGCATGGGACGAGCAAACAAGTTATCTGAACCTATTTCCCTTACTCTTGTCATCCTCGGAGGAGCCATGGATCACCTCTTCTAGCACGTGGTGCTAGATGGCGGAGAGCTATGACATCGTATCCCAAATACAGTGTCACGTTCTCGCTTGGATCAGCACGCCGCCACGCATAATTGTGAATCAACACGCAGTGAATGTAACCACCTTGATAACGTGATAAATGTTGACACTTTATAATTATGTCGATACTATTCGCTTTTGTCTTTCCAATTAGAAAAAAATCCTCTCGAAATTACTTTCATCAGATACCGGTTTAGGACACTAAATTTCAAATGTCACATTAAATATATATGTATATAACTATATTAATCTTCGTATTCTATCATTCATTCTGTCTGCAGTTTGAAGTTAATTTTTGTGTAGGCTTTTGTTTTTTTCTTTTTTACAAAAAACTTTTTAAAAATGTAAAGAAAAGAATATTTTTAATTAAAAATTACATGTATTGTCAATTTTGAATATCTATGAGGATGTCTGTCGTCGACGGGCGAAAGCTCATAAATAAAATATTTTAAATAATAAAAATTAATAGATTTTTATCAAACACTATAATGGCTGTTTTCGGTATGATCATGGATCGCGATCCGGATCACAAAGTAACCAATCACAGCATAGGAAAAGTGATCTGGATCACGATCCATCGCGATCCATGACCATGCCGAAAACGGCCAATATCACACTAAAATTATAAATCCAAAATTATGATTAACAAATGAAAAATATACCCATTTTGTTTATTATATGTTTTTTTATAACAAATTTCGTTTGAAAATTGTTATTTTTATAAAAAATTATGATTAAGAAATAGGAAATAAATACCCATTTTATGCATAATTTTTATTTCTGAATAAGAATATTGTTCACAAACTCATTCTTTTATTTTGGGAAAAAAACATTACATATTGCCGTTTCTTAATATTTTTGTAGAAAATTTTCAATTTTCATAAGGAAATAATTTACAAAAAAATTTCTTAATTATAATTACAATTCTTTTAATAAAATTCAAAGTTTTTCAAAAATAAAGGGAAAACATTTTTATAAATTCTATTTACAAATTTTCATTGAAAATGAAATTAAAAAATTTTGAATTTTTAGAAAATAAAGGAAAAAATCATAATCGGAAAAATGGTTATTGATGAACTTATTAATGAATTTCTTTAATTGTAAAATTATTCTAAAACATCAATACCTTACTTCTCTCTTAAATAAATATTTAATTATTATTATTTATCCATGGGAATTAAGATTTTCAAAAATTTTAAATTCAAACCTTTTTGAAATTAAACAACTTTAAAAATATTGTTATAAAACATGAAGTAATCTTCATGTTTTATAACAATATTTTTTAAGTGGAAGACTCACTCCGAGTGGAAAACTCGGAGTGATCGATTTCTTCATTTCTTATAATAATTAAAGATGATCGAGAGATAAAATAATTATTTTATATTATAAGAATATTGTTACTGTAACTTCTTCAAAATTAATTTCATATTTAATTATTATCTAAAATTTTAATATTTATTGTATAATTGAATGTTTCTTAAAATTTAATTTTTATAAAGAATTTTATTAACTTTTTAAATAATTGAATTCTTTTGATGAATTTTCATAAAATTTTTAAGAAAAGTTACATTTTTCAAGGAATTGGATTAAAATTAAAATTCGATTAAATTAAATGTTTGCGTACAATTTTATTAAATTTCTTTTTAAATAATTAATTTTTTCGGGTAGTTTTATTAAAATAGAGATATTAAAAATTATTTAAATGAGGAAAATTTTCAAAAATAATTAAATTTTGAAGAAGAATTTTATTATTTATCAAGATAATTGGAATTTTGACAAGATTTTTTTTTCAATTTTGAACAAAATAGAATTTTATGATGAGAATTTAATTACTTTTGAAAGTATTTGAATTTCTGCAATTATTCGTTACTTCTTCAAAATTCAATATTTTTTGTGTTTTTATTTAATTAATTCTTCTATAAATCCATTATTTTTAATAATTAATTAAATATATATTGACAAATTTAACTAATTTTAGAAGATTTTGATTTACTAAAATTTTCCAAAAATTTAAGTTTTTTTTAATTAAATTTATTCAAAATTGAAATATAATATTTTACATTAAAACCGTTTGAAGTTAATTTATTTATTAAATTGTGAACGCAATTCTTTTAAAATTGAATTAATTTACAAACATTTAGGTAAAATTATTCATTTAATAATTTATAAGTCATTATTTTATGATAGTTGTTGAAGATTTAAGTTATTTAAAAAGAAATTATTATCAGAAATAGAAAAAATGTAATTTTTTTTTGAAATTTGTGGTAGTTTCATAGTTTATGAGGCAAAGAAAGAGACCAAAAAATTCAGAATTTTCTTATAAATTCTAAAAATTTAATTTTTTTTAGTACTTTTAATAAAAATCCCTGACTTTTCCCTTAATTTCCTGTGTCAAAATATATGATTATTATTAATAGTTATAATAATATTAATATTCCAATTCATATTTTACTTTTATGAAAATAAATTTAAATTAAAATTATTCACCTTCCATTGTTTTTAAAATTGCTAATTTTATTTTAAAAAGTGAGTAAAAATTTAGCGGCGCGCAAATTGTTGCTAGTTTAAAGTACCTATGAAACATTTAGATTTTTTTAAACACCTTCAAACATTACAAAGTAAATATTAGTTTCTTGAAAGAGTAAACTGAACATAATCTAGTAATATAACTGAATTGCAAAGCTGTTTATTATATAAAACGTTCTAAGTGGAAAAGAAATTTTTATTTACTTCTTTCGAGTAGAAAATAAATCGATGAACTTTCTTATAATTTTATTAAAATGTGCGTCTTTAATTTTTACTACGCAAATTTATGATGAATTTACTTAGATCTTTCTTCCGCGATGCAAATTTTTTTTATTCATAAATTATTGCTCTATTAAAGTATTCAATAAAAAATGGTTTTTTTTATTATTCTTATGATTATTAACAAGTATAAAAAATACTTTTTTGCAGCATTTTATAAAATATAGTTTTTTTAACCAATATTTCATCTTTAATTTATCACTTTGGAAATTTTACTGTCTTTTCTGTTTTCATTTTTATTAAACTATTTGCAAATTCTTTAAAATATTGCAAAATTTATTTTGAAATCAATTTAATTTGTCCGTTAATTTTAGAAAACAAATTATTTAAACATTAAATTATTTTTATTTTAAAAATTGTCAATCTGTGTTTAATATTAATTTGTGATAATTAAATACAAAATTTAGAAGATTTTTACATTTTTTACAACAAAATTATATGAAAATAATATTAAATTGGAATTAAATATCAAATTCAATTGATGAAAAATTAAATACAAATTAATTAATCTAAATTTGATTTATTAGATAATTTTTTTTACCATAAAACAATATTATTACCATAAAATAATATTATTTTTTAGATAGATCACTTTTCCACAAAGTTGTTACTACTACGCAATTAAAAGTCATTTTCTCTTTTTTTGACTATTCATTTTGAGATGCATATGATTTTCCAGGGGATCGATTTTGTAATTTCACTTTCACTGTCAGTTTACTTTAATTAAATTTAACTTATCTTCAAAATTTTAAGAAAATTACTTACTTTTAAAATTTTAAGAAAATTTGGAATGTAAATAAAATTAAATTCATCAAAAATAAAATGACAGTGATTTGAGAATGAGGTGAAAGTGAAGTTTAATATTTATTTTACGCATTTTTAACCCTTTGCGTCACAGTGGGTCGCTCAGCGACCTACCTATTTTTTTCAGTTTTCTGCATTTCTATTTTACACTGTAAAAAGAAAGGTACTAATTTAGTACTAATTTTGGTACTAAATCGTCATTTGGTTCTATTTTAATACCGCTCCCTATTGAAAATTCCTATATATAGGATCCTGCGAGTTTGCATTCGTTGTACTACTTGAAAATCCATGTTGATTCTCATATGATCTCCAAAATACTATATCAAATATGTGTTATAATAATATAAATAAATTGAGACTTGCGTAAGGGGGAATTGTCCTGACATAAACAAAATAGGTTGGAGAGAGAAAGAAAGATTCACAATATCTGTCCGTCAATGCAATGTGCTCCAGTGCTAGAGAGACGCCTACTTGTGCTAATATCGTTTTATCTTTCTATCAAACGAACACCTTTATACAGACCATCTCCACTCTAATTTATATTATCTCTATACAAATGGCCAGGTTTTTAAAATTTTTTTAAAATGGCATATTTCTCACAACTAGTCTGAATTTGAAATTGTTTTTCTCTAAATTAGGTTTTAAACTTCACTAAATTCTCAAGTAAACTAACTAAACCATGTAAATATAATTTAAAATACATCATTAGGTATTCAAAAAATGGAACATTTAGATGCAAAGTGAAAGTATTGTTAAAGCTTTATATTATTTAATGATTGAGACTTGCTTGTAAAACAGATAAAAAGACCGTGGGATAAAAAGTCAGGCAAATATTTTGCATCTACTCGAATACATAAAACTTTATTTTTTTTGTATATATTCTTTTACCTCTGCATTTTGATTCCTCTCGATCCATCCATTCTACATTCATCGACGCATCCCTGTTTCCATGAATGTTCCGCCTGGTCAGTAGCAACACACGCCCTGAGTGACGAATTTATTGCTTTCTGAAAGCAGAACGGAGATTTCGCCTGTTCACCAAGTATTGAGAGGGAAAAAAAGAATAATGGACTCGGATGAACAAACAAGAGGGGCTAGCAGACGTTCGTTTTCAACGTTCTCAATATATGTATCTTTGTAGATTACCATTTTTTAATTTTTAATTCTATTTTAAATTGGATTTGTAATTTCAAAATTTCCTAAAAGAATATTCTCCTTAAATTATATTTAAGACTATGGTAATATATGATTCTAAAAAATAAATTATTAATATTACTCAAAGTGCAAAAATATTCAGTGACTCTATTGTCTAAACGGCTGGTTCAGAATTCATTTTAGAATGTGAAAAAAATTAGCTGTGCACAAGAACAGCCGATTAGATAAAAATTAATTAAATGGGATTTAAAAATATGTAAACTTTTCTATACAGTGTTAATTTCAAAATGCAGATTTTCTTTAAATGTCATTAACTTTTTGCCAGATTCGGTATCCCATTCTTCTTTAACAGCCTTTTTGACAGTCGTCAACTGTCAAAATGTATTACATTCCCAGAAATGAACTGATTTTTCTCAAAAAACTATTTGAATTGTGGAAATAAATGTAAAAATACAATGGACGAAAAGCTAAACCTTTTTAATAATATTTTTTGAATAAATGTGGATTGATTTTTGAAAAAACAATAAACACCTTTCACTAAATGTAAAAATGTTAAAATTCTCATTTTTCAAAATTTGACAACGTTTTTAACAAAGCTGGCAGCTATCAAAAGTCATTTTTAACATCAAATTCGTGTTCGGCACATCAAAAACTGTAAGAATTCAAAGTCAGAAGTAAAATGGTTGAGAAATGGAAAAGTTGTAACATAAAGTTTACAAAAGTGCACTTAACACTTATGTTAAATTCTATTTAAACTTTAACCCTTCGGTGACACCGGTTTTAATATTTTTTATCAAATGGGCTGTTCATATGCACAGCTCATTTTTTTACATTCTAAAATGAATTGCTACTTTGCTGACAACCAACATCAGTATAAATTTGAGTGAGTTCGCTGTCATGTAGCAAACATTTTTAAATGACAGCGAACTTGTTAGCTATGTTCCTATTTCAACTAACCAACTTTCTATGCGTGTAAGGTTATTTTAAAATTCGAGATACTATGCGCAAATTTTGTCTTAAGATTCGGATTAAGTGGTTAAAATACATCAAAAGTACACTATCATACTATCCCATTGAAAAAAATATTTTATTTTTACGAACTTCTAATTAGAACTTTTGATAATTTGCTTAGGTTACCTGAGAAGTTCAAAATAATTTGACATTCTTGATCTGATATTTTTTTCGTGGCGTCGCGAAAAAGCGCCACGTAAATTACAACACTTATTCATGCTGTTAATTGCATGCCATACTTTTTCACAAGGGCAATGTTCGTTTTAAAAAAATTTTACTAAAATTTAGTGGTAATTCGAAAAATAGTGTAATAAATTAAAAAATAACAATTTATTATTTAAAAGAAAAATATTTCCACTGGGTTTTTTTATGTTTTCTATAAATGTGCGATATTTCGCCTAGTTATGCTTTTGTCTATCATTTCTTACTAGGCACGACGTAGAATATGATGTAGGTCAGGAATCACTTTGAATAAAAGGAAAGTGCATCGCTTCGACCCCACAACCCCTAAAATAAATCTTGCTTGAAAATAAAAATACACATTAAGGTGTTAACATAATTCTCATATGGATTAGGGAACCAAATAGCTTTTTTAAGAAAAACGCGTGTCACGTACGAGAAAAGAGCGAGATGTCTCAACCTTTTACGAGTCATAAAGCCAGTCGTGCTTCTCACAACCACAGTTTCTTTCCCGTCTTCCAACATCACCTATCATCCACCTCTGTTGAGTCTCCTTCTTCAAACCTAGCGTACTTGGCTAACTGATAATAATGCTACTTTTATTGTACAATAACCCTTAAACGCGACGATAAAATGACCTTTTATAGCATCAAAAATGAAATAGTCCTGTCCTGGTCTCATTGTGAGAAAAAAGAAATAATATCAAATCGTTAGTAAGAATAAAAAATACTATATAGTCTCGAAACATCCAATTTGTCTCAAAATTTTATTAGGTTTGCACAATGAAATTTTTGCTAATAATATTTATAAACAATATTTTTAAACTATAATAATTTTAACTTTTTATTTTCTCATCACATGAGGAAGTATTATAATTGCCTCAAATTAAATTTTCTTACACTACTGTATCGGTACAGCTTCATGCTCATAGCCCAAAAACATACTAATCTTTAAAATGAGATTTTTCTTTAAAACCAAATCTATAGAAATTAACTAATATACCATTCAAAAGCCTATAATATTCTGCGTTAAATGATACACAATTGAACATTTTAATAAATTACACAAAGATTTTAGCAATCGACAAATTTGAAAAATATGAAAAAATGGAAATTTTTTTGACAATTTTTTAAGCTCTGGCATATTTTTTAAAAATTGTTGAAAAAATTTAAAACTTATATGGGTGTCATCCATCAAGATTCATCTTTAATTTAAGATCAAAAAAGGTACAAAATCACATTCGATTCGAGAGATATAAAATTATAAACGTCCAAGCATTTTCAGTCAAAAACTGTACAAATAAATTGACTAATTCAATGCATTTGTCCAAAAACATGTTTTAACATTTATAATGATATCTCGCGAATCAAACAAGATTTTTTAACATATAAGCTATGCGATGCATTCAAGCGAGATTAATCTAGAAAATGTCAAGCACAAGAATTCATCTCGACTTTCAATTCAAATGTTGATCTTGTATTGTTTTTTAATAAGATTCTAGATAATATTTGGTAAAATTATTTTTAATTTAAATTGTTTTAAAAAAGTTAATATTTGACAACTGTGAAAATTAATAAAAAAGCATGGAAATAATTTAGATATTATAAATATTTTGATTGTTATTTGTTAAAAATGATCTAAATTACTTATATTTATATATTATTATGTAAACATACACAAAATAATGGATAAAACTTGATTTTAAAACTTACCTATGAAATGTCCAAAGTCATCACATTTTAATTACATTTTTCGAAAAATTTTGTAAATGTTTAAAAATTTATTACTACTTAATATTTAGTACAGTAAACCCTCGTTAACGCGTACTCGGTTAACACGAATTCTCTCTTAACACGAACAAAAATTGCGGTCCCGGCAGAGATGCATATAAACTGTATAGAGACTTCCTCGGTTAACACGAAACCCGGTTAACACGAAACTAGAACAGTTTTTGCGGTACTTTTATTTTCTAATACAGAAACATGTAAAAAAGTTTCAAAGATTCTATAACGTTATATCCGCCTAGCACCTTTTTTTAAATAACACTTGCCTCTACTCTTTGGTTTGAGTCTGAGATAAGAGTGTCGGTAGAATGTCGGTACAGAGATTTTGGGACAGAACCCTCTTTGTAATCTACTAGAATGCTTGTTCATATGTAAACTTATTTGTGGAGAAGCAGGGAGCAAGAGAAATGTTAGATTTCTCTCAGTAAATAATAACTCAGTAAATTAAAATGATATACGTCATCTAGAATGGCGGCTAATGAGAGCTTATCAATTAATGGGAAGCCTCTACTTCATTTGACTATGAATTAATAATCGCCGAGTGATGCTTCTCGTACAGAATGAGACAGACGGAGAAAAGAGTGGGTTTTGGGGGAGTTTAACCCTGGGTAGAAGTGTCACTCGATTCAGGCAAGGCTAATAGGTACAATGGAGGTACTTGAAACAGTAGAAGGATAGTTTTTAAATATTAATCCTGTCTCGTGTGTGTCACATACATTACCATTTAACTTTGCTCACACACTTTAAGCCACAGAATAGGGCCAAAAGTGAAATCTGCGGGACTTATAATCGGGTCCAAAGATAGTGAAACTTTAGCAAAAAATTAGATAAAAAAACATAAATTAAAAGGAAAGTAAAAAATTTTAAATATACTGTATTTGCTACTACAATTTTATTTAATTTAAAAACACAGAAAAAGTTTAAATAACAATATCTTGCAAAATAATTGAAATTTTGCATAACTATTTTCACAACTTACATAAATGATCCCTAAGACAACAAAATAGTAAATTATGAAGAAAATATGAGATAATACTAACTTGCAATAACTATTAATGATAGAACGTCCAAGTCGACTGCCTTTTGGAAGGTTGTAAATTCGCATATTACATTGCCATAGCATTTAATTTAACTAAATCCATATTAATTTTATAACGTCTTGAAAAAGAAGCTTCTGGAAAGCCAATTTGTCCTAGACATCTGCAATGCACTGTTATCTTTGTCACGCAACTTCTAAAACGTTTAAAGACATAGATAAAATTTTTAAATTGCCTATATTTAAAGAAGAATTCGGAATTTCATCGCTTCATGGGTGGATAAGATTTTTTTACTCTCAAGAACAGTGATCCTGAGATTGTCAAGCGAAGAAAGTGAAAATACACCTGAAATTTTTTTTTAAAAATGTTCATTCTCGAAATGTGATAATTTTAATCCTACCGTTTATGAATTTGGAGATATTAATGCAAGAATTAATGCAGACTTGAATTTCAATTCAGAAACTAAAGCAATCGAAATTTTTGGATTTTTTATTCATTTGATGACATTGAAATGATTTGTGCAATGATGAATATTTACTGTGACAGACGGCTTGAGTTACCTCAAAATTCTAATAATTTGAAAAGAAATTCTAGAATTAAGTCTTGGAAAATTTTAGATCCTGCAGAATTGTATACCTTTTATACGTTGCTAGTTTTAATGGGAATTATCAAAAAAGCATCACTTAAAATGTATTGGTCGACTGACCCTTTATTAATAAATAATATTAATATTAATATTAATAAATTACGAAAAGTCCGTCCACTGTTTGATACCATAATTGAGAAATTTAAAGTCGCTTACAGACCTGAAATAAACATTAGTATTGATGAATCCTTATTGAAATATGAAGGTCGCTTATACTTTAAGCAATGCATTTTATGTAAAAGATCTAGGTTTGGAATCAAAATATACAAATCCTGCGATTCTGACAATGGTTACATATACAATGCATCGGTTTATTAAGGTAAAGATCCTGAAAATAAAAATAAGATGTTTGGAGTTTCCGGTAAAGTTGTTATTAGGTTGTTAGATGATTTAAGTGGTGATGGAAGAACCCTATTCGTTGACAACTGGTATAGTTCTTTAGCTTAATTTGCGTATCTGCATAAAAAATAAAATAATGTTGTTGGTACTATCCGCACGAATAAAAAAAACATGCCAAGTATTCAGGATATACAATTAAATAAACTTCCGCGCAATTTCACAGTTATTTTCCATTCAAAAAATTTAATGGTAGTTGTTTGGAAAGATAAGAAAGTGGTAACGATTTTAAGTACCCTTCCTGGTTCTAACTTCATTGAAACCTCGAAAATTGATCACAAAGCAGGAAGAAAGATATTGAACTATTACATCAAGACGAAGTAATTTCAATTACGTTTTACAAATGTTGTTTGCGACTGTCTTGTTTGTTTTGTTTATAAAAAGTAGTGTTATGAGCAGCAATTAAAACATAACCTTTAAAATGGTGGTAAAACTTTTATTTATAAAGGTGGGTAGTGGAAAGAACAATGGCTGACGCAGAATACCTTTGCGTAAGTCACCATTACTGAAATTCTTTATACGTTGTGAACGTACGTTTAGTAACAATGACAAGTTGAAACAGCCAATCAATTTTTGTGATAAAACTAACATCTAAAGTGCGCGTGCTTTTCGACCAGTGAGGTGATTTCTACATCTATTATATACATATAGGTTACCAATGGACAGTTACGAATTTACATCAGTGGACAAGAGTTTATATAAAAATATTAAGACCTGATATTTTAAAGTAAGTTCAAATTTAAACGTTTTGAATACCCAAGTAGTCACACTTAGATTCTACTTCGGAATCTGAAAACACAAATGACGAAGATTTGATAGATGATGATCTAGTGCCATCGACTGTGAGAAAAGATGCAAGCTCCTCTTCAGGTTCAAATGATGCGTCAGAATCTGATAACAACTCAATATCAAATGATTCAATTTTAAATCAGGATTCTTCAGGCGTAGATTCTACTTCGGAATCTGAAAATGACACAGACGACGAAGATTCGATAGATGATGATCCATCACCTGTGAAAAACAAAGCAAATTCCTCTATAGGTTCTAATTACACGTCAGAATCCGATAGCAGTTTGATTTCAAATGAATTGACTGATGATGTTGATGATGAGAATCTAAGCCTGAAAGACAAACAAAATTCGATATTGGGCCATAAAAAGTAAAATAAAACACTCCAGCTTAGATGAATTACTACTTATTTCAAAAGGAAGATTGCTCCCAGATTTGTCAAAGATTGCAAAAATTTTTTTGCAGACATCAAGTGCTGCTTACACTATTGAGCAAGTGAATGGGAGAAATGGAATTGACGGAACATTTGTATACTTTAGAATAAAAAGAGGATTAGAATCATGCATTGATCCTAATGTTCATATGTCTAATGTGATTAGATCTCCGTTAATGCACTTCCAGTAAACCAATCAGGTGGTGATGACGATTTTTGTCTGATACTTTGCCAAGACTACTTCGTACCAGATATTTTTCAGTCTATCCAGTGGCAATTTTTCGTGGAAAGGAAAAACCTGATAGCACTGATGTGTATTTCGAAAAATTCGTCAATGAACTCAACGAAATACTGGAAGAGGGCTTGGTAATTTTAGAAAAAGAATACACTGTTGACGTCAAGTGTTTCGTGTGTGACACTGCTGCACGAGTATTTTGTAAATGCACTATTGGCCACGTTAGCATTCATGCTTGTGAAAGATGCATTGTGACTGGAATAACCAAAAATGTTCCAAGCACAGTGTATCCCACAACTGACAACAACACAAGGACAGATAGATCTTTCCGAGACAAGAAGACCAAGGTCATCACACAGGTTGAAGTCGTTTATTGGACATCAGACCTCCAATCAACATCATTAATACCTTCGTTTTAAACTACATGCACTTATGTTGTCTTGGAGTCATGAAACGACTATTAGAATGGTGGCTGTCTGGCGACTTAAATGTTCGACTGCCAGTGAGATTGAGAAATGCTCTAGCAGACAGAATGAAACTTTTGAAGTCCAAAGTTCCGTGCGAGTTTCAAAGAAAGCCTCGTTCCACTAAAAAGTGTGCCAAGTGTAAGGCAGCTGAATTTATGTTCTTTCTATTGTACGCTGACCCTATCGTTTTGATTAATATTTTACCTAATAATTTATATAATCATTTTTTGCTTTTTCTAAAATCTCTTAATGGGGCAAAATCTCAAGTGTTAAACTGTCATCACACAATTTACTTGACAGATGACGTAATTAATATAGGATGCTGCCTTAATCACATCTCAGTATTTAAATTTTAAAGCTTTTTGGGAAAACTAAAAGAAAAAATAAGAACACCACACAGGCTGTTATCCTAAATCTCAAGAAGGTTACATGAGGAAAATTCATAACATGCATAAAATCTACAAGAAATTCCGATAATATGATTTTGTTAAAAAATGACACAATTATAAATGTAAAAGAAATAATCGGAAGCATTGATGATCTTAAAGTTCGAGGACATTATTATAAAAAAAAGACGTACCACTTTTTTTTCAACATTAAAAGCATTTAATAATGTAAAGTAAGATGATTAATTTATATATTTTGCATACATATCCTTTTCTTTATTATTTATTTAGAAAAGCATAAGTGAAAATCACAATATCAGGGCTCGAACTAGTCCCGTAAACCTCGTAAAGGTTCGTAAATTTGCTTGAAGTCCGTAAAAGTCCGTTTTTTTGAAAAAAGGTCCGTATAGTCCGTAATTTGATTCCAAAAAGACGAAAAGAAAAAGACAAATTAAATATATTATTTCTTTAAATGCACTACAAAAATATGTTTCACTTAAACTTAAATATGTTAGACTGTATAGCAAAGATATCACAGGACCACAAAGGGAAATTAAGGTGGACATGTTCTAAGCATAGGTGGCCTTTATGTTTTTGGGGTCGCTGATTACGATGTTGGTATCCGTATGACCCCATTACGTCAGCATCAAGGTCAACTCAAGGTCAAACACCTTATTTTGCAATATTTAATTTTTTTGACCCCGGATTCGGAAAGAGCGGAAAATTCTACGTCCGAATATGTTTTGACCATTTTTATAAACCAACCTTTCAAGGTCAATTTAAGGTCATCTTAATCCGGTGTTGGAAAAATAAAATATTTTGAATTAAGGTTTTTAACCTTAATTTGACCTTGATGCTGACGTAATGAAGTCATATGGTCATCTGGATCGTAATCAGCGACCCCAAAAACATAAAAAGTTACTTGTTTTAAAATTCATTCCTAGCTGAATTTCCGGACAAGAGAATGAAATCAAGATTTGACCTTCTAGATGACGTCTAATTGACCTTGAAAGGTTGGTTTGTAAAAATGGTCAAAACGTATTCGGACGTAAAATTTCCCGCTCTTTCCGAATCCGGGGTCAAAAAATTAAATATTGCAAAATAAGGTGTTTGACCTTCATATTAAATAGTAAAATTATTATTATTTATATATTTATAATATTTATTTATATATATTTATATATTTCATTTATATATTTATTATATTACTATTGAATAGTAAAAATTAATTAAAATAATAATTAAATATAAATCTTTATTTCAACAAAAATTAAATTTAAGAATATTTTTTTATTTTTTGAAACATCTTCCATTGCGTACATGTGTGGCTATCATATTGCTTTGCTTCGCCCAATATATGACACACACCGAGTCAAATTTCTAAACAAAATTATATGTACCTCTAAATGGGGATCTGAATGAAATAATATTTACAATTGGGGGCCAAATCATTTAAAGATGCTTTTATTTAGCTAGGCTTGTAATGGTAAACCTTCAATATCGATGAATATTTGTATATTAAAAATTTTATTTAATTAATAATTGTCTGCTAATTTAGATAAAGAATACATTCTTTTACTATATCTGTTTTAGAAACCTACGAACAAGCTCTACAGGCGGTTGCTAATTTTGATAAAAAAAATATTTTTGTCACTCTGATTCAGAAGAGCCAGCATTACATAAAGATCACAATAATGAACACTCAAGTATGATTTTTAACTTTAAATCTTTAAAATTATGTACATAATATATATAATGCTTTGGATCGCAGAAATCGCCTGCCGCGCGGAAAGATACCAGTCAGGTATAGTAGAGAGCGCCTGTAGGTCACTACTACATGACTGGTATTATCCCTTACGACCGCCCATATTACATGTAATATGATTGTAATTGTACAGTAATGTTACAAAAAAGTTTCTTATTATTAGTCTTATGATAAATCACGATGGATTCATGGCAGAAAAGATGGGAGAGTGCCACCCAAGGAAGATGGACAGCCAAACTGATAAAAAATCTGGCATCCTGGACACAAAGGAAATTTGGAGATGTAAATTACTATCTTACGCAATTCCTGACAGGATATGAATACTTCCAGGCGTTCCTTTATAAAATAGGCAAAGCAGAAAGCCCGAAATGCTACTATTGCAATTTTATTAAAGACGACGTTGGACTTGGACATACATTTTTTGTATGCGACAGATGGATACACAAAAGAACGTCGCTAGAAGCTGAAATAGGCAAAATAACACCTGATAACATAGTAGACAAAATGCTTACCAATCAAAAAGCCTGGCTGAAAATTGATAACTACGTAGAACATATACTCCGACAAAAGAAAACAGACGAAATTGAAAGATCAAAGAAATAGTACAACCAAGATGTTATTACACCAGTCGCCGATCACCTTAATTCCATGATGTAATGCGAAAGCGGTTTCCAAGGAATAAAGATAGGCGTGAAAAATGAAACGTGTTTTTATAGAATTGAATGTGCAATTGTATCATCTGAACATTTCTGTATTTTTTCTTGTTACCACCAATTACCCACAAATTGGGACCTGGAAAAAAGAAGAGCTTCTGCGCGTTGGTAGCAATTGACATACGCAACGCGTTTAATTCCGCAAGATGGAAAGATCTCGTCGAGTCGATGAAAAAGAAAAACATGCCGCCCTACTTGTTGCGGATAATGGATAATTATCTTAGCGACAGGTGGGTTATATATGAGGGAGACACATGCACTCTCAGGGAAGAGATGCAGCGTGGGGCTCCTCAAGGCTCGAGGGTGGGTCCATTTGTATGGAATGTATCTTATGATGATTTTCTGCGAATGGATCTGCCCGAAGGTGCGGTGATCGTCGGCTTTGCGGACGACGCGTTGTTCGTGTGCACTGCCGAAAGTGAGGAGGTTCTTGGGACATTGGTGAACGAATGTCTCCGACTAGCAAAAAGCTGTCTGGATACCAGAGGTATCCAGATGAGGTCCAGATGAGGTCTTAAAATGGCCCTGGAAAAGACCGAAGCACTGCTGGTCACAGACAGACGTGGTTATGGGCTCCCACGAATCGTGATAGACGGATTCGAGGTCAAGTGGAGTAAGCAAATTAAATATCTTGGTGTGTAGTTGGATGGAAGGTTAAACTTCCACCACCACATGGCTACGGCGTCAAATAAGGCGATCGAGTGTGCGGCTAATCTTTCACGGTTAATGCCGAACGTAGGCGGACCCCGTAAACAAAAACGGAGTGAAGAAATGTTTCTCTTTTCCAAAGAAAGCAGTTCCTTGGATGAGGAATTAAGACCAAGCAAGGGCCTGATCCGCAAAGAAGCGAGGCACAGGCTCATAGAAAGATGTCAAGAAAGATGGGATGGTGAGGAAAAGGTCGATGGACTTATTGCCTTATTCCGACACTCGCCACCTGGATAAATAGGAAACACGTTCAGGTTTCCTATTATTTGACTCAGGCGCTCACAGGTCACGGGTGTTTTAACTCGTACCTGTGTCGCTTTAAATTACGCGAGGACGAGGTGTGTGCATATTGCCAGTTCCCTGAGGACAACGCGGAGCACACCCTTTTCTTTTAATTTGTTTTGTTTGTTTCTTATTAATTTATTTTGTGTTTTATTTGTCCTTATACATTTTTCAATTTGTTTTGTGCTTTTTATTCTATTTTGTACAGTTTTATCTTCTCAAAATTATATACATGTTTACTTTTTTTTTCTTTTCTTTTTTATATCCGTTTGCAATTTTATCTTTTGACTTTTTACACTTCTTAAATAATTTTGTTTTTTTTATTATTGTTGTGCTGTAAATTCCGCTTAGACTATGAAATAGTTTTAATCATTTTTTTTAACTACGGACGCAGGAGAACCGCAGAGAGAAGAAGAAGGTCGCATTAGCGACAGAGTTGGAGCGCCACCCTCGAAAGCTAAAGTCTTACGACAGTACCAAGGGAGGGTAAAGGGCTCCAGAAGAAGGGTTACTGGTTTTAGTGGGTCGGGCTGGTAGTAGGTCGCCAGTTATTAAATATATTATAACATTTATTTATTTATATTTTTTTAAATATTTTTTTTTTTTTTTTATTTTACCAACCCCACATAACCTTGGAGTGCGGAATCCAAGGTATCTGTAGGCAGATTTCCCAAAAGTCCCTAAGCAAAAAAAAAAAATTTATTATTATTTTTATAAATTAATAATAATATATTATTATTATTTTTTTTTTGCTTAGGGACTTTTGGGAAATCTGCCTACAGATACCTTAGATTCCGCACTCCAATGTTATGTGGGGTTGGCATGATAAAACAAACGGAAGTATAAAAAAAAGAAAAATAAATATATAAAATAGTAAATTTAATAAACTGGCGACCTACTGCCAGCCCGACCCACTAAAACCCTTAACCCTTTTTTTGGATCCCTTTACTCTCCCTCAAGACTGTCATAAGACTTTAGCCTTCGAGGGTGGCGCTCCAACTCTGTCGCTAATGCGATTTTCTGCTTTACTCTGCGGTTATCTTGCGTTAATAGTTAAAAATTTAAAACTATTTCAATATAAAAGCGGAATTCACAGCACAACAATAATAAAAAAAACATATGTTTAATTAAGTGTAAAAAGTCAAAAGATAAAATTGTAAACGGATATATAATAAAAGAAAAAATAAACGCGTATATAATATTGAAAACATAAAACTGTATAAAGACAAATACAAACATAAAACAAATTTTTAAAAAATGTATAAGGACAAATAAATCACATAAATAATTAAAATTGTATAAGGACCAATAAAACACAAAATAAATTAATAAGAAACGAACAAACAAATCAAAAGCTGTTTAAATTACGCTTTTTGGCGGCCGTCGAGATCCTTTCTCGACATAATCGAGATTATGAAGTTCTCGACTTGCCGCCAATTCTCTTTTGACTGGGTCATCAGCGATACCATGTACTCCGGTGTAACCTGACTGTTTACACCATCGAACATGGCCCGCCTCTCCAACTCCCATTTTCTGCATGAGAAGAGGGTGTGCCCTGCGTTGTCCACATGGAACTGACAGTATGCACACACCTCGTCCTCGCGTAATTTAAAGCAACACAGGTACGAGTTAAAACACCCGTGACCTGTGAGCGCCTGAGTCAGATAATAGGAAACCTAACCGTGTTTCCTATTTATCCAGGTGGCGAGTGCCGGGATAAGGCGATAAGTCCATCGACCTTTTTCCTCATCATCCCATCTTTCTTGCCATCTTTCTATTAGCCTGTGCCTCGCTTCTTTGCGGATCAGGCCCTTGCTTGGTCTTATTTCCTCATCCAAGAAACTGCTTTCTTTAGAAAAGAGAAACATTTCTTCCCTTTCCCTCGCCAAAAGATCTGCTGGCGGGACACTTGCAAGGACCTGCACAGCACTCGTAGATATCGTCTTATATGCAGAGATGATACCACGTCTGTCTGTGACCAGTAGTGCCTCGGTCTTTTCCAGGGCCATTTCAAGACCTCTGGTATCCAGCCAGCTGTTTGCTAGTCGCAGACATTCGTTCACCAATGTCCCAAGAGCCTCCTCACTTTCGGCAGTGCACAAGAACAACGCGTCGTCCGCAAAGCCGATGATCACCTTACCTTCGGGCATATCCATTCGCAGAAAATCGTCGTAAGATACATTCCATACAAATGGACCCACCCTCGAGCCTTGAAGAGCCCCACGCTGCATCTCTTCCCTGAGAGTGCAGGTGTCTTTCTCATATATAATCCACCTGTCGCTAAGATAATTATCCATTATCCGCAACAAGTAGGGCGGCATGTTTTTCTTTTTCATCAACTCGATGAGATTTTTCCATCTGGCGGAATTAAACGCGTTGCGTATGTTAATTGCTACCAACGCGCAGAAGCTCTTTTTTCAGGTCCCAATTTGTTTTTTCCTGCTTTGGCTATGTCCACAACTGCCTGGATGGCATCAACTGTGGACTTGCCTTTACGGAAACCAAATTTGTGATTGGATAGACGATTCTCTTTGGTCAAGTGGCTTTGCATTCTCTGCAGAACCATATCCTCTAGAAGTTTACCCATCGTATCTAGCAGGCATATAGGCCTGTATGATGAAACCCTATCTAGAGGTTTTTTACCTTTCTTGAGGAGGACTAACCTCTGTCGCTTCCAGTCGCGGAAGAACTCTCCTCTCTCAAGGCAAAGATTAAAGCATCTAAGCAGAATCTGGGGTGAATATTATTATTATTATTATTATTATTATTATTATTATTATTATTATTATTATTATTATTATTATTATTATTATTATTATTATTATTATTATTATTATTATTATTATTATTATTATTATTATTATTATTATTATTATTATTATTATTATTATTATTATTATTATTATTATTATTATTATTATTATTATTATTATTATTATTATTATTATTATTATTATTATTATTATTATTATTATTATTATTATTATTATTATTATTATTATTATTGTTAGGGGAAAAGTTTCGGTTGTGGGCATGGTTCGGATGTGGACACCCCCGCAGAACTTTTGACAGAAATGAGATTTTTCTAATCTGACAAATGTCACGTGTGTGTTATTACCAAACGTAGTTATCGATGCGAATACGAAAGTGATTAGACAACTGTGCTTTTTACTATATATAAATTAATTCTTTGACACGTTGAATATAACAAAAATGTATTTTTAAACATTGTTAAATATTCAACAAATCGAAGTGAATTAATTAAAATGATAAGTTCAATGCGTATTTACACAGTAAATATGTTATATTTTGTGCTCCAATACCAAGTATCACAACCTTACAACATTTAATAGTGTTTTATGAATTTTAAAAGTTTCGTAGTTTAGCACGGAAATTAATATAACAAGACTTTGATGTCCGTACGTCGCTCGTAGCTAACAATAGTAGTAACTGTGCAGTTGAGGTTCAGTGTGAGAAATCTTATATGTCTTTACATGGGGAGGAAGTAATGTCAAAATTAGATAAAATCATCCTTACGTAGTTAATGAATGGTTACTTAGTTAATTTTTTTGCATTTTTATTTGATTTTTCAAGAGTGCCCACAACCGAACCATTTTCTTTGTTAGAAAAATGTCCACTTTATTGAATTTTTAATAAAATTTTTCTAGTCAATGGAATCAATTTAGTTACTTCATCTGTAGTTAGCTAAGGTCCCTAGCTTTAAATACCTTGTAGATAAATATATCTACAAGGACACAAATTATGAGTCAAAAACGAAACTATGCCCACAACCAAACTTCTTCCACTATTATTATTATTATTATTATTATTATTATTATTATTATTATTATTATTATTATTATTATTATTATTATTATTATTATTATTATCTGTTAATAAAGTACTTAAATAAATAATAATTGAAAAAATAATTAACATAATATATTAATAAAAATTAAAACAATAATTGGGATATCCAGTATTGTAAGGCTTTATGAAATTGTAATTCTTACTACCTTACTGCAATATTACTTTATAATATTACTATTTATATAGTATTACAATAATATTACGTGATGCTTGGCCAACTAGTACACTGAGAAAACGATTTATTTGATTCAAACATATTTTGTTTAAGTCAAACTTAAAATATTTTTGCAATACAGTCAAACATATTTAAGTTTAACTTTAACTTTTTTTTTGGTTCATTTGAAGAAATTATATATTTAATTCAAACATAAGTTATGGTTGTTTTTAAATTATTTATAATCAACTTTTAAGTTTGAATCAAATATAAAATTTTTAAACATAATTTTTGTTTAAATTAAAACAGAAAATATGTTTGAATAAAACATTATTATTCAAACAAATAATATTTTTCAGTCAAAGCAGTAGATATTTTCTATATATTGGGATAAAGCTTACAAACTAATTTCAATTAAACAAAATCACTAAAAATTG
The DNA here is from genome assembly GCF_015476425.1 of Leptopilina heterotoma. NCBI lineage: Eukaryota > Metazoa > Arthropoda > Insecta > Hymenoptera > Figitidae > Leptopilina > Leptopilina heterotoma. The sequence goes on from NW_025111054.1 coordinate 2,197,029, forward strand.
TTTTTCTATTTAAATTAAGTATGTTTTCTCAGTGTAGGTTTTACATTCCTAAAATAAAATAATAAAAAATTTATATTTACTTTTTTTGTAGACGAAAATACATCCATTAATGAGGGCGAAACATCTAAATCTACAAATAAAAATTTAGCAAAATCTAATTCGAAAAACTCTAGTAAAAGGAAACACACGATCAATGATTCAACCTTAATGGCGAGAAAAAAATTCAAAGATTCTAGTAAGCTTTTTGTTTTTCTTTAAAATATATTTGTAACTATAAAATTTTACCTAACATTGAATCGCGTATTTTTTTGTAGATGACATCGAAGAGAAATTAAATTTATTTTTTGATATTGTGCTGGAGATTCGAGAGGAATTACATTCTATCAAAAATGAATTAAAAGAAGCACAGAAAAAAAATATTCAAAATGCGCTTCGCCAAGAAAATCTAATAAAAAATTTATCTTCGGAGTTTAATGGAAATCTTCCATTACAATTAATGGAAGATTTTGAACAATAAGAGGGTCTTTTACGTTGTAACAAAGATATACAACACTCTTTGGTAAGTTTAACAAAAAATTGAAAGTTTAGAATTATAATAATTTTATTTAATAATTGATTTTTCTTTTATACTTTGCTACAGAAATCGGCGGTGTTATATAATGTCAATTTGAAAGCTGATTTACGCAAAATGGTTCGACAAATGTTATCAACCTTATTAACTCGTGAGGTGGCAATGAAATTTACTGCACTAAAACCAATGCCAGATAAGAAATTATTTGGAAAAACATATTGTTGCAAGATTCTTGAAGGTAATAATTTTAGCACTTTTTCTATAAGTATAGAATCTGTTAAAAGATTAATTATTATATGTAAATTATTATTATTATTATATGTAATTAATTTATTCTTTTTAAGTATAATTCCATTCAAAACTTCAGAAAGTAAAGAGAGATATTCAAAGCCGGAAATAAATGCTGCCATCGGACATGTTCTTACACGATCTTATGACTGGGGTAATGGCAGAAGCGAAAGAAGAAAAAACAAAGAGAATGTTGCTAGTCAATAATCAGATTTGCTTATAAGTTTTCTAACTAATTTTATGTTACTATTACATTGTTTAGTTTATAAAATATTTTAATTTGAACCTACATGAAGTTAAAATAAACTAATTTTAATAAATAAATCAATTATTATTTTTCAAACACATTTGACAAACCTTTAATTTTCAATTAATTTTTCACACAACTTTGAGGAATATTTTATTTACTACTGTAATAGACTCAAAATTTTAAATTCTACATAGATACTACACATGCATACTACTTCTATACACTATTAGGCATACGTAGAAATTACATGTAAACAACACGTAGATTCTATTCAGTATAGCCTACATATAGAGTATATTTAAAACTTCTACATAGACCTTATATAATTAGACCTACATAGATATTAGTTAAAATCTCTATGTACATTCTATATTAATTTGCCTACATAGAGTATATTAAAAACTTCTACATAGATCTTATATAATTAGATCTACGTAGAGATTACTTACAATATCTACGTACATTCTATATTAGTTGGCCTACATAGAGTTTATTTAAAATCTCTATATAGTTCTTATAAGGCCTGCGTAGGGCTTACTTACAATTTCTATGTAGATTCTATATCAGGTGGTCAGTCAAATTTATATGTAGTATTTACGTAGGCCACCTGATATAGAATCTACATAGAAATTGTAAGTAAGCCCTACGCAGTTCTTATATGGCCTGCGTAGGGCTTACTTACAATTTCTATGTAGGGTTCCCGTACGAAAACCCGAATCCACACGCCCGAATAGATATTCGCCCGAAAAAAAATTCCCCGAATACATGTGCCTGAAAACAAAAGCCCGAAGAGTATTATGCCCGAAAAAAATAAGTGCATTTATGTAAATAAAAACATTTATTGCAATTTTCCAGGTGCTATTATAATTGAATGTTATGAGCCAAATTTTCTAAATATTTCATGATTTCGTCTTCTTCTTTAAAATGCTCATAGGATTCTGCTATTGTAGTGTACCGGCGTTGCATCGCAATCCATTTTCTACGTGGTGCTGCTTTAACAGAGCGCCTAAGACCAAGCTCCACAAGAAAAGTTTCGGTTTCCCTTTGTTCTTTTTGAAGTTGACTAAGAAGTGAATATAAATCGGGATGATTCTTGTTGACAAGTAGCTTAAAACGATTGTGCCACGCTTCACTAACATTGTTAGTTCGATGAAGACCCTGAAGAGTGGCCTCATATTGATTCCACATTTTGATTGGGTATCGTGGAGGAACAGCACGGCGCCTACCACGCCCTGCTCGACCCCGAACATAAGTAGTGTCAAAATAGTCCATAATATTCAATAAATCATCAAGAGCATCATCCATTAATTTATCAAAGGCATCAATAACATCATCTACAGGAATGAAACAAAGACTCACAAGCATATGAGTTTGCTTACGTAAGGTATTATCGACGGGATCATTATAAGCAACTTGCAAGCCTTCTGCTTGGATTTTTCGGTAAATAGATTGTTTCAGATGAAAAAAGCATCCATTTAACTGTGTGTTCGGGTATTCCAAGTGACATGCGTTAATAATGGCTAATTCGTAATCAGAAACAATCCTCTGAGGTCTACAGTGATGTATTCCATACCCCGAAGCAGCAGAAGTAATTGATTTGAAAACAGCTTGGTACTGATGGGTTTCTTTTGATGATAGAAGGGCATACACAAAAGGAAAGGCTATGACAGTCGGTTCACTTTCTTGGTCGTTGGTCCTTGAATAGTTTCCAATGATAGTGAACAACTGCAAAAAAATGGATGGTGAAACTTTGAAGGTGCCATCTACGTACCAAGTTTCACTGCCGGCTAGTCGCTCTAAGTTATTTCGAGTGGCAAAAACTAATACGCGTCCCTCACCAAAAGTGTCATCGTTTCGAGAGTCATAACAAAGAAAACGTTCATTGGACAATGTTTTTTGGAAACGGTCAGGCAGTTCCTCAATGTCACTTAAACTCTTCGGGTTCGGTGGTAGATGTCTTCACCTTTCCCTTTTTATACTCTTTTTTAGGCTCTCACGTTCAGGGAGTTTTATATTTATTATTATTTACTTTTTTCGGGCAAATATATTATTCGGGCGAATGACTTCGGGAAAAACCATTCGGGGAATTGAATTCGGGTGAATTATCATTCAGGCGAAATTATATTCGGGATTTCTGATTCGGGCGCGTGGATTCGGGCGAATGGGCGCAAACCAAATTTGACTGCACATAGTGCAGTCTATGTAATGTATAAATATATCTCTTACATGGGTCCTATACTCCCTGACATACATAGAGCAGATGCTACATTCTTATGTAGAACATACATCATATGTCCAATGTAGGACCTACAGTAAAACTGATACGTAGGTTCTATAATGTTGGGCTTACATAGAATTTGAAGTGAGGAGCGTAATAATGAAATTAAATAAGTTTATAGCAAAAAACAGTAAAATATAGTTAAAAGTATAAAACAGTATTTCTATATAACAACTATATTGGGCATTTCATTTCACATCGTGATGAAAATATAATTAGGAAAACTATATAGTACCAAGCTAGCATCACCATAGTTTTACTAGAATTACAACGCGTTGCTGAATCTATATAAAAATTACAAGCTTGTCTAGGAAAGTATATAGAACCAAGACCGCACCAGCCTAGCATTACTGTAAATAGCAACGCGGGGAAAAATAGACTGGCTTTAAATAGCTCTTGACTGCCACGATAATTTTTTACACGGGCGATTAAACAAATGAATGACTGTACGTCTTGTCGTCAGCTATCTAAAAGCGCTATTGTTATGCATATAGGATGAAAATTATATTTATTTAACTATAATTTATAATATTGATTGAAGAATTTTTTTATAGTAGATGATAAAAGACAGAAAAGTATTTAACTATTTTTTAAACTTATCTGTAGGTTATACATTTTTGAAGCGAGTTTAGTTTTTTTTCTTCTCTGTTCTTTTTTTCGTATTGCTTCGAAATTTCCAATATTGTGCCTTTCGTTATAAATAAAGATTTGGCATCTATGTTTTACATTTAATAAACAAATACTTAACCATTGACAAATGGTGTATCATCGAAAGAACTGACTACACAAATTTTCGAGTCATTACATCGAAAAATGGAAATGACAAAAAAGGAACCAAATACCGATGATTTGCTTTTAAAAAATAGTAAATATTTTTTTTACAAAAAAAACATACATACAAACTAAATTTTGTTCTTGTACAATATAATACTAATAATTTTGTACACAAAAAGTAATTAGAAATACGTTTAACTTGTATTTCTAAAATTCTATTGCAATCAACCTGAAGTATTAAGAAAATGGAGATTCGAGTAAATTTGACAGCAGTGAATTATAATTTTAATTAAATAATTATTTTAGTAGTATTGCTATGAAATTTGAGTTTTGAGTATGTTAATACACAGTTAAAATATAAAGATTATTTTTAAAAAAATTTTGTTTTTAGATATTCTATATTATAGTATTTATCTGAAAAAGAAACTTATGATCCTCGACAATTGGTGCACTTACCCTATGGAACTTATATATAATATTATATAATTATATATTATATAATATTATTATTATTATTATATTTTTCTTCTATTTTTTTAAAGAAATGTCATTTAATTCATTTAGCTTATTTGAGTTATTTGTATGAAAGCTTACATTATTATTTATTTGATTACAATTAATCATTTTATCAGCATAAAAAGAGATACGCGTGTTAGATTTATATGGTAGATGTAATTTATCACGTACAAAGTGAAAGTAACAGTGTAGGTATATTTTAAATTTTAGTACTAAATGATATGACTTCGATACGAACAAGTTATTTCCTCTGCATGCGCTGTACATTTAACTTGTCAAAACAAATTATACATATTCATTTGTGACACATCCAATAGGTTTATTTTCTATATAAATCTATGTTTCACTTCTTCTAAATAGTTGTTAATTTTTTATAGATTTAGATTGATAGCATTCTTTAGTATATGTAATTAAAATCAGTTTAGTAAATAATTTAAAATCAAATAAACAATTAATTAAAAATTAATAAGTATTAATTTTTCTTTAATATTATTAGTAATCAGTTGAATAAACTATTAATTTTATTAATAAATATTCCTAACAGCAATAGATATTTCAGGAAATCCCATAGACTTCCTAGGCTATCCGAAAATTTAGATATCCCTAAGATGTCAGTAGAATGTCCATGGACATACATGGGATGTCCCAGGATCAACCTAATTTCCCTGGATTAATGGTTATCCCTAGGACATCCATATGATATCCTAAATATCTCAAAGTTGTCATACTGAAAAAACAAGCTTCTTAAAATAAATTGCAGTCATTTTAAAGCATTTTAAGATATTTTTGGTAACTTTTTGGAAACAACTTAAAAGTGACGACCAAAGTACCCTAACTGCATCTAGATATTCAGGATATCTTACAGATGTCCTAAGGATATCCGGAAACTATTATATCCGTAGGATGTTCTGAAATATCTTAAGGACATCCTAGGGATATAAAAATTTCCGGATGTGACTAGGACGTCCGGTCAGTAGGATATCCATAAATATTCGTTGCTGTTAGGGTATCTTAAAAAAAGATGCCTTCTTTTTACAGTACAGGGATATATTAATACGGTAGAAAAAATTAACATTAAAAAGCCTATTAATATAAAACAAGATACCTACCTTATAAAAAATTAAAAACCTTCTTTAAAATTTATATTAGAAATAGGTAATTTATGTAATAAATTACCTATTTTTCAAGATCCTTGGATTCAAGTGTTCGAAATCGAAGTGGAAATAAATCCTTATATATAAGCTAAACAATTTGACGCAATATAGAAAAAGCGACATTGGGGAGTAAAAAGAAGGGTGCCACTTGGCTCAAAGAGATACGAGAACGCACATAACATGGCAAAGAGGGGGTGGGATTCATCTAAGGGTAAGAATGTTATTTTTAGATAGAGGAAGCGTTGATGGAGAAAAATTCGGCAAGAAAGAAAAGGGAGGTAAGAGTCGACGACGAATCGTGCAACCGTTCTCTTCGTTCGTGAATGAAGCAAAAGACTTCACTGCATGCGGTCCACGTTTCCCTTATTTATCGTTTCCCGATGCTTATGTTTTACTAGGACGGGCCGTGCCGAGGTACACGATAAGGATGCTAAGGGTGCAATCACTGAGGGAAGCAATAACGTGATGTATTATACATAATGCATACTTCGTCTGTCTAACTGCGACTACCTGTATACACACGCTTTATACATGGATAGAACTCGCTTTTAGCGGTATTCCAGAGAAAGAGAGACAGAGAGAGAACGCTTTAATAATGGATGTCTCGAAGCCCGGTGACAAATTTTATTTCGAGACCTCGACGGTCGTAATGAAAACACAAGGCGAAGCTACTCTATGCGGAAAAAAATAATCAACTGAAGCAAAAGTTCTTGGGAATACATAATGGAGGACATATCCTTATCAAATGCGAAAAAATATTTAGAAAAGTATAAATTTGTAAAAGTTGCTGGTAATAATGATGTATAATTGTTATTTTCATCCTCAGAAAAACTTTCCCAAACAGCAACAAATATTTCTTTGGGGTTCGGTGCGCTGATGACGAATATGATGTCAAAATAAATAAATTTTAGGTCAGATTTTTAATAAGCAACCCTAAAAATCCCCGAGTAACAAAATTCAGGCAAATTGAATCGATTTTTAAAAAAGTCATCCGCAATTTTAAATTTTGAAAATCTGACATCAATATTCGTAATCAGAGATCTCGACAACCCCTGAATAACAAATTCTAAGCGAATCCAATCATTTTTTAAAATAGTTGAATATGATTGACAACTGTTAAAAGAATCAATTTTAATAGCTAATTTGGTTTGTTGTTGGCAATATCGCCAAATCTTTGTAAAGTACAGGGTTCAAGTTTTAATTTGACAGCTATGACAAGTTTTCGTTGCCAGATTCGGATTCAGCTCACCAATGACTACGAAAAGTAAACCTTAGAACATCCGTATGATATCATTAGGTTATCATAGTGATATCTTCAGAATATCCTCAGGATATATAGATGACATCCTTATGATGAGAGTGTGTTTCAAGACATCGATTTAACATCAACTTTTCAACTTATTAATTTTTCTGAGCAGGATAATCATAATTCTAATAGTTTTCAATAGATAATTGTTATCTATTGTCTTTTAAACGACCAGAATATCTACAGACTTTCAGCATACTGTCTGAATTCTGTGGGGTAATGTGGATTTTTTTATTTCTTTAAAAATGGTAAAAGATATCATCTTATGAAAGAAAAAATTATTTTTGCTGAAAAAAAATGTATATCTAAAATTTTTTTAAAAGATTTTTTATTTAATAATGGTTTAGGAAAAAATTTATTGTAAGTATAAAGTTTTGGCTTGATTGTAAGTATTAACACTGTTTTTATTAGAAAACAAAAAATATTCCAAAAAAATAGAAATTAAATAAAATTTTTTGAATTTTAAGTGAAAGCTCTCAATACCCCAAAAATTGGTTAATAGAAAAAATGTTCTTTTTTCAAATTTACTGTCATTTTTTAATTTTCTAATTAAACATAATTAAAGATAAATAACGAAAGGAGTAGAAAATGATCAAAACATTATATTATTATAAAAGTAAGTTGGATTTTCTAATCATTTTCCTTAATGGGCTTCAATTCCCCCACGTTCCCCTATTATAACAAATACGGATTAGAAATAAATCCCCTTATAACTTCAAAAAGAAAGAATATTGCATCAACATTTCTTATATTTTTTAATGTAAGTTTATTAAATCTGCTACATAGTTGCGCGTAGTCAAAACCCTGGGGTAATAAGACACCATGTTTTTTGAAATGAATTAAAAAAATTTTGTTTTGACATTTATTTAGATATGCAATATCATTTTTTCAAACAGAAAAACAGTAATTAAATCTGGATCTAGCCAATGAGTAAAAGGGAGATTTAATAGCAGTTACATTTTTAAATTTATTGCATGATCTGAATATGAAACCCAGGGTTCTGTTTGCTTCACAAACTATAGTATCAATGTGTGTATTAAATTTTAGGTTTGTTTGGGTTAACATCCAAAGAATTATTTTTACATCAACTACTATTAAACTTATTAATATCGCTTTAGAGATCTTCGAAAATCGAAATCCTTAAGGGGTTACGCCACCCTGAAATTTTCAAAAAATTGATATTTTTTGCTTAATTTCAAAGTTTATATTCTAACGAATATTTTGAGATGTCGCCGAAGACAATGTCTCACTAATTACAAAAGTTATGGTCATTAGAAGTCAGCGCGGTGGGGACGCGCCGAGAGCTGCTGGAAGCAGCGACTTTCTATTTTCGAATGGTCTAGGGGGCCCTTTCATGATTTAGGAAGGGTCCTTTTCATTGTATCCCTTTTTATTCTTGGAGAAGAATATTATGGCCCAGGAATTGCTGATTAAATAGTAAGTTTAAAAATTTTCAAGTTATAATTACACTAAAGATCATTTTTTTCTTCTTTTGCGTTTTTCTCGAAACCACAATTTTCGAGACGGTGTACACGATAACTCAAAAACTATTCAATCGATTGACTTGAAAATTAATATACATCTTCCTAAATAGATTTTCCACAGAGTGACGTGGGATTTTTTTGATTGAATAATTTGAAAATTTTTTATCCAATTTTTTATACGGTACTTTTAGCCAAAAAAATTCAATTTTTGAAGTGCTTCCATTTGCGTAAAAATTTTTTTTTTTAAATGGCTTCGTCACTCTGTTCAAAATTTATCACTTTTTAAGAAAAATATTGTTTTACTTGTTTCAGACAAAAATTGAACTTTTTAAATATTTATAAAGCTCAATATATGTACTAAAGCATCAATAAATGTAAAGAAGTCCTACCTCAAACAGTTTTGTCAGAAAAATTCCTAAAAAACCATCCGATTTTCATGCGTTCAGGGTGGCGTAACCCCTTAATAAAGTCTATTGCTTTAAATAATTTGGTATCATCGTCATACAATAGAAAGTCATTACAAAGAATAGATTCTAATTGAGGCGTTCAGTCAAATAACTCGATCTTCGCTCGGCTGAAATTTGTGAAGCCAGTCAATGGCATGAAACATAGGGGGAAAAAAAATTTCAAAATTTCGATATTTGAAAAACGCTATCTTAAAGAAAATCAAAAAGCACAACTTTTTTCTTATTGTCATTTTTTTATAGAACGATTATTTTTTACAAAAAAAAATAAAAAGTGAAAAATTTTTATTCTGAAATTTAATGAAATTTTAAAACATAAATCGCATTATCTACTACAAATATAAATGAATTTGATTGCAATTTGGTATGTATACTCATTAGGGTCTCCTGAAACTGAAAAAGTCTTGAAATTTTGAAAAATTATTCATTGTTTATATTTTTTTTTATTATAAATGATGACGTGTCAACAATGAAGCTTTGTAACTTTCAACGAGAAAAAGTATGCGGGGAAGTTTTGAGTTCAGCAAAGTTGCAGTGAGAAAGTTGTTCCTCAATATTTAAGGAAGTTTTTTGGAAAATTTCAAATAAATTAGTTAACAAACAAAAAAGTTATGTAATTTTTAAAGAATGCGCGCGCTGCGCGTTGACTTTAACTTAACCTATAGAGACGTGAAATATGTCTATTTTCACAATTTTACCACTCACATATTATGCAGTTCATTTATTTCCATGCTTTATTATTTGAATAATAATAATTTTATTTGTTTACAAAAATTAGCACATTAAAAAATTTGACAATTTTTTTTTGTTCAACTAAATATATTTATACTTTTCAGCAATTTTTATTTTTACAATTATTTCACACAATATTTAATATACTGAGAAAATTTGTACTTTTTTTAAATATATACATTATTTGTCTACGTAATATTTTCCTATTAAATAGATTGGATGTTTTCAAATAAATTAAAACATTTACAAAAAACATGAAATATTCGTATCAAACATTGAACATTCATTTAACAACTTGTAAGTCTGTTTTACAAATTTTTTTTTTTTAAATATATTCTTATATTTAGTTGAACAAAAAAAAATTGTCAAATTTTTTAATGTGCTAATTTTTGTAAACAAATAAAATTATTATTATTCAAATAATAAAGCATGGAAATAAATGAACTGCATAATATGTGAGTGGTAAAATTGTGAAAATAGACATATTTCACGTCTCTATAGGTTAAGTTGAAGTCAACGCGCAGCGCGCGCATTCTTTAAAAATTACATAACTTTTTTGTTTGTTAACTAATTTATTTGAAATTTTCCAAAAAACTCCCTGAAATATTGAGGAACAACTTTCTCACTGCAACTTTGCTGAACTCAAAACTTCCCCGCATACTTTTTCTCGTTGAAAGTTACAAAGCTTCATTGTTGACACGTCATCATTTATAATAAAAAAAAATATAAACAATGAATAATTTTTCAAAATTTCAAGACTTTTTCAGTTTCAGGAGACCCTAATGAGTATACATACCAAATTGCAATCAAATTCATTTATATTTGTAGTAGATAATGCGATTTATGTTTTAAAATTTCATTAAATTTCAGAATAAAAATTTTTCACTTTTTATTTTTTTTTTGTAAAAAATAATCGTTCTATAAGAAAATGACAATAAGAAAAAAGTTGTGCTTTTTGATTTTCTTTAAGATAGCGTTTTTCAAATATCGAAATTTTGAAATTTTTTTCCCCCCTATGTTTCATGCCATTGACTGGCTTCACAAATTTCAGCCGAGCGAAGATCGAGTTATTTGACTGAACGCCTCAATTCATTTATGTATATCACAAATAGTAAAGCTCAAAATTTTAACCTTGAGGTGCCCCAGAAGTAGAAACAAAAGAATATGAAGAACAATCTTTATAAAAATACTGACTTTTCAATCTTTAATTCAATTTCATCAATGTTAAATTTTGGGGCAGCAGATGTAATATTTATAATATTAAATCGGGAAGAATCCAGTCTAGACTTAACTGCTTTTAATACGCCTCTGCCTCTTTTATTAACCCTGTCATCTCTATATACATCAAATAGATCAATATCAAAAATTTCAAAATTCTTTACACTTGAAGTAAGCCAAGTTTCAGAGAATATTATAATATCATATTCGCTTACATCATAGCCAGACTTTAATATATTTAACTTAGAATTTATACCTCTTACATTTTGCTAATATATAATAGTTTCATTTAATAAGTCCAAATCTGCTACATGAGTATGATTGCTCTTGTTCTTTTTTTATCTTACGGCTAAACTGCCCTACGACTTCCTATCGCGAAGGCCCATGGGCAAATGCTCAGATTCCTCTGTGATAATAGATTTTATAAGTCGACATTACAGTGTTGAAATCATTCTTATGGTTTATTACACTTGGTCGTTGCCAAGCGCTTTTCTGCAAGCTTGCAGTTTTGGGAAATGGTGTGATCCTGGCCCATTAACCTGAACACACCATTCCTTAAGTTTAACGTGGATAATTGTATTTTGTTATTATTTTCTTGAAAACATTATATTTATATTTTGTTATCACGAAGGGATATTTAGTTACAAAGTCGATCGTAACACCTTCTTACTATCGTCAATACTGGCTGGCATGATACAGAATTTGTAAAAATACTGGTCATAAACGGCTTTTAATGTCCATTTTATTTTGTACAATAACAAAGCTAAAAATTTATTTAATATTTGTATCACCATTACAAATCACATTTTCTCTACTAATTTATTTTATAGGTTATGTTTGCGATGTTTAAATCGTTTAAGTGGAGATCATGTGATGATTTATAAGAGAAGGTAAATTACGTAGAAATTTACTTTACTGGACTGTAAAGACATCGAAAGCAAGCAATTACACATCTGTTCCACATTAGAAAATATTATCTCTAATGATCATCCTTCTGTGGAAGAAATTCCAAATTTTTTAGATAGAGTAAGAGATCATGATGAGAGATTATGTAGAACAGAAGAGTTCGTGCAAGGTTTTGTTGCAGGCTACGTTGCTTTTAGAGTGCAAAAATTAACGAAATGTCGTGAATGCTTAGAAAGTACAATAACAAATGATCCTAACGAAAATGTTATGTTCAAAATGACAAATCTTTGTAATCGGAGAAGATTAAAATACCCTTCCGATTCATTATTCAGTCTAACCCTAACGTTGGAAAACGTAATTTTAAGCATTCTTGCTGGAGGACAGTTAAACTGTGATACGTTTTTTCATATCACTCAAGAATTAAAAAATTACAATATTCCACTTGTTGGCTGTAGCACGCATTGTATAAAATTTTCAAAATAAATTGTAACATTCTATTTGGTAACAAGGGCTCATTTTATAGCTAAATGATATGTCATTAATAATAATATGAATAAAAACACAAAAATGTCGTAAAGATGCTAAGTTATAGCAGGTTATATATAATGAAAGATTATTTTAAAAGGTTTTTCAAACCTTGAAGTACCAAAAATTAATTTAAGTATTTTGTTTTATACTTGGACGATAATAATTTAAACAATAATAATGTTGGTTTTAAAATGTACTTTATTTGTTATAATTTTTTACTCTCTGTATAAAAATATATACAATTCCACATTATGTAATTTATACAATTTGTTGATGTTGTTTTTACCCATGTTTTAATTATGTTATTTATAATATAATAATATATTATATATATAATAATAGATAATAATAAATAATAAAATATTTAATAATTAATATTTATCGTTTTTCATCATTAAGCATTTGATAAATTCAAACATTTATCTTACTTACAACATATAGAATTTGTACAATGTTGTTCAAACTTTCAGGCTTTCCAACTTTTATCCAATGACAGGGTTTTTCATTTATAAATATTTCTACACATAGATTATTTCTGATTATTATTTTACGCTTTGTTGTAACTCCTATATTTAAGAAACTAGTGCAGGCAAATGCTTCATTTATTACGTATCCCCAAGAATGAGCGGTAGGTAAATTTACAAGATATAAATTATTCTTTAGATAATTCCAATTGACAGACATTTCCCCACTCATTTTTACTGAATAGATAATAATGAATAAATATTGTATTGTATAAAGTCTATAATGTTATGCTTATGTAGAATTAATATCAATAAATTATAAAACGAGTTATTTCATACGATATGACGCTGTAAAATTTTACTTAATTTTACAAGTCACAATTCTTATTTTTAATTAATTAATTATCAATTTTGATAATTTTGAATATTAAATTAAATAATATTTTACTTAATTTTCTATTAATTATGTTATTCAAAGACTGTAACGGATATTCCAAGATTGAGTTTAAGGTTATGTTTAATTTTATGTAAATTAATTTTTGTATTCTTGTAAAATTCCGTTTCTGATTCCTGTATCAACTTCCTGTTTCCTGAGTCATTGTAGGATATTATTAGCTGAATTTATGGATAAATTGGACGCAATTTGTTTAATTATTGAACAATATTATTTTGATTGATTCTGGATGAAATTCAAATTTTACCGCCTTTTGTCACCTGATTTCCCTGTCAACCAATCACAAAATATTAACCATTTTTGAATCTCTTCTAATCTTTGGCCCAAGGATATTTTTAAATATTTTGGAATTTAATTATGTCTCGACTATCGTATTTGGATTTATCAAATTTAAAAAAGAAAAATAATTTAGTCCTTGGTAGAATTTATGTAGCCTTTCGTCTTCTTTACGCGAAGCTCCTATGCCGGTGGCCCATTTGAATCGTCATACGCACCTGATGTTATGGAATTCGAATGAAAATTGGAATTATTCCCGTTGTGTTTTTCGTGTCGTGATTTCTACATTATAAAAAGTATTAGAAGAAAAATGGAGGAGAGCCTAATAAATTATTTACTATTTAACATCTGGATTTGAACAAATTAAATTTTGTGAAAAGAATTTAAAAATTGGGGTCCTCATTTCAATTGTCACACTACTGTTTGTTTTCGGTGTTTTTGAAGCAGAAGAAAATGAACAACGTTACTATAGAAACAAAAATAACGAAGTAGACAATTTGCGTTTGCGTTTCATTCGTTTGTCTACGGTCTTTGAGTAAAGTTATCATTTTTTTTATTAAAAAGAAAAGTATAATTTTTATTTGTTTGTGCTTTGAGATTTCGGACTATTAATTGATTGGTAAGCGGATTTATTTCTTGGAAAAAAATTCAGTGGACATTTTCTTGGTTTTCTTAAATTAATTGATTTGATGGCCATAATTTTGTGCTATCTCTAATAGCATAAAAATTAAATTCCCCGAAATTATCAACAAAGGATTAAAGATTTGTCACAGTTGCAGAAAAGAAATAAACAGGCTTGAAAAAGTACCTGAGAGTGTTTTGAAAGAATCAAATTCTAATGGTAATTTAAATAAATATTTGACTAAATTGAAAAAAAAATTATTATTTTTAAGTTTTAAAGTATTTTTCTATTTCTTCTTTTTAAAAAAATTTTTTACTTTATATTTTATATAACTGATTTTTAGTAAAAAGTAACTAAAAGATAAGTTAAACTTAACTAATTGTATAAATAAAAAAAAATTTACTGAAACATCAGTTATTTTTAACTGACAATGAGTTATTTTTAACTAATAGTCAGTAAAAATATTTCTATAAGTGGCTGATTTTTTGCTTCTAAATCAGTTATTTTTAATTGATTCAAATTTAGAGAGCACCAATAATAGTAATGAATAATACTTTTGTAGCTGTCTGTAAAGGAGCAGAGGAAATTTTAGAACAAATAAAAGAGATGATAAAAAATTCACCTTCTACAAAAGAAAAAATTAGGCTTTTAACTCTCGCTCCTAAATCTTGGGGATATAAAAAATTAGTGAAACACTTTAATGTTACTCGCTTACAAGCTAAACAAGCGAAAAAATTAATTAAAGAGCAAGGAATTTTACCCGCGCTAACACCGAAAAAGGGCAATTGTTTATCTAAAGAAACAAGAGATCTCGTAATAAACTTTTTTGAATCTGACGAAAATAGTCGAATACTTCCTGGTATGAAGGATTGTCTTTCAATAAAGCAAGATGATGGTTCACGAATTATACAACAAAAACGATTGCTGCTGGCCAATTTAGCTGAATTATTCGAAATATTAAAAGAGCAGAATGAGGGTGTAAAAATTGGATTTTCAAAATTTTGCTGTTCAAGTTTCTGGACCGTCTAATTCTGTGGAAACGTCTGAACAAGCGGAAGAAGAAGCTAAGGAAAGAAAGAAAACTATAGCAGCAAAGAAGAAAGCTGTCGAAGAAGCTAAGAAGAAAAGAAAAAAAACAATTGCAGCAAAGAGAAAGGCACAAGAAGATGATGCAGAAAAAAGAAAACAGATGCAAGAAGCAAAGAAAAAGCGTAAAGGTGTTAAAAAGTAAAAAAAATTATCTCAAATTAATTTTTTATTCCTTAGTTACTTAAAAAAATTTTTAGACATTTTAATTTAATTTGAAAAAAGTAAACATTCCCTTAAAATAACAATGTCTCACTTTTTAATTATTCTATTACATATATTTTATATAAATTTTAATACTGTTATCAGTTTGTAATAATGGACAGTATAATAAAGTTCATGATAAATAATTGAAAATGATTATTTTTAATTGACTCAATTTGTGAACCACTAGTTGTACGCATTACTGAACTTTGAATTTGAAATTAATGTTAAATGGATCTAATTTAAAAAAATTAACTAGCGAAAGTGAAAAGAATTTCACAGATTACAAAGATTGTATAAATTTTATTGTCTGTAATATTCCTACGTCTGAGTGCTACTTGAATGAATGTTCTAAATGTTCTGGCAAAAATAAAATTGAGAAAGAATTAACGTTAATTTTTAAAACAAATAAAATAAAAGAAATCGAATTTCAAATGTGGCAAAATACCGACAGGACAACACTTAAAACCGAAGTAATGAAAACCAATCAGTTTATTGACGATTTTACTGAAAAATTAATGAGGCTAAAAGTTCATGATTTTATAGGACAAAAGCAAAATTCTTTTCTACGTGATTTAAAAAATAACTTATTGCCTGGTCATATCCTTATTCAAATTGATTACGCTGAAAACTACGCATTTGTTGCACAAAATGCAGCCCAGGCCTTCTATTGGAACAACAATCAGGCTTCGTTATTGACAGTGTTAATTTATTTTAAACGAGAGGATACAGTACAGAGTAAGTCTATGGTTATTATTTCGGACAATTTGAACCACGATTCCATATCAGTCTACCAGTGTCAACAAGAAATCATTTCATTTTTTAAACAAAATTTTGAGGTAAATAAAGTAATTTAATTTTCTGATGGAGCTCCTCAACAATTTAAAAACAATAACAGTTTTTTGAATTTAAAATTTTATGAAGTCGATTTCAATCTCCCAGCCGAGTGGCATTTTCATGTAACTGGACATGGGAAAGGCGCTTGCGATGGTTTAGGTGGAAACTTAAAGCGACAAGCTGCACGGGCAAGCTTACAACGACCATCAGGAGAGCAAATTCTGTCAGCTGAATCCCTTTTCACGTGGGCCAAAAATCATTTTCCTAAAATTGAAATTAGATTTGCATCCATGAAAAATTATTTAATTCTAAAAGAGAAGCTTCAAAAGAGATTTAAGGATGCTGTTACAATACCGGGAACGCAAAAGTATCATTCGTTTATACCCATTTCTCAACAGCAACTTTGTTTGAGAAAGTACTCGTCATCTCCCGTATCAACAGTCTTTCCCACACTCCAGCGATCTCGAAAACGTCAAAAAGCATAATTACTTTCGATATTGTTTAAAAATGTTTAATTAAATTGTTTAAAATGTTTAACTATTTTAATGAGTTAAAATACTATTTAAAATAATTATTATTGTAAATTATTCAAATGTGTTAAATTTATTATATTTAGATAGACTTATATTATATTATTTATATTGTAAAACTTGTATTGTTATTGTAAAAAATTATATTGTAAAAATTTAAAAAAATTAAAAAACTTTATTGATTCAACAAAAATTCCGTCAGCATAAAAATTTATCACGTAATAATTTTGTTCAAATAATAACAACATTATTAATTAAATTTTAATTTTAAAATATTTGACTTTAAATTATAATAAAATAGAAACATTTTTTAAATTAGTATAATGTAGATAACCTGAATAGTAATAATGCTCCGTTAAAAATATTTTTGCAAAAACAAATGCCGCCTCACTCAATAAATGGTTTTCAATTTATACATAATATAACCTTCGAAATGTCTGTAGAATTTAATTAATTTCTTAAAATCCACTGAAATGTCCATTATTATTGCTTGATAAATAAAAAGTAGAATATTCAAGCTTTCGTTTGATATAAATTTTATTGAAACCGGAGATAACGTGTTTTGAGATATTTAAAAGTTTAACTTTTAAACCTAATTTTCTATTTAAATTAAATATTAAGAAAAAATACTTTTTTGTTATCAGAAAGTTCAGAAATTCTTCTTTCAAAATCACTATTGTAAAACGTAATTTGGTTCCACTGAATGGAAGAAATATTCATTTAAAAATTTGGCAATTATTTACGAGGGGGGTCGGTTTGAAATGGAATGCCTCATATACAGAAATAAGGTTAAGAACTAATGTTATTCAACGTATAGATGTTTCAAGCGACTATGTATGCGATCTTTTTCCATCTGCAGGAAGTACACAGTACTACCGATGTACTTCCGACAAAATTTTGCGCGTTTCAGTGAAGTACATACATATAAGATTGGTCTCCTTAAGTCTATACTCCATTGGGTCAGGTAGAGTAAATAACTTGTAAATAAGTTAGGTTTCTAGAATGCCTGAACCTGACTCAAGTAGTGAATCTGGGAGTAAGAGTGAGGCGCCAAATTTTGAAAGAGGAATAAGTAAGAATGGAAAAGTTATGATGTGAGAAGAGTGCATTGATTTGTTAGATTTAGTACAAACGTTGAGTGAATTGATGGAAAGAGTATTTAAGTTGTATGATAAAAATTTTAAAAGGTTAAATGAAGAGGATAATGAAAGAATAAAAGAGATTGATGAAACAGGAGAGTGCTTGGAGAAATTGCAAAAATGTAGAAAAAATGGGATTTAGAGTGGATAAGAGAGATGGAAAGTATGTGGAAAAGAATGGATCATCGGATCCACTTAAAACTCAATATTCATTACTTAGGGGTTTTAGGGTTTTCTCATTACAAAAATGACTTTATATTTTGAAAATTAGAATTAGTAAATCAAATATGTCTATCAAATATTTAAAAAATTGACTCTATTTAAATTTAATGCCAGCTTTGTAAACATCTACTTCGAAAATACTACTAGTTTTGTACAATAAAATTAAAAAATTCTGTCGTTGAATTGAAATTTAAAAATTTAAAGCCAGATATAAATTTAACACTAAGGTTCCAAGTTCCGCATCAATTGTTTATGAAATCAATCAATATTTTTTTAATTTAAAGTTCAGTAATGCGTACAACTAGTGGTTCACAAATTGAGTCAATTAAAAATAATCATTTTCAATTATTTATCATGAACTTTATTTTACTGTCCATTATTACAAACTGATAACAGTATTAAAATTTATATAAAATATATGTAATAGAATAATTAAAAAGTGAGACATTGTTATTTTAAGGGAATGTTTACTTTTTTCAAATTAAATTAAAATGTCTGAAAATTTTTTTAAGTAACTAAGGAATAAAAAATTAATTTGAGATAATTTTTTTTACTTTTTAACACCTTTACGCTTTTTCTTTGCTTCTTGCATCTGTTTTCTTTTTTCTGCATCATCTTCTTGTGCCTTTCTCTTTGCTGCTATTGTTTTTTTTTCTTTTCTTCTTAGCTTCTTCTTCCGCTTGTTCAGACGTTTCCACAGAATTAGACGGTCCAGGAACTTGAACAGCATCAGACTGATCAGACATTTCAACAGAATTAGACAATCCAGGAACTTGAACAGCATCAGACTCATCAGACTTTTTAGAAGAATTAGTCGGTCAGGTTCTCCTAATTCGCACCATGAGGTAAATAAAATCTGCGTAAAATCTGCACTTTGACTAACACCAGATATATTCTGTTTAATTATTTCTTTAAAAATAAAAATTTTTTCTCGGCCAACAATTTGTGTGAATTTTTGAGAAGTGAGCCTCCCGCGTAGCAAGTTGCGCTTTTCGTTCGGCTTCAGTTATTCTCTTCTCATCCGCTTGAAGACAGTAATTGTGGGACTTACGTCCTAATGTCACTCCCAACGAATAAAGCATAGCTAAGTGATCAGAATATCTTTCATTAAAACGGCAAGCTGCAACGTTTGCAGCAATATTTACAATTGCAGAGCCACTTGGAATTATTTTCGGTGCTATTTTCCATATCAACAGATTATATCTTTCGTTATTATTTTGATTAAATCCTCCGACGCACCTTTCTAATAAAGAATCTTTGCTTAAATCAATGTAAATAGGATGAATTGCTTTTAAGACATCGCTATGGGATGATTGGTACGAATGCTTAAATGACTGTAACTCCTCCTTGGCAGCAGCGCGCTGCCACTCGCACCAAGAGTCTTTGCCAATCGGACAGTTATCGTGTTGCTGATTTTCATCTGTAGAGGTATAATGATGAAATGTGGCCCAAATAGCGTTTCTCATTTTTTCAACTGACTCACAATTACGTCGTATTGCAAGTCCATAATAAACTGTAAGCTTATCGATCATTTTTCCCGTAAGTTTTCCTTTTCCTCCTAATATTTTTCTTTTAACTGTTTTATTACCTTTTGTTTTCAAATCTACGACAGTGTTCTTGACAATATTACGAAGACGAGTTCCCATTCTTTTTTCTACGTGCCCTACGCATTCTATTAGAGAATTTTCGAAATTGTGACCATAATAAACTTTTTGTAATATTTCAGTGTACCTCTAATAACGAATTTCAAGCGCATCTGAATAATTTGAAATATATACGTATATACAGGTACTCACTTTGTTAGGATCTGATTGTTTAATTTGTGACTGAAGTGAAGTTCTTGGTATGCCATAAACTTTTGCAGCAGCATTTAATCTTAGTCCTATTTTTATATATGTAATGGCGGCTTGTATTGACAGTTCCCTTGTCATGTACGTCTTCTTTTACTTTAAACTGAAATAATCTGGTTATTATTGCATACTAGCATGTACAATCGTTAAGTGTCCAACTACTGTATATTCCAAGATTTTGACATACAGTAGTCGGCCACATTCAAAAACTTAAAAAAAATTTTACATACGAAGGTTTATACTTGTTTAGGAAGTTATTAAGAATATTTATCGACAAAAGAATTTTCTATATTTCATTTAGTTCTCTCATAACAAAATAATACATAATAAACTATTCTAAAGAAAGTACGTAAGAACTTACCGTTTTTTCCACTGATTTGACAACTATTTTTTGTTCTTATAACATTTCACATCCAATATCGTAAATAACAATAAATCGAATATTTTTATTGTTACAAG
The DNA here is from genome assembly GCF_015476425.1 of Leptopilina heterotoma. Lineage (NCBI taxonomy): Eukaryota > Metazoa > Arthropoda > Insecta > Hymenoptera > Figitidae > Leptopilina > Leptopilina heterotoma. The sequence continues at coordinate 2,217,641 of NW_025111054.1, forward strand.
ATGTGTATTTACCAGATTCCATCAAGAAATCTACTATTTGTACAAAAATCTTAGCAATAAACACTCAAAATTGTTAAGTGACCGACTACTGTCTGGTTTACCCTATTTAACTTAAAAGAAAATGTGTTCCATACATAATAATAAAATAAATGATATTAATAAGCTCTTTATATATAGATATTTAAAAAAAATAATTATTAACCCCCCTACGGTTTAATTAAATTGCAGAAATTAGTACCAGAATGGTTTAATTTACCCTGCATAGAAATTTTTATATCTCAACACTGCCGTCCTATGTAAGAAGACAAATTTCGACCTAAGCGACAATGGCGCTTATGTGTCTTCTTACATTGGACGGCAGAACAGGCATTAATAGTTTTTTGAATCGTTGATTACGAATCTGGTATTTATTTTTGAAAATTCAAAATGCCGGATTCAATATGGCAGACCTTTTTAAAAAAATTTTTAATTTATTGGATTCGCTTAAAAATTGTTACTCGGGTGTTTACGGGGTCGTTGATTTTAGATCTGTTACCAGTTTTTGAAAATTCAAAATGGCTGATTCAATATGAACATTTAAAAAAAAATTGAATTCATTGGATTCGCTTGAAAATTGTTACTTAGGGGTTTTCGAGGTTGCTGATTACGAATCTGGCATTAGATTTTCAAAATTCAAAATGGCGGATCCAATATAGCTGTCAAAAATGTAGGAAGTTGTGTTAAGCTTCTGAAAACATATTGGATCCGCTATTTTAAATTTTGAAAATCTGATGCCAGATTCGTAATCAGCGACCCTGAAAACTCCCGAGTAATGATTTTCATAAGCTGATTTCATAAAATTTTTGATTAAATGCACATTATCCACTTATTGAAAAACTTGCTTGTTTAACTAACATTTAAAGTTATGTAACTTTGATAAAAAATTTTTTATTATTGCAAATCAATATTCCACTTTGGATCATGTAATTCCGATGTATTGTTGACGAACTATAAAGTATTTAGTTACCCCAAGTATACTCGGGGTGAACCGTTTTGGCACAGTAGTTAGTTTAGTTAGTTAGTAGTTAATAATAATCAATTAATTTAGGTCCAGTTTCATCAATAACGATTAAAAGTTAATCAATAATTAAATCCTCAATCAACCAATAAGAAGCTGTTAAACTGGATTTAATCATTGATTAACTTTAAATTGAGGTTGGTGGAATTATCCCTTAATCAGTATGTTATTAATTGACCCTTTTCTGCAAATTAAAAACATAATTACAAATATGTGTTGTGCATTAAAATTTCATTAAATTTAATACTATTATTTATATTTTATAAATTGTTTTGTAGTGAAATTATGTTCGCAGAACTGTCAGGCAACAGACTTGAAATTTAACACAATTGCCATGCAACAGAATCTCTATTTACCATAATTGTCATTTAACAGACTTAACATTTAAAATAATTGCCATGCAACATAATTGACATCAAACACAGTTGTCATGCAACAGAATTGACATTTGACATAATTGTCATGAAACAGAATTGACATTTAAAACAATTATCATGCAACAGAATTGACGTTTAACACAATTCTCAGGCAACAGAATTGACATACATACAACACAAAAATGATATTTAACATAATTGTCATTCAAGAAAATTGACATTTAAAATAATTATTTTAGCGCGAATTTTAAAATTGACCAAGGAAAAGATTCAGAATAAAAATGATTGGTTAATTTAAGAATTTACCTTAGAATGATTCAGTTAAATATCAATTCTGTTAAATGTAAATTGTATTGCATGTCAATTCTAATGCATGACATTATTATTTTGTGCTGTTTATAGTTTGTGCTGTTTCCCTGTATCACAAAACATTGCAAAGATCTGATGCGATTTATGGTCTCAACTTGATATCTGCAATGAGACTGAGTTTGTATCTTTCTTTAGATTGAGAAAAGTATAGTGTTCAGTCAAAGATGTCCGGATAAACAGAAATTGGCTCAGTTTGGCAGATATCCGACATAATTAACTTTACTGGCAAGGGGATTCCCCGCGCCCATTTTGAGTCCGCGCAAATCCTGAAAGAAACTAATGATCCAGACTCCTTTATTGGTCTCCTCCTTTATCTCTCTTTTTCTTCATAAAGTCCTCTTCTACATTATTTTTTCCTTATTTTCGATTTCTTTTCTATTCACGTTCTCATAATCATTTTCTTTCTTCTTTTCGTTTCTTCAATTTCGACATTCCTTTTGTACGTATTTTAAAATAAAAAAAAACAAAATACAATTCCATTAACTTTTTTCTTTTAAAATCCATTTTAATAATAAAAAATACGATCTAACTTTTTATGATAAAAAATTACCTCTGCTTTCTCGGGAACTGTAAAGCGAGAAAAAAAGTCGTTGTGAACGCCATTAAGAGTTAACGACCGATCTGCAGATCGTAATCTTTTCCTGAGCTTATTCTTGGTTTAAAGTTCGCGATACCGACGAAGCATCGTCGCGGTGTAATGCGACTATTCTTTGGGGTGGGAATAACGCGAAATAGCTTTGCATTCGAAATATTTTAATATAGGAGAACACATAACTCAAAGCGTTCCCTAAATCATGGTCTCGTTTTGCCTCGAGACGCTGGATGTTTCAATTTCCTTGAGGCACAATCTGATGGTCCCTCTCAGTTGGAAGGGTGAAAAAAGAAAAATGTCCGGAAATGGATGAAAAAGCAAAAGAATCTCTAAACGGCCCTCTGTTTTTAAAGTTTTGTCTGTAGGTGAAGTGGTATCAATTTTCAAATTATTTTTTAAATCCTAAATGTTCTCAACAATTTAAATTCATATAGAGAAATAAATATTTGAAATTGCTATTTTAGTTACTTTAATATTGAGCCTGTAATACGAACTCCCTTATTAATTAGTAGTTTTTTACTAATGAAATAGTGCGAATTCGTTTACCAATTGAATTAGTAACAGTTTTGACAAAGTTTTAGTACTTTTCTACTAATTGCTCGTAGAAAGCTACTAATTCATTAGTAATAAGTCGGTTTACTAATTTTAAATAGTGAAAAATACGACTTACTAATTAAATTCGTAATTTTCTACTGGGAAATAGTGTTTTTTTTACTAAAAATTAGTCAAAACTGTTACTAATTCCAATTAGTAAACTAATCCGCACTATTTCATTAGTAGAAAACTACTTATTCAGATTTAGAGAGTAGAAAACTGACAATTAATGATTAAATTTATTCCATTTGTCCGTTATAAATAAAGTCTTGTCTATTAAAAATAGTTGATGACATCCCATCTGGAGAATTTTGTTCATTCATGTCATGAACGAATTAACGAACGAATAAATAAATGAAAGTGTTATCGACAAGCATGGCGACAAATCTAGCATGGCAATTCGATGCCCGATGTCAGTCTACATAAATAATTGCTGCACGTAATCGAAATGGGTAAAGTATCTGAGAGAAAGGAAGAAAGAGAGACAGAGAGAGAGAAAAGCATGATTATTCCATAAAAATCATTTAATTTAAATTCTTACAAAATATCTTGTTACGAATTAATACTTAACACAAAAGATTATTTTGAATTTTAACCTAGTAAGAAGTAAGGAATTGAAAAGAATTATAAATTTTTAATTCCTTTAATACTTGGCAGTCGACAAGATTTCCACTGTTTGGGCCAAAAGTGTGTTAAAAAATTTTTTAATGGTTTTTATGAAACTTGGTACCCTAAGGTTTCTGGGGTCGCTGATTACGAATCTGACATCAGTTTTTCGAAATTCAAAATGGTGGATTTAATATGGCGGACGATAAAATAAACAATTAATTATAATGGCTCAAAACTGAATACTCGGGGATTTTCAGGGACTGATTACGAATATGAAATCAGTTATTCAAAATTGAAAATGGCTTATCCAATATGGCGGTAAAATTTATATTTGTTTAAATTTCTACATGACAGAATATTGTGGATAACGACATGGATGAAATTCTTAATATTTTACCTCTCTTCTACCACCAAAGTTATGGAATTCAATGGAAGCCTCAATTCAAATGCTACATTAAGGACCCTTTTCGGAAATGCCATATTAATTTTATGGTGGACACCCAACCTTGAAACCTTGAATTTTAGTAATAATATTGTTAAATTTGAAATTTCATGTATTAATAAAGAATCACTCTTTTAACTTTTAAACATACAAATATTCTTTTCAGGATCAGTTTGTTGTACAATTTGGAGGTAGCTGTCCTAGGCAAAACATTTATAACGTGTTACGCAGGGTTATTACAAATAAATGTGCAAAGAAGTACACCTGGAAAGATTGTTTGTAGTAACTTTCGGCGAAGTGCCTAAAATGCATGATATACATTAAAAGTATAGTTTAAATATTTAAAAGCTTTTTTAAATTGATTGATTTGTAAGAAACTTCTACGGACACACTTATCTAAGGTAGTATTAATTAATAGACTAGTGTATAAATAAAGAAATTATTTAAATTAATTTAAATATTTTGTATGTTTAGAAATTGTTGGCAAATAATTTTAAACATATCGATATACGCATTTCAAAAAATAAAAAGTAAAAGAACCCGTAAATTAAGGATAAAAAGTTTTCGTTTGGAACTATAGTGGGACCTCCATTAGTGAGCCCTTGATTACTTCTTCTTTCTTCTTGACATCTAAATAAATAAAATATCGTTCTTGTCGAGCCTCAGTAGTTGTGAGGTGTCGCAAACGACAGATAAAAGATAACGGAAAGAGAAAAACGAGGACTTTATTTAATTACGTATTTCTTCTAGCAGCACGTGCAAGGGAGAAAAAGGAAAAAAGAAGTTTGAACAAGATCTTACGTAAGCATTCATCTTGCTTTCTTAATTATTCAGCATGATTGTGTCTTAAAGAACTATAAAATAAGAAAATTAAAAGATCCTTGATGCATATTATACATCAAATTAACATTCTATATTCTTATAATATCAATTGTATATTAAACATATTGAAAATAATATTTTAGTTACAATTATTATTGTTAAAACTTATTTAATTTCTTTTCTTATAACATTGATTTTTAAAAATGTTTATATTTAAAAACTGTGAAGTAAATTTAATAATTTCCCCTGTGAAAAAGTTATGTTTTAATCCAAATGATGAAACTCATCTGAAAAAAGACTGCAGGGATGTCACCCTAATTACCTTGGGGGTATATAAAAAATGCGAAAAAACCGAATTAAAGAAAAGAATGAGGTGGGATGAGGTTGGACTGTTCTTGACAGCCAGCTAATCGGGGTGTTTAAGAGTCTGCAGTGATCGCCATTGCCTCGTTAAAACGAGGGTTACTCGGGGGTAGCACACAGAGACCCGAAGGGGTCGACTTATTATTGCACAGTGCGATAATGGGATTCAAGTAAAAAAAAGAAGAGACCAAGAAACATAAAATTACAGGCGGAGATGACAATATGAATTTTATTTAAATAACATGTAAATTATTAGTTTTAACATGTTTAAAAAGCCATAATATCTATTTGTTTACCTGCAAATTGTTTAAAAAAAGGAAAACATGACCCATATTAAAATAGCTTCAAATTCATTTAAAAAATTGATAATTTTAAAATCCCAGATAATTATGATTTCATAAGTTTAGATGTAAAGTCTCTTTTAACTAATGTTAGTTGCAAACAAAAGTTGTTTTTAAAAAATTACAAAAAATGCGCAGAAGTTTTTGGCAGTTTAGGTATTACTATTTTATAAAAATTTATAATGCTTTTCATTGGAAATTTTACTCCCCCATGTAACATACTGTTGCATACATTAAGTTAGGGGTGGAATGTAAATAGACTTACACTACCGGTCAAAATTGAGAGACCACCCATTTTCAGGTAAAAGAAAAACACTTTAAAAAGTAAAATTTATGGAAACAAAAATTTTTTTCTTTATATTGCTTGAGAGATAATAAGATTTATTAAAGAACAAGACCTTTCTGAAGTCATTTAACCATTATTTTATTTAGATATTTTTTAAAAATCGTCATTTTTAATGTTTTACAAAAATTTGAAATATGTCTAAAACAATGAAGAATGAAGGCTTTTTAATGATCTTAGGCTTATTTTAAATGTCATTTTCTATGACAGATTGAGAATTACTTATAGGCAGAAACGTGTAATTTTTTTCTTAGAAAATGCAGGTCGTCTAAGTTAGACAAAAAAATTTAAAATATTTTGTTGTATTAAAAACTATTTTAGTAAAAATATAAAACATGATATGATGTATATTTTTCAAAATAATTTAATAAAAAAATAGGTTTGAATTTTCAAAATTATTTTTCTGTTAATACGATTGTTTCAAATTTTTTTGGACAAGTTTGACGATTTGCATTTTCTAAGAAAAAATTACTCGTTAATGCTTATAAGTAACTCTCATTGTGTATAAAATAACCTTTAAAATAAGCATAAGATCATTAAAAAGCCTTCATTATTTCAGAAATTATTCAAATTTTTGTAAAACATTGGAAATGACGATTTTTAAAAAATATCTAAATTAAATATTGGCCAAATGACTTTTGAAAGGTCATGTTCTTTTCAAAATTTTATCTTCTTTCAAAAAATAAATAAAATTTAGTTTCCATAAATTTTACTTTTTAAATTGTCTTTCATTCACCTGAAAATGGGTGGTCTACAAACGATCTTATAAATTTTTAACTATATTAGATAAGTTTTTAAATAATTACCTAGCATGATAAGACTGCAAAATATTTTATTCAATTGTTTAGTACAAATACTAGTCTCTAACGATGGTTGAATGAGTTTAGGGCCTTTTTAAGGGAATGCAAACAATTATTGTAAATTTTGAAGTACTAAGTAAATAATATTTTACAATTTCGAACCATTTATTTCAAGCATGTTTTTTATATGTTAAAATGAAACAAAAAACTTTTTTCCAATATAAATATACTGCTATTTATACCTTTAGGGGTTGTTTACTAAAATAAGGGTTATTTTATGAAATAGAAAGGGTTTATTTGTTATTATTTTTATTTTATACACTAAATTAACTAATATCAATAATAATTCTATTTATTGGACTGCGAGAAAAAAAAAAATTTTCAAGTCCTTAAAATTGTAGATAAACAAAAAAACAATTGTTTAAACAAATTGTATTTCTTCACGTTTATAACCTAATGTCCTGATTTCAATGGTTGGTTTGCATCAATGTTTATCAGTATTCTCACAGGTATTAATAGATAAAGATATTAAAATTAATAAAATTAAGTTCAGGATATTAAAATTAATGTAAGGTGATGTAATAAAAAATAAATTTGAAATTTATATTGAAAGACAAAACCTGAATGTTCTTCAAGACTTGTATACTAAAATCATTATACAAACTTGTATCGGTAGCAGGAGAAAATGGGTTCTGTTGGATATGGCATTCAGTTCGAGATGCAGGGTGAAAGAGAAACACATATCAAGAGGGAGAAGAAAGAGGTGCAGAAGAGGAAGGGAAATGGGGGATGATAGTGAGGTCTGATTACGTATTTACTTGGAGCTAGTAGAACGGAAGAGAAAATTCCCTCGCTAGTCCCGCAGAACTAGCGACGGCTGTGCGACTGCCTGAATTATGCATGGACACGGCTTGCATACATCGTGTATTGTTTGCTGCTGTATGTACACAATTCTGATTCTTGAAATCTCAGAAGCCAAAGATCCCACGGTACAATGTCAAATTGTTTTAATAAGCACATAAAGATGAGTTATTACATTAAAAATATATTTCCCCAAAAAGTCGAGCAGTTCAATTAATCAAATTTTTCTGCATCTGTTAAAAATAAATTGAAAATGTTTGTTTATTTTATGATTACTGATAGTAAGAAAATGGGACCCAAGGTGTACATGTTTTCGAATTAATACTCTGCACCCTAAAAAATTAATCTCATAATTAGAGGAAAAATCATCTTCTAATATCATCTCAGTTTTTCATCTCAAAACAAAAGTATTTCACTCAAATATAGAATATTTTTATTCTTTCTTGATAAGTAATAAAACAAAACAATTTTTTCAGATTCAAATGTCAAAAACATTAAACTCAAATAAAGTTAATAAACAAATAATGAGGTGAATATAAATGAAGATTTCCACTTTATCAGCCAACAGTGACATCTATTAGATGTTAATTAAACTCTTTGATTTAGAGTTAGGTGTTTCTTAAGATAATATTATATCGATATGGTTGGCGATAAATAATTATCAAATTAAATGGATAATTATTTATTGACAACCATATCCATATAATTATCTTAAGAAACACCTAACAATTTTCCATCTTCAAAACAGAGGCCCCAAGATGAGAATACCTTAGAAATCACTAAAATACAAAACTTTCACATCAGAAAGTAAAATGTATTAAGTGGACTTTCTGATTGTTTCAAATTTCACATTTCAACCCCGTGTTATTTTCATTGTGGGTAAATTGGCTAAAAAGAGCATTTTTGCGATTTTTAATGAAAAATGTTTATAAAAAATTTTAAAACATTAAAAAAATGTTTTTTTAGGTTTACTGTCTAAACAAAACTCTTATAAAGAGAATCTTGTTGTAATTTTTAATTTATGTAAAGCAGTTAAAAATGTCCAAAAAGAGTTTTTGCAATAATTATAATATTTGTTTACAATAAGAGTTTAAAATCGTGTGTGTTTTATCACTTCTGCAACATAGATTCCCCTTAAATTAAAAATAATCTTCATATAACAATTTTTAAACTAATTTTTTATCTTTTATTATATTTCTTATCTGTAGACACTTTTAAAATTTGTAATTTAATAAGTTAAACGGAAAAAATAGTATTGATTTAAGTTTAAGCAGAATTGTATGGTTGGGCACAATAAGGGTTTTTTTTAAATCAATGTCTTATAGGAAATTAAAAGGCGAATCTTTTTTTCCTTTGGGATTTTTTTTTTAAATCAATATTTTAAAAAATAATGACCAAAAACTGACAAATTTAAATTCTGAAATCGATAATATTTGATATTTGATAATATGTGATAGAGACAGTTAACCCTTTAACGCCCAAATGACCAAAATTTTTACCAATAAATTTTAGCAGCAATGAGATGTAGAAGATGGTGGAATCAAAATTTTGAAAAAGTAAATGCATTATAGTCTATAAAAGAAAAATATTTTCAAAAAATGTACTTATTTTCTTGGGTTATTTTTCAAAATAGCCGTCATATTGGATTTTGTGTTGATCGAATCGCTATTTTGACCCCAGAATCTGAAAGAGCGACACCCAAAACCCCCTACATCTCATTGCTGCTAAAATTTATTGTCAATAAATACTTCTAATCGTGTATTGAAGTCCAAGTAAAAATTTTGGTCATTTGGGCGTTAATGGGTTAAAAGGGACCTACGAGTCGAAAAAATCGATTTTTACTTTTTTTATTGATTCTTATAGTAAACGGGCTGCTCTTTCCAACGCAATAAACCGCAGCTTTCTAGCTGCATTAGTTTTCGCACAATTTCATTTCAAAGTTAGGTACTTTGACAAAAAACAGTGCAAAAGAACAACTTGGTAAACTTCGAATCAGTTTTTCTCGAAATCATTTTTTTGGACCGTAGGTCACTTTTAAATGTCTCTGTCACATATTTGAAATAGCCATCTTTCCCATATGACTATCTCCCCCGGACTTACCATACTTAATTTTTAAAGGTAACAATGGTTACAACATTTTAATTAAAAATTTTGATGTTTAACATTTTTTAAATAACGCAATTGTAAACAAAAAAAATAAAAATCAACAATTTAATTTTTTCTTTTATTTTTGTTTAATAAAAGTATCATCAAACACTTTTTCGTAATACGATCGAGCTTTGCCGATTTTGACAGTTTGACTGATTTTTATATCACTGATATCTTTATTTATATCAGCCAAGTTTTCAAAATCTTCAACTTTTTCTTCAGTAACGTCTACTATGATAAACAGCGGATTTCTTGATTTTTGAATTAAATCAACATATTCTTCTTCCTATCACATAAAGAATACGAATGACCGCGCACTGGGTATAAGTGTTAAATTTCGGTTTGATATTTTATAGACAACATGGATAAAAATAATACAATTTTATAATATCTAGTTTGTCTCCCAGCCGCATCAGAATACAAAAACAACTTCGTAGTGATTTAACTTAAATTATTTTTCGATGGCATATTTTACAAAGTTAAAAACTGTATTAGCACCTTTTTTAGTGTTCCTTAAAGGAAATAAAATATGTAACTATTGTTATTATTATGTACATGGGCAATTCCACGTGAGATTTCAGTCGACGTTTTAAAATCGGCCAAAAATATTTTTTTTCTATTCTGTATTGAAAAAAAAACAGATACGTATTTTTTTATCTTATTTGTTTTTGAGGTCAAATTTTTGAGTTATGAATTTTCAAAATTTTCGTTTTTTAAATGTAGGTATATTTTTAATGTCAGATAACTCAAAAAATATTGCTTCTTTTTATTTTTTGACAAGAAAAAAAAAGTTTTGTTTTTCTCTCTACTTTTGAATAATCATAAAAAAATTTTTTTTTTCATTTTTTATTAAAAAAATACAAAATTTTTATAAACAAATTAATTTTTTTTAACTTTGAGTATGATAAATTTTTATTTTTTTTTAAAACATACCTGGAAATAATAAGAAGGTTTTGCAAAAAGTTTTAGAGTGGGCCTGACAAGTTTGATGGGTCCAAAAAAATAATTAGGCTGTCCGTGCAGGTCGCACGCACGCGGCACAATGGGATTTTTTTTACAATTTATTATTAAAAATTGTTTAGAGCCTACATATTCAATAATAAAGAAAATCCGATAAAATTTGTAGGCTCTAGAGAATTTTTAATCGTAAATTGTAAAAAAATCTCATTATGCTGCTTGCGAGCGACCTGCACGGGCAGCTTAATTATTTTTTAAACCCATCAAACTTGTCAGGCCCACTCTGAAACTTTTTGCAAAACCTTCTTATCATTTCCAGGTATGTTTTAAAAAAAGAAAATTAAAAATTTATCATACTCAAAGTTAAAAAAAATTAATTTGTTTATAAATTTTTTTAATAAAAAAAAATTTTTGTTATGATTATTCAAAAGTAGAGAGAAAAACAACACTTTTTTTTCTTGTCAAAAAATAAAAAGAAGCAATATTTTTTGAGTTATCTGACATTAAAAATATATCTTCATTTAAAAAACGAAAATTTTGAAAATTCATAACTCAAAAAGGGCCTAGCGGAGTAAGCATGCAAAATCTTCCCCCTGCTCAAAAAACTTTGAAATTCTTGTTACATGTTGGCAACATTAAGATTAAATTTTTCACCAAATATTTTTTCAAAAAATGTATTTTTGTAAGAGTTATGGAGGGGGAAAGAAAATTTTTTTTTTGAAAATTAAAAAATTTTTTTTGGGGGTTTTTTTCGGGCAAAATTTTTTGAATTTTTTTTTTATTCCTCTTATTAATTTATAAAACACATATAAATTTCATTAAAATCGATCCAGTGGTTTTCAAGAAAAAACAAATTTTTGATTTTTCTTTCCCCCTTCGTAACTCTTACAAAAATACATTTTTTGAAAAATATATTTGGTGAAAAATTTTATTTTAATGTTGCCAACATGTAACAGGAATTTCAAATTTTTTTTAGCGGGGGCAGATTTTGCATGCTTACTCCGCTAGGCCCTTTGGCCTCCAAAAAATAATAAAAATTTACGTATCTGTTTTTTTTCAATACAGAATAGAAAAAAAATATTTTTGGACGATTTTCAGAGGTCGACTGAAATCTCACGTGGAATTGCCCACATGTACATTAAATATATGTAACCACAATAGCCTGCAAAAAAATTGAACGTTCACAGAGAGATTTGGGAGAGGAAGATTTTAGGCAAAATCGAACTCTAAGTGTTAAACATTCTTGGTGCCTAACATTCGCTTTCTCACTTTATTATAATTTTTAACATTTCTTATGCATATTATACAGGTTTTCATCGTTCTTGTTTATTTAAAATTCAGAGCGCACATTGCACACATCTTTCCTGGACAATTTAAAAGAAAAGTTGACATAATTATTGAAATATTTACGATACCTACTCTCCTCTAAGGTAACTTCCATTTTGACAGTATAACGGATGCATAATACTCAAGAAATGAATGATACAAATCGCGCAAAGTTAAATCTGACATGTAAAAATAATTTAACTTTGTATATTGACGAGTATAATGCGATTCGGAATGAGGTAAACTTTTACAATGTTCAAAAACGATTGTTATTAGTTTTAAAAGAACTGTACGCTCTTTTCAAGAAATCGTTTCCAGAAAACGATTCCGTATGTGTCTGCACAATTCACCAGAATGTGAAACTTATGTTGGACGCCATTGATATAGAAAAACTCACAAAGGACACAGACATGCCAATTAAAAGTTATAAAGATTGTCTGAGTAAAATAATTTGTCAACAGCCTTCCCCCGATTGCTGGCTTGATAATTGTAAAAAATTCAATCCTGCAATCTTAAGAGATTTTAGAGGTGCAATGTTCAGTATAGGCTGGCACTGATCGATCTACCCTTTTGACGCAAACTTTGAAAAAAGATGATTTTGTGGACATGCTATGCACTAAGTTAGGAATTATCAAAAGTCATTCATTTATTGCTAAAGAACAATCTAATTTCATTGGAAAAAGGAAAGTGAATCTTTGCAAGGGTCAAGTAATTGTGATGTTTGACTTCTCGGAAAAATATTCTTATGTTTGCCAAGACGCTTCGCAAGCATTCCATTTCAATAATAATAATCAATGCACGGTGTTCAATGTTATTTATTATTGGAAAGAAAATGATCAATTAATGCACAAAAGTAATGTGTTTTTGTCACCAAATTAAAAAAATTACACTGCAACTGTATACACTGTACAAGGATTATTAATCCCAGAAATTAAAAATGTAATGCAGGATGTAAATAAAATTAATTAAGTAACAGATGGTGCCAAACAACATTTCAAAAATAAATATAAGGTGGCTAATCTAGTCCACCATAAAGAAGACTTTGTCATAGAAGCAGAATGGCACTATAGTGCAACTGCTCATGGAAAAAGTGCTTATGATGGTATTAGTACAACTTTAAAACGGGAAGCTTATAGAACAAGTCTCCTAGCTAAACATAATGGCTTAAGAACGTCCAATGTTCTAAAAACTTTCTTAGTCTTTGTTATATTTTCTATGCAGGCATCATATTGCTGAACTGTTATTAAAATGTACTTTTGAATGTAAATTCGGTCCTACAACAGGTCCTAATGTTCCTTTCTTTAAAAAATTACAAAATGATTGGAATAACTTAGTTAATACGAATTTTGAATCTGGAATTACTGATCCTGAAGTTTTCAGCGCACTCGAAAATAAAATTTCCGACATTTTAGCTTTCACAACTGAAAAATTAGAAGAATCTCATTATCGAGAAGATTATAGGGAATTTCTGGAGTTGACATCCATCTTCCTTGGCGGAACTCCAAAACGGGGAATATTTATACTCAGACCTGGAGCTATGCACCAAGCAAGGTGGATGGCCAAAGCAATCTATTGCTTAAAGATTTTTCATTTACGCAAAGAATTTTCAATGATGCCAGATGATGAAAGATCATGTAAAGAAATTTGTATTTTTTTAGTTTCAATTTATGTTCCATATTGGTTTAACGCTGCAAGAGCAGATAAAGCTCCTAACCAAGACATTCTGCTTATAAAGGAACTGCAAAAGTACTCAAAAATAGATTCTGTTATTTCAGAAGCAGCTTTAAATAAAATTCAGAACCATTTATGGTATCTTACTCCAGAAGTTGCAGCAATGGCGTTTTCTGACGATGATTTGTCTTTTCAAGACAAGAACAAAATGAAAAATGCTCTGTCCAAAAAAAACAAATCATCAAGTCTACCTGCAACTACTGTAAAAAGTATTGAAAATAAAAGTATTTACCATTTTATAAATAAGGATTCGATGAATTTTTTTTCGCTTTTTAAAATGCAAACTTCTTTTCTTAAGCAAGATTCATCAGACTGGTCTAAAAATGCTGATTATATAAAGAGACGAGACGAGACGAGGAACAGAAGCAGTATTTACTGCAAGTTATTAAAGAATACCGTAAGCAGTTCCCAGATTGCAATAAACAAACATTATTAAAAGCAATGATGTAAATATAAAGTTTTGTATTTAAAATTTTCAAAATAATAAATTTTTCACAATTTTTAATCGATAATTACGTCTTACATTAAATCTTACCTCATCAAAAAATATTAAATCTACAATTGAGAAAATCGCCACTCTTTAGCTCAATTTGATTAAAAGTTGAAATTTAACAATAGTAATTTGTTTAAACAATTAAGAAAATTATTATTCTTAGTTTGTTGTTAGTGACTGGATACATTCGGCTTGAAAAGTCGCAAAATTCAGAAAAAATCGCAACTCTAGCACAATTTGATTAAAAGTTGAAATTAAACAATAGTAATTTGTTTAAACAATTGGTAAAATTATTATTCTTAGTTTATTAACGTAGTTAATTAAGTTATTATCTTAGTTTATTAGTAACTGGTAACATTCGGCCTAAAAAGTTGCAAAATTGAAAAAAAATCGCAACTCTTTAGCTCAATTAGATAAAAAGTTGTAAATAAACAATAATAATTTGTTTAAATAAATTAGCAATTACCCGGAATAATGTTTAAAAATCAAAATTTGTGTTATTTATTAAAAATCTAGGAAAAAACTTTAATAAAAATAGTAAAACATATTTTTTAACGTTTTTTTCGTAATTTTGAAATTTATGGGGTTTTTTGGGGGCACTATAAAAAATAGTTGATATTAAAAATGATTAAATAAACAATTTAGCACTATTCTTTGAGGTCTCCTGAAAAGAAACAGAGTTCGCTGAATAAAAAATTTTGATTTTCAAGGATTCTATACCATTTCTACGAAAAAGCGTATTTTTCCCATGCATTTTGCATGGGAAACTTAAAGCGCTTAGAGCGACCTCTAAATATTTTTTTTTTAAATAGGGGTATTTTTTTCGATATAGAACAATCCTAGGGGGTGAGAGCATTTAAATTCCGATTTTACTTTTTTCCCATGTATTTTTGGACCACCCTAATATACGCTATTCAAGGTAACAGCAGCTATTGAAAATATAAGTGAATTTTCACTTATCGGTTGCAAGAAACATAATTTGCTTGTAATACATAGTATTGTAAGATTTTTTCTTATAACAAGAATGTTTTTTTGATGTAAACAATCGAATAAAAATGATTGCATCGAAAAAGAAAGATCCAGAGAAAAAAGAAAGTTATCAACACTCGTGACCAGCGCAAATATTGGTGGTGTTTCACAGCAATATTCTACGGAAAATAAATCCTCTTTAGCTATGAAAAAACACGGAGCCCAAAATAGACAACAAACACTTGATTTAAATATTTGTAAAATTTCAGAGGTAGAAAAATCGAAAAAAAAAGACTGATTGTGAGTTAGAAAAAAATTCTAAATCAACCACCGAAAAGGTATATGTAAAGAGAAATAAAACACCTTTTTTCAGAGGGAAATTTCCAAAAAAGAGTATTACTAAACGTAACAAACATAAATTAATTGATATTTGTTATTTATTTATAAAAGAGAAAAAGATTTTATTACATATTAAAAAAGAGATTTACATTTGAAATAAGTATATTTAAAAACGAAGCTTATAATTTGTAAACATTTATTATCATAATTATATTTTCCTAATTAACATTGTTGAAATGAATTTAAATTGTAGACAATTATTATTTTGATACAACTTACGGACACTAATTACATATTTATTATTCACAATTTATTTCAGATATACAAAAGAAATTATATTTGATGCAGCTACTAAAAATCATATTCAACATATTCATATTCAACGGTGGCGCACATATAGCTGTGGAAGACAGTATTAATCTCGGGCAGTAAATGTAGAACACCTATACCAAGACACTTGAACGTGAACAATAAAAATTTAAATATCCCACCAAGAGGTATTCAATGTGAGTTTTCTCTAAATACTTTTAAAAATATTAATATATGAACCCACTACGTGTTCCAACAAATAATTGTACACCACATTTATCAATATATGCTATAATTTATTTATAATAATTGAATAAGCCATTAGGCCTAAAATATAACAGAGTAAAAGTACGCGTCCTTACTGTCTCGAGACTGGACATATATTTCACAAACATACTTTGCGCCACTAAATATCTCTCACTTCCTACCGGATAGGGGTGAGAGAGGGAGGAATCATCTAACCGCTTCCCTACATCAATTCGCCGGTCGCGCCATCTAGCCATGGCAGCGAGTACTAATATTGGTCGGTAAAGTAGAACACCTAGACCAAGCGATTTTAATCATAGTAAGACGTTTAGATTGATTTCCGAATAATTTAGAAAGTGTTTCAACCATATCACTTCTTTTGTACAGGACATGCAGCCATATACATCCAATAACATATATGCTTTCCTTCCGGTTTGGACAACTTTTTGAAAAGTGGTGTACCTTCTATAAGAATGTTTTAAGTCTATGGCGTACTCAATTCCATTTTGTTTCTAGGGGGTTCTACGAGTAAGACGACATAAGATTTAAAATCTGGTGACCAGCCGTTTAGTAGAAAATTGATTTTTAAGTTTTGAAAATAGTTTTGCAAGTGCGCTATGAGTGATATTAGCGATGTAATAAATAAAACTTCTTACTAAATGACAAAAAACCGCTGCCAAGTTGTATATTTTTTTTATAATTTTAGTGCTCATTTCATGAACACTTTACTTCTTCATTGAGATAAAAATAATAGAAACATATGAATAACTTTTTATAAATATAATAAAAGTAATTGAATTTTGAGTCAATCAATGTATTTTTAAATACCGTACAAGATAGTTACAATAATTTAATAGTTAAATAAAAATTTTCAAACAAAAAAGTTGAGAAAATATCATTTTTCACAATTTTTGGTTTTTAAAATACTAATAATTTCAAAATTTATTATCGAAGTAGGTTCAAAAATAGGTCAATCGAAGCGTTTTTTAATGCTCTACAAGTTGATAACGATAATTTTAAAGTTACTTCTACGTTTTTCAACAAAATTTTAAAAAAAAGTCTTAATTTCCAAAATTTTTTATTTTTAAGAGTTTAATAACTCCGGTTAATATGGACGAAAAATGTGCAATTAGGGCTCAAAAGATGCGTCTAAAAAAACTCTACAAAATTATGGAAAAACATTTATAGGTGTTCTAACATTTTTTTAGTTATAGTCAAAAAACGTGTTTTTGCAAAATTAAAAATAAAAAAAAGTTTAGTTAAACTTAATTAATATATCAAAAAGTACTCTCACTTTATGTCCGCAGGTGAGATCTACAATTTAAAAAAAAATTCAACCCAAAAACTCTTTATGATTTCGAGATATTTATGAAAATGTGATGTTTACACACACACACATACGAAATGACATTTTTTAAAAATGTCATTTTTGAATTCCTGAGGTCAAATAACATAAAGATATGTCAAAAAATCGAACTCGAAAAATTTTGGTATTACAATACTTCCTCTATGAGGAAGTAAAATTTATAGAACCGTTATATTTATTCATAAAATTATAGATAAAAAATTAGAAAAAAGGAAATGGACATTACAATTTTATTTTTATTAAAAAAAAGATAAATTTTGTACACTCAATGTTTTACACGCAAACACAAGAATATGTAGGGGAGACTGGGGCGAAAATTTAAACTGTCAAAACAGTTAAAATTCATTATCTTTCGAACGGAAATAGTTAGAGCATTGCAATTTTAATTATAGAAGGGTGTTATGTTGATTTTTGAAAATAACGAAATATTTAATTCAATAAGCTTGTTAATTAGAAATATTAAGAGAAAGATTTAAAGAAGACCTATGTATATTAAGTCATTTTTAATTACTTTCAATATTTTACTCTTCTCCATTTTCGTAATTTTCAATCAAATCAGTTAATTGTCTCAGGAAGATGAATGCCGGTTTTTATTATTTTTACTTTCAAAAAGTTCAATTCTAGTAGTTTTTCTTGTTTATCGTAGGTAAGATTATAAGCTAAATTGTAACTTCCACGCTTCACTCTGATCTGTTCCATATCATGGAGATAGAGTCTATTATCCACTTGATTATTTAATTTATGCTGCGATGAATAATCAATTCATTTACGAATATGTGAAGGAGTTTGAGATTGAACAAGAACGTTTTTCGAGTTAGAATTTCTAACAGCATTCTCAAAATCTTTGAAGTCGTAAACGTCTTTCATTTTTTTCAAGGATTGCTCCACTTGATGGTGAAAAGAATCCGCTGACATAAATGTATGTCCAGGTTCAAAGCAATTAATCTTGATGACATCAGTTTCTATTCCAAAGAATTTACTATATATAAATGAGAAACGAGAAGAAGTCCAAGTTTTTATTATGGGCTGAACAATTGTCAAGCCACAAAACTATCTTTTTCTTGTCTCGATTCTTGAGAAAAAAAACATGATACGCACTTACAATGTCTTCTTTTTTTCGACCTGGCACTTCTTCATTCCAAATTATTGCACAAGGTACTGTATTCGACTGATATGACCCGATTGGAACGAAACTTTGATTAAAGGCTATGATTCTTCGTGTAAAGGCAACAACTTTGAACTCTTTCATTTGAGGTAACATGATGACTTTTTGTAGATCACATGAATATTATGCAGTATCTGATGAAACGTATGCGTTTTCGACATCTATATTATATTTTCTACGAGCTTGTACATACTTTTTCTGATGCGTTGACCATTCATTGCATACTATGCAGTCCGGATTTAAATTTTCCAATGTGTTATCTTTATTATGCTGATGAAATTTTTCACATGTCTCGCACTCCTCATTCCCCAATTTAGCAAATGAAATATTTTGTACTGTTTCATCGATTTTTCCCAACTGTCCAAATTATTTTTCATAAATTAAAAATGAAAGGAAAACCCCAGTAGAAAGAAATTTCTACGATTTGAACAACTTACAGCTGAACAAGATTAGTAAAAATGATGATTCCATTATTAGAAAGGGAAATATTTCTAGAAGGGAATATTTTAATCATAATGCTGCTGAACAACATGAAGTGATGATGGTGGATGTTTCAAATGACAAAAACCAAAAAATATTTGATAATGAACCTGAGCCATCCAGCTCTTCTATGCAAAATACCGAATTGTACAAATCTGGAAGATATGCATTATTCAATTCTATAATATTTACAAAGGACTTAATTAAATTGCCTACTGTTTGGCTTCGCTATGATATTGAAAATGGAGATTGTCGTACAATTGAACTTTTCCAATATACAGCGAAATTAGAAAATGATGAGGTGAAAACTGCTTACGTTCACATGTATCTTCTGTTGAAGAAGTAGAAAATGCAGTAAATACCCTACATAAATTAAGAGTATGCCAGGGATGCGCTATTCTGACCAATACAGGGATTTACAAAATTTTACCCTCTATAATTGTAAAAAAGAGGGGAAAATACAGTACCGTCCGAAATTGTCAGTCCACCCATTTTCAAAGGAATGACAAAATTTTTTTAACATAAAATTCATAAAAAGTAAAATTTTTTTTGGTTTATATTTTGAAAGACGATAAAATTTTGAAAAGAATAAGACCTTACAGAAGTCATTTGGCCAAAATTTGTAGAAGATATTCTTAAAAATCGTCATTTTCAATGTTTTACAAAAATTTGAATAACTTCTAAAATAATGAACGCTTTTTAATAATCTTAGGCTTATTTTAAAGACCATTTTCTACAGAATAAGAATTACTTATAGGCATTAACCTGTCATTTTTAACTTGGAATAAGCATGACGTCAAAGTTGGACAAAAAAATTCAAAAAATTTGAAATAATATTATTAAAAGAAAAATAATTTTTGAAATTCAAACATATATTTTTATTAAATTTTCTTGAAAAATCTACACCATATCATGTTTTATATATGTTCTAGAATATTTTTTAGTACAAAAAATTGATTTCAAATTTTTCCAATTTTTTTGTCCAATTTTGACGTCATGCTTATTCCAAGTTAAAAATGACAGGTTAATGCCTATAAGTAATTCTTATTCCGTAGAAAAAGACCTTTAAAATAAGCCTAAGATTATTAAAAAGCGTTCATTATTTTAGAAGTTATTTAAATTTTTGTAAAACATTGAAAATGACGATTTTTAGGAATATCTTCTACAAATTTTGGCCAAATGACTTCTGTAAGATCTTATTCTTTTCAAAATTTTATCGTCTTTCAAAATATAAACCAAAAAAAATTTTGGTTTTCATGAATTTTATGTTAAAAAATTTTTGTCATTGCTTTAAAAATGGGTGGACTGACAATTGCGGACGGTACTGTATTAATACTAATAACTTATTATATGTATTATTTATTTATACGGAGAGAAGAGTGGGCTGTACTATTACGCATTTAGTAAGAAAATTTGAGTTGCGACAAATAAATGTTAAGTAAAGGTTACAAAACAGCGTTCGGTTTATTTTTTGTCGATCGAACAAAACATAGTAGTAGAGATAATATATATATATATATATTTATGATTGTTATTACAATAAATATTAGGTTATTGTTATCATAATTAAATAAATTTTTAAACTGTTTATTCAATTATGCGACAAATATATTAGTATCAAATTTGACAAAATTATTTATTTAGAGACATTTTTCTGTTATAAAATTATTATTATTTAACTATTGGGTCAGACCATTATATTTCAAATAAAGTCGTTGCGGCCTAATTTTTAAAAAAATTGATACTTTTAGAAATGAATCTGTATGATCTCTGAAGAACGAAATGAAAAGAATCATATTAAAATATTTATTACTTTTCTTCAAATATGAATGTAAAGTGGAGAAGGTGCGAAAAAATGACACTTTTTTAGCAATTAGAAAATATTTTAAAAAGTATTAAAAACTCAAACACTCAAAAATTTTCTTTTTGGTCCCAGGTCTAATTTAAAAAATATAAGGGTTTAAAAATTGCACACTTTTTCAGGTTAAAACTATTTATTTTCTTATAATTGAAGTTGGCTTTTTATTGTAAATCACGTTCCGATCATAGTGTTTAAATTAAAAGCCAACTTCAATTTTAAGAAAATAAATAGTTTTAACCTGAAAAACTGTGCAATTTTTAAACCTTTATATTTTTTAAATTAGACCCGGGACCAAAAAGAAAATTTTTGAGTGTATAGATTTCGTTGTGGTTTAGAAGTTGTGCAAGTGCCAAATTTTTTTATTTTTCTTTAACGGAGTTATTGAGTTGTAAAGTACGAAAAAATTCAGAAATCGCGTACTTTCAACTCAATATTTCTTGCATATTTAAAGGAAAAATTAAAAAAGTGATTACAAATTCTGAAAGTTCATCAAAAATAC
This sequence comes from Leptopilina heterotoma, assembly GCF_015476425.1. Taxonomy (NCBI): domain Eukaryota; kingdom Metazoa; phylum Arthropoda; class Insecta; order Hymenoptera; family Figitidae; genus Leptopilina; species Leptopilina heterotoma. The sequence continues at coordinate 2,239,100 of NW_025111054.1, forward strand.
TGTATATTCGGTGAGTTTTTATTTAATTCAATAGTTCCACCTTCTCGTAATTAATTGATAAAGACGTCAAAATTAGGTTATTTAGCGGATCGACTTTAAAAACATATTTTATATATTATTTTTATATTTTTACTAGTTTTTTTATTAACGAATAATTAATCAACTAATTTTAAACACGAATCAATAAATCTTTTTGCACTTTTAAGAATTTTTAAATACTTTTTTAAATATTTTCTAATTGCTAAAAAAGTGCTATTTTTTCGCACCTTCTCCACTTTACACTCATATTTTAAGAAAAGTAATAAATATTTTAATATAATTCTTTTCATTTCGTTCTTCAGAGATCATACAGATTTATTTCTAAAAGTATCATTTTTTAAAAAAATTAGGCCGCAACGTCTTAATTCGAAATATAATGGTCTGACCCTATTATAAAAGAGGTTAATTTTTAATTTGATAAATTGTAATCAAACTCGTAGATATGACAGTTCATATCATAGACGATACTAATGAAGATGGTAGTCTTAATAGCTAAATGGCCGTTTAGTGAAGTTCACTTTTTGTTTTGTTGAACAAAAATGTCACCATATTGTTTAGTAACTATGACTCAGGGCTGAGTATGATTGACTACTTTCTTCTCTCCGTGGATTAAAATTTTCCATTTTTTATTATTGTTTATAAAGAGATGTGCTTACTTATTAAATTAATGAAACCATGTGTTTACTATAAATTATTTAAAAAATAAACACGTACCTTTACTATTACATTATTTCATCGGTTAACTCATAAGTCAAGTTCTTGTTATTAAATGAAAACATCACTTTTTAATGTTTCGATGACATTGAAAACCTTGTCAGAAACGGATAATTAAATTTAAATTATATCTTCTGATTAACAGTAAATTCGCGAACAAACAAAAATAAATGCTTAAATCTTAACCCATTAACTGTCGACTGAAAAACACTAAATGTGCCCAGAATGCCAAAAATAAAAAATCGTCAAATTTGTTTGAAACTTGTTACTCACGGGTTTTCGGGGTCCCTGACTACGAAACTGATGTCAGTTTTTTAAAATTCAAAATGGCTTATCCAATATGGCGGACATTTACAAAAAAAAATTTGTATTCGCTTGAAAATTATCACTCGGGGGTTTTCGGGGTTACTGATGACGAATCCGATGACAGTTTTTAAAAATTAAAAATTGCAAATCCAATATAGCGGACATATTTTTAAAACAAATTTGTATTTGCTTGAAACTTGTCACTCGGGGATTTTCGGGGTCGCTGATGACGATTTGGATGTCAGTTTTTCAAAATTCAAAATGGCAAATGATCCAATATGGTAAATATTTTTGGAAAAAAAATTTCTATTCGCTTGAAAATTACCACTCGGAGGTTTTCGGAGTCGCTGATGACGAATTCGATGTCTGTTTTTAGAAATTCAAAATGTCGGATCCAATATGGCGGACATTTTTTTTAAATTTGTTTTTATCGTCAAAGCAGAACAAATTTTACAAATGCCGGTTTCATAGAACAGCTATAAAGAGAGAGCAAAAATTTAAATTCCATTGAAATGTCCTAACGCATTTCACCTTTCCAATAAGTTCATGGGTGAAGTGGATCTCCACGGTATGTCATATTGGATCCGCAATTTTGAATTTAAACAAAACTGACATCGGATTCGTTATCAGCGACCCAAAAAACCCTCGAGTGACAAGTTTCAAGCAAATCCAAATTAAAAAAAAATGTCCGCAATATTAGATCCGCCATTTTGAATTTTAAAAAACCGACATCATATGCGTAATCAGCGACCCCGAAAACCCCGAGTGATAATTTTCAAGCGAATCCAAATTTTTTTAAAAAAGTGTCTGCCATATTGGATCCGCTATTTTGAATTTTGAAAAACCGACATCATATTCGTAATCAGCGACCTCGAAAACCCCCGAGTAATAGATTTCAGGCGATTTTAAACATTTTAAAAATAAAAATGCATTGTATTATCCATGGCAAAGATTTTTAAAAATTTGCTAAAAGTGTTGTTTTTAAAATTTTTTATAATTTATTGAATTTAAAAACAGAAACGTGCGTCGCATTCTGCATAGCGTTGACTTTTAAGAAATCATTTTATTTTTAATTTTCAAGCCATTTTTGACTTTTTTACATCAATTTTCATCATGGCAGAGATTGTCAGTTTTCCGGCAGTCAGAGCAAAGTCTGAAATGGCAAAGATCTTTGGCATCGGCAGTCAAGGGGTTAATTTACACATCTTCAAAGGGATAAATTTTTACTTACAATGTATTATTATAAGTGTTACATTTAAGAATCCCTTCGTTCACTAAAAAATTGCAAAAGCTATGCACTCATTTGTTTTAAATGTACATTTAACAAGCATTATTTTCATAATAGCAATCATACACTTTTCAAAAGAGTGTTTTCAATTTAAGTAAGATGAATACTACGGATTATTTCTTTTAAGTTCTTTAATTTATAAAAACAATAGTAACCCTTGAGGAAAGTATTTAGAAATTCCTTTCACCGCATGATTTTGCCCCGGACCTTGGAAGGAGTAAGTCGGCAAAAGGACGAACAACCACAGTAGAAAACGGTATCAGTATGCGAGCTACGATTCGGCCACATATCGTGCTCATCCCTCAACTTATTGCGGCTTAGCTTTCCTCTGTAGCTCGTCTTCCTAAGCATTCTCACCTCTCTTCATTCCCTTCACCCTTGGCACCCAAAACCCGAGTCGCACGTGTATCTGACTCACACCCTAAGACTCTAAATTGTTTCCTTCATAAGTCCAGATACTTTTCACGTATATACCTTCGGATAATAGCAGAGAACCCCTAGTAAAAAATAGAATCACGAGTTACGAGCATCTCGGTTTGATAAAAATTGAAAGACGAATAGACCTAGATAAGAATCTTGCGACGCACGTCACGCAATCGGCGTGCGAGTCAGTCAGTGCGCGTCATAACACACGCATATCGTATTCACGAGTGATGGTTGCACTAGTGTTTACTCAGTGAGTAGCATTCCGGTATCACTTATGCGAGTGAGCTCTCGCACTCGTGAAGGTGACAAGCGGCTATAAAAAATGAACATGATTTAACATAATTATGTTAAAATTGTTCTGTTGAAGATGAATTTTGGATATTTAATTTGTTAATCAAAATAAATTCTTCCCTTATGAAAATGTACGACACGCAAAACATGTCATGCGCGCATGGCATTATTTTTGTGGCGTTTTTTTGCGACGCCACGCAAATAATGTCTTGAAAGTTGTGACATAAATTTATGTAATGCGTAAAACGCCACTGTAAAATTGGTATTTGAAGTGTGTAAAGATTATTATTTAAAAATTAATTATATACAAATTAACTATATTAGTTTTTAAAATCAGAAACACAATTTTTATAGTGTTCTTATGCATTTTTAAAAAAATATACCCAAAAATTGAATTTAAAGACAACAAAATTTCTATGTAGTTTTTCACAGAAACCTTATAATAATAAAAAATATTTCATAAAGGATGAATGGATAAGAAAGTGATTAAAATCAATCATAAAGTAATATCATAGTTTATTGCACTTTAAGAAGTGTAATTAAAACTACAATTATTATTGAACGGTGTTCGATGGTTTCTCTGTTCACAGGCACGTGAAATTGGTAAACAATTATTTTCTAACAAATGTTTCTCTATCCACAGGCACTTTTTACAAAATCTGCCAACGACCATCGTCACAAATGTTTTTAATTAAATGAATTCAAAAGATTTTCTAAATCCATGTAGAAACGCGGTTACAGAATTGAAAATACCACAGCAATGTTGTGCGAATCATATTGACAGCTGAACCTTTGCGCTCTCTGCATGCTTCTGCCCTCTAATGGCAAATAGTTGTAATTTAAGTCTTTCCGCCTGTCATTGCATTTTTGAAAATCTATTTGTGTAGAATTTTAATTTCAAATATAATAATTAAATTCTTAAAAGTTTTAATGAAAAATCTTTAAATGTAAATGTTAAAATAAAATTTAATAAAAATTTGCCTTTAAAAATTACATTGAAATATTTTAAAAACTAGAAATTCGATTAGAATTTTTTCATTCTAATTTTAAAAAGTATAAATATCTGAATATTTTTAAAAACTTTATTTCTTAGACTTAATAAAATTTTGGAAGAAACTTGTTCATATTATTTTATCCAATTTCAATTATTATTATTAGATTTTATCACATTTCAATTACATACAAATTTTTCAAATAACTTTTGAAAATAAACGATTATTATAAAAAATTGAATTTTTGAATTTAAATAATTGATTTAGAGATTAAATTAGTTGAAAATTGGAGAGAATAATTGAAGTTTGGAAGGACTATAGTTGTAATTTTTAGAGAGTATTCAGAAGGTTTTAAATTAAAATTGTTAAAATTTTATTTCATATTTTCACAGTACTTAGTACTCTGAATGAGTACTTCAACTACTAAGTATTATGATATTGTTTTTGGTCTCTATTTAAAGCTTAAATTACAAGGAATAGTCTGTGAAAGTAACAATTTTTTTATCAGTCTTTCTAAATTTTGCCAGGAGTCAAAGTCAGGGTAAAAAATTTAAAAAAAATAAAATTATTTTTTTGTGTTTATAACATATCTCCCTTCCTATTTATGCAATACAAATGAAAATAGTGTCATTTCATTGAAAATTTAATAAGCTTTCCGATGCAATTTAAAAAAAGCATCTAGCTTTATTTTTGACAGAATTATCACTGTTTCTGTCTGGATGTTTTTTTTAATAGCTCGAAGTGTTAGCGGTCGCACAATTTCCGCCGGTAGTGTATATTTGCACGAAGTCATTATTCTGTCTACAATTGCCTAGCTTAATTCTACATGATTCTACTGACATTTCAGAACTCGAATTAGATTTAAGGGCTATAAACAAGTCGTTGAAAGAAGTTATCGGAAAGTGACTTATTGCGCGTTTGTCATTTCCGACTATTTTTTCGGTTTTGATAAAGTTTAGTAAAATATTCGATTGGAATCATTTTGTAATAATGAATTTAACATTGTAAATAAAACGTTGTACCCCTACGTCATCTTATCCATTAACCCCTTGACTGTGGATGACGTGTATACACGTTGTGAAAAAAACTGTCCCAAACAGTGGCTGACGTGTATACACGTCATGGCCCAAACAAAAAAACATATTAACGTATATTCGCGAAAATTCTTACTTGGGGGTTTTTGGGGTCGCTGATCACGATTCTGAAGTCATATTTTCAAAATACATAACTTTTCATCCAAAATGGCCGCCAAAAATTTTGAAAAACTTTAAAAGTGGATAAATTGTTTTAAAAATTCTTACTCGGGGGTTTTGGGGTGTGTATACTATGAATACAATTCATAGTGCCTATGAATTGTAAAATTAGGCTTCCCATTTTTAAGAACCTTCCTACGTTATCATTAAAATAATGTAGGAAGGGATAGTATATTTCAAGGAACTCGGAGAGTCTCGAGGTGCATGTAGCTCAGTGGTCAGAGCAGTCTACCGGCAATAGAAAGGTCGTGGGCTCGTATTCCACCATGCTACCGTTTTTTCTTAGTTCTTTGATAATTTTGAAATTATTAATTAATTTCGAAAATATTTTTGAAATTAAGCAGCTTTTTGTATTAGGGCAGCTGTGCTGTCGATACATATGAAGCCCGTGAGCTTATCGAGATTTATTTAAGGTATTTAATTTATTTGTGTAGATCGATTCGGGAAAATTGTTAACTTCTTCAAATTTTATCTTTTAAAAATTGTTATTCGGAGGTTTTTGGGGTAGCTGATCACGATTCTGAAGTGAGATTTTCAAAATAAATAATTTTTCATACAAAATAGCCGACAAAAATTTTGAAAAATTTCAAAAGTGGATAAATTCTTTTAAAAATTCTTACCATTTAAACTTTGAAAAACTAATAACAGAATCGTAATCAGCGACCTCAAAAACCCCCGAATAACGAATTTTAAGCGTATCCAATGAGTTTTTCAAAATCGTGACCGCTATTTTGGATCCGCCATTTTGAATTTTAAAAAACTAATGTCAGATTCGTAATCAGTGATCACGAAAACCCCCGAGTAACGAATTTTAAGAGAATCCAATGAATTGTTCAAAATCGTGTCCGCCATTTTGGATCCGCTATTTTAAATTTTAAAAAACTAATGTCAGATTCGTAATCAGCGACCACGAAAAGCCCTGAATAACGAATTTTAAGCGAATCCAACGAATTTTTCAAAATCGTGTCCGCCATTTTGGATCCGCCATTTTGAATTTTAAAAAACTAATGTTAGATTCGTAATCAGCGACCACGAAAACCCCCGAGTAACAAATTTTAAGCGAATTCAATGAATTTTTGAAAATCTTGTCCGTCATATTGGATCCGCCATTTTGAATTTTTGAAAACTAACACCGGAATCGTAATCAGCGACCCCAAAAACCCCTTAGTACCTAGTGTCATGAAAATGTATTCACAAGAAGGTCTTACACATTTTGGGACCATTTTGTTATATTTTAGCTACACACTGAAGGGGTTAAGGGTTTCTTCCTCACTTAGTGCATCTTTGACTATCATGCTTTCTAAGCTGCCCGCTTGCAGTGAGGAAACGCTGCCTTTGCATCCTCTTTTGCTACATGGTTTGTCATATTTTAATGTGTTTCCAATGTCTTCATTTAAAAAACAGTTTTCCACGAAAAAATGGTTAAATTTTTGTACTGTTTGTGCATTACAAGTTTTGCATTTAAAAATAATCACACAAGTTGGTAAATCTTTGAATAATTTTCTAGACAAGTCAAACGCATTTGTCAAACAGTTAAATGTCACTATTCCATTAAGTGGTTTTCTATTTCCTTTTTTGTAATCTCTGTACGCATCTATTAGAATAGTGCCACTTTTTTAAAACAACATTGTGTACCTTTCTTGCGCTCATACAGAGCTATTTCAATAGACTTATTATTCTCTGAAGTAGTTTTAAGAGTGATTCTAATTCAAAACTATCAACAGCTCCAATAATAAAACATTGTGACCGATGGTATAGCTCGGTTGGTGGATTCCCGTTGCTTGCGATCACGGAGGTTAAGCCACTTTGAGTGCGGTTAGTACTTGAATGGGTGACCGTCTGTGATTCGCTACAGTTTCGGTGTTTTTCGCTGATTGAGATATATCAAACGGGAGGTTTGACTCCGAGGTTATGTTTGTGCATTTGAGATGGCTATCCAAATGTACATTCATGACTCGACGTGAATAAACCGGTTGTACTCGGGAAGTGGGTTTTCTGCAGTTTTTCTCTCCCCTGACCGAATGACTAGGCAAATGCGAGTACTCCTAACCTAAGTTCGTTTATTGCGTTTTATTATTAAACCCATCCAGTTTTATGTTTCTTGCGATTCAAGAATCAACTATGCACTTTTCAAATTCAGTCATTTGTTAATTTTTAAAGAAATCAGAGTACAATTTTATAAAGTGTGCAGCATCGGCCCATATTCAGCATTTTCAAAAAATTCCATTGTAAAAGGCTTCAATATACTCTGATAATGTTTGGTATTGAGTAAATGTTATCACTGCAGCCGCTAATAAAGCTGTTGATCCATCACAGTTGACGATTTTAGGACTTGGAGCACCTGATGCAACCCATTCACTTAAAAAATGAGAAATGGTTACTGTTGAATGAGATGAACTAATCATTTGACCGACACGATACTGTCCAGCCTCTTTATTTACAACAATAATAAGGTATAAGAATATATGTCCTGTTGGGAGTTTTTTAAAAACGAAAAGCGGTTGAATCATGTTGCCACTCCCATTGACGGAAATTTCAGGTTCTCCTGTTTCAGCATATCTGAAATAACACGTCTATTTCATTATTTCAATCGTAATTCAAGGATTTTTATCGAGATATGTCGAACTTTGGTGTTCAGTTTTTTCAACTCCCAGAGTTGATGCTTCTAGCAAAAATCCTGACTCACAGTCTCCAACTATTATTTTTTAGAGGCCAGCGGACCAGCCCAGCGGGTGGGATTCTATGTTTTAGGAGTGATATTTGAAATTTTTATGTTTCGCCTTCATCAGAGAACTATAGATTTTTCCAGTGAACTATACTTTTTCCAAAGTAATTGCATATGTCTTGAACTACATCAAACAAACGAGCAATTTCAGCAGTTTAAGGAGCTACCTCTCATTCGTTTTTGAAAGCCATTTAATTCACCGCTCATGTCAGCTACACAATTACTTAATTGATCAATTTTGCTTTTGTCTTGAGATGAATCTAGAATTATTGAGAAAAAAGAGCATTTCGTATTTCATTATCGATTTGATCAAGTACCTGTTTTGATAGGACAGATATAAATATTCGTTTTGTGATTTTGAACTTAAATAATTCACAAATCCATTCCACGTCATAAGGAAGTCTTTTTTGAATTTACCTTTACCCTAAAATAAATCAGCTTCTTCATTACTCCCAGCAAAATCAGATGCATTATTTCTAATAAAAGACGAGTTCTACATGCGAATTCTGCTAAGCTTTCTGCTCTTCTGACTTTAAGATCAGTAACTTCGAGAAGGAGGTTGGCGTATTTCTTTTTAACACCACTCTCTAAATCTGAATATGTGAAAATTCACATATTTGTAAGTTATAAGTCGTCTTCTCGACCAATAAGTGCATATACACTTATAATAAGTGAAATTTAACTCATAATAAGTGAAAAATTCACTTATTTATAAGTATATATGCACATATTGATCGAGAAGACGACTTATAACGTGTATTAAGTGAAATTTCACATATTCAGATTTAGAGAGAACACTCAAAGCGTAATGCACTCGGAAAATCTTTCCATGTACGCCAATTGTTTTTATTATGCAAATACAAAGATCTATATGGTCCGTCAAATATTTTTGAAAGCCATGGAACAAACAAATTCTTATCTATTCCACTCGTACTTAAATAGTCCTTAAGAATGAGAAGAAATTGTTCTGGATCTTTTTCTGATTTAGGTAAGGAAATATTCTAAGAGTTTACTTTTTGACCGATCTGGATAGAATTTAAATTCTCCGCAGAAGCTGAACAATACATAAAAATTATTCTATTCTGTGATCTATTCGAAGAAAAACCTCTAAACCGATTTTGATCAATAGACATAAAATAATTTTGTCCGATTTGTTTATTCGCACTAAAGTAACTATCATTCCATTAAAACAATAAACCTGTTCTACGAATACCTGAGCTTGACAAATCACGATCAGGAACATTGTCGAAACGTATGTGTCTTGAATCATTCTCAAATTGCACGACTTGTTGAAACGAATCTAAATTACTGCGCTTTTGACTTGCTTGTTTTATTTGGGTATCGCAGATCGCACTGCAAAACCGTAAAAACTTCCGGTACTATTACGCGAAAATGATATTAACTGATCTGCATCTGTATCCACGAAATTCTCCGAATTCGTCAAAGTCGAATTATTTTGTGACTAATGTATTTTGATCATTTCGACCAACAACAATTTCATCCTACACAGCAGAACTAAGACAATGTATAATTTCGTTGTGAATGTTTTTTCTTAAGTATTGCACATGAATTTATTTATTTTTAACTTTTCGAAGATGTTCATCCATCACTGGATCAAACAGCAATAAATTTAAGAAAATTCCCACTACCTAACGTGTACAAAGTTTCTGTTGTGCCTCTGAAAGATAAATTTTGGGCTTGGTTTCGTGTCCTGCAAAATTAGTAGAAGAGTCACGAGGTGTTATTGATGCGTTGACTACGGCCCTATAGGTCGAGACTGACAGGCAGTAGATACGTCGGATGCGTTCTTCAAGTGTAGAGAAGCCGGCCATAAGGTAGCAGATTGTAAGAAGAGCCCATGCTGCTTCTTCTGTTAGGCGAAGTTTGGCGAAAAGGAAACTATCCAACATGTCCCTGGATCAAAAAGGTCTTCAGAACTGCCCTATCGGAATTGGGTAAAAACTTCAAATGTTGTATATCTGACTTCAAATTTGAAATCAGTGACAAAAAACTATCGGAATTCAAATTTTGTTTAAATCCATTAACAACTTCAAATTTTTTTTAAATTTTTGACGGACATATTGGATAAAAAACTCAAAAAAAATTTTAATCTGATTTCAGATTCGTGTTCTACGACCCAAAATACCCATTACTACCAAATTGTGAAAAGATACATTCAGTCGTTTACTTAAACTGTCCATGACGTGTATATGTCGTAGCCACTTAGACGAATCCGACATTAAACTAAGTGTCCAGACAGTTAGCTAACTGCCGAAAGTGATACGAATACACGTCGATATTGTCTATTTATCTAAGCAGTAAGCTAAATGTCCGACAGTTAGCTTACTGTCCACCGCCATTTGGACATTTATAATAAAATAGCTAAATGAATATCTTCATTTCATCTATGCAAAAATATACATCAGTATTAAAATTATTCTTAATTTTCATAATTATGCATTAACCCATTTACAGTACGATATCAGACCGCGGGGAAGTATATTAAATAAATAAATACAAAAATAATTTATTTAATGCAGCCGATAAAAAAACAAATTTTGCATTAATTATTTATTAATTAATGTCCCTTGGGATTGCGACTAATTAACTAACTAATTATTCCTAAAATTAGTTTAAAAATTTTTTAAATTTTAAAAATGTTCTTATGAAAAAAGTTCTAATAATCAATTTTATTGCAGTGGATGAAAAACACATCGAGACATCGCATCATCAACAGAGCACCGTACGAAGCTGTCCTTGGTCCTATACACAATGGCTTATTAAGGTTCAATACGGAAGATGAATTGGAAATCGCTCTTTGAAGTTTAGAAAAGTGGTTACTGATCAAGAAGATCAAACTTTTTCAAATGCTCAAAAGCAGGACGAAAATGAGACACAGGACGAAGTAATTCAAGAGCAAAAATGTTGCCTTATTTGCCAATCATCAATAGACTTAAGGGACACAGTTAGTTGTTTAAAATGTCTTTCTGAATTGCATTTTCAATGTAGAGATCAAGTAGATGTAGATTCTTTTCTTTGCGCATTATGTGCAAGAGGAAAACATTTACTTGATGTCCAAGATGATTGCAATAAGAGGCAAAAAGTAGCTGTTGAGAAAATGATTACCTTTTCGCAAGAAATGTTTCCACCACTGTCTATTGGTGATTTCGTAACTCTTGCAATTCCAACAGTCGATCGAGGGCCTTTAGATTTCAGTAACATTTTTGGGGTTGTTACTGATTTTAAAAATAAGGTTTACCAAATAAGCACTAAAAATGGGATAATTAATGACTGGTTTTCTAGAACGGATCTCCAAAAATCAAGTGCAACTGCAATAAATATTGAGGACGTTCAAACAGATAAATTTTTTCCTCTTCGAGAAGCCGCAGCAGCTGAATGGAGTAGAGGTGAACAGGGTTACAAAAAATGTAACTGCAAAGCGACAAAAGAGCAGTGCTGTACTAAACGCTGTTTTTGCTTTAAAGCAAATATTATATGTGGTTCTTGATGCCACCATGCCAATCCGTGCAAAAATAAATAATTAATTTGTAAATGTTTTTGTTATCACAATAAATAATTTTTTTTTCATTGAGGAATATTTAACTGTAAATGATGAAATGGCGGTGGACATTAAGCTGACTAATAATAAATGTAAAATTTTGTTTTTTTTTATTGGCCGCATTAAATAAATTAATAAAATAAATAAATTATAATAAATATAAATAAATATAAATGGGTGATTCTCCACGTAGAGCAGGATTTAGTTATTACTATTACTAATTTTTTTTTTCAAATTGAGTAAAAGTCGATATAGAATCTTCAAATTTAGTGTTTATGAATGAAATATCAGTGGTGGGCCGTACAAAATATTTATAATTTTTCTATTTTTTAAACAAATAATTTTTATATATTTTGCGACTTATTTTATACTTTCCGACTATACTATCCAGCCATGGTAAAATGAAAGCACCTGTTATATTTACAGGCAAATGAAATAATAATTATCTGTATATGTAATTTTGCAAACTATAATTGTTGAACAATTATTGTTTAAACAAATTATGAAAAAAGTAACATTTTTTGAAAAACTGTGTATGCTAATCAATTCTACACGAAAAATTAGGAAGGTTGTTTAAGATTCATTTTTTGTCAAAGTTTTACTTTGTTTGTAAACCTTCATAAACAAATAGAGTATAAGAAGATGGTATCAGCCTTTATAATTTTAAATAAAATTATTCCAATTTTTTTACGCAATAATTTTCCAACTGATGGAAATTAAAAAATAAAAAGTCATTTTTTATATGTGATTTCATGGGATTTAAAAAAATAACAATATTCTTAGGAATAAGATTTTTATTTTCGAATTTAAAAAAAATATATCTCTCATTTATTAAAAACAATGCGACAGTTTTCTGAGATCATTTAAATTTTTATCACATTTGTAATATTATTAATTTTAAATTAACTTATGACTTGTCCATATTAAATTATAAATTAAAAACAAATTTTTGATTTTGCTTTAATAACTTTTAGTATTCAATGACAGGTTGAGAAAATTCGTAGATTACGTTGTTGTCATGATTAATTTTCTTTGGCATTGGCAAAATTGAAACGATTTGCTCGAACAATATTTTCATTTTAACGTCTTCATAAAATGCACGAGCATTTTCAATACCTTTTATATTGCTTTTAAGTAAACATACATTTAGTTCGTTACTTTTAGTAACTTTACCTTGGCAGACTGCAACAATGCGATATTTTGTGAATCCTCTTGGCCCATCAAGTTGAACATGACAACAGGTACCTTTCTTAATGCAGTCTCGATTGATTTTTTGTAATGGATCAATAAAACCCTCTTTGCTACTTGAATAAATATCTTCATAACGAACTTTCTTTAAGGAGCTCGGCTTAGAGACATCAGAATTGTTCTCGGCACTCTTATTTGGGCTAAGTCGATAGTTTCCAATTCGTAAGGAGAAAACTGTAAACTGCCCTGAAAGCAGCTAAGTTTCCGCAAACTTAAAGTAGTTTGACTTACACCCCCAACAATTTGGTGCACTTGTTGTGTTCCACTGAAGGTCGTCGCATCACAATTGAGGGCCTGCATACAATAACAACCGCTGCGCTTGGTTGTAGGGGATAATACCGGCCAGACAGCAGTGAGAGCCTCTGGGCCGTTCATTGCTACCTGACTGCTACTATCCCCTACAACCAAGCACAGCGGTTGTTATTGTATGCAGGCCCTCAATTTTCTACCTCGGTTAAAAAAAATCAAATTGCTCTCCCTGTATTGGAATAATTATAACTTTTTTACAATTAGCTTGTAATTCTTTGATTAAAGTGTTAAAATCGGCTATGTCCTTTCCTTCGACGACAACACGATCGGCTGTTCGCTTCAAACAGCTCCGATTCCATCAGGAGCTCCTTTCTCGTGTCCAGATTCATGGTAATTCCACGAATAATTCTTAATGTTCGGATACTAGTTTTTTTAAAAACATCATTTAGTACTGAAGCAAGGTGAGTCCAGATTCCTGCAACATTATGAAGCAATGACTCCGATAGGGTACAGTAATTTAATCTTTGATGTCCGTCTTCATTTTTAAAGTAAACTACTAGTGTGTAGCGATATTTGTTTTCGAGGTCCACCAAAATGATGACTCTGGACTTCTTCAGCGCATTTAGTAGACCAATTCTCGCTCCAGTCCATATGAATCAAAGCTTCTCCAATTGATAAATTTTCTTTGAAATTTCTGATCGTATTATGCTGATGGATTATGTTACCCTCGTGTTTGAGAAACATTGGCATACACTACCGTCGGGAATTATCGGTACGGCTGCACACGCACGGCCCAAAAACATATTAATCTTTAAATCACGATTGTTTGGTAAATACAAATGTCAGAAAATTAACTAATATACCATTCGAAAGATTGTTAAATTCTGCGATTAATGATACATAACAGAAAAATTTATTAATTTATACAAAGATTGCAGCAATCGACAAATTTGACAAAAAAATTTTAAAAATAAAATTTGACAAAAAAATTTTAAAAATAAAATTTTTTCAACCCCTGCACATTTTTTAAAAATTGTAGAAATAATTTAAAAATTACGTAAGTGTGATCATTCAAGTCTCATCTTTAATTTAAGACCAAAAGAGTTCAAAAATCTTAATCGGTTAGCGAGATATCATTATAAACGGCCGAGCATTTTCAGCCAAAAATCGTTAAAAATCGACTAATTCAATGCATTTGTCAAAAAACATGCTCGGACGTTTATAATTATATCTCACGAACCGAATCAGTTTTTTAAACTCTTTTGGTCTTAAATTGAAGATAAGACTTGAGTGATCACACTTATGTAAGTTTCAAATTTTTTCTACAATTTTTAAAAAATGTGCAAGGGTTGAAAAAATTTACAAAAAAAATTTATTTTTTAATTTTTTTTGTCAAATTTGTCGATTGCTGCAATCTTTGTATAAATTATTAAAATTTTTAGTTATGTATCATTAATCATAGAATTTAATAATCTTTCGAATGGTATATTTGTTAATTTTCTGACATTTGTATTTACAAAAAAATCGTGATTTATAGATTGGTATGTTTTTGGGCCGCGCGCGTACAGCCGTACCGATAATTCCCGACGGTAGTGAACTTTTTTCAAATTCTTGTATCATTTTTTCGTATGAAGTTTCAACTTTGTTTTTTTGTCATTTTCGAACATATTTTATTTTTACCAGTTTTTTTATCGAAATAGGATTCTTTTTTTTGCATCTATTTCTAATAAAAACCAGCAGTTTCTGCATTATTTGTCTTGTATGCAACTTTATTTTGTTTGCAAACTGTACATTCTCTAAAAGACAACTTTCGTTTTTGCTACAACACACACTTTTTAGAAGATCGTCGCACATTTTAACTTCCAGAATGTCTAATTTGAATAACGCATTGATTAATAACTCCATATTTACATTAGCGATACACTTGCATGTATCTCGGTCTGCAATCTTCATGGATTTTACCCAAAAAGGACTCAATTTACAAAATTGAGAATAGGACACATTGTTGTCAGGATACATTGTTAAAAACGAAGTCTTTTTTGCCAGGACACATACGAGAATGTTCGTATATTTCAAAAAATTCTTGAATTTTGTTTTTTAATTTTAAATTGCTCATATTTCGTGGTTTATATTCTAATGGCGAAACTTTCAAACCTTCAGCCAATTTCACACGTCTTGCTTTTAAAAAGTTTTTACAATTTCTCTGCATTCTATATTTTTTTATTATTTTACCCGCAATAACGTTAGTAAAAATTTGCTTTTCTTTAATTTTCTTACACTTTTTATAATTAGATGTTAATTGAGCTTGTATCACGTTAGCGAATAATACTTTTTTTTCTACTTGCGAATTCTGACATTTTGTTTAAAATAAAAAAAAAATTTCGAAAATTTATGGAAATTTATCTGGTAATTTATGGAAATTTATGCTTTAATTAGCAGTAAATTGTAAAATATAATTTTAAATTTTAAAAAACTTTTTAGGAAATTTATGGTAATTTATGGAAATTTATGTTTTAATAAACAGTAAATTATCAAATACAGTTTAAAAGGAAAAAAAATTTCAGAAATTTATGGAAATTAATCCGGTAATTTATGGAAATTTATATAGTGATTTATGGAAATTTATGCTGTAATTAACAGTAAATTATAAAATGGAATTGAAATTTTAAAAAAACTTTTTGGGCAATTTATGGTAATTTATGCGGTAATTTATGGAAATTTATACAATTATTTATTGCTTACCTAAACTTCAACGCTTAAAACAATTTGCTTTACTTCACTCTGTGGGTGTTATTCACTTCACTCTGTTGTTACACGCTGTTTAATACAGAAAAGCCGTACCATGACAAGAAAGCCAGACCATGACGCTCAAGAAAAACTGATTTTTTAAACAATTTATTAGCGATTTTCATTCTGATTCATATTTACGTCATTTATATTCACTAGGGTGGTCCAAAAAAAGTAAAATCGAAATTTTAATGCTCTCACCCCCTAGGATTGTTCTATATGGAGAAAAAAAATACCCCTATTTTTTTTTTAAATAAAAAAATATTTAGAGGTCGCTCAAAGCGCTCAAAGTTTCCCATGTAAAATGCATGGGGAAAAAACACTTTTTCGTAGAATTGGTATAGAATCTTTAAAAATCAATATTTTTCATTCAGCAAACTCTGTTTCTCTTCAGAAGACTTCAAAGAATAGTGCTAAATTGTTTATTTAATCATTTTTTTAAATCAACTATTTTTTATAGTGCCTCAAAAAACCCCATAAATTTCAAAATTATAAAAAATCGTTAAAAAATATTTTTTACTATTTTTATCAAAGTTTTTTCCTAGATTATGAATAAATAACACAAATATTAATTTTTAAACATTATTCCATGTAATTGCTAATTTGTTCTAACAAATTATTATTATTGTTTATTTACAACTTTTTATCTAATTGAGCTAAAGAGTTCCGATTTTTTCTCAATTTTGCAACTTTTCAGGCCGAATGTAACCAGTAACTATCAAAGAATATTAATTTTACCAATTTTTTATACTAATTACTATTGTTGAACTTTCACTTTTTATCAAATTGAGCTACAGAGTTACAACTTTTTCTTAATTGTACATTTTATTTTTTTTGTGAGGTAATATTTAATGTAAGACTTAATTATCGAGTAAAAATTGTGAACAATAAATTTATTATTATAAAAATGTTAAGTACAAAAATTTTTATTTACATTATTCAAATTACTACTGCGATAGCATCAAATTTAAAATAACAATTTGTTTAAGCAACTTATAAAATTGTAATTCTTAGATTGTTGTTAGGCACTAGTTAAATTTGACTTGGAAAAATGCAAAATTGAGAAAAAAATTGCGACTCTGCAGCTCAATTTGATAAAAAGTGAAAGTTAAACAATAGTCATTAATATAAACAATTGGTAAAATTAATATTCTTTGATAGTTACTGGTTACATTCGGCCTGAAAAGTTGCAAAATTAAGAAAAAATCGGAACTCTTTAGCTCAATTAGATAAAAAGTTGTAAATAAACAATAATAATAATTTGTTAGAACAAATTAGCAATTACATGGAATAATGTTTAAAAATCAATATTTGTGTTATTTATTCATAATCTAGGAAAAAACTTTGATAAAAATAGTAAAAAATATTTTTTAACGATTTTTTTATAATTTTGAAATTTATGGGGTTTTTTTGGGGCACTATAAAAAATAGTTGATTTAAAAAAATGATTAAATAAACAATTTAGCACTATTCTTTGAAGTCTTCTGAAAAGAAACAGAGTTTGCTGAATGAAAAATATTGATTTTCAAGGATTCTATACCAATTCTACGAAAAACTGTTTTTTCCCCATGCATTTTACATGGGAAACTTTGAACGCTTTGAGCGACCTCTAAATTTTTTTTTATTTAAAAAAAATAGGGGTATTTTTTTTCTTCATATAGAACAATCCTAGGGGGTGAGAGCATTAAAATTCTGATTTTATTTTTTTCCCATGTATTTTTGGACCACCCTAATATTCACTGATCTAATACTACTACACTTTAATTGACGTAAAATATAAATAATTATTAATTTTATTGGGAAGTATGTGAAGGCCAGACCATGATGATTCTGTGATTCCCTATGCAAGTTTGGTGCTTTTAATGTGTAAAAAACTAAACAATTAATTATCAAATTAGTTTCTCTCTTAGTAATTTACTTAGAAGGGTTTGTTGTTGCGTTTTACTAATATTGAGTAAAGTTTCGATTTGATATTTATGTAAATAATACAATTTTATAAAAAGGCCAGACCATGACGCAAAAACGAGGGACAAGAATTAACATCAAAAAAATTTTTTTTAAATAAATTTTTTTCGCAAGTTCTTTGTTTATCACAATTCTATGAACATAAACAATACGAAACTATGAATAGTTTTTAGATTAATTGGCTGATTCTAAAAAAATGTCGAAAATGGCTTTTCCAAGATGATCAATTGTTTTTAACTCATTATTGAATTTTTTTTCACAAACCGTATAGTTTATGCCTTATTTGATTTAAATAATATCATGGTCCCTAACTTTTTTGAGTTTAAATTGAATATAAAGATAAAAAATTTTTTCTGAAAATGAAGGTATAACAGAGTTGTGAGGGAATGATTTTTAATATGATTCCACAATAATTAAAAACTCTGTGAAGCGCCAATTATTCTTTTATTGCAAAACAATAATAATTAAATAATTTTATTGCAAAATTATAATAATTAAATCTATAATGTAACAATTTAATTGTTACGAACAAAACACAGTGATTTATAAAAGTAATATTAAATAATTTAAATGACAAACTTTGATTTCTATAATCAGTCTAAAATTTTACTTATGTTTTTAAGATTGTTAAGATAAGGATATATTTTCATATTAAAAATCTACGTCGTAGAATAATAATGAAAGAGAATCTAATATACTTTTCAAGTTGTTTTAAGAGAAACGAGAGAAAAAGTATTAAAACTAATTTAAAACACTTATAAATATTAATTAAAGTTCATTTATTGAAATTACGTTGCGCACCGGTTGTGGTTTTAATGATTTTAATTAACGAATTTATAATTTTTTAACAGAAAAGTAAGACAAAAATGTATAAAAATGATAAACAGAATCTTCATTACTTACTAAACAACAAATTTCTGAAAAATATTTGATTTTTTAAGTGCACAAATTAGCCCCATAGGATCCTAGTTTTTCAGTTTTTTCCACTTTTCTCTTCAAATAGTCAATAAAAAGTTAGCGCATTGCGTATGTATCATCACAACACAATTGACAACAAATATCCAGCTCAGTTTATGAGACACATTAAAAGTCTAGAAGATCTGGTATAATTTTTCCGAACTTTCAAAATTTTTGACACAATTTTTCCGTTTTTAGGAATTTTTTGCCAACTGACAAAAAATTAAATAATAACATTTATTGCTCTCTATTGTCATGTAATCAAACTTTAAATTTAAAAAATAATTCATTTTAATAATTATATTCATTAAAAACCTCGCGTTCACAAAATAGCCCCAGTTGACGGTACTGAAATAAATAAAGCAAAAATAAATATTTTACACCCTGAAAAAATGATATTGTCAATTCCGACATACGAGTATGGTTAGAACGTATATCTGAAACAGCAATACTGATTTTCTGTTCTTAAAAAACAGTATTGGTGTTCTTCACATACATATGGCTGTTCTACACTGCGTATAACTGAAACAGGAATACTGTATGGCAGTCCTAATATAATATGTGAGAATTGGCTATATTTATGGCAGTACCATAAATATATTTTTTTCAGTGCAATTATTAAGAAATACATCATTCCCTCACAAGGATCATTCCCTCATCAAAAAATATAATGAGGGAATGATGATGAGGGAATGACGAAACGAAACAAAATGACCATAATCTCAAAAAAATAACTTTACTTTTTTATGTACGAAGAAAAGTACGATATTACTACTTGAACCACATGCAAAGATACTATGATTATTAAATAAAAAAGTGCTTAGCGTTATAGAACGCAAATGAGGGAATGACGTTAAAAAATGTAACATTTAACAAACTTATTGACAAGTTAGTTTTAACAAAACATCCTTTCTACAACCATTCACTCTAGTGTATGTTGTCAATGACAATGTTGACAACTTTGAAAAAAATTAAAGCAGGGCTTCGTAGGTCTTCAAATTTTGCTCCAATCACACTGTTTTAAAACGGTGAGGGAATGATAAGTTTTTCAAGGACAAATTTTGAAGTATAATTAAAAATATTTCGATTGGCTTTTTTTAAATTACAAACTTATGTAGTTACAGTCAATACTATCTTATATAAGTAAAAAATAAGATAACCAACAGTTTGTAAGGAATTTTACGTTTTGAGTTAATAATTCTTTTCAAATTTAGCAATTGGGACATAGTGAGGGAATGATTTTCAGGGTAATTTCTTGGACATATCTTTTTTGTTTATCATATAAAAAATAAATTTGTTCCATAAATTCGAACATCTAGTACAGTAGTTTTATTAAAAAAAAACTTTTCATAATTGACGATCCTGATTTACAAAAATCATTAAGGACATCAATTTCGAATTTTTCTTAGAATCAGCCAATTACTGTATTTTATTAAAAATAACAATTTTTTTTATATACATCGTACTAAGGACAGGCCTTACCATGACGTTTTGGCACCTTAAAACAGCTTCTTAAGCTAAATTATAAATTTTTAAATGTAAACGACTATTAGCTTTTGTTTGTAAACACAGAAATTAGATTTTCTCCTTGAGTTCAATGCAATATGTGTTTTTGAAAAAATCAACGCTTAATTCGTCGTGATCAGCAACTCTAAGAACCTAAAGTACAAGTTTCAAGCAAATAAAATAAATTTTAAAAAAATTATGCGCCATATTAGATCATTATATTGAATTTTGAAAACCTAGTACCGGATTCATGATCAGCGACCCTGAAAAATCCCGAGTAACAAATTAAAAGCAAATTGGATAAAATTTTAAAAAGTTTGCGCCATATTGGATCCGCCATGTTGAATTTTGAAAAAGTAAAGCCGGATTCGTAATCAGCGCCCCTAATGCTATTAAAGCATTTGTTGAGATTAATAATTTGTTGTAACTTTAATTATTTTTTAACATTATTTATTTATAACCTGCAAATTTTGCAAAATCGCTTAAGAAAGGAGGACTTTGGACGATTATGAACATTAAATTCCAGTTTGGTCCCACTGTGTTGCGATTTGATATGGAACCAGAAATGTGTAACTATGAATTGTTTATAATTACCTGTAAAATGTGCAATTTGTTATTTTTTGACTGGCCTCTTTCAGGTCCATGTAACCAATGAATGAAACTCATGAACTTTGCAAGTAAAGTAAAAATTACTCTCAAGTTTGAAAGATGACAAAATTCTCTCTGAAAAATATGATAATTCATCTAATTAAATAGGATGCTCGGAAACACCAGAATTATAAAAAAATTGAATTTTTTTCTTTGGTTAAAGATCTTTGCTCTTTCAGATTTTTCTGTTTTCACAAAAAAAGGTTTTAGAATTCTTGAAAAAATAAAACTTGAAGAAAGTTTAATGTTTACAGCAACAAATATTAGTAACATTAAAGGCCTGATGCAGAAATATAATCAAAGTTGTTGCGTCGGTTGAAAGTTAGCCTGCCGCGACGAAGTTGGTGGTTGATGGCCTAAAGGGTTGTAAGCAAGAGGTTGAGGTTTTAGGGGGGTGAACGGTCTTCTTCGTTGGTGGGTAAGGTACGATTTATTGTAGCGTCGCGATGTCCGTCTTCACTTGCCGTGACGCCCTTCTACCAGCTCGAAAGACCAGGAATGAGCAACCACGGAAACCACCGTTGGAGAGTCTTGCGCACTTCACCAGGCACCATTAAGCCTCGTCCGAACTTCCGTCTAAACCTCCCTGATGCGTCCTTTTAACATCCATTCTCTTTCATATTTGTTTGGGCGATACACAGTAGTCGGAGAGACCCTACTTTATGCGAAAAATGGCGATATGGGATATGTTTAAATAACGAATTTCATAAGAGGCATTTTGTAACCTTTATAAAAACAAGTTTTTTAACAACTTTTCTTTTCTACCTACTAAATATTAGAATGGGCTTTTAAGTAGATACGGAGAAAAGAATAAAAATACAAACCTGTTTTTACTGAATTTTGCAAAGAATATGAAGTTTAAAGATAACCCACTTAAATAATACATCCGATTAAAATTCTTTTGTTTCTTTAATATATTGTTAACAAAATTTCTCCTGAGAAAATTAAATTAGAATAAATTCTGATGCATGTTTATGAAAATTAATTGCACAGGATAAATTTAATATTCAGAATAATATTCCACTATTGAATACAATAAATGTGTAAATCCGTTTGAAAAAAACATGGTTACTGAACGCACTTAAGAAATATTTCGAAAAACATAAAAAAGAAATTTCCAGGTTTAGTTGATAAAGGATTGAAAATTTGTAATAGTTGCAGAAAAGAAATTTATTTATTATCAAAAACGTCTGAATCTTTAGAAAATCTTTCAAGTAAATATATTAACAACGGTTTTAATTCTTTTGTAAAATTTAAATTCTAATTATAAATAACTTTGTCATTTTTAGTTGCAAATTAAGTTGGAGAATTAAATAATCTAGATAATAATAGTTTAGTTAGTAGTCCTGAAAATTCGGAATCCTAAAATTTTCAAGAATATAGCGAAGCAGGTCTCGGGATTTTTTAGCAATTAATAGAAAAATTAAAAAAATCTACTTGTGCAAAGAAACAAATTTTGCTTTTAACATTAGCACCAAAATCTTGGGGATATCGAAAAGTAGCAAAAGCATTTAATGCAACTAAGTATCAAGCAATGAAAGCAAAGAAACTTATTTCAGAGCGAGGAATTTTATCAGAACCAAAAACAGGTCACCCTTTATCTCCTGAAATTATAAATCTTGTTAAAGAGTTTTATGAGTCAGATAACAATAGCAGAATAATGCTAGGATTGAAGGATTGTGTTTCTGTAAAGCAAACTGATAATTCGCGTATTTCGGTACAAAAACGATTGCTTTTAGCTAACCTATCAGAATTGTTTAACTTGTTCAAAGAGGAGAATAAAGGTGTTAAGATTGGATTCACAAAATTTTTTCAATTAAGACCACCCTACTGTGTATCAGCAGGTTCCAGTGATACACACGTAGTGCCTTTGTACACATCATGAAAATGTGAAATTAATGCTGAATGGATCGAAAATGAAGAATTTGACTAAAAATTTAGAAAAGAGTTTAACAAATTATCAAGACTGTATAAATTTAAGTATGTGCGAGAACCGATAGGATAACAAATAAAACAGTAATTTCTAATGTTGATGTTTTCATAAATGATTTTGTAGAAAAAGTAATAAAATTAAAAGTACATGATTTTATTGCCAAGAAACAATCACTTTATTTAAGAGAAATCAAACAAAATTTAGAAGAAGGAAATTTTTTAATACAATTAGATTATGCCGAAAATGATGCTTTTGTAGTACAAAATTCCGTTCAAGCTTTTTCTTGGAACAGTAATCAGGCATCCTTGTTCACTGTAGTCATCTATTTCAAATAAAATGAAAAATTGTTGCATAAAAGTATGGTTATAATTTCGGATAATTTGATTCATGACTCTGTTTCAGTATATCATTGTCAAACGTTAATAATTTCTTATCCTTAAGAAAATTTCGATCCTCTAAAGATTTTTTATTTTTCTGACAGTGCGCCACAACAGTTTAAAAATAAAAACAGTCTTATAAATCCTCGATTTCATGGAATTGACATCGAGATTTCAGCCGAATGGCACTTCCATGCAACTGCCCATAGAAAAGGACCATGCAATGGAATTGCTGGTAATTTAAAAAGACAAGGTGCTCGTGCAAGTTTGCAATGTAAATCTAACCAACAAATTAATGCAAAATTTAAAGCAAACAGAAATTAAATTTATTTCAAAAAATGATTACGCTAGCAGTGCAACCTTCCTTGAAAAAAGATGCAGCAAAGCTTCAACAATTCCTGGAACCCAACAACAATACCATTTATTTATTCCTCTTTGTGAAACCGAATTAATTTTGAAAAATTTTCGTCCTCAGAGAACCAAACTATTTATTCTGCACAAAAGCGTTCTTCACAGAAGCGTCAAATGAAAATCAGTCCTATCCCAAAATGTTCAAAACGGAAATAGAATTAATCATTTTTACTAAACCTAAAATGCTTCATTTAGAAATTATTATTTTTTTCCTGTATAAAATATTTAATTTAAAGTAATTTGATATAACGACTTTATGTTTAAAGTTTAAATTTTATTACAATTTATTTGTCTATTTCATAAAATTGTTGCGGAGACTGGGGTCCACCCGCTCACTTTTTTCAGATCGGTAAAAAACTAAGAAATTATTCTCTAAATCCAAGTTAATTTATTTCATTTGAAAGCATATGATTTCTACTAAAAAATAAAAAAAGAGTTTTTGATTTATCTTTTTTTGTTTTACTTAGAGAAACTTTTTAATACATATATACCAAATTTCGAAATCACAATTTTCCAGGGTAAATCCGCTCACTTTATCTTTTCAAGACGAAACAGTTTTATTTTTTAAATATTAAAATTTGTCTTATTCCCGTCTTAAGTATGATTTATTATTGATAATTTATGAGTTATGTAAACAATTCTATAAACAACAAATTGGTTTAATAAATAATGAATATAGGTTTCATAAATTACGACTATGGATTTAAATAATATTATATTTTATTAAGATAAAGAGAAATGTAGTTACAATTTTAGTTTTAACAAGTCATAAATTTTGTTATTGTTAAAATATAATACGTGAAATTATTTTATTCTAAATTTTAAATTTAAAACAAAGTGAGCGGTTTTATCCCGACTTCACCCCGAGTGTGTTCCTCACATTTCAGAATAAATTTAATTAAATCTTTTTGAAATGAGACAAAACTATATATGTACTTCGAAGAAGGACATCCAATAGCAACAAAAAAAATTTGCCAACTAAATTAAGACTCAAAAATAATGATCGAAAAACTTAAAAATCCTAAAAACGTTTCTTTCTGATACCTCCAAAAACATTGGATCGCCTCTGATTCTATGTTGAATTTATGAAACTAAACGATATGTCGTTAATATAAGTTAAATGTTAAGTACTATTCACAGTACCAATATCTCTATCTTCAGTTGAGTTCATAGCGTCAAATCGCTAGTGAGCGGGTTTCCCCAGTCTCCCCTACTTTTTAATAGTAATATCAATTAACACCATTGTTACTTACCTTCTGTGTTTACTTATGTTAAATTGGTTATTAACAACATTCTAATTGATAAAAGATGAAATGTAATTTATAATAATTTTAAATAAAAGCTTCATGTTTAACCCTTTAACGCCCAAATGGACAAAATTTTGGCATGAAGTTTGAGGACTTATTTCGGTACTTAAAAATCAATAGAAAAATTCACGAATCATCATTTCTTATGCTTTCATATGCGCTCTATCGAATGGCGTTAAAAAGAGTCAAAAATTTATAAACAAAAAAGTTATAAATGGTTTTTATAAAAAAACGTCCGATTTTTTTCCAATTTTTGTTTAATTTTCAATTATTTCTACTAAGAAATAGCGGAAAAATAATTCCAAATGTTACAAATAACGTGACATAGATATATAACCTAGAAGATAGGACTATAGAGAAAATTAAAAATTAAAATGGCGGTTCAAAAATAAAGTTTGAAGTTTAAATTTTTTTAAAAATTTGATTCGAAAGTACGAAATTATGTAAAAGTGTTTAGATCAGCTTGAAATTTGTTACTCGGAGGTTTTAGGGGTCGCTGATCACAAATGTGAAGTGCAATTTTAAAATTTCAAAATGGCAGATCCAATATGGCGGATTCGTGATCAGCGACCCCTAAAACCCAGAGTAACAAATTTCAAGCTAATCTAATGAGTTTTTGAATAGTAGAAAAAATTGAAAATTAAACAAAAATTGGAAAAAAAGTTAGACTTTTTTTATAAAAAACATTAATAACTTTTTTGTTTATAAATTTTTGACTTTTTTTAACGCCATTCGATAGAGCGCATATGAAAACATAATAAATGATGATTCGTGAATTTTTCTATTGATTTTTAAGTACCGAAATAAGTCCTTAAACTTCATGCCAAAATTTTGTCCATTTGGGCGTAAAAGGGTTAAAGTGAGAAAATATTATTAAATTATTTATGTATATTTATTATTTTTAGTATATTAGTACTGTATTACTATTTATATTACTCAATTATATATATGTGACTGTCCACGAGAAAACAGGGCTTAGGTCCAAAAAATAAATTTTGAGTTTTTTATGGTAATCGACAGATTTTATGTTGCTTTTTCAAATGCAAAAGTCAAAAGTTAAAAATATCAATTATTTTCGACAATATATCGTTTTAAAGCTGGGTATGTCAAGCGTAGTTAACTTCAATCGTCGACTGTCCACGACAAAACACGGCTTAGGTCCAAAAAATCAATTTGAGTTTTTTATGGTAATCGACAGATTTTATGTTGCTTTTTCAGATGCAAAAGTCAAAAGTTAAAAATATCAACTACTTTCGACAATATATCGTTTTAAAGATGGGTATGTCAAGCGTAGTTAACTTCAATCGTAGTACTTCAATCGCTCGCCCTGTGAAATTCACGTTTGGGAGCTAAGCCCTGTTTTCTCGTGGACAGTCACATATATATTATTTTAAATTATAATCGAAAAATATTTTCCTTAAAAGTAACTAACAGAATAATAAACTTTCTTCATCGTAAAGCAATTGCTATTTTTGAAGGAAACAATTGCTTTGCATTATTTAAGTAGGTTATCTTCAAACTTTGAATTCTTTGCAAAATTCAGTAAAAACAGTTTTGTATTTTTATTCTTTTCTCCGTATCTACCTAAAAGCCCATTCTAATATTAAGTAGGTAGAAACTAGTAAATATAGAGTAGAACGGGGTGAAAAAAGCCACATTTTTACATTAGACTCTATAAAATTTAAATTTAAAATGTTTTTCTCATATTTTCAATTGGCATTGAAAGTTTAGTTATTAAGCTTGAATATTCTTGACGGAAATATTTTTTATCCCATGAAAGGACTAAGTTATAAGAGTTTTACGAAAGCACTGCAAGTGGCTTTTTTAAACCACCTGGTGGGGGGAAAAAGCCACCTCGCGATTTTAGCAAAATATGTTATTAATTTTTGTTTAAAGGTGGCATTAAAAATGCCTTCTCATTGAATATTACTCCAATAAAAAAGTAATTTCGTTTATTATTTAGATAAAATAATGTTCTTTTATTTTACACAAAATACTTATAAAATTTACAAGTTTTTACAACTGGAAAGAGTACATGTTAAGTTGGAGACGGTTTTTAAGCTAATGAGTAATCGAAAAGATACATTTTCTTTGTCTCAAAGTTTCAACTATAGCGAGACTTTTTTTGTCGCAGAAGGGATAAACTAAACAAAATGCTATTGGAGCAATGATGGTTCTTTGTGAGTCCAAAGTGGGGTTTCATTATCAGATTTCTTAGGAAATAAAACTTAAGATATATTGATACATAATATTTCGAAGAACGAAGTGTATAATAAACATTAGACAAAAATTATTTAGAGTAAGTTAAAAATACAATAATAATTTGCGAATAAAAATCGTTATTAATAAATATATAGAATAAGTATTATAATAATACTTAATATTTTTTGGTTTTATGTTAATAAAAATTATTTTTGTATTTTTATAGATTTCCTTTATTCATATGACAAATAATCTTATTTTTAAAATAATTTAATAAATTTTAAAGAGATTTTAGTAAGGAAAATTGTTAAGTTTACCTGTTTTCGATTTGCATTACCAAGTTTTTGTACCTTTTTTTAAAGTCTTCCTTTAATTTCACCACAGATGTCATATTTTGTTGCAATCGTTATTTCGTTGTTTATTTTTTTAGCGCACTTTAAACTATTTTTTCGTCGTGCTTAATTAATTTTATTAAGTAAACACGCGAAAATTTTGTAAAATTAGAAGGTTAGTTTAAGTAGAAAACAAATGAATTTCACATAATATTCAATGGACTTTTGTCCCTGGCTTTTTCACCCCCAAGACCAGTTTTTCTAAAAGCTAAAATAAATTTTAAATTTAGTTCAATTTCCAAAAATTAACATCATATACGTTTTGAGTATAGTTTTCTCCTTATGTACAAACATTTACTTTTATTACCCGTTCACTTAAACAGGTTGTAATATGTTCGCAAAGTTCATCGAAATATTGTACGCAGAGCAACTCAAAAATTAAAATTACAATAAAAACTATATTACTATAGGTACAACATCCAAACTAGAATCAAAATTTGCGTATTACCTAATAGTATTTATAATCTAAATGTCTGATAAATCAGTTTAACAGTTTTTAAATAAAAGTAAAATGGCTTGTTTACACCTTGGCTTTTTCACCCCGTTCTACTCTACATTTTATTTATTTTATTTTTAATTTTAACGTTTTTCTTAAATTTTTTAATAAAAAAATAATTATTTATTTAAACTGCAAATATATTTATTTCTATCGTTTTATAAATTCTTTATTAATTAAATATTTACATATATTTATTATAAAAACGGAATACTTTAATTAAATTTAATAATAGGTAGGGTAGGGTGGGGCATTACTATTCTTGTTTAGATTTTTGAGTCTAAAAAATGTATTTAAAAAAATATAAAAATGAGTAGGACCGCACAGTGGGTGATTTTGCTCATTTTTGTGTCAAAATCGTAAAACTCTGAGCAGAAACAACATAAAAGGATAAATCTTTTTCGAGAGTATAGATTAGTGCCTACGGATTACGGGAAAAATAAACAGAAGCGTTAAAAAAAATTTTATAACCTTAAAATTTTACGTGGAAGTCAGAAGTTTCAGTAAACAATCAATATTATCCAATACTGCGCAAGTTTGCAAGTCGTTTTTCATCCAAGAAGTATTTTTCCTAGTAGATTTTGAGTCAACTTATTCGTACCTATGGTTCAAAATAATTAAAAATTATTTGGTTTTGAATAAATAAGGTTATAAATGTCATACTTTTTCTCACCTCGGCCTCGTTTAAAACAAATTAAACATAATTTTTTTGATAACTGAAGGTATTTTAGGGGTTTTTAGGGTAATCAGCGGATTACGAATCTGAAGTCAGATTTTTAAAACTCAAAATGGCGGATTCAATATGGAGGATGACATATATAAAATTTGATCGAATTGGCCTGAAATTTATTACCTGGGGGTTTTTTCGGTCGCTGATTACGAATCTGATGTTAGTTTTTTATAATTCAAAATGGCGGATCCAATATGGCGGATAATATATATATATATATATATAAAAATTGATCAAATTGGCTTAGAAGTCATTATTCGGGGGTTTTTATGGTCGCTAATTACGAATCTGAGGTCAGATTTTCAAAATTCAAAATGACGGATTTAATATGGCAGATGTCATATATATAAATTGATCGAATTGTTTTGAAATTTGTTACCTGGGGGTTTTTTTCGGTCGCTGATTACGAATTTGATGTCAGTTCTATGCTGTTTTTTAAGAAAAAGAGAATTTATCAACGAAAAGTATATTCAAAAAAACAAATAGTAGACACTTTCTGATATGCTTTGACATTTGTAATACGGATGAGAAAATATGTCTATTTAAAAAATTATAGTTTAAACATTTGTATTTGAAAGTGTATGTGTTTATTCTTAAGAAAATATATAGCAGCTGTTAAGTAAGTAATTAATACTATCTTTTATTTATTTGTATACATTTTTGAAATATATCAATTTTGAATCCGCAAATTGGAATTTCAAAAAACTGACATCAGATTCGTAATTAGCGACCGAAAAAACCCCCAGGTAACAAATTTCAAGACAATTCGATCAATTTTTATATATATATTATCCGCCATATTGGATCCGCCATTTTGAATTATAAAAAACTAACATCAGATTCGTAATCAGCGACCGAAAAAACCCCCAGGTAATAAATTTCAGGCCAATTCGATCAAATTTTATATATGTCATCCTCCATATTGAATCCGCCATTTTGAGTTTTAAAAATCTGACTTCAGATTCGTAATCAGCGACCCCAAAAACCCCTAAAATACCTTCAGTATTAAAAAAAATTATTTTTAATTTGTTTTAAACGAGGTGAGAAAAAGTATGACATTTATAACCTCATTTATTCAAAACCAAATAATTTTTAATTATTTGAACCATAGGTACGAATAAGTTGACTCAAAATCTACTAAGAAAAATACTTTTTGGATGAAAAACGACTTGCAAACTTGCGCAGTATTGGATAATATTGATTGTTTACTGAAACTTCTGACTCCCACGTAAAATTTTAAGATTATAAAAAATTTTTTAACGCTTCTGTTTATTTTTTCCGTAATCTGTAGGTACTAATCTATACTCTCGAAAAAGATTTATCCTTTTATGTTGTTTCTGCTCAGACTTTTACGATTTTGACACAAAAATGAGCAAAATCACCCACTGTGGACCGTTTGAAAACTTGACTTCTTAGCTACAATTTTGACATGTATTATTTTGCTGTAACTCGATTCTGTTCCGAACTACAGCGGTTTTACGAATTTTTTTTTTATGTCGAAAAAAACGAGGGGCTAAACTATTCTTGCAGCTATTAATGATATAATACTAAAAAAATATAAAAATTAATTTGTTAATTGGGGGATTTTTTCTGGTTTTTCTCTTCCAATTTCTTACAATTCTATCCTAAAAACAAGCACACCAAAAAATACACTGTTTCGTAGTTTTCGCTGTCATCGCACATTTTTTGAAAAAACACTTGTAAAATTTTTAAACAATAGAATATAAAAAATCCATTATAATATTCGTGTTCAGCACTAAATTTGACTTTAGATATAATTTTTGCAATAATTTTTCCGACCGTTTATCAATATTTACAATGGCAGACTAAATGAGTGAAAACAAGTAAGCGAGTATATCAAAATCACATTTGAGTACCTAACTTCTATGATAGATGGCGCCAGAAGCTCAAATGTGGCGTACAATGTTCATTTCACATGACAAGTATACAGTGTAAAAGGGACTTCTATCGGATGAATAGTTTTCTCTCCAGGACTATAGAATAGTTTCGCCCCGCAAATAGTAATGCCCCATCCACCCTACTTTATTTTAATTATTTTAGTTCAACAGGATATTTTCAAAAATAAAATATTACAAACTAAAAAATAAAATATGTTTGATTTATTAAATTTTTAAAACCATTTTTGTATTTTTTTCATAATTTATTTAATATTAATATTTTGAAATGATTATTCTATCATAAAAAAAGAAGCAATTGGCATATGAAAGTGTAAATTTCACCAAACATTTATATAACAACTTATAAATGATTTATATAATATTATTTCTATGGGATACATTAAATTTTATACACATGTTTAGATGGAGTTTGCTAAAATTTTGTACGTGAATTACGTCACGAATTTCTATTTATATATATTGAGGAAGCTAAATGGTCATGAAATGAACAACTTGTTTAAATTATTATTTAAAAAATACCTATTTATTTAATCAATTTTTTGTTATTATAAAGTTTCCTATAACTAATTAATTGTTATATTATTCAATGTGAGTATTTATAATTAATAACAATAATAATTATACTATAGGGGAGACTGGGACAAAAAGTTAAATTTTGCATAAATGATTTTTTTTAGACAATATAATCCGCTTAGATGCAAATATTTATACATCAATAATGTAGGGCAACTTGTCAATAAAAAAGTTTCTGATATTTTCGCATAAAATACATGTTTTGTCCTTTTTTGAAAATTTTGTTTTTTTAACTTTTCGCCCCATGCTGGGGCGAAAAGTTAAATGGCTAGGGCAAAAAGTTAAATTTTATTTTTAGCCTACTAAAACTATTTTCTGATAGGTGTTAAGTAGTATATACGTTAAAGTATACGTAAACAAGTAATTTAGTTAATAAAAGATCTTTGTTTACTTAACAAAAGCTTTAGAATAGTTATAAAGTTAATAAATTGAAATTTCAAAAAAAAAATTTTTTTGGTCTATTTCACGTGAGCGGTTTTGTTTTTTGATAGAGTACTTGCCTAATGTCAAATAAATCATTTTTAAACTTTCGCCCCAGGGTGCGTTTTTGGCTTTAACAACAAATAAAAAAAATCTGACTAAAGACATTTAGCAAATGCCTTTAGGTATCTCTTCAGGGGACCCAAATAATGAAGTAAAAAAATCGCGGTGAGAATAAATGCAAAAAATATACTTAAAAGTTGATATTTTCTTTTACGAATAAATTTTCAAAAGTGAGGTGAAAAAAAATTTAAATATGGAAACCACAAAAATTAGCAGAATGTCACATAACTCCGGACATTTATTTAGGGTGATAACACCCTTCTATAATTAAAATTTCAATGCTTTAACTATTTGCGTTCGAAAGATAATGAATTTTAACTGTTTTCACAATTTAACTTTTCGCCCCAGTCTCCCCTATTAATTAAAAAATTAATGAATTAAAACTTAATAGAATTTTTATTTCATTTTAAACATTGATAAATTTAAATTTACTTCTAAATTAAAATGTAATTCATAATTAGGAATTATAGATAAGTTTAATGATAATTATTCAACAACATAGGTTAAGTTGTCAATTTATGGAAAAAGCATTTTACAGAAAGAAAAGACGAACATATTTTGGGTCCAAGAGTAGCGATTTCAATAGAAGGGAATTCAAAACATTCTTGGATTTAAGTGTTTCTGACATCATATGTGTAAAACTATTGTAAAAAAAGCTTTTTCGATTGTTCGATCGGTTCGTTTAATTTGAGGAGAAGTTCGTTTTGTCAAACAGTTCAAAATGAGTTTGGTTGTCAACTCGACTGCAAAACAAAAATTTCGTTGGTCTATCGGTTCGTATCGTCCAAATGAATCACTAATAATGACGTTTTCTATTGAAATAGAAGGTTTTAAGAATAAGTTAAGTTGTGATTGCACAGATTCTCTTCCTGATCAACGTGTTAAATTCACTCTTTTCAGCGTATTTTTATTTCCAACTTCAATTGTTAATTTTCTCCATATTTCAGTCGATCTCACAACAAATAAACCCTATAATTATAAAACAAATTACATAAATATAAGAAGTAAATGCGTTGTGCTAAATATAAGAAGAAGCGTTGTGCTGTGAAAAATAACAAGTTTTAATGTAAAGAAAAATTACACGTCAATAAATTGTAGAATATTTTAAGGCTTTAAATTTGTTGAAATATGATTTTAATATACAATGTGGACACATAAAATTTAGAACGAAGTTCTTATTTAATCGGAGAAATCGTCCGGGATTTTCGATGCGAGATGTTCACTACAATAAGATGAACGAACATGACAGACCTACAGGTCAGAACAAGCTATCCTCAATTATTTTCGCTTACTCCTAATTTTTTTTATTGAACTTGTGACCTCAAGTACCTGTACATATAAAAAAAATTTGTACGCCTGCAGCATTTACAGTAGTTTGAAATATTTGACGTGCCAAATCAGAGACAACAGTTGAGCCACTTACCATTTTGCCCAGTGTTAATTAAAAAACCGATGTAAGGAAATTTTTTCCGTGTGATTGTTGCACGCAGTACTTCATTTATTAAAATTTTTTTGTTGACTACTAATATAATATTAAAAATGTGATTTCATGAACAGTGTACTAATTTACTATTTTCTGTTAAAATTGTAATATGTATAATATCATAATGGTGTAACAGCAGCAATAATTCTGTGCATCAGAATATATTTTTTCAGTAAAGAAAAATATGTACTTGGGTTTACGGATGACCGTTGGCAAAGGGGCAAGGTGGGTTGGTCATATTATTTTTTGCTTTTATTACGTGGACGTTTTTCATAATAACGCATTCTTTTTTTTCGTTTTTGTAACCAATACGAAAAGCGAAATATGGGCTGAAGAGTCAGACGAGGATTGGGCGAACCTCTCGCCAACCTGTATAATTAAAATGCAGCTGAGCCTTGAACTCAAAGTCGATCCGTGTTATTGTGCTCCTTTTTTTGTTTCCCTTTTCGTTATATCTTCTACATCTTCTTCCTTGTTCATTATCTTCTTTTTCGCCATTGATAGCTACACTTCATACTTTCGAAGGTTTAATTACATCTGTTTAACTAAATTTTTGTACTACAATTTCGTCTTTTAGAAAATTTTTAAAAACAATAGTTTAATTTTATTGTAGTTAAAAATTTGGTTACTAATAGATGATTGTCTTGTTTATATATGGGGTAGAGACTCCCAAAGGTGAATACAGTCTTTAGTTAATAATGTAGAATTCATAGGCCTAAGGTCACTTCTTTATTATAGATTGACATTAATTTGAAAGACATTGTCGGAAGGGCATGTCGATTTTATTAGTCTTTTTGAATGAATTTTGGATGTAATATGTGCAGTCACGAGTTGGAATGTTACTTTGTAAAAGAGCCGAGACTTCTGCTGACTAAATTAACATTTTAATAAGAAGCGTCAGAAGGCAGAGAAAGAACTCAAACTTATAATGCTGATCGTACGATGCCGTCACGCTACAGAGAAAAATATTGGCACTAAAATACTGACCCTCCCTTACGTTTCCTGTTACACCTGCTATTATAACTCTACCACACTTTCTATTGCTGTATAAGAATTACTTTTTAATTACAAAAGAATGATTTGTATTTTGAGAAAGTACTTTTTCGGGTCTTATTAAGATTACACATTTTTTGGCTTTTTCAAAGTTTTACAGTCTCTAGAATAAATACCTATATAAAGTATTTATAATAAAATATTTATAATAATTATATGTATTTTTATAATAATAAGTGATTATATTTTTCTTGGGTAGACTTCTATAAATGACAGAAGCATGTCTTCAACCTCTGTAAGTAAAAATCTTTTCCGCATTTAAATTGTCTACTGTGCAATAGATGTAAATAAACAGCAATTAAAATTTCAATAAAAGTATAGAAACAAAGGTGGTTTGTTCAAATAATAATTAGTAAGTCTTGTAGGCAGAACATTTTTTAATTTGCGTTGTCGTTATAATGTCTAAACGAAAACTTAAAATATTTTCATTAAGTGATAAGCTTAAAATTGTGAGTGAATTTGAGATTTGACAATCAAAAAGATTTTAATTCCAAAGGATCAAGAAGTTTTAACTGTTTTAGATACCGTTCATAGATTTTTTGAATTTTCGACGAACATTGATCAATCCATTTGTAAATTGTTTTGAGAAAAGTTTAGGGAAGTAATTAATGAATAATAATTAATTATGAACAAATATTGAAAATATCCAGTTTCATTAAAAAGCCTACAATCCTTTTAAATTCAATAAACTTTAATTCAATATGGTCAGTTGGAGTAAATAGAAACAGATTTGCTAAGATTCATTATTAACATAAGTTTTTTCTTTTAAATCGGAATACTTTCGGTTTTTTTTGTGTATTCAGTTAATACTTCACTTCCGTGGAAGTGTTATGCTGTCGCAATAAACTTAACGCAATCATATCCGTCCCGGATTTTAGCCTCTTGTCCTGCAGTGCTAGTGACCCGCAAAACGTCGAGCATTAGATATGTTTAACACTAATACTTCTTAATTAATTGAATTATAAATTATAATTTTAATCTTTAGGTTATAATTTTATTAATTGAGAATCTGGAAGATGTTTATTTTGAATAAGTTGAATAATATCTTTAAAAAATCATAAAATATTACGTCTTTAATATTCTCATTGAATTCTTCAAATCTTCTTAAAAATTTCGCTTTAATTTGGTAGTGAAATAGACAACTATATGAAGCCATCCGTGGTTACTGCTGTACTTTTACTTTTCCTGCATTGTTTTTTGTGTCGATTTGTGTAGGTGGAGGTCTTTGTCTATAAGTCATTTCCACACCTTTATCTGTTAGAATGAGAGAGAAGTCTGTGGCGGTAGCATAGCTGCATATTTGAAACAGTTGAATTCATTTCGTGATGTAGGTGTGTCTATCTTTTAATAAAACTGACATTAATCTTTGAGTTCATATAATAAACAATAAGATATTAGTCCTTTAAGATTGAACTAAATAAAGGTTTTATCATCAATTAATATGTTATTATTCTTCAAATAAAATAATTTATTTTAAGAGGTACATATAAGAATCAAAAACCCTCTAGTAGGTAATTATCTGAAGAAGAGAAAAAATTCCCGAAGGGAAACAAAAATGAGAATGATGCTTCTGATGGACAGGAGGCGTCTCAGAATGAAGAAGGCGTTAACCTCTTCAATTCTGACCGTTCGCCGTCTGTTCCTCCTCTAAAACTTTCCTTAAATATTTATACACTCTTTTTCTTTGCAAAATGAAAACAACTTTTTATTTAAGAGAAAGTTTTATTTTTTCTATTGCCACTTTACATTGGAATATTAAATATCGACTGTTTAAAAATAATAACTATAAGTAAAATTCCAAATATTCACACATTCATCGGGAGAGCGATTTATATCTGAAAATATATTATGAGTTATAAGTCTCTCTCTCTCGGATCATAAAACCATATACAACTTGTAAATAAGTAAATTTTTCTATTATAATTATATTTTGTGCTTCGATTCTCGCACACGTTTGACTAATTACTCATTTCAAAATTATTAACTCATCGCTCCTATCACTTTCCTATTAATGCCATATCTTTCCTACACTTTCGTTAAACACGACATTTAACTCGTCTCTCGTTGCATCATTCTCCCCCTTTTTGTATATTAAACGTCCCGATCTTGTCACATACTCTCGTTTATTCTCGATTTCATTATTATCATTTTCTAACTCGTCATCCTCGCATATCCTCTGGACATCCAAAAAATATATGTAAGATATCCTGATATATTCAAAAATATCTTTAGGATATCCCAAGATATCCCTAGAATATACTTAGACAAAATAATTGTAATTTTCTTTTTTACAATAAACATCCATGTAAAATTGATTACACCATGACTGTCTGATCCGACTATGACGCGCAAAGAAAACTAATTTTTTAAACAAATTATTAGCAATTTAATTTTTTTTTCTTTTTTCACGTCATTTGTTTTCACTTACCTTAGACTACTAAACTTGTTTTGACGTAAAATATAAATAATTATTCATTTTATTGAAAATATATGATGATTACACCATACCATGACGATTCTGTTATTCCCTGTGCAACTTTCCTGCTTTTAACATATAAAAAACAAAGAATAGTTTTGTAAATTAGTTTCTCTCTTAAAAATTAATTTTAGAGATTTAATATATACTTTTTACTGGTAAGGGCATGTGGAACCAGCCAACTTCATTTAATACATGTATTAATATTCCCACCGGTTTTCTTAAAAAATATTAAATAAATCTTGACAAAATATAAGAAAAATAATATTTTATTTATTGAGACATTGATCTCTAGTCCAATTAATACAAAAATTTAATTTTAAATATTATTTTTCATTTAATAAAAAGTTTGACATTTTTCGAGAAAAAAAGAATATCGAACACAAACTAACATTTAAAAAAATGAATAAATTTATATTTATATATTCAAACATTCATTTTTTTGACAATTTTTGAGAAAAATAGACAATCGAATACAAATTCTCATTGAAAAAAATGAATGTTTAAATAGAAAAATATAAATTTATTCATTTTTTCAATATTTATTTGTATTTGATTGTCTTTTTTTCTCAAAAAATATCAAACTTTCTATTAAGTTAAAAATAATATTTTAAAGCTAATTTTTCTATTAATTCGACTAGAGATCAATGCTTCAATAAATAAAATATTATTTTTCTTATATTTTGTTAAGATTTATTTCATATTTTTTAAGAAAACCAGTAGGAATATTAATACATGTATTTATTGAAGTTGGCTAGTTCCACACGCCCTTAACACAAATATTTAAAAATAATTTTTTTTACACAAATGTTTTGTTTTTCCCAATCCCAGTAACTTAGACAATAAGAAAATGTAAATATTCATTATATTTATTACTACTTTTTATACATGAAATGTTAGTGGGGACTGATTACACCATGACGTTTTGGCACCTTAAAACAGATTTTTAAGCAAAATTATAAACTTTTAAATAAAAACGACAATAGACTTATATTTGTCATCATGGAAATGAATTTTCCACGTTGAATTCATTACAATATATAAAACTGATTTCTTAAAACACTCGAGGGACATTAAATTTTGCGCTTCGCGGAGAATCACCCACATAGGATATCCCTAGGTTATCTACAGGATATACTTGCATTAATCCTAAGATTTCCATAGAATTGACATCACGATATACATAAAGTAACTTTAGAAATTAAACAATAATTAAATTAATTATATACATAATAATTTGCTATTCCGTGATCAAGAAGTGTCGTCTTTTGTTTTCTGTAATTAATGTTTTGACAGATGATTTTGGTTATAAATGTCCTCGTGTTTGTGATAACCACTCAAAATTAATCATACCTAAAGTAAATAATTTTTTTCCAAACTGAAGCAAATTAATCAATATGAAGACGTGCCTCTATTCAGATGAGGTTTAAAATGTTAAATACATGTAATTTTTTCAAGAAAAAGCAAGGAGCAAGTTTTCAAAACTTGATAAATCCATATTTTTTTATTTCGAGAAAATAAAAAAAATGACTTTTCTCACATAACCAATACAGTTAATTTCAAATTAAAAAATTTGTATTAATTTATTTTTATAACAATGTTTTTATATTTAAGACGTTCTGCTTTTAATTAATATCATATCATGATTAAAATAGCATTTTTTAATTAATTCTTAAGAAACTGTATTTCTTTTGGCGAATTCAGTTTCCTATAAAATGAGTTTGAGGGATTTAATGAAAAAATTACATGTATTTATCATTTAATACTTGAGTTGAGTAGAGGCATGTTTTTATAATATTTTAATTGATCTGTTTAAAGTTGTAGAAAATTTTTTTTTAAACTTTGGTGTAATAAATAAAATAAATAAAAACGGATGTAAAACTCGCCAAACAAATTTATTAAACTTTGTTCAATTTCACGCGTGGATTTCAAAGATTTGATGAAACTGAAATTACCAACGTTGTTTCATCGAAAAATTTTTACTTTTGATGTTTACTTATTTTAATGTTAAAAGCCTTTTAAAAAGAATTTCGAAAGGATCCAAGTCAGGGAAAACAGTGATATTGTTTTTTTTGTAACGGATTTTCTATAATTTCCTTAAATTTTAAACTAAATTATAATTTCCACGCATCAGAAGCAATTTTTTTTCTTTTGCTAATTATTTATTTATACTTTTGCAATTTTTTTATATTACTTCTAACATTAAAATTAACAATTAGCAAAAGAAAAAATTGCTTTTGAGGCGTGGAAATGACAATTTAGTTGAAATAATGAATGTTTGAAATTATTATTTTCTGTTGATTAAAAATTTAATATCAAATCATCAAGTTGGTATTTATGTAAATGACGTACTAATTAAAAAACATTTCATTACTTTACTAAAGTAGTAGTAAGCATGAGAATAGTTAATAGTTTCTTATTTAATTTATAAATTTAATATAACATTAATATAATATTTAAGCATAATTTTAAACAAGAGCACTAAAATTAACTAAAGAAACAAAAGTAGGAAATTCAAACTATAAACATTTTGATGTTTTTAACCTATGGTACGAATGAAGAAAGCAATTTGACCCCTATAAGTGGGACATGTAGGTGCGATATAAT
Source organism: Leptopilina heterotoma (assembly GCF_015476425.1). Lineage (NCBI taxonomy): Eukaryota > Metazoa > Arthropoda > Insecta > Hymenoptera > Figitidae > Leptopilina > Leptopilina heterotoma. Next base: position 2,278,555 of record NW_025111054.1, read on the forward strand.
CGGTATGACAATTTGTGAATAAAGACAAGTGTTGTTGATAAATACATATATTTATATAGAAGTATATAAAATTTGGAAAATCATATTTTATCTATCTCCTCTTATCAAATTTGTCTTGGCATTGCATTATGTGCAGATCATCTTGAATTGACTTTCGTTTCCTTGAATGTATAAAATTTTGGCCATTGTTAAGCATATCATAATCTAAATCTTGTCCGCTACAATGTATATCCTAAGCTCTTCCACTTCCGAAGATGAGCTTGAATGAAAAGGAACCAGCAACCTCTTAGTATGGCATTCGGAAAAATTAATCTAATTGTTAAATGAATAGCAGCCTAAAAATCTCCTATTACAAAAACTATATTCCTAGCAAATTCAGGAACCAAGTTCGAAACTTTTCCCAAATAGCCACATATATCTGTTGATTTAGAAACAGCTAAAATCCATAATCCTGGAAATATATATATTTTCATGGATATACAATTATTACACAATTGAAGCATTGGGTGCAAGAAGGGTGTATCACAAAAAACCTTAAGTTTTTAAACTTTACTAGCTCAAAAACTGTACATGCAAATTAAATATACTTTTTTTTAATTAATTAGTCCACTTTTGAACTTTTAAATTCAAGTGCAAAATAAGGGGAAAATGGTAATTAAATAATAAATAATAATGTTTTTCAAAAACAGTGTATTTAGCTAACGCCCTTCTTGCACCCAATGCTTGAATTACCAAAATTTACATTGTGCATTAACTCACTACATCTGCATATCGAACATGTATAGTAAACAACTGCAAAACTCTTGGTCTTGGAAGAGTAATCTGTTATAGAAATTTTTAAATATATAACCCACCATTTAATTTAAATTTATTAGGTTTAATATAATATTATATTAATAATAGGATTGTGTACTTTGGCTTATTATATTTTTTGTTATTGTGAAATATTTTTACTTAGAGCCAATTAAGTTATTATTTTGAATAAATTAAAAAAATAAATCCCCTGTCTTTTCTGATTATTAGATTTTACATGGTAAACTAATCTTTCATCAAACGTTTCATCCACAGAAAATGGTGTTCTCTTGAAAAAGCTTGTATCATTTTTTCTGTGTCAAAGACAAGATCAGTACTGTTATCCTTTCCTGTAACTCAGCCTCGAAATATCTCTTGTGTACTTTCTAAATTTAAATTTTAAAGCAATTCTCTATCGTTTTTCTAATCGATTCATAATTTATTAATTGGGAGATTTCAGTGGGAAATCAGTAATTTTTAATATATACCTTCATCTAATTATAATTAATTTTGATAAAAAATATAATTCTTTTATCTCGAACAAACTAAATCAAATATAGGGGAAACTGGGACTAATCCGGATAAGTCAAATATTTCCTAAACCATGAACCATAAACCTAAACCATGAATATACAACTATACAAACAAGTTTTAATAATTTTTTAGTGATTAATAATCTAAACTCTTTTGTTAAATACAATACAAATCAAATACAATAACTGTAACTGATTTTTGAATATTGTTGACGTACTGAAATTGTACACTTAGAACAGAAAAAACGAGTTTTTTGTCGCAATTTTTTGCCTTCTTGTAAGCACATTCTGCAGTCTTTCCTACCTTTGAGTGTATCAGCGCCACTGGTTTTCGGTGTCACCACGTTTTCTGAATTGATTGGATTACCAAAATATTATTCAATAGCCGAACGAGTAGTAAACTGCGTAATGATATGAACGTTGTTTATTCGATTTTCGATGATTGGAAGAACCAATGTGTTGATTAACATAGTTAGAAAGCTATGTCTAGCATATTTTTTTTTGAGTTCAGAGACTTTCTTACAAATACAAAAAGCAGCCAATGCCGTAAGAAGTGACGAAGTTGCATTGCCTGTACTTGATACAGATAAAAATGCTAAAATTTGATACAACTGCAACATAACATTCTTAAGAGAGATACAGGTGCTGAAAAATTATCCACAGTGCGTGAAATTAAAGGTTTTGTTTCAAACATTTTCTCAAACAAGTTTGAAGTACCACTTTGAAGAAAAGGGAATAGATTCATCCAACATTGTAGTAGTTGGGTCATCGTACGTAGAGCGGATGCAGTTGTTTTGGCAAGACTTTTGACTGCTGCTTATATTAAAAAGTGCAAAGAATGTCAGAAAATTTTTCTTGCACCTAATAATATTAATATAAAAACAATTAATCAAGGCGCCATGGATTTTATCGAAAGAGGATATCTGATAGCAACAACATTTATTTTTAAAAGATTGACTCAGATATGTTTTCGAAGAAATTTATGCCTAACTTTATTGCAATATTTAGTTCCAAAAATTGATTTCGAATGGATGACATGTCTATGCCACAAAGAAATGGTAGCGTAAAATTAAAAAAAAAAATTTAATTAATGATTGTATTAACAAATAGTGCATTCATCTTAATAAAATTGTAAGAGGGAACTTTGCTTTACACGGTGGAAGTATTGTCGAAATTAATGCTCGCGAAGAATATTTAAAATACAATATGAGAACTTCGGGTACAAATAAGCAGTAAGTTAATAGCACTGCTGCGCGCAAGCACTCTTGTTAACGTATGTCACTTACTGCTAGTCTTTCATTGTCGAAAACTCAGCTCATTGATGATGCAATAGCATTTCAATAATATAACGTATTAATATAACACAGGCCAACAAAATTTGATTCAATTTACTTTCCAAGAATCAGACAATACTTTTCCGAAGGTTTTCGACGTGCTGAATCCGAATCCGGCCTCAAAATAGACCCTGCAAGTCAGGTTTTCGGGATTTTTAAACCTAAAAGTGCAAAAAACCTGTTTTTAGTTATATTTGATGTCATGCAACATCAAGAAAATTTTTTTTCTAAAAGGTCAATATTGCTTCTAAAAGCGCTACTCTTTCCCTTTAATATCCATTTTGAAAACGTAAAAAATCTTCATTTGTCTTTGAAGAAGGATAACTACAAACATCTAAATTTTAAATAGTTTTGAGGATTTTCGATATAACTGAATACGAATTCGATGTCAGATTTACAAAATTCAAAATAGCGGATACAGTATGGCAGACAAAATGGCAGATTTTAAGCAAATACAATTAAGTTTTAAAAAATCGTTTGCCTGACTGTATCCGCCATTTTGAATTTTGTAAATCTGACATCGAATTCGTATTCTTATATCGAAAATCCTCAGAACTATTTAAAATTTAGATATTTGTAGTTATCCTTCTTCAGAGACAAATGAAGATTTTTTACATTTTCAAAATGGATATTAAAGGAGAAGAGTAGCGTTTTCAGATGGAATATTGACTTTTAAAAAAAATTATCTCCTGAAGTTACATGATATCAAATATAACTAAAAACAGGTTTTTTGCACATTTATGTTAAAAAATCTCGAAAACCTGACGTGCAGGGTCTATTTTGAGGCCGGATTCGGATTCGGCACGTCGAAAACCTTCAAAAAGTATTGTCTGATTTTTGGAAAGTAAATTAAATCGAATTTTGTTGGCCTGTGTAATAATACGTTATATCGATACTTCAGTGTGATACAATGCTATCTCACAGTAATGGTTAATACCATGCTATCTTCGGGTAGTACTTTGTAGTGCTCTATCTGAAAGTAACAGTTTGTATCGTACTATCTCAAAAATTGCATATTTTCGATTTTTTGATCAAATGATACAGTAAGAAATTCTGTATCATATAGTAATCGATATAATATTCACATTAATGCGATATTTGGAGAAAAAAATTAATTAAAAATAATTACATTTTTTAACTTCAAAGTAAAAGTGTACTATCTATCATTTGTTTCTACATCTGTCAAACATTTTACAATAAAAGATTTTCATAAAGATAAAACTTTCTGCTAAAAGTAGAAAAAATGGATATTCCTTTAGACTTAAGTAGAAGAAAAGGTAAATAATTTAAAACATTATATTAAAAGGTAGAAATTATATTTAAATATCTATTTAACCTATCTATTTCGTTAATTTTTCTTAACAGAAGAGATTTATTTTGAAAATAACATTGATTGCTTGGATTTGACGATTGGCGAAAATAAAATACAAAATGAAAATATTGAATCAAATATATCGCTTCAGTTTCAGCCACTTGATAAGCTAAACGAACTACCTGGTACTTCTAGTTCACAGAGCATTGTATGTTTATTTCGACTTTATTATTGTTTTTTTATAACCAAAAAATGTATTTATTTAAAAAATTTATTAATTTAACATATTTATTTAGAAAATTTATTTATTTATTTAAAATATTTATTTATATTTGTTTGTTATTTTATTTGTTCGTTTTAATTAATTAATTTATTAATTAAAATATTTATTTTGAAAATTATTTATTTATTATTTTTTGTTATTTTATGTTCCTTTTAATTTAAATTATTTTTTAATAAAAATTTTTTTTATTCAAATTTATATTGCATCTTCAATTTTATTTCAGAGCTTAGACCCGGAAGTAATTAATTCTGAAAATGAAATTCACATTGAGACAAATAATTCGATGTCTGCTGAAATTAATTCTAAAAATGAAATTCACATTGAGACAAACAATTCGATGTCTGCTGAAAGGAAAGAGATCAATTCAAGTCGTAAAAGAAAACGATTTCCCGAATCGTGGAAAGTAAATAAAATCAAAGTCGCTTGCAATTCAGGACAAGAATACATGACAAAAAAAGGAAAATTAATGCCTGCTCGAAAAATGGGATCTGGTTGTGACGAAATTTGTAAATTAAGATGTCATCAAAGAATTAGTGAAGAAAGTAGACATGAAATTTTTGACACTTACTGGAAAATAAGTAATCATATGAATCAATGGCAATATATAAATAAACATGTCCAAAATCGAACACCAGTTCAGAGAACAACTGATGCTGAGGATCCTCGAAGACAGTTGACCAACGATTATTTCTTTACGATCAATGGTGAAATTGTTAAAGTTTGCCAAACAATGTTTGTGTAAACACTTGGAATTTCTAAAACCACAGTTCACACTGCTATTCGAAAATATATTGATAATTCTTACATTTCTTCAGACGGAAGAGGAAAATCTAGTGCTAAGAAAAATCGCAGTGAAACAGAAAAGAAAAAGCAGAACATAAGAGACCATATAAACAAATTTCCTATTGTTGAATCACACTATTCTAGGGAAAGAAGCAAAAGACAGTATTTAGAGCAAGGACTAAGCGTCAGACATATGCATAGACTTTATAAAGCCTGGATGGAAGATGAAAAAAATGATGAAGAAATTGCGTCTGAACATTATTATCGAGAGGTATTTGTTTCAGAATTTAATCTTGGATTTTTTATTCCCAAAAAGGACCAATGCGACAGATGCAGCATCTATAATTCAGCTAATGCAACCGAGAAAGAAAGTTTAAAAGAAGATTATGATAATCATTTAAGGGATAAACAAATCGCTCGTGATTTAAAAGAAAGTGACAAAAAGGCCTCTGTAGAAAAAAATTCATTAATTTCTTTTGCTTGCTTTGATCTGCAAAAAGTGCTTACAACTCCGAAATCAGAAGTTGGAGTTTTTTATTACAAAAGAAAATTATCGGTGTACAATTTTACAGTTTATAATGGAGGTGATCATGAGGCCTATTGTTACGTGTGGGATGAGACAATTGCAAAGCGAGGCTCAAACGAAATTTCAAGCTGTCTTCTTCACTACATTGATGATCAATGTAAGAAAAAGAACGTCAATGATTTTAGATTTTATTCGGACAATTGCAGTGGACAGAATAAAAATAGATATTTGTTTGCTTTGTACTTATATGCCACTATGAAATATAAAGTTAACATTACGCATAGATTTTTGGAACGTGGTCACACCCAGAACGAAGGTGACAGCGTACACGCTTGCATTGAAAGAGCAAGTAAAGGAAAAGAACTGTATATTCCTGAGCAATGGTACCAGTTGATCGAGAATGCTAAAAAAGAAGGGAAGAAGTATAAAGTCGAAAGAATGACACAAAATTTAATATTAGATTTTAAACCTCTGGTTGATGACAATTTGTGGAAGAAAGATAGTAACGGACAAAGTGTTGCATGGCAGAAAGTAAAAGAAGTGTCAACGAATTTTAAATCGCCAGACTCTCTTTACTGTAAATACGATTGGAACGAAAATTTTGTAATTGTTAAAGTTACAACAGAGCCTGATCAACCTAAAAGAGGAAGACCGAGAGTTACACCAAAGTATTCTTTACAGTGAATTTTTATTTAATTTAAAATTTACTTTTTAGAAATGTGAACATACTTCCTATTTAAAAATATTCCTGAGAAATTCCCTGGAATATTTTTACATGGGTCAAAATATTTTTTATGTTTAAAAGTCATTCATTTGATTTGTCTTAAATTTCTAATTGTTTTAATACCATTTTCTTATTAATACAGGATTCAACCCAAAACGGCGTATTCAGCACCATTATCTTTGAGCGCACCTAAACTAAAAGATTTACTTTCTCTATGTGAAGATTTGTCAATTCCAAGCACTTATCACTCCTTCTATGAATCCTTAAAGCCCCGAAATGAGAAACAAGCTGACGAAATGGAATTATCTGATACTGAGTAGTTTTAAATTTTCGTTATTGTTGAATTAAATTAAAAATTCTATTGTAAATTGTTAAAAATTATCCTAAGTTAAACCACAAATAAAATTCTTAAATAATTCAGTAAAGCATACTTTTTATTTTGAATATTAATTTATTAAATTTTAATAAATTATAAATTTAATAAAAACTGTAGCTTAAAAATATATATATTAAAAATATTAACAATTTGCAAAATAAAAACTTAATAATTAATTTCTATATTTATTTAAAAGCATTAAAAAATCTTTTATTATGGAAAACGACTTTACAAACTTGACGTGAAACATGTGACCAAAAAAATAATTTTTGTCATTTCCTTATTCCATTAAAATAGTTAACCTGATAATATGTTATCCTTTACATATTTTTATTTTATTAAATAACCTCTATTTCTTTCCTTGACACACTAAAAATAATAAGCTTCTATTATTTTACATTAATTATTAAAATAATAATTAAAAATGAAATGTAAGAGTGAAAGTATTATATGTTTATTATTTAATTAACCTGCGAAAGGTTAACTTTGCTGTTTTATAAATGCAATTAATTAGTTTTATTTATTAAATTTATGTTTAATTTAAGTATATTATGGTAGAAAAATCTGCTATACAACAAATAAAAATAATATTTCAATTGCAATACGACGATTTATATTTTTAATAATAAAAATTATTTTCAATTTACTCTTACGCGAAACTGCAAAATTTGAGATAAGACGGTACAAACTGTTACTTGAAGTTAGTACAGTACAAAGTGTTACCTGAAGATAGGACAGTATTAACCTTTACTGTGAGATAGCATTGTATCACACTGAAGTATCGATATTATTGCTATTCAACAATGAAAGACTAGCAGCAAGTGACATACGTAAACAAGAGTGCTTGCGCGCAGCAATGCCCAGTACAGTGAGCTATACCGAGGCACGATGCCCAATAAACGTAGCACCGTGCGGCACTGAGCCAGCGATAGAACGCTGCAAGCGTTCACGAAAATTGCGATATCCCGAAAACTATTAAAGTCTCCATAGATTTTTTTGGTCTTAAAATAAAGGTGAAATTATAAGGAATATTTCATTATATATCGAGAACTACTCGAAAATCGGTCTCCTTCGAGTAAAGATGGACATCCTGAGATATCCTGTTCATTTTTTGGAATATCATACATTAATTTAGGATATCCTTTTGTTGTGAGGGTGTGTTTGAAGACAGTGGTGTAACAAGTTCAAGTTATCAAGATTTCAAATTGTTAATTTTTCTGATCAGGATAATCATAAATCTATTAGTTTTCAATAAATAATTGTTGTCTTTAGTCTTTTAAACGACCTGAATTACAACAGTATATCTGCAAACTTTCAGCATACTGCCTACAGACAGGAGTCTGCTTAAAGTCTGCGGAATGTCTGCAGACTTTATGCAGATTTTTTTACTTGGTATTTATAGCTAGGGATTTTATATAACTACTGTCGAAGAAACTAAATTGATTCCGTCGATTAGAAAATTTTTATTAAAAATTGAATAGTGATATTTGTTTTCGAAAAACATTTTTTTATTTAAAAAAAAAATGTTTTTGACACTTTTTGAGCATCTATAAAACAATAAAGAGCTTGAATAAAGTATTGTACATAGTACAAAAGAAAAGCATAAAACCGACAGATTCCCTAGCTCTCAACTGGCGAAAAAACCCATTAGACGGGTGGTCCAGGCAAATGCGAGTACTTCTAATTTTCAAGTCGTTTTGTAGTCGCAAAAATTAGTATAAGGTTATATTGTTGTAGTAATGGTAAAAACTCAACATCTGTATTTAATATGTTTAGAGTAATAAAGTAATTTTAAGGGATTAATCCATTAAGTCCCATGAAAAAACCAGCCATTGTATGAAAAAACTAACAATTGGATTTATAGGCAAATGGAAAAAAAGATATACCTGTTTTTTTGTTTTTAATTTCCAAATGTTTAACAATAATTGTTTAAACAAATTAATAAAAATTTAAAATTTTTGAAAAACTGTTAACGCCAATCAATTCTACGTAGAAAAATAAGAATGTTTTGTATAGGTCATTTTTTTCTACAAGTCGTATTTTGTTTATTAAATTGTTATAAACAAATTAAGCTGGGTAAAGAGTGTTTCATCCCAAGAATAAACAAATGGATTTTGAGTAAAACTAACAATTGGATTCATAGGCAAATGGAAAAAAAAGATATACCTGTTTTTTTGTTTCTAATTTCCGATTGTTTAACACTAATTGTTTAAACAAATTAATAATAATTTAAGATTTTTTAAAAACTGTTAGCGTCAATCGATTCTACGTAGCAAAATAAGAATGTCTTGTATAGGTCATTTTTTTACAAGTCGTATTTTGTTTATGAAATTGTTATAAACAAATTAAGCTGTGTAAAGGGTGTTTCATCCCAAGCGTAAACAAATGGATTTTAAGTGAAACTAATAATTGGATTCATAGGCAAATAGAAAAAAAAGATGTACCTGTCTTTTTGTTTTTAATTTCCAATTGTTTAACAACAATTGTTCAAACAAATTAATAATAATTTAAAAATATTTGAAAATTGTCAACGCTAATCAATTCTACGTGGAGAAATAAGAATGATTTGTATGGGCCATTTTTTACTCCAAGTCGTATTTTGTTTATAAAATTGTTTTAAACAAATTATGCTGGATAAAGAGTGTTTTATCCCAAGCAACAGTTTTCAAAAATTTTTAATTTTTATTAATTTGTTTAAACAATTGTTGTTAAACAATTGGAAATTAAATACAATTAATAGGCATATCTTTTTTTTTAATTTACCTATAAATCCAATTGTTAGTGTTACTTAAAATCCATTTGTTGATGCTTGGAATAAAACACCCTTTACCCAGTTTAATTTGTTTATAACAATTTTATAAACAAAAAACGACTTGTAGAAAAAAATGACCTACACAAAACATTCTTAATTTTTCACGTAGAATCGATTAGCGTTAACAGTTTTTAAAAGATTTAAAATTTTTATTAATTTGTTTAAACAATTGTTAAACAATTGGAAATTAAAAACAAAAAAACAGGTATATCTTTTTTTTCCATTTGCCTATTAATCCAATTGTTAGTATTACTTTAAATCCATTTGTTTATGCTTGGGATAAAACACCCTTTACCCAGCTTAATTTGTTTATAACAATTTTATAAACAAAATACGACTTGTAGAAAAAAATGACCTACACAAAACATTCTTAATTTTTCACGTAGAATCGATTAGCGTTAACAATTTTTAAAAGATTTAAAATTTTTATTAATTTGTTTAAACAATTGTTAAACAATTGGAAATTAAAAACAAAAAAACAGGTATATCTTTTTTTCCATTTGCCTATTAATCCAATTGTTAGTATTACTTTAAATCCATTTGTTTATGCTTGGGATAAAACACCCTTTACCCAGCTTAAATTGTTTATAACAATTTTATAAACAAAATACGACTTGTAGAAAAAAATGACCTACACAAAACATTTTTAATTTTTCACGTAGAATCGATCAGCGTTAACAGTTTTTAAAAGATTTAAAATTTTTATTAATTTGTTTAAACAATTGTTAAACAATTGGAAATTAAAAACAAAAAAACAGGTATATCTTTTTTTTCCATTTGCCTATTAATCCAATTGTTAGTATTACTTTAAATCCATTTGTTTATGCTTGGGATAAAACACCCTTTACCCAGCTTAATTTGTTTATAACAATTTTATAAACAAAATACGACTTGTAGAGAAAAATGACCTATACAAAACATTCTTATTTTTGCACGTAGAATCGATTGGCGTTAAAAGTTTTTTAAAAATTTTAAATTTTTATTTATTTGTTTAAACCATCATTGTTAAACATTTGGTAATTAAAGACAAAAAAACAGGTATACCTTTTTTTCATTTGCCTATGAATCGAATTGTTAGTTTTTTAATACAATGGCTGGTTTCTTCATAGGACTTAATGGATTAAGTCCGAACCTTTTTCTGTAAAATGTAGTAAGGGATTATCTCAAAAATTATACTGTTATAAAACTTAATGTTTATCTGGAAAAACCGTTTCCTGGTTAAGGTTCAGGTTTGAACTTGTCGAGTAATTCAGGTAGATAAATGTATAGCGCACTTAGGCCCTTTTGATGGGATATGTAGTCTGTTGCCGACATCGATCGAATAAACATCTTCAAATGTACTAATTTTGTTACTTAATAAATATACATATTATATATTTTGCTCCTACATAACACGAGTTCCTTTTTATTTTTACATATACCGCAACATATATTGTAAGATAAATATTATGTTGAAACACTTGAATAGCTAGAGAAGCTTAAGACACAACAGGGAGCAGTTTTTGTAACGAAGCTTTGTACATAAATTTTATTTTACTTCAAAATATTTATCAAAAATTTAACAAAATTTATTAAATAGCCAAATAAATAAATTTAATGTATTACGTTAATGCAAATATTAAACCATTACACGACAAAAGTTAATTGTAGTACATTCTCCAGAAACCCTATTAGAATTAAAGGAATAAGAGTGGCAAGTAATTTAATGCGGAGATTCAAAATAAGCAACAAAACATACTTTGTAGTAAATGTTAGTTTCTCGCGTAACAAAATAATTATTTTGTTCCATAGTGGACCCCTGCAGAGGTGAATTCCGAGGCAAATAGCCCTATCGAACCCATCGCTGGTCTCAGTGACCCTGAACGAGTCAAGTCAATACAGTCTCTGGATTTCTTATAACCGATCCAAGTACGCATCATCATGTAGGGTCAAAGGACATCATATTTATTGTCCTGCATTTATTTATAAAAAATAATAAAAAATTTAGTAATAAAAAATACATGTAATATTTCATACTTCATTATGACATTCTTACTTTAATCCAAATGAAAAACTAAGTACTTTAACTATACTGAACATACAATTTAATTTAGTCAACAATTGACATTTCTGCAATATTACGTGTCAATATTGTCACAATATTAACACTCAATTTTTTTATAATATTTCAACTAATGTCCAAAGACATTTAAAGAGCAAAGTTGACTTGCTTTTTAAAAATCTTACATAAATTTTCCATTGTTAAAACACCTTAAATCTGTGACGCTGCAAAATTAATTTTACAAGTCACAATTTTCTTGAATTAATGAATTATTAATTATATTTTTTTAAATTTGAATAATTGAATAATAATTTGTTTAATTTTCTATTAACTTTATTTCGCAACTGATATTCAAAGATTGATTAATTTATCATAATTAGGTTTTAAGTATATTAACTTTGTATTTTTGTAAAATTCCGTTTTCAATTCCTGTTCCTACCTCGTGTCTCCTGAGTCAATTTATCGACTGAATAATGGATAATTTGGACATATTTTATTTATTGAAAAATGATACTATTTTGCTAGATTTCGGAGAAGCAAATTGTATTAAAAAAAACCTTTGCTCTGCGTCAAAAATACCTTATATTAAACTTGTATTGATATTACTAATCGATGAAATTCTACTGACCATATGATAGAAATTTCTCTGAATTTCACCCAAGTTCATACAGGAGGCACTGCGACTGGTCGAAGAGCCTTAGTAGAGGATTTGAAATTGGCGCGTTTCAATACGTCAATGAGCAGCCTGCTTGTCTATACGCAGTTGCGAGTAGAAAAAGCCGTTAGCATTAGTGTAGTCTTCTGTTTAATTCTTTAACGACTTTTGTCTTGTGCTCATCTTAAGGTCGGCGAAATGGAAGGCAATATTTTAAGTGACTTTTTCAACGCGGTATATTTCGCAGAGTATCCTTTTAAATTGTATCGGCTACGAATATGTTTGTCCCGAAATTTAGACTGTAATTTGAGGTGTACATTTGATTGCAAGCGAATTATTCGAGCAGCGTTTCAAATGACAGAAAAAATGTCCAGAGAAAAAATTTTGACTCTGGGTAGATTTATCAGAAGCTTTGGTGGATGTGAAAAGTTCCTTGAAGTACCAATTTATGTTTTGTGTCCTCAAGTTGCGTGTTATTACTGACGTTTCTCATATTAAACTTAGCGAAGAAGAATGGTTACTCTTCATTGTAGCATTCAACTTATTATTGAATAAAATTTAATCGACAATTTTATTTGGACTCAAAACCTGATCAAATTGAAATCGATGGAATTTTATTATTATTTCAAGCGGGACGTGACAAAATTCTAAAACATTATTATAAAACAAATTGGCTTTATTGTGCGTCATTGATTTTGAATCCTCGACATAAGACCGAAACATTTTCATTATCAGAATGGGGCGAGAAATGGAGGCTACTTTTAAAAAAGGTTTGATGCCGTGTGGGTAAGAACTGATAAAAGATAATTCCGATGCAATAAGTTAATTGTTTTAATTAAATAAATATAATTAATGATTACTAATTAATTAGTTACATTAATTAATAAATTTATTTATCACATTATTTTACATTAGCAAAATGTAACGGCAAAAATATTAATGAATATACATTTTAAGGTAGAAATAGCTTAAACATAATTTACATAACATAATTATAATTTAAGTAAGTAAATCTTCTACGTTAAGAAAAGATATCATTATTAGAAACAATTAATAGGAGCGTAAAGTTATAAAAATAGATCATATCGTCGATTGGGGACAAAAAGATGCCGTTTGATGTAAGTAAAACATGCCATCTCAAATGTCAACTATTTTTCATTTCAAATTGATAGAAAAATATAATTTAGAAAAAATCTTATATTCTAAAATTAAAATGTAGAAAGTTTAAATATAATTCAGATATATATAACAAACGTTTGGTTATATTTTAGTCAACCTTACATAAACAAAAATATTTGATATTATTAGTGACGTCAGTTGCATGTTATTACTGTTTCGTATTATGAGAAATTATAATAATATGGTTAATGAAATAAAAAGAAATGTAAATATTCGTATAAGTGTTTCTTTTTTTAAGGCAAAATAATTTCAATACCACGATGTTTCCACTTGAGACTAATGAGTTGAAGATTTTATTTCGATCAGACCCGCAGTAACTACAATTTCGGTACCTGTTAGGCATTTAGAGGTGGGCCCGGATATTAATTCCTTCATATCCGAACGCTTATAGCCACAGCTTCTAAGAATGATTTAGTAACTCACTTCTTATTTCGTGAACAGCACAACCATCAACGAACGGAGAGAACTGCTTCAATATGTTAATCCACCAAGATATTCACGAGTCGCCAGAGCAAGGAAGACGGAGAAGAGGTTATTAAAGCCGAATATTCTCTATAAGGGACGTTATGTGCTCGACGTCATCGTAAATATAAAATATCGACGCCCGGACCTACCGAACCGTTGAATCGTCGGCTTACTTCACTATCAACGGACCTTCGACGATATTTTTCCTGTGTTTCCACTACCAATGTCCAATTAGAACCATGCCTTTTAATTTTTAAGCATTTTTATGACTCGATACGTCTCGTAAAAAAGTAGAAACATATAATAGTAGACATATATCTTTTATCTTCGAGTGATGAATCTAGTTGAAGTATTTGAAGTACCAAAAAAATTAATAAGAAAAAATTATGCAATCCTCAAAATGAAAAAAAACATTACGAAGAGAAGGTTTCTAATTTAACCGTAGCTGCATTGATAGTAGCACTGATGAAAAGTCAAGAAGAAACTATTCTATAGGAAGTAGGCACTATTAATGAAAGGGACAAAACTATTCATGTCTGCAAACAATGTTTTTGAATTTATAGTTTAAGTTTTATGCCATATATTCCAAAATAAAAAACATTTAGTGATTGAAATTAGTTTATTTATATCGACGTTTCGATGGTAGCCTCCATCCTTTTAATAGATTATATAAAAATCTATAGAAAAATTATAAAATTGATACACAAAACTGATTAGGAAATATATTTTTTAACATTTTATACTGGATTGTCATTCATAAGCTGATTTTATTCGTATCATTAAAAAAAATTGTCAATGAAATCTTTTAAAAATTTCAGTGGTGTCTCTTAATGTTCCTATGTTTTCTTGGTCTTCAAAAGTATATGATTTATGTCATGATTTTAAGCCATGTTTAAGTGCTAATTTCAGTAATACAAATATTTTCACTATTTAAAGTACGAAGAATTTATTTAAGAAAAGAACTAACAAACACAAGATCTTCTCACTGCAAACCCAAAAGACTTAAAAACATTGAGTAAAAATAACATCATTCCAGCACAATACCACGAATACTATAACTTATTTCCTGAAAGAAACACGCTTATCATTAATGAAGACATGACTGACGATGAGGCGCAAACGATTAAAGACAAATTAAAAACTGGTTCTGTGTAATTTTAATTTCCTATAGTGATATATGTTATAATTAATTTTTGATAAATGTCGTTTAAGTTGAAATATCTATAAGTCTAAATTATGTCTTTTCGAAAAATAAAATATTATTTTTATTATTATATTTTTAATAAAAGTATTAATATTGGTGTTTAAAATTTTAAAGTTTGGTTACTATTATTAAAAACATTTTATATTTTGTTGTAAATTACATATAGCATTAGGCTTGAACTTTTTTTTGTTGGTCATTTCATAATCATTTAGCTTCCTCTTTATCATAAACAAATTTCTTCTTGAGAAAGAAAAAAATCCTCAAAATATTAATATAATTGAACCGCCGGCAACCAAAAGGGCTTACGTAAGGTTTTCATTGGCTCCTCGAATAGCCGAGTCTCGCTGCATGCGGGGCCAACGAAATTCACGCGTAAGCTCTTTTGGTCGCCGGCAGTTTCCTGAAAAAATTATTTACAAAATTCGTTATTAATTCGAAAATTAAAATTAATACAAAATTCGTTCAGAAAAATGGTTGATGTACCTACTAAAAAAATATTAATTATTATTATTCCATTATTCACATTTTACTTTTTAATAATCCATTCCATATTATATTTAAGAAATTTCAATATCAAAGAAAGATACCTATAGTGGTCAGTACAGCGCGAATAGTCAATTTCTGCTTGTTATTTTATAACAAAGTTATAAATAGGCTTAAATAAGGCCCTATTTAGAGGTTGAATAATATTTAGGGTAAAAATATTTGGTATCCGAAACCTAAGTAGGAAATGGATAATGTGCAGCGCCACAGTGGGCCAGGAACCTCGTTTGCGTGGCCAAAATTCATAACTTCTAGAAAAATGGAAATTTAACATAACTCATAACTGTTCTTACAGTTTTTAGGGTCGCTGATTTTAAATCTGAAGACTGTTTTCAAAAATTCAAAATGGCGGATACAATATGGCGGACAATAAAATTAAAAATTGATTCGATTGACCTGAAATTTGATATTTGGCGGTTTTTGGTGTGACTAATTACGAATTTCAAGTCTGTTTTCAAAAATTCAAAATGACGAATTCAATATGACGACCTAATATTGCGGATAATTTTAAAATTGATGCATTTTAACAGAAATTTATTTCTCGAGGGTTTTCGAGGTCGCTGATTGTGAATATGATATCAGGTTAAAAGAATTCAAATTGGCAGATTCAAAATAGCGACTACAAAAATTTTTAAAAAAATTTAATTCGCTTGAAACTCATTCGTTATTGAATTCAGCGACCTAAGAAATCCCAGAAGTCATTTTTTGATTTAAAAGGAATGTTATAAAATAGGCTACATTTCACATCAAGTTAATGACATCTGCTTTTGAACGTACATATGTGAATATGCGTGTTATAGATTCAATAGCATTTTTTTCTCAGTGCATTTTGAATTTTGAAAAACAAACATCAAATTCGGATTCAGCGACCCCATTAACCTTAGTATACACTTCGACACTCAAATCGAATTAATTTTAGTATTTTTTTGAGATGGCCATATCAGACGCAAAAGTGGCACGACTTTTTGTGGCCATAAATATATAAGTTGAAGATAATAATATATTATAAGAACTTATTCATTCAGAATTTTTATTTTTAAAAAGTTAGAACTTCGTTCTGACATCTAGTATTTTGAATACAATTTTAATCTTCAAACGTTCTCTAAAAAAATGTATAAATAAAAATTGCCAATACCACAATATTTTGTATAAAATCATATAGCATAAGATAGGGTTATGTATATTTTATTTAAATTACTTTTAAAAAATTGTATTTTGGCCATTCAAACGAGGTTTCTGGCCCACTGTGCAGTTCAATTAAAATGAAGTTTTTTTGTCATGAATGTTAAAAAAATATATTTTATTCTTTTAATTCGTTGTCAAAAATTAAAATTTGGCTTCAAAAGAGTGGCCTAAAAAATTTTTAAATTAACGAATTCGTAACTTTAACATTTTTTTGGTTGCTATTTTGAAGCCACCATTTTGAATTTTGAATTTTCGACCATGGATTTGGATTCAACGACCCCGAAAACCTCCGAGTAGGCATTTTTAATTAGATTCATTAACATTTCAATGCCTTTTTTTTCGATGCGCTATAACGGTCCTGGACATACAGGGCACGACATTTTTGGGCCGCTATAGAGGTCAGTGGCAGTGAAGAAGTTGAAAATGTGAAAAATTGTGTATGCTAAGACAAAAGTGCACATTCTACTGAACAAAATGACATCTCATTTGTCTCATTTGGACGTGACGTTTGGTGGTGGATGAAAACCAAACTCGTTCATGACAAAAAAAATTAATAATTCGCACGTTAAAAAATTGCAGATAAAATAAAAAAAGGGAATTTTTTAGGTTTCAATTTTTTTATTAATGTTGCACATATATTAAAGTAAAATCAGCTATGGGAAAATTAATATCGCTTAATAAAAGAAAAGTAAATAACTTATAGTGTTAAAACGTAAACAGCTGATTTTGTTTAAATTTTCAATTTTTAAAGCATCTGAAAATAGTAAAAGACTATGAATAATTTTATGAAAATTTATTTTCAGTTAGCCTGAAGTACGTAGTTAACGATTAATATATTCTTTTTCTTATATCCGGTGGTGGACTTTTGGACAAGTTTTCTGGTCGTCTGGCCCACTGTGCAGCGGGACAAATGCTATAGGGACCCCCTATAAGTTTGCCTTAAACCGATCCTAGTAATAATAAGGCAACCTTATCCGGACCTTAGGATGGCCTTCCTTGTAGTAATAGTTATAGTTATGTTATTTCCATAAACTCATAAGAGTCCTAATTCTATACTGAAAAGTAAACAAGAAAAATAAATGAATTGGTATTTTTTTCCCTCAAGCTATTTAACCACTTAAGGATTGTGTTATAATTATTAATAATTTTTATACAATATACAATTAAGTAATTTTAGTATCTTCCAGTAAAGTTTTTCTTTTTCAGAAGTTCGTTTTCTATGTAAATAAAGAAAAATTATATATACAGATAATGTAAATGGAAGTTATTTAAAAATATTTATAACATTTTTTAAGTAATACTATCTATTTTAATATTCAAAACTTGTTTCTCACTTTGAATTCTTAATATCTTTGTGAATTTCCAATTATACACATGGTTACGGAAATAACGACCTCATTAGTACCAAGGTAACCACAAGACATCGAAAGATAACACTGCCGCAAAAGAAATGTCACGAGAAAATATTCTTAATGTTTCATATTGCGTTTAAAGTTGTAGAAAATATATTTCTTGCATATACGTATGCGTATACATTATTCGCCATTTAGATTAAAATAATTGAAAAAGAAATCAACGCTGCATCAAACGTTGTTATAACTGCAATTAACATACTAATGAAATACCTCTCGTGTCGCAATGCTAATAATTACAACAATGTTCTGCTTTTCTCGGAGTACATTTATTTAAAATATAAATATGTCTCACAAAACATATTATACTTTTAAACTATTTGTGACTTTTATTGATGTTGTTTTATTTAAGCACTAACATCTACATGAAATTTATAAAACCATACTCCTCCTAACACACACTTACTAGCGAAAAGTATGAAAACTGGTCTGATTATCAGTTATTGAGTAAGTCTTAGTAATATTCAGGCTAAGTCGAGCAATAAGAAGCATTCTCAGGTTAAACATGTTATCATTAAAGAATCTATGAAAAAAGTACATAAAAAGTTTTAAGAATTATTCCTAACAGATTTTTTTCCATAATATAAGATTACAACAAGCTTGATAAAATCTTATTGTTTTCTTATCAAGTCCGCAAAAATTTTCACGCAAACAATAATTGTTAGAGATATTTATTAAAATTAGTAATATCTACAGGCTACGTAATATTATTTGCAACTACAATTTTAATATTATAATTTTTTATTATAATTATTTATAAAATGCAAAAAATAAATATTTCATATATATACACATTTTTAAAGCACTTGTTACACATTATGTAATTAATGACTCATGAAATAAATGAAAATTACAGTTGAGAGAATGAACACCTTTGCATAGCTGTGAAATTTCTATTTTTTTGTATTTAATTATATACCATTATGAAGAATTGAAATTTTATTTGTATTGGCAAGAACTGTTTTTTCCAGCTAACATAGTATGTATGTTTTAATACAGTCGTTTGATTAAGTCGAATAAACATTCTATCTAAATAAATGCGATGTACATATATATCAAACGTTCAATATATCAGGTTTGTTAATGGAGGCTTATTGGAAACAAACAAGCAACATAATTAGTGCAATAGGGGTACTTACTCAATTAGTAATAATTATATCTAATGAAATACAATCTAATTAAATTAAAAGCTCATAAGGTATTCTTACATATTATACTCAAAACTTGTCCCTCATGCTATTGTCATAGGGTTTTAAATAACACACTGCAAAAAAGTTTTATATCAAAGAAACAAAACAAAAATACAAATTTTTGTCAAAAAAATTCATTCCTAATAAAAAAAATATTATAATTAAATTTACGTTTTAGAATAATGGAAGTATATACCTTATGAATTATTTATGTTTTTCAAAGAATAGAGAAGCAATGAAACTTAATTTTCGCAAGTTTTTAATTTATTTCCATAGTTGAGCCATTTTTTCATCCTGTGAACAAACTGAATAAAATTTTAGATCTCAGTACGATACATTGAAATTATTTTTTAAATGCATTATTTGAATCCTGCAGACAGGAGTAAGGAGGCGGGTGTAGAACGTGAAGTAAGAAGAGTAACGGCTACGTCGGACTAAAGAGGGCGTTGTAAAACTATATGATAAATGATAGAGAACGAAGGCCCTAGACCTAAAGACCCAGAGACCCACTGCGCCAGTTGTATAAGTATAAGATACAGATAGAAAGAAACTTGTCTTGTTCGTGGCGCAAATTAATGTACAAACATAATTTCTACTGTATCACAGCAGGAACCGCCAGCTGAATGAATAGATGTTTCAGTTCTGTAAATCTTTTGTTATTCTCTTTCAGTTGTTCTTTGACTGGTGATCTTTGATGCTGCTTTTTAAGTTAGTCTCTAAAATAATTTTAAGTATTATTTTAAATCACTATTATTTTATTAATTCCGAACTAGGATCGGTATTTCAGATAGAAGTTTACTAAATTAATAGACTCCAAATGCAAGTTGCAGTTCGTAATCCGGTTCATATCAGTGTGTTATAATCTGCTGAGGAACTGTTAAATAAAAATGTGTTTAAGTTTGTCTAATCAAGACAGTTTTTAAAACGTTTCCTGCGCTGCACTGTTCCAAATGCGCATTGTATAAAAATCGTTTCGTCTGTTGTCAAGGAAGTGAAGTAGTAATAAATTAATAATTAAGTAGAGTGATATAAAGTAAAATAAAAATTAATAAATAAATAAACAATACACAACACATGTTCCACATAAAACAATTAAATTCTACAGACAAGTTTATGACACACCGATGAGTGTCATGGATGATCTGGAAACTGAATGATTGAAAGAATTGAAAAAGCATAATATTGTGTCCCCTGTTCTATTTTAGGTAGGTGGATGACACAATTTTAGCTGTTAAAAAAGAACATGTTAATTTGGTTATTAATATCTTTAACTCTTATCATCAAAAACTACAATTTACCGTAGAAAAAAAAAATTCAATTAATTTTCTCGATTTGAAGCTTTTTAGAGATAACAGTAAAATTATTACAAATTGGTATCAAAAACCGACTTCATCAGATAGACTCAAAAATTATTTTTCAGATCATCCAAAACAAATAAAAATTCGTATTAACAAAATAAAATTTTCTGATATTAACAGTAATAATAACAAAATTAATATTTATAGTCAAACTTCTAAAGTTTGTCTACCTTTTAATGAAAAATGTTTTTTCAAGTTGTAATTCTATTATTAGATTAGGTAAAGACTCGACGAAAATATGAAACAGAACAGACAATCATTACTAACTCGCATAAATGAACACAAAAAAGTAAATGACAACTCTGTAGTCTACCGACACCGTATTAATTTTAACCATGATTTTGACTGGAAAAAAAAAGTTTTAGACAATGAACAAAATTTTACAAAACGACAAAAATTCGAAATGATCCATATTAAAACAAATCGTTCCACTATTAACAGAAAGAAAGATATTTTCGCTTAAAACAAAACTTTCTTTTCTCTTTTCAAACGTATAGACTCTTGTCTATAATGACAAAACAATCCGTGTTTATATAGGATAAACCAGACAGTAGTCGGACACTTTTTAATTTTGAATAGCTATAAAACCGTATGAGGTAAAAATAATTTGTTTCATAAAAAACATTTCTAAGATGATCATAAACAAATATAAATTTTAGTAATTGGAAAAAAAATTTGTATGGTTTTTGAAGGCTTTCTTGAATGGCCGATTAATGTCGAATTCTTACTTGTTTAGTTACTAATTTTATTAACGAATACAAAATTTTTTTCATAAACATGATTGATTTAATAGTTTTGTGTGATTCTAAGAAACAATATTATCTGAAAGAATTTAAAAAAAATATGAATTGTACTTTTTAAACAGTGTTAATTAAAAAGATTGCTTTAGTGAGACGACGTTTATTTGCAAATTTTTTTAACGAATAAGAAATTTTTTTAGAAACATGATTGGTATAATAGTTTTGTTAGACCATAAGGAACAATCACATGTGCAAGAGATTTTAATTGCAATTTTTAAAAAGTATTCATTAAAAAGATTTTCTTAAGTGTCCGACTACTGTCTGGTTTAACCTATATTGAAGTGGTTTTTTCTGCTTTAATAAACACAAAAATTTATATCTAAAATATTAACTCTTTTTTATAAATAAGAACGTTTAAATATATCCTGTACTTTTTTCTTCAACAGTTTTTTGGAAGTAGTGCAAGGTCCTACAATACGCTCCGGGGTGGATCATTGTCCGAGGTTTACTAATTTGATCAGGGAGGAAAATGATTGTTTTGAAGTTTAAACATTTTAATATCAATAGAGGTTTAAAAAGGAAATTTGAATTAAAATATATATTCTGAACCAATCATATTAAAATAAAAGTTTAGACATTTTTGAGCGTTTTAATAAAACATTTAAATTGGGTAATAATATATATATAAGTAATATGTGACATATTTCATTTATTCAAAAAGTACCATCAATTGGTTTATGCAACCACTATTCTATTGTTGCTGTATGCTGTATTAAAAATCAAAATTTGATGCTCCAATAACAAAATAATAATTATCACTATTTTGTCAAAATTTGACATAAGTCTTGCATATATACGTATTTTATACGTTATACGAAGTTTGGTTAACTTTATGGAAGTATTTAGACTCGATTACTGACATAATTACACCAATACCCAGAAAAAATGTATAGTTAACTAAGGTATGTTTTAAAAATTGCAATTTAAAATAATTGTAGCAGTAAAGTATGATATGTTTAATTATCCAGTTGACAATTCAAAACATCATATCGCGGGCAAAGAGTTTGCTGTAAAAACTAGTATCTCTTTAGATGTTTTATCAGAAAACATTAAGACAATTATAAATGTTTTTTTAATAAATAAGTGTCTTTTCTCTGCTATCTTAAATGTTTTACAAAACGTCTAAGTGTTCGTATTATATTACAATGATAAAAATAAATGAAATTTTTTAAAAATGTAACAACGTCAATTAACATTTCCGAGGTATAAATTTGTCAAGTAAACTAGAACTAATAAAGTTAAAGAACTTAACTTTTAACTTTTATATGTTTCTGATACCTTTTGATAATTTTTTATACATTTAGATATGGCTTTTGTTGTAAAAAATATTATTTTTATATGAGCAATCTATTACGAAAGATTTGATATTAATTTTTTAATTGAAGAGATTAAACGTTAAATACATTTTGGCATGAAATCCAATTAAAAATATTCGCGCAGACTTTTTCAAGATTTTCCAGGTGGAAATACATGTTGAAATGTGAAACAATTTGTAGAAATATTTGTAAAAATTCCCCTTTGGATTTTTACAAATTTAAAGTAGACATCAAATAAACCGATGCTATAGCCCGGTGTTTTCTTACTACTTTCGGGATATATCAAGTGGGCGGTTTGATGTTGAGATAATGAGGAGCACTGTCGATTATTGTCCAGGTCACACCATTAGAACTTGACTTTCGATAAACCGGTTGTACTCAGGAGAGGTTTTCTACAGTTTCCCTATCTTCTGGTGAGAAAACCAATTAGACGCGGGTGGTCCAGGCAAATGCGAGTACTCCTAATTTCATGACGTTCTGTAGACACATTTGGTAACTCTAGATTTAAGATATTATTTACAAAAAAAATTCTACAGAGACACTTGTAAATAAATATATTTAATGTCAGGGGCGATTTTTTTAAGATGTTAAAAATGTATTATTAATAGGAAAGAGATGTTTGCAGGCCAAAGTATTTAAAAAAATTGTAATTGTAGAAGTTACACACCTTTCAATTATTAATTATGGTCAAATGATTGAAAAACACTTTTAAAACATTTGCTAATTTTTTCCATTAAAATTTTCCAGAAATATTTTTTTTTAATGAAATTTTTAGAAAATGTTTTTAAAATATTCAAATATGTTTAAATTAAATCTGTCAAATTTTTTTTGCGAAATCTTACCACAAAGATTAACCTTTTTTAAAATTACGTATAGCTGTTTTCGACGTTCACTCGGTAATTCCGCAATCATTATTAATTTCATGCATTAACATTCTTTTGGATCTGTCCAATCAAGATTAATTCAGTGTTAACACTGGATGAATGCCGAAAACAGCAATGGTCAACTTTTTGTAACTGATTTCTTAGATATTATAGAAGTTGTAAAGATGTGGTACCTGCAATGAGTGGATCAGAAGATTCCTTTTTTTAAACTGCCGCCATTTTGTTATTTTTGCATAAAAATTAAAAATCCTAGCTTGAGCGATAAGCACTAGCCTGGCCGCGATTTGTAAAGATATTTTTTAATCTGGTGATATCATTGAGCGCCGGGCAGAAAAAGTTTCCTTTTTACCTAAAGAAACAAATACGAAAATACTTAAGTTGATCTATAAATAATTAATAGACCCAAAAACTTAATAATATTATAGAAAAAGAGATTTTATTGACATTTTGAATTTTAATATTAATTTCATAAAGTTTTGAATATCTCGGACTATTGTTTATGGTTTTTTATGAAGTTTACAGATTTTTCAGGTAAAAATGTGTTCTTTAAAATAAAAATAATGTAAATAAAAAAATTAAAAATTTTTTTTTATCATTTACTCCTCTCTGAGAAAAATGTTATTAACATATTTGGAATCCTTATGAATTCACCTTTAATTTAATAAAACAAAATTGATGAAGACTCATCTGGTTCCGGAGATATTGAAGTTTTTGTAAAAAAAGACTAGCTGCAGCAACAAGGTGAGCTTCGAATAAAAAGCCAAAAGTTCTTGCCCATCCAATTTTTTTTATTATCGTTTCGGTAAAGCCATACAATAATTTTAAGACAAAAAAGAAAAAATCGGTACATGAAATTTTGAATAAACTCAGTTTTTCGATTTTTTTCATTTCGGATATTTAAAAAATCTTCATTTGTTAGTGAGTTGGGCAAATTCTACAAAAATTGAGTAGAAATAGACAAAACTTCGATAATATAGAAGAATTTAACTACAAGCATCTAAATTTCAAATGGTTCTGCAGATTTTCGGTATAACTGGATACGAATTCTATGTCAGATTTCTAAAATTCTAAATAGCGGATCGTATATGGCAGACGATTTGGTAAATCTGACATCGTATTCGCATTTAGTTGTACCGAAAATAAGCAGAAGTATTTGAAATTTATATTCTGGTTTGTAGTAATATTCTTCTTCATTATCGAAGTTTTGTCTGTTTTTACACAGTTTCCAAAGAATTTGCCAAACTCAGTAAACAGAATGAACGAGATTACTCAGAGGAAAATGGAAATATTTTAAATTTTTAAAATGTATTTTAAAGAAGAAAAGTAGCGTCTTCAGATGCAATATTGAACTATTGTCAAAACAATTATCTTTTGATGTTAAAAAACTGGTCTTTTGCACTTTTAAGTTAAAATACCTCAAAAACCTGACGTGCAGGGTCTAGACACTGGATTCGGAATTATCAGTTTGAAAACCTTCGGAAAAATATTGTTTGATTCTTGTTTAGTAAATAAAGTCGGCCTGTGGTACAAACGGTTCCTAAATGTTTTAAGAATTGATGATAAACGACAATTTTTTCATCAATTTTGGAAATTTTTAATGCTCTACACAAATTTTCGGTGCTTTTTACCATAGAAAATCTTTGTCGATGCTAAAAAAAATTCGAATCCTCCTGCTGCTACTTTTGAAAAAATTGTTTTTTCATAGAATTTCTTTAAATGTTGAAAAAATATCTCTTCGGGTGCCCTTTAAATGTGGTAAAAATTTCAAAACCCTTTTGCGATGCTAAATTTAGAGATATACAAGTTCAAACTTTAACTTTTACATGCGATTATGTTAAAAATAAAAAATATCAACCACAATATCTCGTTTTTTGACATGGCAAAGAGTTTTGAAATATTTAAATATTTACAAAGAAAAATTTTCTCAAAATTTGAAGAAAATCTATTGAAAATCAATTTTATCAAGAGTAGCAGCCGGAGATATACCTAAAATTCTTTATTTAAAAATTATTTTTTTTTTATTAACTTTATTTTTATTTTAAATTACAAATTTTTACCTGAAAAATGTGTAAATTTCATAAGAATCTACAAACAATATTCCGAGATATTCAAAATTTTATAAAATTAATATTAAAATTCAAAATGGCGTATCTTCAACAATTTTTGAATTTAAAAAAAAAATTTTAGGGAAAGAAGTCTCTCTTATATATATAAAATATAAATATATATTATATTTTTGGTATATGTAGCTACACAGAAAAGAACCATTTTCTTTAAAGAAACATTGAAAATTACTGCAAAAATTCAATAAAATCTCTTTTTCACATTCAATCAGTTTTTGGGTCCATTAATTATTTACACATTCACTTCATTATTTTTGTATTTGTTTTTTTAGATGAAAAGGAAAATTTTTTCAGCCTGGCACTCATTGATATTAAATAATTTTACAAAAATGGCCAGGCTAATAAGCACAGACCTACTGAACATAAACCAACTTGAATTTTTTCGTGTTTCAGATTTTTCTAACCGGAGAAATCAATTACGCAGCTGGGCATTGGTACTTTCAGCAGGTCTAAAAGTATTGTTAAATTTTAAATAAACAAATAATATTTTTTTAATAAAAAGAGGTTTTTTATAATGTTACAGAGTGTATTTATTGAACTAAAAAAGATGCAGATCAATATAATTCATAGAAATCGTAAAAAAATTCTAGAAAATAGCTTCATTTTCAAGCGTGAAAAGTGGTATGAACCCTTAATGACAAAGTACCCACAGGGTGTCCAACAAGGATTAAGAGAAAAATTTCCTGACTTTTAACTAACCTTACTTCTACTTTCTTGGGCAAAATTGTAGTTACTAACATATTTAACATAATAATTTGAATTTTTATATAAATTTACTAAAGTTTCCCTGCTTTTGAAGAAAATTCCCTGATTTTTTCATGACTTTCCTGACTGGATCCAAATACTAAGATAGCAATCTTTGCTATTATTATGTGTTACAATCTTACATAGCTTCATGTCAAACTTATGAGCTTTTATTTGATAAAGATACAAAAGATGGTTAACATTTAGTGTCATTGCAATACTTTTAATCGTTCTACTTGACTGAGAATATGAATTTTAATTATTTAATAAATTTGTAAACTACCCATATAATTTTTTTCTTATTTACTAAATAGCAAAAATAGCTTCTACCTTAGCAAAATTGCTATTTGTGATTCCTCTCCAGAATGTAGGAATTATTTATAATTTGCCTTTAATTCATATAGAAATAAAATTAATCATATCACATCACCTTAAGCATAAAATCATTCACTTAATAAAAGTCTACACCTTTACTTCTTTATGATTATACTTTATCTTTCTTGCTACCAATATTACCCTTAATTAATTAATATCTCCATTATCTTAATCAAATTATGTATATCAATCCTATAAATTATGTACACATTTCTATAATAAAATATACAAAAGTCGATAAGCGATTTAAGAATATTGGATATAATAGTATATCTATACATATGCAAAATGAGAACAATTTCTTGTATTTTCCATTTAGCTTCAATCTCAATAACACTTTTCTCATCATTGGAATGCTTTCCGATCTTATAGTTAAGTAATATGTAATCTCTGCATTATAAGTCATTATAAAACACCATTTGATTACATAGTCACTATCAGCGGTTATAAAACTGAGGAAGGCGGTGTAAAAGCCGCCTCTCGGATCCGCCTCTGCCTTCCTGTTCCCCTACTTCTTGAAGTATTACTGCCTATGTTTCCCCTCTCTTACTAACAATAAGATTGTTTGTGCTACCAGGACGCTTCAGGGCACCGACGTTGTTGAACGTCGCGGCGCAACCAGCGAAAAACATACCACTATCCGAGTGTCCGATACCACAATAGATGCATACCTTGTATATGAAGTAACGTGCTTGAATGCATGTGTACTCGACAGGCTGTAATGGACTCAGCTAATGACTATTGGTCGACAGTCCTGGGCGGGACCATAAACGCTCGTTCACCACATGTGAGCCATGCTGTTTCTTAAATGACGATTTGTGCAATTATTATATGGTTTCTTTTCACTAGCACAGCACTTCTCTATCGAGTGCCATTGATTGTATTTATAACTTTCATTGGTACCAAGATAATTAAACTATCACAGAATTGATATGTATTGTAGAATATTTATTTACATGCTGGAAAATTAATGAAAGAATTTTTTTGTAAACTTCTACTAAATTATATACACT
Organism: Leptopilina heterotoma; assembly: GCF_015476425.1. NCBI lineage: Eukaryota > Metazoa > Arthropoda > Insecta > Hymenoptera > Figitidae > Leptopilina > Leptopilina heterotoma. The sequence goes on from NW_025111054.1 coordinate 2,306,517, forward strand.
GTAAAAAATTTAGGGAGTTAACGGACTCGGGAGTTGGGAGTGAAATTTTTCGAGTTAAAAATCAACTTCAAAAGAGCATTTGCATGTAAAGTTTTAACTCCTCTTTATCCAACTCCCTTGGCATTAACTCCCCAATGGGTGCGAATTTTATTAGCGCAAGGCTTTCGTTTTTAATAAAAAACCCAAAATAAGTTTCAAAACCTTTGACACTTCAGAGGTAATTTTTAGTTGAAATTAACAAATGTAGACTTTCAAAGTTTGGAGGTTCGAAAGAGCATCAGAATCTGAATTACAAAAATGGACGACTTTGAAAAAAATATGAACTGACAGCTTTCGTTTTTGAAAAAACCTACAAAAATTTCGAAAACTTTTGACACTTCAGGAATAAGGTTTAGTTAAAATTACAAAATGTGGACATTCAAAGTTTACGGATTCGAAAGAGCATAAAAATCTGAATTACAAAAATAGACATACTTTTTAAAAAAATTGAGCGGAAGGCTTTTGTTCTTTTTTTACAAAACCTACAAAAGTTTTGAAATTTTTTTCACTTTAGGAATAATTTTTGGCAGTTGAAATTAAAAAATTTAAACCTAAAAGTCGATTTTTGAAAAAAACTACAATTATTTCGAAACTTTTAATCATTTCGTGTGCTTTTTAGTTATTCGTTTTTGTTATTCAGATTTTCATGCTTTTTTGAACCTGACAGTTTAAAAATTATACATTTTTTAATTTCTACTAAAATTTAATCCTAAGGTTTTTAATGTTTAATACCTACTTAGTTTTTGCCAACATTTTTTAAAAAACTAAGGTTTAAAAAAAAAGGATACTAAAAAAGGATACTAAATTGCAAAAAGTTTCGAAATTTTTGAAATATTTGTTAAAATATTAATATAAGCCTTCCGCTTAATTTCTTTACGAAGTCGTCCATTTTTTTAATTCAGATTTTTATGTTTTTTCGAACCACCAAACTTTTAAATTCTACATTTTTTAATTTTAACTTTTGAAGTAAAAAAAATTTTAAAACTTTTGTAGTTTTTCTCAAAAATATCCATTTTTGTGATTCGTATATTTTTATGCTCTTTTAAACCCCTAAACTTTAAAAGTCTACATTTTTTAATTTTAACTAAGAATTACCTCTAAAGTGTCAATCGTTTCGAAAGCCTTCAGCTAATGTTTTTTTCAAAGTTGTCGTTTCTGGCATTTTATATTTTTATACTCTTTCGAACCGTCCAACTTTAAAAATCTACATTTTTATCGACAGCGTATAAATTGAAAAAAAGATTTCATTAATATTATCGTTACATACTTCAATCAAAATTTACTGAAAAAACTTATTTTAAAAAATAGATTGGGTCAATTGAAGTATATTGTTGGTAAGATCTATAAAAGAAAAAATCCTTTCGCTGAACATCGTAAATTGATTGACCAGAAAATAAGAAAGTGATAAACATTTGAAAAAAATTAAAAATGTATTTTTAGGTTTTAATCGTAGAAATTTGAAACTTTTACTCACCACAACAAACAAATCAATTTATTATCGTATTTATTTAATTATATTCATTTATTTAAACTCAGTAATCATTTAAATAACTTTTGATAATATAATTAAGTTTATTGTTTGTAAACTGATTAAAACTTATTTAAACAATTGCTTAGTTAAAAATAATTACATAAATATGATAATAAATTTATTTCTTTGTTGTAGTGAGTAAAAGTTGCGAATTTCTACAATTAAAACTTAAAAATATAAAAAATGCAAAAAAAATTTTTTTTCAAAAAATAGGTAAGTTAAAAATTTTTTTTTTCAAAAAAATGTTGTATATTTTTTTTCTGATTCTACATGTAACAATGAACAATTTATGTTCTTAAAATTTTTTTTTAAATAAACCGTTTTTGAGTTATCAACAATTGAAAAAATGGCTAATTTTTTAAACAAATAATCATATTATTCTTATAAATTATCGTTAAAATTTTTTTAAAAATGTGTTTTAAAGGTGATAATACTAGCTTTAAAATGATATAAGTGTGATTCACATGCGATGATTTCCTAAAAAACGGTATCGCTTGAAAAAAACCCAAAAAAATTGAAAAATTTTATGTTGCAATAACATTTTTTAAACATTAACAAATTAATTTTTTTAATTTCTGTTTTATATAGTGTCAAAGCTCAGGAAAAGAGCTTTAAAAAGAGACCTTTTTGAGCTTTTTAACTTTAATAATAAACAAAATACAAAACCTTTTGTAAAGTGTTTAATCGATGTAGGGTGGGCAAAAGTTATTGAGCGGCACTGTATCTAAAAATCGAAAGGCATTACCTTCAAAAAATAAAATAACATTTTTATCGTAACAAAAAATATATGCTTCATTGTTCTCAAATTGTAAAACGTTATTACAAGATTTTCAGTAAAAATAAAAAAAAATCCGCCGTTTCATAACTTTTCTAATCTATACTCTCTGCATTCCTTTATATCAAATTATCGAGGGGCAAAAACTTAAGAATTATGGTGTACACTTTTGTTGAATTATCCTGAATTATCTCAAATTACCTTGAATTACCACGAATTACTTTTAATTATTTGAATTATTTCAATTATTCTGAAGTTTTTGAACAAAATGTTTTTGTTAACAATTTAAAATGTGTTATTTTAAAAAACATTTCATATTATCGCGCACATTTCGATGCCTGACAGCAGTGACAGATTACATAGAGTCAAAAATGCTCAAACTGAAAGCAATAAACTCTTAACTAAAGCCAAAAACTCGATTAAAAATGATATGGTGTGGATTTTATAAGAAAAAAGTAAAAAAATACAGTATACCAGTCAAAATTACTTATATAGGCATTAAAGTAAAATTTTTTTCTTAGAAAATGCAGGTCGTCAAACTTTGACCAACAAATTTAAAACAATCTTATTAACAGAAATAAATAATTTAAAAAATTCAAACATATTTTTTTATTAAATAGGGAAGATTGGGGAATTGTGGGCCACACTTTTTTAGCTCAATATCTTACACACAAATTTTTTTTTTCAAATTTTCAAATTTTTCGTGTCAGTAGGAGGTATAAACTAACATATATCATAGTCGCAGTTTCCCAAAATTATCACTTATCACCTTAAAGAAATTTCATTTTTACCAAAGAGTGCAATTTTATGATTTTTAAAAATGTTGGGGAATTGTGGGACTCTGCCTAAATTGAGTTCAAAATCAAAAATAACGATGAAATATATTTATTACATGGTTAGAAATATTAAAAATGTTTAATTATCAGTTTAAAATTCAAAAAGAAGAAGAATTAATCGGAATCACAATTAATTAATTACAAATTTTTAAGTAAACAGCTTTATCGCATGAATCGCAATTAAACGAATTGTTTTTGTTAAATTAATATAGCTATGAGTGATTTTAGTAATATGTACCTCCATTGTGCAATTAAATCGCCAAAAACAAGCAATAAATACTTCCCTAAAAAAAGTGGCCCACAATTCCCCAATTGCTTCATTTTACAAAAAGCTTTGTATTATTTTTTAATTTTAATTTGACGCAAAGTTTTTTTTGAAGTCAAAGTACCAATCCCACACAATAATTAAAAAAATATTTTTCATAATTTGTTCTTGAAAATACTTGTAAAAACAATAAAAACATGAAGGTCTACAATAAATATTTGAATGCAACTTTTCAGGTGATGAAATGATAATGCAAAATTTACTTTGGACGAACAAAAAAAAATTGGATGATCAAACTTATAAATATTTTTAAATAATTGAGGTGGCCCACTATTCCCCAATCTCCCCTAAATAATTTTTAAAATTCATACATATTTTTTTATTAAATAAATAATTTTTAAAATTAAAACATATTTTTTTATTAAATTTTTTTCAAAAGTCTAGACCATATCATGTTTTATATATTTTCTGGAATAGTTTTTAGTACAAAAAAATTATTTCAAATTTTTTGAATTTTTCTTTTTTTAACTTTGCCGACCTGCATTTGCTAAAAAAATTACTCATTAAAGTCAATAAGAAATTCTCGTTTTGTAGAAAATGACGTTTAAAATAAGCTTAAGATCATAAAAATCCAGTGTAGAAATTTGTCGTGGCCTTTCTAGTGTTAGCCTACAGCTAGACAGTTTTTGTCGTGGAATTTTATTCTCAAATAGCTGTCCTGGTCCCGTAAAGTTACACGGAGAGAAGAGAATAGTGAATGTTCTATAACTCTTCTCTCAGTGTAATGTACAGTTTTTATATAGTTTTCCCTTCATTTCTCTCGATATGGAGACTGCCTAGTATTTATCGTGATGCTGTCTAGGTTACCGACAGAAGGAATTAGAACAAGTCCGTCTAGTAGGTGTCACTAAATTCGTTATAGTAACTAGCTAGCATACCAAATCTTCTACCTTTATTGCGTATGTAATACAGATTCTTTCTGTTTTGAAACGAACTTTTAAGAAATATAAATCCTTGTAAAAATTAAAGTTGCATTTAATGTTAAGGTTTTAGAACTATATTTGGATAATTTATTCTTTCATTTAGAGACAGATTATAGGTTATAAAAATGTTATAAAAATTATATTTTTTCTCATTGAGATCAAGACTTTGAGGTAATAGTAAAGAAATTTTAATTGTTTATATAGATAACCTGTTTTTATAGATTCGAAAAAGAATCTAAGCTTTTATTAATTTTGACATTTTCTTACAAACATGACTATTTTTGAACAATATTATAAGTTAGTAGCAGTGGTAGTAGCAGACGACAGTGTTACTGTGCATGCGATAGTTGTCAGCAATGGATCAGCTGATCGCGATAGCTGTGCGTGTCAGCGTGTGTGGTGCAGAAATTTTTTAAGAAAAGTTTGTTAATCAGTGTCATTTGTAAAGAAATTTACTGATGAATCTTCTTATTGAACTCTAATAGTATATTAACAAATTCCAAAGATTGGAAGGGTAATAGAAAGATAAGGAAAAAGTTATTTTTGATACATTAGTTATCCAGATATCAACTCTGAAAATTTAGATGATCAACTAGACAAGAATAACATGTACGTGAAATATAATAATCTAACCGGAATGGAAAATTGTGATATGTAAGAAATAGTTTTGTAATTTATTTGTATTAATAAAGATTTTTTAAATATACATAATATGTATGTTCATTATTATTAACGTATATAAATATTCAACCTTTATAGGAACGGTATATTTTAATATCGTGGATTTGTCCAGAAACGTTCAATTTTAATAGAAAGAGACTAGACAGCCAGCCTGTATATATTCTAGATGTTTCTAGCGTCACATTCCTAGTTTGCTTCTGCCCAGATTTCCCTTCAAGTTCATAGACAGAATCTAGCGCAACTAGGCAGTTTCTCATATACTTCCACGATAAATTTCTACACGGGAAGCGTTCATTATTTTAGAAGTTATTCAAATTTTTGTAAAACATTGAAAATTACACACTATAAAATGAAAATATCATTAAAGATATTTAAAAAATTTGTTTTTCCACTTAATTCTTGATTCAGAACTTTTGAATTATCCTGAAATAATTTTATATGAATTTTTCTGAAATATTGTGAAATACTTTGCAGTATTACACTGTAAACAATTTTTTTTGTAGATTTACAGTTTTGTTCAGAATTTTATAGAAACTTGTAAAATTCTAAAAAAAACTGTAAATCTACAAAAAATTTTGTTTACAGTATTCCGTGAGTGACATTAGTCACCCTGTCTCTTCTAATGAATTGAATTTTAAATATGAATTACAAATTTGTATTTTCTTTTGTAAAAATGACTTTCCATTTCTCAAAACCCAAGTAAAACGTGACGTTACTGTAATGTCACCGTAATGGCAATGTTACAAAAATTTCACTGTAATGTTACAGTAATGTCACTGTAACATTACAGCAATGTCACAGTAATGTTACAAAGAAAAATCGCAAAATTCCGTATTATAATAAGTTTATGAACTTTCTTTGGAACAACACTGTGACATTGGTTTAATGTTACTGTGAGATTACTGTTACATTACAGTGCCATTGCTGTAACATTACCATGTAATTTCACTGTAATATTACTTGTAGTATTACCTTAGGGCGGACATTTTCATATTACTGTAACGTCACTGTAATGTTACTAATATTACATGTAACATTGCAGTGACATCACAATAACGTTGCGTGCTACTTGAGAATTATCTACAAGCAACACTTTTAACCCACACTGTATGATTTTAACACTACATTTGGTGTTAACATAACACTGGAGTTTAATAAATTAAACTAGAGCGTGTTAAATTAATACCTATTTTTATTTGTTTTTATAATAATACTAGAATTGTGACGGTTGTAGCTTTTAAATACAATTCTCTTGATATAATCTCATTTACGTGTAGCTTAGTAGGTAGAGTACGAGGCTACAGTGTGTTAGATTACGGGAAAAGTAAAGCAAAGTTTGTAAAAAAAAATTTTATTTTTTAAAAATATAAAATCCCAAAAAAGAAATTTTAGAAGTTTGCTCCTGCTCAAAAAATTGAAAACTTTCATTTTTTGAATCTAATGTTTTCCAAGAAATCCTATTTTCCTACCGCAGCACTTTGCTGCAAAAAATTAAATACTTGCGTCCTTTCGGATCTTATATTTTCCAAAAAAAATCATTTTTTCTATCCCGACAATTAATGTAATTTGCAAACTTTGCCCGTACTCTAAAAATTAGTAGGAAGGTTTAACTATGGATATCTAAAATATTCTCTTGATATTCGTACGATATTTATACACTGTAAAAACAAGCATCTTAAAATACATTGTAGTCACTTTTAAAATTTTTAAAACATCTTATTTTTTCATCTGCCATCTTAGAAACCAATGCATTTTAAGATGATTTTGATAACTTTTTGAAAACAACTTAAAAGTGACTACCAAAGTATCTTAAAGTAAGATGCCTTTTTTCTGCAGTGTAGTTTTTCTATATACACATAGAACCATAAAGGTTGTTGGCATTATAGCGCCACTATAATCTGGTGAAGGGTTTTGTGGTTTAGCAAGGTGGTAATGTGAAGTAGACGTTGAAAACATCCATCACATTGTTAGACCTTATCTTCTATCGTCGATCTCAGCTTCATAATTACACTCGAACTCGCAATGCTTTTTACAACCCCTTCAAAAGTTTTATCCCTTTTTCTCTCTTGCCGGATTCATTTCTTTCCATTGTGTGCTTGTATCATTCTGGTCAAATATAAATATTGCAAAAACATAACTTTTCATTAATCGATAAAAATAAAAAAGTTGTTAACCTATGTTTTATTATGCTTTATGTAATGAATATCCTAGAATATTCAAAGACATTAGCATTGCATTAGGAATTGGAATTGTTATCAGAATTCCTACAATACACTTTCAGATAGATTCACATAGTTCAAGATCAAAGTAAATTTTTTGATACTTTTAAAATTTCCATCCTAAATTCTACTTAAAAAGTAAATTTTTTCAAATATTGAAAACCAGCTACACCGAAAAAAATGCCTAGGACCCGTATACCAGGAATTGACTAGGTTCCCTAGTTACGAGAGGAACCCACTATAGAATCCTAGTCAAAGTAATAAAATTCAAGCATAGTTAAAGTGACCAGGAAAATTAGTCGATGTAATCAGGAAAAAATAGTCAAATTGATTAGGAGAATAATATTAGATTTACACTGTGTATCATAATTATTTGAAATTGCTAATCAAATTCTTATTATCAAATATAAAAGAGAAAAACTAATTAAAAGAAAAAAGAAAAAAATTAATTATTGTATTTGAACATATTTATATTTGACTTTGTATTTATATACCTTAGAATTAATTTAAACTTATGAAATAAATATTTGACGCAGGGGGGACGCGAACACCTGAACCTAACGAATACGCACTTTGAAACCCGGAACGATAACCACTACACTAAACACGACTTGGTATTTTAATTTTTTAATAGACACTAGATTTTCGAGTCAAAATACAATAGTTAATCAGATGATGTTTTATACATTTCAAGTACACAATTTTATACACTTGTCAAAAACTATTTATTTTTAATTATTTATGCCATTTAACGGTGTTGCGCAATTTCAAACAGTGGTCGCCTTTTAAAAATGACTGCTTGATTGTAAACATAATTTCAAAAGGATTTTTCTTCCAATTTGGACAATTATTGCAAAATAGGAAAAAATACCAGTTATCCTGAATTTTTGTTTTTTCATTTGTGCACAAGAAATTGAAAATCCAATATAATCCACGACGTCAGGAAGTCAAATGAGAAAATTAGATGTGCCCATTAGGTGCTGCCCTCTGGTGGTAATTTTATATATCGCACATTTGTTTAACTTTTTCCTATTTTACTTCCTGTCGTTGTAAATTTAAATATATCTTTTACTTCTTGCGCGCAAATGAAAGATAAACTATTCAGGATATCTTGTATTTTCTCCGATTTTGCAGAAACTGTCTGAATTGGGAGAAAAATCATTTTCAAATCAAGTATACATTTGAGCAGCCATTTTTAAAAAGCGATCACTGCGGAACACCATTAAATGAAAATAAATTTAAATACACAAATTATTGCAAAGGTAAATTTTCAAACACACTGCGCGATTAAAATAGTAAAAATTTTGTCACCACGTGCGTAAAAATTTCGACGATTTATATTGAAACCTGACCAATAAAGTCTGAAAGAATTGACTAATATAATTAAATAGTTTACTTTCTAAAACATGGACTATATCTATATTTTTCCAGAGGTTCCGAGAAACCAGCAATTTTGATGTATGTAAGAACTCCATTTTATGTACAAAAAATAGACGCGAGTAATGATAAAAAATCGTTTTACGAAATCACGATAAATGACGCGAAAGATATAGAGGTAAACACTGTCAGAACAGAAGCAGACGCGTGCGCATTATGGAAATAGGCAAAATTACTAAAATCCTAGTCAATTTGACTAGGATTTGCAGGGTTGTTTTTGCCAGGCTTGAATTTGTTGAATCAACCTAGCGATCCTAACCATAATAATTAGGAATCCTTATTACTTTTACTAGATTAAGATTAACTATAGGCCCTATAGGGTCATAGTTAATAATACCATCGAGATTTTTTTCGGTGTATAGTTATGGATTTATGTAACAAGTAACTATTATATTATGAGTAATCTATCTGTTGTAGAATCCAAGGTCTTATAAAATATTAATATTATTATAGTTATAGGATAAATTGATTAATTTAATGTAAAAAAAGAGAAAATTAAATAATCAAATAATTATATTAATATTCATGTGTAAATTATTTAAATATATAAAATCTAAATGGATATTTCACCACTGGAAAATATTTTCACTACCCAACTTAAAAGACATAATAAAAAAAGGGCACAAAACAAATTGGTTCCCCTAGCCATAGCCATCAGAATTGGATAGTATATCCCACATATAAGGATCCAATTAACTTAGTTGCATTGTCCAACTAAATAGATCGCGCTCCAGATTTTAGGTTCATTTAATAAATACCTATATCTTCTTTTTGTTAGAAAAGTAAGTTATTTAAACTTGTTATAAACAATATTAGTTAACAAATAATTAACTATATTCCTCTGAACCATCCAGAAACATGGATATCCCTAGGATGTCCTTAAGATATCTCAGTCAGAACATTCTTGAGACATCCTAAGGTTATAACAGTTTCCGGATATCCTTCGGACATCCTGAATATCCGGATGCTGTTAGGTTATTTAACATGTTATTTAACATGTTAAATGGTTTATAATTATTCAACAAATTATTTTATATATTCACTTTTGTTTAAACATATATATTTTTTTTAAATGAACTTTAATAAAAAATAACTTTGAAAAAAAAAGTTTTTTGGTGTAGAGGAACCAAGTTATTTATTAACTAATATTGTTTATAACAGTTTAGATAAATTATTTAATGATTTACTCTTTCTCTGGAGGTCATATTATAATAATTTAAACTGATTTAGGACATGTGCAGCAACGAAATAAAAAAATAAAAGTTCATTTTTAAAGGAAAGTACAGTATAGTATAACTTTTTAACAAGTCATATATTTTGTGACTTATAGTAGAAATAGTTGGGAGTATAAAGAACCAAAAAATCATTGAGATCTGAAATTTTTAAAAAATTATTAGATTTTAATGTCTTTTGACATTTAAAGGTTGTCTGGTCTGATGATTACGAATTTGAAATAATTTTTAAAAATTTTAAATAAAAAATCCAATATGGTGGATACATTTTTGAAAAATCGAATCTTTTTGCATGATACTTGTTATTTTGGCGTTCTTAACAAACATTTTTTAAAATTTCATTCGCCATATTGAATCTGCCATTTGGAATTTTTGAAATCCGACTTCAGAATCATAATCAGCGACCCCAAAAACCCTTGGATATCCAATGCTGTGGAAATGCATTTACTTTTTTTAAATTTCGTCCGCCATATTGGATCCGCCATTTTGAATTTTGAAAAACTAATATCAGAAACCCCCAGATACCGTTCGATGTAAAAATCCAACGGTATGAAAAATCTATGTATTTAGAAACATTTTCTCGGGGTTAAACTCATACACAGGGTGGTTAACGAAGAGTATAAATGAGTGTCGCAAGTTTTTTTCTATTATTTGATCAATACACAAGACAATACAATTAATTTCAAGAATGTGCCTTGACAACAAATTAGGTTTTTCAATACCTAAAAGTTTAAATGTAAAAATTTTCTTATTTTATACAATTAATCTTTGTAATACATAATTAAATTTATATAATTTTGCTGTAATATTACAGTGATCTTACTACGATTTTAAAATGGTCGCTGCATAATAATATTACGCGTTAATATCGATGTAATATTGCATGGTAATTCTGAGGTAACATTACAGTGTAATATTAAAATAATATTGAGGCGCTGTATAAGGCCAACGTCCTATTGGTGGACCATCATTGACCCAGCAATAAGAAGTTTTGAACATAAAAAATTTCAAAGTTGTATAAAACTATATTTTATCTAAATCCTATACTAGAAAGAAAAGTCATTTACCATGGAATTGCTCTACTACAATTTATCGGATAATTGGTATCATGTCATGTAATAGAATAAAACATTTTACTTACATATTTAGACTACTGATTTTTATATAATTTTTCCCTTTTCAGAACTTAGTCTCTAAACTTTAAAGTGGTTTTCTTATTTCTATTTAATAAGATGCAAATTTCCTATAGCGTGTGCGGCAACTATCACCATCGAAGACAGGGGCAGAAGATCCTAGTTGCACTGCAGTTAAGGGATGTAGCGGGGGAATGAAGAAAAGTAAGAGGGTCCAAGAGGGTTTAGTGAGGTGCAATTTTTGTATTTGCAACATTATTTATAGCGGCAGGTTAAATTACCATAAACATCGCTCTGAAGAAACTCAAAGATTACAGTATTTAAAGCTTAAAAGTGGAGGAATAATTACCGCAAACCTGCTACCAGAACCGTCAAACTGGGAAACAGAAGGGGCGTGAACTTCACGGACTAGTAGCCACTGTGCTAACCTGAAATCCTGGAAAAAATTATCTGCATTGTCTTTTAAATAAAGTAAATTATCAACATTTACCTTGTTGTAAATGTTTTACTAAGAAGTTACTCTATACTTTAAAAAAAAGTAATTTTTATAATTATTATATAACATTTTTTATTATTCCAATTAGAATCTGAGAACAAGTGAAAATAACCATGTTGTGTCGGCCATCTTGATTTTCTATTTCTTTCCGGAACATATTTTAAAAAGAGACACAACAAAATAAAAATTGTAATGTAAAACAAAAAATCAACATGTTAAAAATCTCTAAAAGGGCTCAAATAAAAGTATAAATTATCAACCTTAAGGTCCAGAAATGAAAGATGATTGATAATCACAGAGGAAATCAATTATTATCATCAGAAATCGCTACCTCAAATAGTTAAAATTGTTGGGATAGGGATATCATAGTAAAAATCGATTTCGGTAATTAAATTTGCTTGGAATTTGTTATTTGGGGGTTTCTGAAATAACTAATTTCAAATAGAAAGTTAGATTGAACTTTTTGGAAGAGGGTTTAACATTGTAACGGATCACAAATGTTTACTTTAGATATTTAATATAAAAAATCTCAGAAGTAGTTTCTGCTCAAAATGTCAGCGTATAAGTCAGAATGAATTTTTTTTTCAAACATGCACTAAAGGGTTTAAAAATTGGAAGAAAAATATTATTCACAGAAAGAGCTATACATATACAAAGTGGTAAGAGATTTTAGCAAGAAAACATTAGTTGAGTAAGGGACATACCTCAAATAGACAATGCTGATGCAAATACACGAAGAGAGAATGTATATTAAATTTTGTAAAAATATTTTACAAATTGGGGAAAAAGTGCAACACAGCAAAATTTTTATATCAAAAATACTAAAGTTTAAAAAAACTTATTAAAATTTAGAAAAATTATATTAGAATTTAATTTATATTTATGATATAATTATACTAAATTTCATAAAAGTTTTTTTAAAGCTTAGTATTTTTTATATTAAAATTTCCCTTTTTCGCACTTTCTCCCAAATTGTAAAGTAATTTAACAAAATTTAATTTTTATTATCTCTCCGTGTTAAATACGATTGAAAAGAAATACAGTAGAACAAATATAACAATTAATCATAAGTCTAGAATTAGGACCGACAAGGATAGAACAATGTGGATTTCGAATAAAAAAACAGAAGAAGATAACAAAGTAAAAACTTGCACGCAGGTAAAAAAGAGCAAATAATAAATAATTTTTACAAGTGGAAACTAAGGAAGGAATATTACAAATAATTTATGAATTTCATCAATTTTTCCTGTGATTTTTGTGAAATCATGAATATATTTTGCAAAACAAAACTCCGATGTATAAAAATATTGATTTCACCGTCCGACACGATTTTTCACACACAGAAAAATCAAACATTTTCGGAAACTAGGGCCAAAAAAAATATCCGTGTTTGGCCGTTTTGCTAGATCAAGTCGTTTGTGGCTTATTCTAGGGGTGAAAACAACCCTTAAATAAAAAGTGACAAGTTATATTTTAAAAATAGATTCAATTTGCCTAAAACTCGTTACTCGGGGGTTTTTGGGGTCGCTGATCACAAATCCGATGTCAGTTTTTCAAAATTCAAAATGGTGGTTCCAATATGGCGACTGTCAAAATAAAAAATTGATCGGATTCGCTTAAAACTTGTTACTCGGGGGTTTTCGAGGTCGCTGATAACAAATATGATGTCAGTTTTTCAAAATTCAAAATGGCGGATCCAATATGGCGGACAACTTTTAAAAAAATGATTTAATTTGCCTGAATCTACATTTTAATCCTACATTTTGAATTTTGAAAATCTTACTTAAGATTCGTAATCAGCGACCCCAAAAACCCCCGAGTAACAAGTTTCAAGCGAATCAGATCAATTTTTTATTTTGACAGACGCCATATTGGAACCGCCATTTTGAATTTTGAAAAACTGACATCGGATTTGTGATCAGCGACCCGAGAAACCCCTAAGTAACATGTTTTAGGCAAATTGAATCTATTTTTAAAATATAACTTGTCACTTTTCATTTAAGGGTTGTTTTCACCCCTAAAAGCCACAAACGACTTGATCCAGCAAAACGACTAGACACGGATATTTTTTTTTTGGTCCTAGTTTCCGAAAACGTTTGATTTTTGTGTGTGTGAAAAGAAAATTTAAATTTTGTAGGACGTGATTTGCATGCTTTTCTAAAATTTTAAATTTCTCTAAAGCTACTAGATTTTCTTAACGTTTTTGGACTTACTTTAATCGTTATTAAATGTAAAATTCAAATTACTTAATGCTATCTAGATAAATATTTTTCCATACAAAGTGCAAACCGAAAAAGTCGGATCACAAAATTTCGGAAAATTAAAAGATACATTTATACATTTTATACATTTATACATTGATACATTTTCTACATTTTATTTTTCTTCCAAAAAAATAATTTTTAAAACTTAAAATATATATATTATTAAAAAGTTTTTCATTCAAGTTTCATGACTTGTACCTGGTAGGGAAAAATATTTACAAAAATACCGATAAACAAATTGAATTCTACATTAAATAACGATAAAAATAAGTCCAGGAACATTAAAAAATTTTAATAAGATTTGATAAAATTGAAAACGTAATCTCTTCTATTTTGGTGATTTTTTAAATGCGTACGTCTTCTTTAAATCTCAAATTTTTTATTAAATCTTCTGGTAAGCCAATACTATGTAGGTAAATCAAGTTTAATTGTCCCAAATACAGCTTCATAAGGTGTTCTATTAATTACTCTGTGCTTAGCCCTTTGAAGCGTACATTTTTGTATGTAGTCAATCAATTTAATAACCAAGTACACTTTAGGGGGTTTTTAGGGTCGCTGATTAAGAATCTGAAGTCGGATTTCTCATATTTTCAAAATTCAAAATGGCGAATCAAATATGGCGGACGAATTTTTTAAATTGATCAAATTCACTTTAAAACTTTTTACTCGGGGGTTTTTGGGGTCACTGATTACAAATATCAAGTCAGAATTTCAAAATTTGAAATTTATATATTATATTCTAATATATATTGTGACTTTATTTTTACGATTTACGTCACAATAGCACTAATCTGAGAACATTTTTCTAGTATTTGAATTTTGGTAATATTAATTGTCTTTGTAAAAGTAAATTTGTTACAGTGTTTTGTTTTTGTATTTGTTTAAGGGGTTACACCACTGTAAATGTCTAAAAAGCAATGTTTTTTCATAAATTTTTTTTTAATGGATAGAAAGGATATACAGCTTCAATGTTTTAGGAAGTTATTACCTTTATATTCAAGTAAAAAATTACAAATTTTTATTAATAAATATTCTAAAATGGTGGCACAGGAGCCATTTTTATAATTTTATTTTTTATTTTTGCTCCGCGGCAAGCAGTATAAGTAATGTAAATTGCAGTCTAAAACCAAATAAATTTTTTTTTCTGAATCTACATAAGAATAGCTACAGAAATACGTAGCGGATTTTAAAAACATTAATTTTAGTGTAATTGGCAAGCATTTGAAGAAAACACTCATTTCTGTTCGAAATTTAATTCTAAATATGTAATAAAAAATCCGATTGAAAATATTAAAAATTGTTTTAGTTATGCTGCTTGCAGATTTCACAAACTGTGTTTTGAGAAAAACGCGTTTAAAGGACAACACCTTTTTAACGGGCTATAAAAATCATTTATTCAAAAATTTTTTTTAATGTAAGAAAAGGATATACAGTAACAGTGTTTTAAGTAGTTATTAACTTGTGTATTGAAGTAAAAAATTACAAATTTTTATTAATAAATATTTCAAAATGGCGGTAATGAAGCCATTTTTGTAATGCATATTTCATGCAAGGTAAAATTATTCTCCGGTAAAAAGCTTGAAAGTTCAATGAAATCGATTTCGGACATTTATAAAACCTCATGTCCCTTATTCTAGAAAGTTCAAAGAATTTTTTAAGCTAATAAAAATATTAATTTTTTTTGAAATGTCTACAGTGGTGTAACCCCTTAAGTAATTATTCTACACTTAGCAGAAGTCCAATTGAAATGTTGGCGCTCCACATTAAGGATTTTTGATAAATGAATTTAGTATTAGTGAGTTGGCAGGCTTTGTCAAACGAAAGCGACTTCGTTTGGCATAGAAGCTCTCCTTTTGGGTTAATTGACAGGTTCTTATGGTCAAGAAGGTCGCAATCTTGCCATAGGAAAAGTCGTTTTAGTTTAAGTATCATAGTATTAGTAATTCAGAATTCTGGGAGAAGCAAGGTAAGAGAAAACCCCCTTTTTGTATGAAAATATCGAGAATACCGATAAGTCACCTAACGCCAAAATTCAGTACTAATTTCAAATTAAAATAACTCTGCCAAAACCTTTTGAATCTCTCTCTCTTGCCATCGATCCCCTGTTGTGTTAACATCGTTAGTTAATCTTTCCAGTTTTTAGTAAAATGTAATAAATTCAGAATCAGTTCCAGTTTAGTTACAGCTCAATTCTTTTATGGTTTCAAATTGTTGAATAATATGTTACAGTTAATTTAATATTTCAGTTAATTATTAGTTTTATGTTCTCTTTAATAAATAATAAATTGAAAGTGTAAAATGAAATCATGATCCCTATTACGAGTCAACTTATCATCGACACAGAATCTGTAAGTTATTCATATTATTTATGGTTTTTTGTTATAATTTAGAATACTCAAGTAATTCTGCTTATGGTATTTTATTATTTTAATTATTCTTTATAAACGACAAAATGATCATCACAATTTATTTGTAATCGCTACTAAAAGTGATAGCACAGCTATATTGTCTTCTCAAGCAACTCAAAGAAGTCCAGGAATGGCTGTTTATCTCCGGTTTATACTTTCACTTGTTAAATAAGAAAAGTGGAGTTGACACACCGTTAAGTAATTAACTCACAAAAATAATATTATTAATTGTTTCTTGGGGTGAGAAAATAACTGTAAATAATGTTATTAGTATTAGTATTTTAATTGTTGTTACTTCTTTTTAAGTACAATATTTTTATGTTACTATGGTTACTACACAATTCTTATTTTTGAGGATTCCATACGCCATAGGTGTTAAACTGACCAATTAGAAAATGTTAAGAAAATTGTGATTGGTTAGCTTTGAAATTGGCGCCGAAATCTTTCGGCAAGGATTGCTATTTTGTACACAAATCGTCTGATTGGTCGACATTTAATTGACTGAATGTTATCTGAACTTATCGATGACATCGAAAATTCGAAGTTCTCGCTAATTATTGTTAACGAATCGACTGAAGTTTTATGTCTAAAATTTCTCTGCTTATGTGTCAAATACTTTAGCATAAATAATAGTAAAATAATTACTGCTTATTTGTGAAAAATCTCCGTTGAATCTTCAACAGCGGAAGTGTTTTATGACTGTTAAAAATTTTCTTAGTGAGATTCACCTCCCTGTTGAGAATATTGTTGGTTGTAATTACTATTTGAAAAAATGATATTAAAAAACTGAATTAACGATCGTGGAATTTCCGATGTCTTAGATGCTTTTCAAAATAATTTATTTTACCGACCAATTAATGAAATTGAATGTAATCAAGCAGCAGAATTATACTTCGTTGAACCAATTTAAAAAAACAGAAATTCGCGAAAGAGGATTTAAATACTTGAAAAGATTATTCTTTGAACTATTACAACGAGTACCGCAAGGATTAAAACAATTTCGTAATTTAAATCAGTTATCACCTTCTTCATGTTAAAATCAAGTAAAGTCGAATTTTAAAGATTTACCATTCTTAAAGGAATTTGCAAATTGCGAAATATTTAGTAAAATTGAAATGCAATGGAAAAAATTATCTATTATAAACTGTAGTAATGTTTTTGATAGTAATATACCTACACAAAGCATTGTATTTTAGCCAAAGGTTCTCACGTATCAAGATGCAGGAGGAAATTACATATATAGAGATCTTGCTTTATATGCATTAAATGTTTTAAGTTTACCAACAAGTAATGCGGTAGTTGAGCGAGTCTTTTTGTTGATGAATGCAGTGAAAACATAATCAAGGAATCGAATAATGATGCAGTTGCTTGATTCCATATTAAGGATAAAAATAAGATTCAACATGAATAAAATGTGTTGCAAACATTTCATTCTACTAAGAAACACCATTGGAATACAGTTTTTCAAAATTTTAATATTCATTTTGAATTTTTAAAACTTCTAAACAATTTTGAAAATTACCGCACTATGATGGAGATTTTTAATTTCTTAAAAGTAAAAGAATGTGTTTTAATAATTAATTAGAAACGAATGTAATTAAGAACTAACATTACTTGTAAAATTTATATTCATTTTCAGATTAAAAGGCGACTATCTTTGAAGCTAGAACTTCATCTAACTCTTGGATTAGAAACTAATATTATTGAACAGGAAATTAATGAGTAATTAATAAAAAATGAATCTTTTTCGAATGGAAAAGATACTAAAAATGATTGGAATAGTAGGTAAAAAATTTTTTAGACGAATACATTCGGGCAAGTATTAAATATTTCTCGGTCGGAAAATTGTTCTTCTTTTTGTAGCAGTTCCAATGGCGATTGGGTGCATTTGCACAATAATTGCGAGCACTGTTTATTGGCTTTATGCATCAAAATTCTTTTTCGGAATCCGTTCTGGGGGTCGAATCTGTAACTTTCCCACTCCTACCTTCCACTTTTCACTCTCACTTCCCACCTGCCGCTTCCCAATCTTTCTTCCCACACCCACTTCTCACTTCTATTTCCCACCTTCCACTTTTCACACCCACTTTCTACTCCTACCTTCCACTTTCACTTCCTACTTTCTAACTCCTACCTTCCACGTCCTACTCCTACTTCCCACCTGTAACTTTCTCACTCTTACTTCCCACACCCACTTTTCACTCTCACTTTGACTTTCCACATTCCACTCCCACCTCTTACTTCTCACATTCCACTTTCAACTCTCACTTACCACATTTCACTCTACTCCCACTTTGACTTCCCACATTTCACTTTCACTTTCTACTTTTAACTGTCACACTCTACTCTCACTTTCCACTCCAAGTTTACACTTTCACTTCCCAGTTCCACTTACTTAATAGCTTCCAGTTATGCCAGAACCGATTCCGAGAAAGAATCTTAATACATAAAGCCAATAAACAGTGCTCGCAATTATTGTGCAAATGCACCCAATCGCCATTGGAACTGCTCCAAAAAGAAGAACAATTTTCCGACCGAGAAATATTTGACACCCTGAAGAGAAAATCGTATTGGTTTCGAAACGTTGGAGTAATTTTTATATTAAAAAACCACTTGTCCGAATGAATTCGTGTAAAAAATTTATTACCTACTATTCCTATTGAAATCAACTCGGACATAAAATTTTATTTAATACTGAAAATGATTTTTGTGATGGAGTTCAATTTTTAGAAGAAGGCAATTTTCCAGAAAATAACTTTGAAGAAGAATACATTGCATTGGAAAAAACATACAAACACAACTGAAGACTTTTTACCGTAAGAAAAAATGTTAGCATCTGGGATGGAAATAATATTCGACGGGGAATGTAGTGTTGCGGAAGATGTTAATAAATTAATTTCCCCAGTTCAAGATGAATCGCTACAAAATAATATGCATTTAATTTAAAATATTATCATCCTTTTAAAACCAAAAATGCGTAGAAGACCAAGAAATTCTTTAACTACTACACTTATGGGCCTTCTGAAAAGGGTAGCAATTTGAAGTTGAAATGAGACCAGAATTAATAAGTGAGGCAATCATAGATGAAGAGCTTAATTTGTATATAATCAAATCTTATTTAAATGAAGAAGCATAGCTGGCAGGAGAGCAATTATACGAAATAAAGAAAAAAATAAGAAGTAGAATTGTTATACGTGCAACGATTATTTGGAGCTGCATTCTTCAATACAATGTAATTCTTGTTTGAATTGGTTTCACCAAATTATATGCTTTATCTAGAAAATCCATTAAAAGCGTCCACTGGTATTGTTCTCTGGGCAAAAAAGATACAAAACAAAAAATCCTTTTTTCGTGAGATTTCCCCATATGTCCCGGAGGCACGAAAGGGTTAAAAAAAATTATTAATGCTTTTAAAATATTTTCAACATTTGTTTTAAATTTTTATTTTTTTAATTTTTAACAAACCACTGAAGGTATTATTGATAATCAAAAACAAATGCCTAAAGCAACATTCACTTCAGAAACTAATAAATGACGGTATTAGTGATAATTAAAGAGACAAATGTCTAACGCAGAATTCATTTCAAATATCTTATGGTAATAGTAAAACCCACAAACAAAAAAAATTGGCTCTAAACTCTTGTCATTTTCATTATCTGATCTCGACTTTTTTAATTTTTTATCCGACATATTAGAAACGCCATTTTGTATTTTTGTAAATTGTCTTTGGATTCATAATCAGCGACCCTAAAAACCTTCAATTCCTTTTTTTGGTTCCAGTCGTAGATCACCCTATAAAACTGGACACACGTAACTTATACTTGTAAACATTGTTTTTGGTCTCTGTAGGGATGTAATAAAAAACATCCTATGTCAAAAGAATAAAGCAATTGTTTTACAATTGTCTCCAAAGCCTTCGAATCTGAAGCATTCTCTTACCACACATTCTAAGGAAAACCCTTGTTTTCTGTCACCACAATAAAAATTAATTTACTGCTTTGTTCGCTTTAAACTTAAAAAAACTTTTAAATCACAATAATGACCTAAACACCTCTCTTAACAATTACCAATACTTAAAGATCATTTATATACCAATGCGTAAGCACAAATGACCATTTTTCTTTCATTTAATCCACCACTAATATATAAAAAGTACAATAATTTTGACCTTCTAATTTTCAATTCTTTTTTACAAATAAGAAAGAATGAAAAACTTAGTGTGTAATTCGTACGAATATCGTACAAAATTCGTCCAAAAATGTTGCCAAACAGTTTATTAAAAAAAATTCAGAAGACATTATGTGCAGAATATTTTTAAAATTTTTCAAAAAACAGTCGTTAGTAATTTGCACGAATATCGCACGAAATTCGACAATTAATATATAAAATTTCAATAATATACAAATAAATAAGTAAATATAAATATGTTCAAATACAACCGAGCGAGAGTTAGCGTTAGTGAGTTCTACAACTTAATATATGATAGTAGATTTCTTAAAGAATATAATTATTTCTATTTTTTTTGCGCTTTGACAATACTGTCGCAGTAATGGCAGTAAATATTGTGCCATTAGTGTCTGCCGAGATCTCGCTGCCGACGTCTAATCGCAATTAACACCACAAGAGTCGGCCCAATATTGTCTGACAAGACTCGGTGCCAACTTTTCCAATCATAAACTAGTATTGGGACGTGTTGGTTTTTGCACTAACATAACTCTTCCTTACATAAACAAGCATACATTTAAAATTAATATTGAACGAAAAATAGTGAAGTAAAAAATCTTTGTAATACATAATTTATTAAATAAACTTCATAATTAATATTACAAAATATTTTAATTCTCGTACCTAGCAATTGAAAATTTTTTAAAAAGTTGATTACTCATTCAATTGACAAGATGTTTTTGTCTTTTATGATTATGGCTCATTCTACTGTACATGAAATCATAAAAGGGTCGAGACACATTAAATATTTGTCACAATTATCTGTTATCAGCGTTAGTCGATTTTTATTGGCTTAATTACCTGCATGTATGAACTTTACAATAAAACGAAAATTAAACGAATAATGCGATTTGCATATTGCAATTGCCAGGGTTGCATAATATAAGAAACAGCTGCAAGCGCCCAGAGCTATATAAAATTTTCACTTAATATATTATGTTTGGAATTTTTATTTATAATTCAATTATAAATTAACTACTTATTCAGTGTAGTTCCTAAATTTTAATGTTGTTCTTTGATAAATTTATGTTATTTGTCGTTTAATATATTTTTCATTCTTTTAATTCTTAGAAATTCAGTATAGCTCATGTATAACTGACGATATTACGTGACGTCATTAAATGTTCTACTAGGTCAGGTGATCAGGGAACTTCCATACAGTTAGAAAAAGAATTCCCAATTTTCAAAGTTTGAGAGAGGACTAGAATTCGATATTGGAAGATGTATGTTGCATATAACGTTAAATTTATTCTTATTATTATCACTGTTTTAAGATATAAATTTGAATTGTTTACTTTTTATGGAAAATATCTAATAAATTTTAGTAAAGGATCGAAGACCCTTCATCCTCTACTACGACAACGACTTTTCGAAACTATTCATGGATAGCTGCCGACAGAGGTTACATGCGAATTTGGAAAGGAGAATTCAGGAGATGGGGAAGTCCAGGAATGTAATCACAGGATTCTCGTGCGATCCTTTGGGATGCTGCGAGGTTCCATCTTGGATTCTTAGCCAAGTCACGCCTTATATATATTGTTCATTAGGTGTTGACACTGACAGCAATGCTCTTGTGTCTGAATCCAAGACGCTTTTCTAACTATGTTCAACGAGACTACAAAAGTGAATAAACTGCTATGAATGAATGTGGTTACATCTGTTTCATAATTGTAACATTTCACAATACAAATTTTAAACAAGCCAAAGTACGGTTATGTTTGAATTGTGAGTGGTTTTTCATTTGTTAAATTATTATTGAACGTCTTAATCAATTTAGCTCAAATGGGACTGCCGACATGACATTTGTCAGCAATGCATGAAATTC
The DNA here is from genome assembly GCF_015476425.1 of Leptopilina heterotoma. NCBI lineage: Eukaryota > Metazoa > Arthropoda > Insecta > Hymenoptera > Figitidae > Leptopilina > Leptopilina heterotoma. Next base: position 2,328,865 of record NW_025111054.1, read on the forward strand.
AAAATTCATCATTGTTTTAAAAACGTTCCAGCAACGTTTTTAGAACGTTTCATGACTGCCAAATAACGCCCCCAAAACGTTATATGTTTCAAAAACGTTTTAAAAGCAATGGAACGTTTTTGGAACATTATTTGGCAGACATGAAACATTCTAAAAACGTTTTTAGAACGTTTTTAAAACAATGATGGTTTTTTGCCCACTGGGAAGTATCATGAGTTAAGAATCATTACTAAATATAAGTCTGGGTATAGTAACAATCTTAAATTAACTAATTTTTCTTCAATATTTACTTGTTTATCAATATCGTTTAAACAAAAAACATTTGCTTTATTAATATATGTATTAGTTTTGGAGAAATACAAGTTTTTAAAAAGCCTTAATTTATTAGAGTTATTACTAAACTGTCGCCTATGACTTATATGTGGCATTCCACGTCAAGTGATCCGAGTACAAATTTACATGGAATATTTAAAAAATTTGTAGTTTCTTTAAAACAAAACGAAAAGATGTTTTCTATTTTGGATTTTTTAGTTATTTTTATTTACTTTCTAATGGTGTAAACAAATTTAAAAAAATTAGACCTTGAAAAAATTAAATTAAAAAATAAAATTTCATTTTTTTATAAAATGGACATTTTTTATTAAAAAATTTTTTTTTTCATAAAGGTGAGGTTTTTTTTTAAAAAAGTATAGGCCGAAACATAGAACAAGAACTTTTAACTGGTCAAATTAAGCATTTACTTCTGCGTCTGTTCTTTGTTTTAAATTAAATGGGAATAAATTCTTAAGACATCTCTCGAGTCCGATTTTTGAGATTTTAATTGTTTATAATTCTTTTTAAACCAAACTTAACAAATTAGTAGAATTTTTTAAAAAAAGGACGTTTATTTTCTTATTCCAATACTGCACATGATCTACATCAATTCAAATTTATCCAATATGACCACCAAATAATTCATAAAGCATAAAATAATTTCTGTTAATTCTTATAAACAATATGCAGCCCAACAACGACTTTTCAATAAAACTTTATTAAAATAATATCCATTGCATCGGATAGTACATGGTTTTATGAACTATTAGCAACTTTCAAACTTAAAAAATATTAATATTTCTGCTTTACAGTTGCATTTTTTAAATCCCTGCCCACCACACATTGACTGTTAAGCTGCAGCTTCCCTTAAAGTCAATGTAAGACCTTTACGGACTTTTTCGATTTTTAAAATTTTTGTCCCTGATTGTTTTAAATCTGTTCGTGGAAACCAACTTTTAATAATACCGCTTTCAATACCAATTTGGTACACACCCTTTTAAATGTTAGTTTTAACGCCAATGGTTGTACCAAAATCCAAGGGACTTATTGGTTGCTGAGTAAATTTTTTCCTCAAATACAACATGAACATATTAGATTATTGTCAGTTTCTAAGTCTGAAATTCTACAATGAATGTTGATACAGAAGATAAATTTTGAACAATTCATATTGCCATTAGAATTTAATTACAAATCGCCCGTTCCGCAAATAAGATTTGTGTCATTTAAATTTGGAAAAAGTTATGCTTGTTGATGTGACTGAGACAAAGTTTTTTGAGGCTGATTAATTTCTTCAGTCGAAACAGTTTCGTGCTGTTGCTGATTGAAATTTGCGAGAGCTTTCTCCAAATCCTCTTCTGCATAAAAATTGTTCAACATTTCTGTGAGTAAAGAGGTACTTGTTAGTCCACATTTAATTTGTCCTAAGACAGCTTTATAAGGCGATTGATTTATAATTCTGTTTTGAACTGTTCTTTTGTCACTGTTAAAGAAAATGTTTTCAATAATTTTAGTTTATTTATTTAATTTAATTACGATATTCGGGAAAAACTTGGGAAATTAGGTGGGACACATATTTCCCGCAAGCGTGAAGGGGTTAATTAATATTTATTTAATTTTTTTACATAATTTAATAATTTATAGAAAGAGCAATAATATCAATAAAATTGACAAATAAAACTTATTTTACTTGAACTTCAAAACAATCGCGCGACCAGTCATTTGATTGGCGGTCCAGCATCCAAGCATGTAACATATTTTCTATGTCAGCATTCGCCATTTCGACACTACCTTGCGATTGTGGGTGCCGTGGTCTTTCGTGTACAATTTTACAGTGTGGCCAAATAATCTCAAGTTCGATTATTATGGCAGCAACAAATTTTCGGACATTATCACTTTGAAGGATGGAAGGAGCGCCAAAAGTAAAAAAATGCATGGCAACTTCTCTGTAACGTTAACAAGATGCTTCAATTTTAGTGACCGCAAGTGTAAAAATTTGGTTGCATGGTCCTGGTAATTCATTAGCCAGTTGAATTTGCCATCGGGGCTAGATTGAAAGTCAGTTAAGTCTACTTCGCCTCTACTATTAAACCATTTGAAATAATTGGTTTGATAACAACACCTTCTTGTATTGTTGTCCTTTTCCTGGTACAAGTTTGGTACTAATTAACAAATATTTCGATGGTAAATCTAGAAATGCACCATTTATTTAATAAAATACATCATTTTATCCCGGCCTCCATGAACAGTACAATTATGAGCTTCCATTAACTTTGGAAAAAAGTCTACTATCGGTACCATGTACACTAAATTGTCTTTATCACTCTTACGTTTTATAATGATGTGTGCTTCGTTGCCAATTTGAAGGATTTCGTAATTTTTCAAATAATGATAATGAGCAGGATATTTTTTTACACCACCCTTAGAGTCAATTAAAATACTCTTCGCTTTTTCTAAATGACTTCTGCTCCACATACACCGATTACTTGAATTTTTATCAAGTGCTTCTTTACATTTAATTTCAAATTCTTCATTATTCACGGAAAAGTATTCCATTTTCCTATTCGAAACATGCCAGTTTTTTGGTATATCTTATTATTAGAAGGGTGACAACTACTGGGATGCAGTGCCAACGACTGTAGCAGTTACCATAATTATTTTTGGCCCAAAAAAAGATTATTAAAAAATATACTTTAAAATTTTTAGTTTTAATTTAATTGTAAAAATATTCTATCTTTAAAAAATTGTATTCACATGTATATAATAAAAGCAATCTAATTATAGATAATAGGTATAACGCATAAATCCTAAGTTAACGCAAATTGCACATGATTTATTTTTATAGTAAATTTATCCACGTGACAAAGTGAAATTGATGTAAAATAGACAAAATATAACGTAAATTCTACTTTGTTAACATACTTATTCACGGTAATCTGAACTCTATATATTATCTATTAACAATTCTTATTGAACTCACTACCCAGAGGACATAATAAATTTTAAGTAAGAAAAAGCTGACGATTGAAGAATCAATCGTGCTCGATGATAATTACATCTTATATCACGGTATCGTTTCTTGAAGTGAATAACTGCCTCGCAATTGGTTTATACACGATTCGAGAGAAAGTAAATCACAAACCACTCGTTCACGTGAACTGTCTTAATAACATGTGACTCAGATACACGAAGTGGATAAGCATTAAGCATTAATATCGATTCAGAACGTAATAACAGTGTTCAGATTATAGGTGTGTCAAAAAAGCATCATATATAGTATATATAGTGGTAGATCTTAGAAAAAATGTCAATATAAAACAAGGAATTTACACTTCTTTTGTAACACTTTTGCAATAATTTTGCTAGTTATAATACAAAGAGCAAAATTGAATTGGATAATTTTATAAATTTAATGTATTTATAGACATTGTTCGTCTATATTAGGCGGAGATATTAAACTTTTAAAAATCTAAAATTTTAGAAAAAAAGACTTTCTAAAATTATCTTAAGAAATGTAAGAGTAACTTTAAAAGTCACATTAACATAACCAACTTGTAGAGCATTAAAAAACGCTTCGATTGATCTATTTTTAAACTCGATTCGATTAGAAATACTGAAATTAATGATAATTTAAAAACCAAAAATGGTAAAGAAAATCTTATTTTCGAAATTTTTCTTTAAAAATGTGGAAATAGCTTTTAAAGGCTTATAAGTAACTTTCAAAATTGTCAGATTTAACCTTTGATTCGTGTTCATGAAAACATTCGTTCTATTTACAACCGATTTTATCTCTTGAATCGATTATAATAATAAGGAAAGATTGATGATTGAATGAGATTAAAGACTAAACACTCCTGAAATCAAGTTGATAGAACTGGTCCAAAAAGTTGACTTTTTGTGACTCTTGGACCTTTTCGCTACTGTCGCGTTATTTATTTGGCCTTACCTTAAGCACTGTCTTCTTGAGGAACTGTCCTTCTAAACGAAACCTGACTTGTGTTCGGTAAACAGGGCGTCCTTTCATTTATTCAAAGTAAGTTATGGCGACTAGCTGAGCTACTATATTACGGAGAACGGATACTATCTGTCTTTCAAGTAATGCCGTCTCCCTCTTGTCCTCTTTGTTTTGTCAAAGATTTTGTAGCTTACCTCTCTCTCCCCTTCCTTTCTAACTCTCTTAAGCTCATACTCTACTTCCAGGCAAGATATTCATCTAATTCTACATGATTAGCTAGCCAGAAACTAGACTATCGAATAATGTTCTGATTCTCTAGTGGGCGACACTTTTTGAATGCACAGACGGCAGACAGTAACTCCTTCAAGACGAGGCAATTCTTTACAAAGCAGGCATATAAAGACTTTAAATCTGACAAGAAGTTCATGATAATTCCTAATGAAAATAATTTTTTCTAATTACAGAAAAAATGAAATACAAAAATATATATAAAGTATAGATTTGCAATTTGGATATGATATAAATTAAAATTTACCAGTCAAAAATCCTGATTTTAGTAAAAATAAGTTTTTACATATTACACTCTCACCTGCACCTATGGGTCCTTCAAATCTTAAACTTTAAAGCAGGACAATATTTCTCTTGAATATGAGAACAATATATCAGTGGTCGGCAAAAAATCCACTACTGATTATCATCAAAGGTGAAGGAAATCAAGAAAGACTAGGTTAAGATAAACTAGAGGTTCATAGTTAATAATACCATATATATTTTTTGGGTGTATAATTTTTATTATTAAAATAGGTTGTATATATATCTCAAAAATTTATATTTTTTGCTTAAATTTTTTGTTAATAATTATAATAAAATAAAAAAATGAGAATTTCTAACACATTCTCAGAATTTCCGACTGGTTGAGACTCCTGAGATTTGAGCTCTTGACAATTTAGAGTACCTACAACGGCTGTTTTCGACGTTCATCCGGTGTTTTAAATTAGAACTCTGATTTTTGTAAACCTTAAAATGTTTTTTATTTAACTTATTTTAACGCATAACATCTAGATTAAATGTAAATGAGAAATACATTAACTTCTTTTAGTCTTTAAAATATCAAGTTCTTCTTGAATTAACGTTGCTTTCTCTGCAGCATCTTTGAGAATTTTTCGTTTTTTTGGTTGAAGTGTCTTTATTTCTTTAGAGTGTCGTTTTTTGTCTTCGTTCTCTTTTAATTCTTTATCACTTTTCTTTTCTTTAGCTTTTTTTAAATCACTGTAACGAGAGTAAGCATTACGAGCAGCATGAATTAATTTCTTAGTTATAGGCACTGAATTGACGCCGCCAGCAGCATTAATGCTGTCATACACCATTCTTAATCCAATAAGACTCTCTTCTTTCTGATTGACAACCAAGCATTCCTCGTTAACTGAAAATCCTCTTTCAAGCGTTACATTGCTGTGAGCAAGAATCAAAATCATTTTTATGGACGCAGATAAGTCTGCACACGGAATTCCAGATTCTGATAAAATTTTCATCCACAAATGATCTAGACGAGAATTTTTCCGATCAAAAGCCTTCATGGTTTTAATACTTACAAGTAACTGGCAGATGGTTTTGTATTCAATTTTAATTTTGTCAGTTTCTGAACCAGCTATCTACTGAGTATCTGTGCTCAGAATCTCTAAGCAAGTCAAAAAACGTTTTTTCGCAAGTGTAGGATGCTCGAGGATTAATTTACATCCTTTACGTATTTAGCTTTCGACCTCCGGTTTTATGGATTTCTCCATTATGTTCGTTGTCAAGAATGTAATGTCTCTGTACAAAAACGGTGCCAATGGAGAATCAGATTAAAACTCTTTGAGGAAAGGTTCAACTAAAGAAGCAGCAGACATATAATCTACGCTTTCTCGGCGTGTTTTTGAGACGCAAAGTATGCCTTTACTTCAGGCAGCAGTTTTACCGTCCTAGGACGGTAAAACTGCTGCTTGAAGCAAAAACATGCTTTCCCTCTCAAAAACGCACCAAGTAACCAGGGATGACATTCTTGTTTTGTATAATATGTCGTGTGTACTATAACATTTTGTTTCGAACTATCCAATCAGAACTAACTCGGTGTTAACACCGGATGAACGCCGAAAACAGCCAACACTGTAGGGCTCAATCGTACTGGGAAGCGCATAGACAAGCTTGACCAAGAGAGGCTATGAAGTTCCCTTACACTGTAAAAAATTTAGAGAGTTAACGGACTCGGAAGTTAAATTTTTTGAGTTAAAAATCAACTCCAAAAGAGAGTTAATTTCTAACTCCCTTCATTCAACACCCGCGCGAGTTATTTTTTCCATGGGGAGTTAGCATTTGGGTGTTAAATTTTAACTCTCTTTATTTAACTCCCCTGGCATTAACTCTCCAATGGGTGCGACTTTTATAGACCCCCCGGGGGAGTTAAAATTTAACTCCCATTTTTTACAGTGTAGGAAATATCCCTTGTAACAAACAAGAAATAAATATGTTTATAAATATTTTTAATTTCTTAATTGCGTTACTCAAGAAATATATAGGTAATTCAAAAATAGTATATGAATTTTAATTTTTCAGAATATATTAACTTTTACTTTTTAACCCTTTAACGCCCAAATGTACAAAATTTTGGCATGAAGTTTGAGGACTTATTTCAGTACTTAAAAATCAATAGAAATATTCAGCAATCATCACTTCTTATGCTTTTATATGCGCTCTATCGAATGGCGTTATAAAAAAAGTCAAAAATTTATAAACAAAAAAGTTATTAATGTTTTTTATAAAAAAAGTCCGATTTTTTTCAAATTCTTGTTGTTTTTAATTTTTTCTACTACGAAATAGCAGAAAAATAATTCTAAATGTTACAAATAACGTGATAAAAATAAATATACTACAGGATAGGACTATAGAGATAATTAAAAATTAAAATAGCGGCTCAAAAATGGAGTCTGAAGTTCAAATTTTTTTTCAAAATTTACTCGAAAGGACGAAATTGTTAAAAGTGATTAGATTAGCTTGAAACTAGTTACTCGGGGGTATTAAGGGTCGCTGATCACGAATATGAAGTCCAATTTCAAAAATTCAAAATGGCGAATCTAATATGGCGGACAATTTTTCTAAAAATTCATAATTTAAATTTTTAAAATTTTTATAAATTTGTATCATTGAACAATGTGGTAAGTCTAATCCACACACAATGTTGCTCTTGAATTCGTATTTTCTATGTACACAACGTTTTTATATTTTTTCTGTAGTCCTGATGAGCTGTATTCACAGTGAAAATGCATTCGATGAAATAAAGTAATAATTGCTGATTTTTAACAACTTTTTTAAATATTTTGGACCCAAGGCCACAATATAAACAATTTTATTTGACAAAAATTAAGGTCCTGAAAACACTCTACGTTAAAAATTCATTAGAATCGCTTGAAACTTGTTACTCGGGGATTTAAGGGTCGCTAATATGAAAGCATAAGAAATTATGATTGCTGGATTTTTCTATTGATTTTTAAGTACCGAAATAAGTCCTCAAACTTCATGCCAAAATTTTGTACATTTAGGCGTTAAAGGGTTAAAAAGTAAAAGTTAATATATTCTGAAAAATTAAAATTCATATACTATTTTTGAATTACCTATATTTTTTTGAGTAACGCAATATATTTCTGTTCAGCATTCATTTGTTTCGATTGTTTAGCAAAAATTGAAAGCTATTACACTAAAAACATTTCGGTTTAGCATTTATTTGTTTCGATTGATTAGCAAAAATTTCAAGCTATTCACTAAAAACATTTCTGTTCATCATTAATTTGTTTTAGTTGATTAGCAGAAATTTCAATCTATTCACTAAACAAAGTTTTTGATGCAATTTTTATTTAAATTAACTAATTAATAATGCTAAAATTCTTCTGATTCAGAATTTTCCCATCCTGAGTTTTGATGTTGAGAGTGGAATATATATATAGTAATGATGACTCCGAGTTTCTGGTAAAGTCTTAATGGAGTTAAATCGGCAATTTAGACATTTTTTAATTGTGTTTACTTCTGTTGTGTCGACTTTTACAAAACGGATTCCCATAATATGCGTTTTACAATACTCAAACATATTTTACGAATCTGTTCATGACTTCCATCTCCTCGTTTTGTTTAGGTCTTGAATTTAAATGATGCTGAAGATTGTGTCTATATGGGTTTTTTTTCGTCTTGAATTGCAATATTTTTTATTATTAGTTAACACTTACATATTTCAAATCACTCTCTTCCTTCGAGCTTGATGGATGAGTTTCACTTTTTAAGTTCGCCAGAGGAGGAAAAGATACTCTTCTCTCCCTTCACATCCAAGATGCCAGGGAATGATCTATAAAATAATAATTTTGTTGAAGTTAACTTTTACTATTTAATTTGTACTTTTCATATAATTATGTGCTAATACGTATACTGTATTTTAATAATGTTTTTATACAAATTTTAAATAGAAATTGAATTATTATTATTATTAATATCCATAATGAATAATAACTTACTTGTTTCGAGAGAAACGCATTTAAACTTTAAAAATGTAAAAACGTGAAAAAATGACATCGAAAATACTTCTCATAGTATAATTTCTATTATACACATCATAGAGTGTAGATTGAGGCAAAACATTTTTTGTTTTTTACTGTCATGGGTGTCACTCCACATTAAGTTTATCTATAATGTTTCAATTTTATTAATAAGTAATATATTGGTTTAGTATTGCATTTGATATTGACATGATATGATTTTAATTGTTGTGATAAGTTCCGAATCCCATTAGTGTTTAATGTTTGAAGTTATATCGAAAAGAATAGAGAGACCTGAAGTTCAGGGAGAAATAAGCAAGCAGATAAATGGTTAGAATCTGCAGTCCGAATATTCGCAATCGGCAATGAACGGAGGGCTTCCTCTTGTATTTTCTTTTGAATGTGTGCCGGCCAATTAAAATAATTAGCGACGAAACAGACGAGAGCGAGTCTCTGGACGATTATAGATACCGATAGAAGAATATGGAGGCTTGAAGGAAGCAGGATAAGGCCAAACATAAATTGAGAATGAGAGAGAAAGAAAGAAGTGCAGATATCGAATATGTGTTATTTATGATAGGACTGATTTAATAACCATCAGAGTAACTCCAACTGCTTCAGGCCAGAATTTAATACACAAGTGAGAATCGAATTTTTTGATCTCAAATTATTGCAAAACTTTTTTAGTTTCTAGTTTTTTTTGTTCTGATTAAAAATAAGAAGCTATAAACGTACAAATGAAAAATACTATATAGTTCTTCAGTTAAATATAGAGTTCTAAACATTTTTACACTCAGAGAAATTTTTTTATTGAAAAAACAAATTTTGGTTAAATCAAATAAATTAATTGTAATACAGTTAACCACACGTTTGTTTGTCTTCTGTAAAAATCATGATTATAAAAGCCACAGATTTTTGGAGAAGAGCAGTCCTAATTTCGGTTACACATATCAGTATTAATCTTAACTCCCCGTCGACAAGTTGATTCTGAACTTCCTCTTATCAAGTGTTACCCATTCTTATAAAATATTTACAATAATTATACAAGTTTCTTCTCATGAATTTCTTATAAGTACAAGAATCTTAAGACTCCCACCATTAAGCGGTATCCCCTATACCGTTTTCAATATTATTATTATAATAATATTAATTGTTATCATAAATCAATTGTTCGTCAATTATCCTGAACCAATTGTTAATGTTTCCTAAACCAAGTCTGAACTATTATCAACATAACAACCACTAAGTGCTAACAATGAGTGACGAACTATTATGAATTTAGTGCCAACCTAATCCAAAAATAGTTCGGTTATTTTGTCCTTTAATTCCTAACGTACCGCGAACTAAGTGCCAACGAGTTGTTGACCTAACACCACCAGTCTAGCGCCAGTCTAGTGCCAACATAATACCATCGTGTTTCTGAGTGATTCAAATCTAACAGCATTACTATCCTCAAATATTTACTAACGAGTTGAGGATTTGCTATCAAGGTTGGCCCAGGGTATTAAATACCATTCTCCCAGTATTTCGCCAGTCTAACTACACTACTAAGATTATCTCTGAGAAAATCATCTCTAATAATTAAATCTGGTAAGTAGAAATATTCCTCATTTTATATTCTCTTACCTTTTAAAACTGAGGGTTAATTCAGCTTTCAGTGGAGTTAACCTAACCTCGAGGAAAGTCTTCACCTGAGAATTTCTACGAGAGAACTGTGTATATAATAAAGCTATTAAAGGACAAATTATCTTATTGAAAGTATTAGTTTCCTTAGGCTGCTCCCTTAGTTCAAAGCCTTCTGCTTTGTAAATGAATCAGGCAATATTTTAAAATAACTGTACTGGTCTCCCTTTGAGACGTAACAATGACAAGAATTTTAAGATATCAAAATAAGTTACTAATAATTTGATCCAATTTGGTACTAAAATACATTTTTGGGAATTTTATTTATCTAAAATTTTAATTAATTTTTCTTTTTTAATTTAATTCATTCTTATGTCTCTAAACCAAAACACATATATCAAATGTCACATATATTTATCAATTTGATCCTTTAGGTCTTTCTCGATACCCAAAGTATATATTTTCAGGGAATTCTAGTATTTGCGATTGTGATTTGTTCTTACTTCTTTTTTTTGCACGAAAACTTGATGTCGGAAGTGAAGCCGTTTGGTTCGCGTGGAGAAGAAAAGGGGGATCAAGGTCAGTTGGTTCTTGTCACATTCTTGTCAACGGCGACAGCGTCCTATGTCAATCTCTTCCTCGCTGGTCCTTTCTCTTTCAGAACACGAAATCGAAGGATGGACAGACAGATAACCGGACAACCTTTCGATGCGTCAAACTGCGTCATTAGCTCCTGTTTATACGTCCATTTGCGAAAGAATTTGTCCCACCAGTAAAATTTGCAGCTGTCCTCTATTATCCAATTGAATTCAACAGATTTCAAATAATAATATTCTTATTGTAAAAAAATAAACATACAAAAATATTTTTCAAATATATTTAATGAAATTAAATTCGGTAATTATGCATAAAAAGGAATTTTATCAATTTTGCAAATATTTATATGTAATCATTTATGGAAAAGATTTCAATAATCTAGAAAATGAATAATAGTAAATAATAAAATAAGTAATGATAACTTTAATTTCTAGTTAACACAAAAAATGAACAAACTCATGTAATACATACGTATATGTAAGGTATGTAGTACATATGTTGAAATAGCATTTTTTACAGTAAAAAAGGTTAAATTTTATTAATTTTAATTTCATGTTGTTTTACAATTGATTTAATGTCAAAATTAATTATGTTCCTAATAATCGTCTATAATTCGATTTTTTTAACAAATTAATTAAGTGTTCACAGTGTTTTCAGAATTACTTCTAGTATGCGCATTCTTTTGTTGATTTTTTGAATTTTCTAATAAAGAAGGTTCAGACGTTAGACAGTAACAAGGGTCTTGTGAGCTGGTTTCATCGAACAATGGGAAGGGAAGAGATCGAAGAAGGAGAAGACACTGCAAATGTGGAAGGGCTTCCGAAAAATACTGCACCGTGTGGCCAATTCATCGCCAACGGTCCGGCCATCGATCAATCTTTGTAAAAGCTAGAATGAAAGGAGCGAAGATACGCTGTAGGTTTGGCAGAGTCGCGAAAGACATTAATTGACACCGGCAAGGAATGAAAGAGCGAAGAGATGCTAATAAAAGGTTCAGAGGAGCATTTATTAGTAGTAGAAACTGCTGTATAGAGCTCACAGAAAAAAGAGACGAAATGCAAAATTAAAGCAAATGCATCTCCTGGAATGCCTGCAACTTATTTACAATTACTCTCAAGGCCACTGATCTATCACTATTAGAGATCGTATCATATATACATTTTCAGTTCCTACAGTAGTTAATACTGTCAATTTGACTGAATAATAATAAATGAGAAATTAATTTAACGCACTAACAGCAACGGATATTTCAGGATATCCTATAGATATTATAGACTTATCCGGAGATTAAAATATCCCTAAAATATTGATTGGATCTCCAAAAACCAATGGTTATCCCTAGCATATTAAAAATTGGATTTTTTGACATTTAGACAAACATGGAGAGTTAGAAACATTATTGACGCCAAGATCTTGAAATTGCTTCGAATAGAAATTTGTTATTAAAACGAATAATTGAATTTCATTAGCTGCTTATGTTAATTATTAAATTAAATTTTATATTTGTTACAATTCATTATGAAAACTTTAGTTATAAATTTTACTTGGTAAACTTTTATTTCACTAATTGTTTGAACATTTGCAAAACCTTTTACTTGGCGGAACTTTTTGCATCAAAGATGTTTTGTTGGGATATTAAAGTGTCCGACAGACCGACATAAAGTAAAATTACAGTAATATTACACAGTATAGTAATTACAAGTAAAATAATTTCTACGTACAACAGAATTTTGTGAATTAATTATCATTAAATGTCAATATTATATAAACCTAAGCAAGTAAAATTACCTTTGTTTAAATATACTATTTATTTGTATTTTTGTTATTTACAACAAAAGCCTTTTTGGGATATATTTAAAACGTTGGTTTAAAATGTTAAAACTTTAAAATATTAAGCACCCTATTTAAAAAAAAAATTGACAATACTGGCCCCTCATCTGATTGTAGGTCTCAATGCAAGGCCCCAACAGCGTGTGCAGAAAAGTAGAAAGAAGGAGATAAGAAACTGTTGCGAATGAAGTACGTAGGCGGAGCTCCACTTTGTAGCCATCGTTTGCCGCTCACGTCGTATTGGTTCCAAACCTAACATCTCCTTGCAATATCAACAAAAAAAACTACAAAAGCTCATCAAGAAGAAAAAAGAAAGAAAATGAGAGACTAAGAAGTTTCCGTCACCCACGTCGCCGATTGTTTCGCTTTTCGCTCCTGTACAACGGCGTCCATCCTTTGAGGAGAGGAGTAAAGATTTATGTTCTTAACCAGTTGAGATGTTTTCACGAGATCGAACGCGATATTGAAAGAGGATGCCTACACAGCGAAACCGAGTCAATTTTATCTTTTTTTTTCTCTCTTACTCGTCACCCAAAGAAGCCCTTCTTAAGTAAAGGAAACATTTAGTTTTTTTATGTAAAATTCTGTTATTATTAAAGTATTTCAAAGTTTTCTTTTTTAACATAATCATAAAAAATTTAGATAATTTTAACTTATTAATGAATTTATAAAAATGTTGTTAGGGCAATTTAATAAATAAACTCTTGAGAATTTGTGATGTCTTTTTAAAATAGTTATGAAAGTTTTTATGACCCAAAATTAATTCATTTCTGTACATTTGTATACCCGCGGTCCTGCCGAACCATTTTCGGGCGTACATACATACAATCTGTAAGTGTAGAAAAGAAAGATGATGACATATTGAAAAAAATATAGTAACTTATTGTTAAGAATTATTTAACGCAGACTTTCAATATACTGATCCACAATTTTTTAAAATTCGGAAATTTTGCAAAAGGTTATGTTGAGGTTTAGGTTTACATTTAAAGAAAGTACACCATTAACAATATTAATATATATTAGTTAATGTTCTAAAAAGAACGTAAATGTTGTTGACAGTGTTTATGTAGTTATTAATATGAACAACATTATTGATTATTAATTCTTTTAATTCAATGGTAAAATAAATAATTATTTCATACATTTGTATTCTGAAACGCATTTTTATAATAGAAAGGCCAAAATATTATACTTGTAGAATACAGTAAACGCTTGAGGCATAAAAGTAGCCCCAGCATATGGGTAAATAACATGTTTCCATTTAATTTCAGTTTACTACTGTTAAATTGCTCACTAATAATAACAATGAAACTTCGTTCAAGAGATCCTACCGTCGCTCAGTATAACTTCGAGAATATTCATCGTGGTTTTAGTGACTTGCTCCTTTGAAGAATGGTTCCCTTCACTTTTCATTTAAGTTATTTAATTATAACAGTTCATTTAATTTATTTGTAAATATGAATATAACAAGATAAAAGTTTATTTTACTTATAACGTAAATCGATAAAAATGTTTACAAAAATATCGCGAAAGTGTCATGCTAAGCAGCATGATTTTGCTATCCCTCCCGACGAGATGTACTTTGCAAGAAATAAAAACTTGTATCCTTGCAGAATTTTCAGTAAAGACTGAATTGTCTCATGGTGAACAATTTGCCGGTTTTTCTCGCTTATTAAGATATCATTAATCTTTCTCGAAGATCTAATCGTTCCGCGCACTTCAGGGTTCTTCCTTTTTTCTTTTCATCTTCATTCATCTAACAGACGTGCGTACAAGCCATGGAGAATGTAAACTATGACATCAATGATGAGTTTATTTCCACACATATAACCAATGCATAATTGAGTTCTTTTTTTATATTTTAATCATATCATATAAAATATTGTAATTGATTGACAATTAATTTTTTGATTTTTCAAAGAATTGTTAAGTACATTGTAATTCATAGTTCATAGGGAACTATTGTAAATCAGTACTTCATTCCAATCAATTACGATTGAAATTTTCTTTAATTTTTAAAATCTTGTGTTTTATCCCGCAGTGGCAAAAAATAATTTCTTAAAATAAGCTAAGCTATAATATATGAATATGTTTTTAATTTTTATATACTATATAATAAACCTTAAATTTTTATTTTTATATCAAAAATGATAATCTATAACAAAATATTGATTAATAATCAATATTTGTAACATTAATATCATTAAAGTACGATCATTATTGGTGGGATGATGTAAAACACGACATAAATATATTCTGATTAGTTTCCTACACAGTCCTTCATTTAACATGTACTCATCACTATATAACTTTATAACCTATTCTAAAACATCGATTTCATCATATTGAGTACATCAAACTCTTTGACAAAAATTCAGATCATAAATTAATTCGCATAAATTCCATTTAACTCTAAAATCTGTATAGATCTGTAGAAACCTGTATTTCCTTTGGCAATAATATTAAGTTGCACGGTTAGATATTCAAAAATATAAGTTCTTGTGATAAAGCTATTCTATACTTGATATAATTTAGCACCGATATTATCTAAAATTCTAAATTAACATTCAATGTGAAATCTGTACTAATAAATAGAATATATCGACAATATTTTAACATCAACTTACGTGTACAAGATTCTGAGTATTGACAATATTTTATTTTAACAATTTCTATAATTCTAATTTCTCTTAATACATAAAAAATGGAAATCAAAGTTTTACAATTTTAGTATTTTGACTCGCATTTGCATAAAAATAAACTAAAAATTAAAACCAAAATTTATAATAATTCTTTATTATTGCTAGAACAAAAATTGACTTTGATTTTTAAATTTTGTTAATTTATTTAATAAATAATAAACTGTTTACACTTAGCCTAAGAATTCAAAAAAATGTGGTAAATATAAAAAGAACTACACGTCTTCAATTGCATTTTAAAAGAATACAATTGAATGAATTTGGTTCTATTTCACGACCTCAGGGTGGCCACATGTCAGTAAAGTCAGGAAAACAAAATTTTTGTCAGTAAAGTCAGGGAAATGTCAGGAAACAACTTTTTGTCAGTAAAATAAATAAAAAAAAATTTTTTGTTAGGAAAATTAAGAAAATTGATACTTTTTTCGACCTATTTTCGAAAATTGCGACTTTTCGACTTTTCTTCTTCCAAACATTGCAACAAAATACAACAATTTTTAGTAAAAAAAAGTGCAACTTATTTTGATTTTTATAATGCGAAAAATAAATAAAAATAAATCTTTTAAAAATTGTTTTTTAATCATTTTTTAACTTAATTACATTTTTCAAATATAAAATAAATAAAAAAATTTAAAAAAAATTTTTTTTTTTTTTTTAAATTTTTATAATATAATAAAAATCTTTTTGAATAGTTGAAATGTAATTGAAAATAATTAATTTATTTCAATTATTTACTGGTATTTATTTTCAATTTTTAAAGAATTTTAAATGCAAATTTTGAAAATAATTGAAATAATAAAAAATTTTGATGAGAAAAATCTTTAAAGGTAAATTTAAAAATGAAAATTAGTTTCTAATTTTTTAAAATTCGATATTTTCAATTACATATTTCAAAAAATTCAAATACATTCAAAAATAATAACATTTTAAAATTATTTTTAACATTTTGAAGAAAATAATCATGTTCGAAATTTTTAATTAAAATTCATCAAAAAATTAATTAGTTTTTTTTAAAGTAATACAAAAATTCTTTTAATAAATTCAATTATTTTCGATAAATTACATTAAAATATTTTTAATTTAAAAACTAATTATTATAATTGTTTTATAATAATTTTTTAAGATTCAATTATCTTCGAACAAAGTAATTAAAAATTTATGAAAATTTAGTTTTTGGACTTATTAAAATTTTTGAGAAAACATGATCCTGTTAATAGTTAAAATTATTTTAAAAAGATTTTACAAAATTTCAATTGTTTGAAAATTTTTCCAAAAGTTGATTTTTGTTGTTATATGATGCAGTATCAATCAAGTGATTCAATCTACTACGAATTTTTTTCAGTTTATTCAACCCTTAATACAGCAATAATATATACTTGAGATAACGTTTTTCTTGACTATTTCTTAACTATACAACTTACATTTACACCAAATGACCCTAATTAATTTTTTCATTTATTTATTTAAACAATAATTTTTCAATATTTTTTTAATCGAAGTCCGTAACATTTTTTCTTTAAAAAATATTTCAAAGAAAGTTTGTAATGTCCTTAAAAATTCCTGTAAATTACAAAGATGTGTGTTTTGATATTCGTGAGAAATGAATTTTTGAATTTTACGTTGCATGTCCCGGCCCAATAATTCATTAATTTAACCAGTTAATTTTTAGTCATTTAAAATCATAAGTAAGCAAAAATAAAATAAATAACATGAATACAAAGTTTATATTTTTTTACAAGGAGAAAAATAAAATATTATTAATTTTACAATGTAGACTGGTCAATATGTGACTAAGAAGGTTTAGCAATTAATTTTTTATTTTTTTAGGGAAATTTTACTGAAAATCAAGTTAAAGCAACTAATTTATTATTCTTCCTTGTTAATCTAGCATGTCATTTAGCAAAATTTGACTAAAACGTATGTGAAATTTACTTGAAAAATCTTATTGTCTATACATATTTATGAGCTAATAAAAATGAACCATTTTCTTTTTGTTTCTGACAATTGAAAACCCGGATTCTAAATATTAATTTTTCTGAATTTTCAAATTAAATATAATATTAGTATAGCAAATACGGTTTATTTAAAGTTTGTTCATTTCTCTTTCAATCAAAGCTTTTTTAAATCAAATTTTTCTGTTAATTTTTTGTTATTTTAATTATTTTATTCCGAAGTCGGTAATTTTTCTAAACTTTGAATAAAAATTTTTGTTACAACACTACATTTATTATAAAATTTCATGAATTTCACTATGTCTGAAGTAAATTTCAGTAAAATTTCCTCCATGAATAGTGAAATTTGCTATTAAAATTTATATTTCCAAAATAACTTTTAGTATTACTGAAGAAAACTTCCTACTGAAAACTAGAAAAATATACTTCAGAGTATTTTGTTTCTATTTAGTTGAATTTTGAGGTTTTAGAATTGTTAATTCTCGAAATCTCTAGTGGTCCGAACATTATAGTTATTATCACAAAATGTTATTTTTATGTAATTATTAAAAATTTAAGTTCTCATTGAACAAATCTTTCATTTGCTTAAACATTCGGCAAAACATTTCGACATATATTTGAAAATTAACCCATCAGAAAATATTAACAAAATTGAAATTGGTCAATTTTGAAACCCACTCTGAAATATTTTTGATTTATCTACCGGACGGTTATTCTGACAAATAAAAATTCAATTTTTTGAAGAATTTAATTAACTGATAACTCGTTAAAATAAAGTCTCGAACAAATGAAAATTTGGTGCAATTGAAATTCTGTTATTAAATATTTGTCTGAGTAGAAATTCAGTTGAATGAGAATTATGCTTAATGAAACATTTATTGAAATAAAAATGATGTTTAATGAAAATTCAATTTACTAAGAGTCCTGTCAAATAGAAATTTTGTTAAATGTGAATTCAGTTGAATGGAAATTTTGAGGAAGAATCAGACAGTTATGTTACTTAAGTCATTTATTATTGACCAAAAATTATAATTTTTATTTAAATATAACCTTAAATTGGTCAAATTGTAGAAAATTAAATTCCTTATGCTTCTACCAAAAGGAATTTAAAATTTAATACCATCTTCTCTTTTAAAATACGAAATTTTGACATTGGACTAACTTTTGTTACGATTATTTGTCAGATTTTTCCTCAAATGAAAATTCGGTAAACTAGAAAATCTGCTTCATAAAACTTCGGCTAAATAGAAATTCTGTTGAATAAGAATTTGGTTAAATAAAAATTAATCGGTAATATAAAAGCACTGTTCTGTTCAATATAAATTATATTTTATTAAATTCTGTTAAGTTGATTTTTCAAATATTGTTTTTAATTAAATTTTTTATTTTTTAATTAAAATTTTTTATTAAATTCGACTTGGTAAACCTCAAAACAGTGAACATTTGAACTATAAAATGCAAAATAATCATTCGTCCCATAAAATACGAATTTTTCAAAATGTTAAGTGTTAAAAAATCGATTTCATTCAATTTTGAAAAATTTCCCTGACAAAAAACTTTTTCCCTGACTTCCCTCACTTATGGCAACCCTGATTTTAATTTGGCAGATTTGAAAATTTATTTATAACTTTGATAGAGACAAAAGCAAATTATATAGTTTGTTTTTGCACTGTTAGACCCTCCACAGCACTAAAACTTTCCTAAAAATTTATTAAATCTTTACTTGCAATGTTTGGAATATTAATAAATATTAATAAATGTTTAGCTTAAAACTTTCCTGAACATTTATTTAATCGGTAAATTTAAATCTTTATACAATTTTTACTAAAATTCGCATTTGAATGTTCCAAATAGTGCTTCTGGTCTCCTTCTCAGACGTAAAACATTAATTATATTATCTACACTGTTAAGTTTACTTTTTGGGCAAAATAATTTTCATTGTCTTAAACATTTTATTATTTACTTTCCTTATTCAAAATATGATAATTTTAATTTTCAATTTGCTAAAACCAATTACGATGAAAGTAATTTGTATTTTAAACATAAAATAACATTATCTTATTTTAAGAGACTCCAGATACGCATCTAAACAAAAAATATTATACCACACGATTTGTTATTACAGCATAATAAATCACATTTGTATTTAATATATATTCTCATTAGTGATGAGAATATAAAAACACTGGATAGATTCGAGACAATAAAAAGACTAATCCGAGCGTGTTAAATTATCTTAAAAATCTTATTTAGTTCGAGAATAACAAAAACTTTCGAATAGACTTAAATTAAAATGCATTTGAAATCGATCGCACGGGTTCCTTTTCCAAATTATACTGTCCCAATAACCAAGTAAATTTACAATTTACGAATATTAAATTCCAAAAATAATTATTTAAAATGTAGGTATGTCTTTTATCGATTAAAAATTTATTGCCTTATCTGTTTGAAGGAATAAACTTCTAAAGCTTAGAATCAATAACCGAACGTTACAATTTTTCTAAAATTACCATCTTGAGGTAAACCGTATATTTTAGAACCAATGAAAATTGAGTAAGATAGGATTGGTGGTAACATATTCAGATACGAGCCATTGTCCAATCCTGGAGCCTTCCAAGCGATTATTTCCTCGAGTTGATCGCTCATACTAATTTCATAACTACAGACCTCGCACCAATCGGCGCATGGAGTAAAAAGGAAGCACAAGAACTCAAGACTGAAAAATAGGAGAAAAAAAATTATGAAACATGGGGAAGATGAATACAACGATGGAAGTTAGACGAACCTGGTTTGCTCGAGTTGGTAATAAAAATTTACATCATAATATGAAATTACTTCTTTAGAAATACAATAGTGATAATTGATTATTTTAAAAATACAATTTTTGTCAGTATAAACAAATTTTGATACATTTTCTTTAAGAAAATGTATCGAAATTTGTTTATACTGACAAAAATTAAAGAATATAAACCATATAAAATTATCTCTAGTTTAGAATTTTTTTTATTTCTATAATTCTGATTTTTTAAATTAATAATAATAATTTTTGGCCATTCCAACTCATAAAAATTTAAAATTCAATTTGCATAAATTTTGAGATTAAAGAAAATGCAAATTTATCGAGTGAAGACATTTCGTACATTAAAAATTCCATAGTTATTCATATTGAAATCTGAAGAAGATATGCTACACACACACACATTCTAAAAGCGAATGTGAAGTAAAAAAGAAAAAAAAAGAGACGTAAGGCCCTCTGTATGGTTGATGGGAAGAGGCGGATTAAGGCAATAAATTCTTGTTTTACACTGTTCTTATCAATTCTAAACATTTTATATGTTCTTTTAGAAAAGCGAAAGTTTGAGATCTCAAATGACAAATTAGTAGAATTTTGGAAACAAAATATTAATTTAAATATGTAAACATTAAAATTCTATGGAAATAGATTTTCGAAAAGATTTTTGAATTCTCAATTTTCAAATCGAATATTTACATAAAAAAAATAATGTTTCTGTTACTCTAAAACAATTATCACAAATCTGCAATAATCGCAAATATAAATAAGATTTAACAGTGAATTTACTGCTAACAAAATATTTGATAATTCTTCCTTTTTTTTGCAAAGAAACATGTATTTCAAAAGGAAATAAGAGAAAAAATGGTCGAATAGCGTGGGTTGAAATAAAAAAAAAAAAAAAAAAAAAAAAAAATGAAAACGTAAATAAAGTGAAGAAAAAAATCCATCTATGAGATGAGAAAATAATAATAAAGTGGAAATGAGCGAGTCCGTCCATAAATTGCTGCGCTCCTTGTTAATGGTCTGAGGGCCTCGGGCGACCTCAGCTAAACGTTAGCCCGGTCTGACCCGGCTCTCCATTTTTCTGTCTTTCTTTTTCTTTCTGTCTCTCTTTCTTATTTTCCATCTTATTCTCCACAGTTGGGGCCTTGTGCAACAGAATCTGGTTTGACTCGGTTCAGGGCGCGCTTGGAAGCCTTATTTCTGTATTTAATGGACGTCCAACGATGGCCACCGAGTCCTTAACCAGAGATGCTTTTGCTCTTCTGTTAGGGTTTCTGTCCAGCCAGGAAACAAAGGGCACGACGATGCCAACGTGATTGGTGATCGGGCGTGGTTCTTGCAGGACTCTTGTAACATCATTTATGAAAAGCTTAAATTAATTAAAAATAATGCTAAAACCTAAAGCTGACTAAAGATAATTTTTTTGGCCAAAAAATTGTTTGTTTTGAAGATATATTTTTTCACATAAAAATAGAATATAAAATTTTTTATAATTAATGTTTAATATCTTCTTTGTTAATATCGGTGAAAAATTAAACAGAATAATTAAGTTTTCAATAATTGTGTAACATAAAGATGTACTAATAATAAAACACAAACCTTCCTGTAGGTTTTAGGAAAATTTTTTACTATAAAAGCTTTAGAGAAGTTTCCCTAAATATTTCAGTATGCTCATTATCATACGATTTTATCTTTTATATTCAACTAATGTGCAAAAATTTAAAAAATATTTTAAAAAGTTTTTAATGAATCTTCTACTATATGTAAATTTAATTTAGATTCCCGGTCACTTCCCCGAATCAATTTTACCGAATGCTTTTTCACCGAATGAACTTTCCCCGAATCAATTTTCCTGAAAAATTTGTTACCGAATGATATTATACCGAAAATATTTTTACCGAATGAACTTTTTCCGAATCAATTTTCCCGAAAAATTTGTTACCGAATGATATTATACCGAAAATATTTTTACCGAACGAACTTTCCCCGAAATTATTGTTTTTAGACTTTCTGTTGCAAAATAAATATTTTTTGCTCCAACATTTCAAAATCTAAATGACTTCCTCATCAGAGAGTTCATTCAAAATAATGCAATGAATTCGAAGAATAAACAAAAAAATTAGTAAATAAAGATGATTTTAAAATTATAACATCGAAAAATTACAAATAATTAATATAAAATCAAAATTAATTAAAATTGGAATTTAAAAAACATAAAGTTATAAATGAAGAATTAAAAAATAATAAAAAATAAAATTGTTTTTCTAGAAAAATAAAAATTTTACCAAAAAAATAAAAAAAGGACATTTCCGCGAAAAGCGGGAATTATATAACTTAACAAAAATTTCATATGTAGCTTATAATTCAAATATTTAGCACTTGAGGGCAGTATCATTCAGACAAGTAGAGCTTGCCATCTACTTCAAACCTCAAGAAGTCTCTTTCACATTCTACTTTATCATTCATATATCTGAAGAGTAAAAACATAATTTCAAAATTTTCCGTATATTATAAAATTTTGAGGTTCAGTTTGATAAATTAAATTCACATATAATTAATATTATTTATTTTATTGGAATATCAATATTACAACATATAGAACGATTTACTCGCACATGGTAATAAGATTGTCTTAATGGTAAAAAGTTTTGTGAATGATACATTTTCTAAAAAAACGAACAAATTTTCTTATTCTGTAAATTACTAGAATTTTAATTGAAATGTTGTGAAGTTTACTTTAGAAGCTAGATTAATAAGAGTGCATATAATATTTATGGAAAAAATTCAAACTCCATTTAAATAATGTTTGCATATTTTTTTACAATTTCTCTGTAGAAATCAAAAATATATTGACATGCATTTTTACAACACTTTTTAGTTGCAATTAAATCTTTCTCCAAGAAAGTACCAGTTGTGTGGCAACAGATAACGTCCTTTCTGACACTATCAAAAGCATAAGTGAACGAAGCTCGTGAGTTCTGAAAACAGTAAAAAAAAGTTTCGATTTTAGATGACTTTTGTTATAAAAATAAATTTTCATATAAATTCTTATAAAGTTAGCGCATTTGAAGAAAGGAAATTATTATAGATTAAACTTTAGAGGACCAGGGTGGCCAGTATAGTGGCCACCCTTCTTATTTTATTTTTTGTAATAAAAAACTACTAAAATTTGTGCAAATTTATCAGCTCTCTAAAGGTTAATGTCTTTTTTGCCTTCTTTATATTTAATTCAAATCCAGTACTAAACAGAAAAAATATTTCATTCCTTAAAATAGAATTTTCTCTTCTAATGTGAGAAAAGTAATTTTTCAGATTGAATTCTTATTAAAATTAATAATAAAAAACTTGTTTTTTTGTTTCTTTAAAAAAAATAATCAAAAATTTTAAAAGTTATGAACTGGTGAAGTGTGAATTGAAAAAAATTCTTGTTGGCACGATAACTCAAAATCTTCTCAACCGATTTACTTCAAATTTTGCAGAAATGTTCTTTGTATATCTCTTTATAGTCGAAACCTTGGATTTTGAAAAATATATTTTTTTACTATTTTTAAAAAATTCAAAAAAGTTAAAAAACAGAATCAAAAAACACCATTTTTTTTAAATCGTCGCCATTTTGCTAAAAAATTTTATTTTTTCTTTTCCAAGGTACCGACCATAGCGAAGCCTTTAATAATCAAGAATTTCTTTGAGTTTTTTGTTTTAGAACATTACAAAAGTCTCCACACTGTCAACCAGTACGCACTTTCTTTTTTTCAGTCCCCACTTCATCAGTTTATAACTTTTAAATTTTTTTATTATTTTGTTTCCTAATTTTTTTCTGTACTCTTTAAACATTAATAAACAACTTGCAAGAAAAGTAAATACTAAAAATGTTAAACTTTCCTTTTTATTCTACTCGGAAAAACGCCTGAAATTGAGGCCTATAGACCAGAATACTCTCTTAAAGTAAGTTAACTTTGCAACATAATTCAAATGCAGTGGTTTAATTTCAATGCATAAAAACAATTAATTTGAATTAAATAAGATTTATTAAAATCTAATTAAAAGATTTTTTTCTCACACTGAACTTTTTTATTCACTTTAATTTTCTTCTTTTAAATATATATTATCACTTCAGAAGATAAATTATATAATAAAAATAATTTGTTGTAATTTAATTTGTAATTAGTTACAATCCGGGAGCCAGCAAGCAATAAATTTTACTTTCATATTTCATGCTGGTCGCTGTAGATTTGAATATAGTTTACTGAGAACATATAGAAAAGAGAAACGTAAGTCTATCAGGGCGTTTGTGGAATAGGAAGAGAGACAACATGTGGGTGAAGTATTGGAAATTAAAGCTACTTTTTTTCTCATTTCATACCGATTAAATCCCTTAGAAAACAAAAGTTCAAAAAGTTTCTATTCATACAAAAGTAAAAGTGCCAGTCTATCAGTCCGTAATACAACTGGAGCGAATGAATGGAAAAATTGGATGCGCTCATCTCATTTCATAATAATAATTGTTTAAAACGTTGACGTCCTAATGATAGCATCCAACATGATTTAATCAGATCATATGAAAACTAAATCAAAAATCGGGATCGATGATTACTAATTTAAAGTCAGTTTATGAAAATGTAAAATGTCGGATCCAATGTGGCAGACACTTTTTTGAAAAATTCATTGGATTTGCTTGAAACTCGTTACTCAGATGTTTTCTGGGTCGCTGATTACTAATTTCAAGGCAGTTTTTAGAAATTTTAAATGGCGAATCCAATATGGCAGACACTTTTTTGAAAAATTCATCGAAACCTCAACCTTATACTCTGACCACTATGTTACACTTGTATGGGATTATATAAAAATAGTGGTTTAGAGTTTGGCCAAACAAAAATTTTAAATCTCTTGAACTAAGTTCCTCAGAGTTTTTCCAACCTTCAGGTCAACCATTGCCCAAAGTTGGGCCAGCCAAAAACTTTTTAATCTTCTATTATTATTTTTTCCAAGCTTTTTTTATACTCAATTCCTCGCAGTTTTGTTAACCGTCTGACCAACCATGACCATGGCCAACCATGACACAAACAATGTGCTCGGAAAATTGATCATAAAATTTTTCGAGTCCACCTGAACACTACACTTTCTTCGAATAAAAGTTAGTATTTAAGTTACTTTTTGAACGGTGTATTTTAATTACAATTTCGTTTACCCATTTACAATTCATAGGTCAAAAATAAAACCCGTCTCACAACTAGACACACTCCCCTAGAGCTAACTGCTTACTTAGTAGAATGTACAACTGCAATTTTTTAATTGCATATAGAATTTGTTCAGTGTATCTGACTATTATATACTAAATCAGTCCAAATCTATAAATTCTATTTAGTAGAATCTAATATCTACAAAAGTATCTGTGTTCAGTTGGAACTTTATTCTAACTGCAGCGCATTAGGACTTGTTCTCTTGCGCGGGGTTGCTGGTCCTCTATCGGACGCGTCCCAGGTGGCGGATAGGGTTGCTTCCTAGAAATAGGTGGTATCGAGGAAATCAAATACTCGTCGTGGACCAAAACCAGCAAAAAGAAAAGTATGAGCGATTGTAGAAATAAGGAAGAGTACTTGTGGGGTAATGCTTCGGCTAAATACCTCACTGGTTTCGATCGTCAAGCACCTGGTGTGAGGACGGTGGCCAGTGGTCTAAGGATTCAGGAGCGCAACAACGCGTTGGGAGTACCACAGATCATTGTGAACAAGGTTCACAATTGCCAACTGTAATGAAGATAGAGATGAATGCATTAAGCTGAGGGAAGAAGAGGCAGCGAGCATTCTAAAAATGGAGAAAGAGGTCAGTAAGATGCTGAGTCCTGTGAAGTCCAGAAGAATGACAATATGACAATCATTGATGGACTCAGAAGCTTAACATCGCTCATACAGGGTGTCAAGGAGAAGCACGCAACAGCGACCAAAAAAAATGAAAAGTTCTACCAGGGATTAATTAACTTGGTCAGAGTGCCCTTTTAGGATGCGGAGCCTCAATTGGAGTTCTAGTAGGTAGGTAATTGGATGCCCTTACAGAAAAGAAAGACGTTCAGGATGCCATGGAAAAAATTTCTACGGTACCAGCAGGTAGCAGAAAGGTGGCGGTCCTTGGACCAAACAAGCGAGGAATAAAGCTCGCTGTCGTAGTCACTAGCCAATAAAAGGACGCTAATAAGCTGGAAAAAATGGGGCACATTAAGATTGGTTTTATGTCCTGCAAGGTTAGAAGAAGAGTTATGGCCAAGAGGTCTCATAGGTGTCTTGACTACGGCCATATAGGTCGAGGCTGCCAAGCAGTAGATAGGCCGGCTGCGTGCTTCAAGTGCGGAGAAGCCGGCCATAAGATAGCTGATTGCAAGAAGAGTCCATGCTGCTTCTTATGCCAGGCGAAGTTCAGCAAAAAGGAGAATATCAAGCATGGATCAGGAAGATGCAAAGTCTTAAGAACTGCCCTAGAGGAAGCAAAGAAATCTTTATAAAGGACAAGGAGAAAATAAGGCCAGAACAAGAGCGGCAAGGTAGAGTCGTGGCAACGACTAAATGGGACAATTTATCTGCAAAGTCTGAAGCCGAAAGGTAGTTCCGTACGTGGATAGAAGGTTCGAAACCCAGGGGAATCAAGAAGAGGATTTTGCTTGGTATTGGTGACTGCTTACAGCATGTATGCAAGGTTTTTTATCTTTGCATTTTGTGCTGAGCCCGTCAAACCCTAGCGAAATGAGAGTTTCCTGGGCATGCGTTAAAAGCATTTTCCTCTTCTCCCCAGTAGAAAAAAATAACTACAAAAACTAGAATTTAGTACCATTATATATTTTCTTGGTATATCTTTAAGACATTCAAAATTAAAAGGATTGTTTATTTCACAAAAGACCTTAGCAAATATGTGTACCGATTTTATATTTGTATGAAACATTTATTATGTTATTCACCAGTTTTAAACTATGACATTTAAGTCTCTAAATAAAAAGAACGCATGAATATTCCACAACTGCCAAACAACCAAAGTCATTTAACAGAAAAATATTTAACATAATTGACATACAACAAAATTGAGAAGTAACAGAATTAAAATTCAACAGAATTGACATGTAACAGAATTGTCATGCAACATAATTGACATTTAACTAGAGCTGTGCAAAATAATTCGAACCAAACTGTTTGAATTTTTTCGCCTAGTTCGAATGTCAAAAATTCGACATTCGAGTTTGCTTAGTTCGAATGTCGAAAATTCGAACTAGCCCAATTCGAATGTCGAAAATTCGACATTCGAGTTACTACAAAATTCGAACCGAACCGAGTTTTGTTCGGTTTTGGAACGCTAAAATGTCGAATTCTAAAATTCGACATTTCAATAGTCTAGTTCGAGTCACTCCAGTTCGAATGTCGAAAAACCGACATTCGAATTAGCCTAGTTTTCGACATCCGACACTCGAACTAGGAGATTCAAGTGTCGAATTTTCGGCGCCCCAAAACCGAACAAAACTCGGTTCGAATCGAATTTCGCACAGCTCTACATTTAACAGAAATGTCATGTAAAAAAATTGACATGAAAGCGTTCACAAATGATGTCACGTTTTTGCGAGACATCATTTTTTGTGAACGCTCTCCATTCAATTGCATTGACATTTAACACAATTTCTATGCAACAGACATTGGTCAAATTAAAAATTCGCGCTGAAATAATTATGTAAAATATCAATTCAGTTACATGCCAATTTTGTTGCATGACAATTCTGTTGCATGCCAATTGTGTTAATGTCAATTCTGTAGCATGACAATTATGTTAAATATCAATTCTGTTGCATGACAATTGTGATAAATATTAATTCTGTTGCATGACAATTGTGATAAATGTCAATTCTGCAGCACGACAATTATGTTAAATATCAATTCTGTTATATCAATAGTCTTATATGAATTACATTTAATCCAAAAAAGAATTTTTAAAAAAAATTTCAAAATGGATGCCGCTACGCTATGTTGAACATGAGTGTTGCGTTATCTTAAAATTTAATATCTCTGAAACTTTTTAATCAATTTTGATAAAATTTACAGGCAAAATAGTTAAAAGTACGTAGTTTACTTTAACTTTATGACCAAAAAACATTTCAAAATTTAGATAAAAAATGTCAAAAACAATTTATGAGTTAATTTTTAGGATTGGGGTACAAAAGATCCAATCCGAAAGGTCCAAGACGAAAGGTCCAATCCATAAGGTCCAAAAATTTATTTATCCAAAGTACAAAAAATCCAAGAGTACAAAAAGTCCAAAATTGCAAATTGTCCAAAATATGTATAATTACACAGGCCTTCAAATTTGTCTTAGTTCTGTTACAGAAAAAGTGGTAGGTAATTCTTATAGCTTTTTTGACGTATAGAATACGAATCCGATTTCCGAAATGGCCCATCACGTCAGGATTTCTTGTAATATTGACTTAAATAGCCAAAAAATGGCTATTTTGGCCACTTTTCGGAATTTTTTTTTGGTTAACCAATTTTTTTTTTTCAATTTGCGAAATTGCATCGTATAGTACTATATCTAAGCTTTAAAACCCATTTTTCAAAATTGCTTTACGTTTTTTTAAAAAAAAGTTATGTAGATTTGAAATTAAATGCCATTTTGAACTTCTTTGTACCTACATTTGCCTAAATAAAAAAATTTCAAATCTACATAACTTTTTTTTTTAAAAATCGTAAAGCAATTTTAAAAAATGGGTTTTATGAGGAAGCAATAAAAACAATAGAACATATATTTTTTTGCACTTTTTATCTTTTTGAATTTTTAAATTAAAAAAAATGAAATAAAAACAATAGAAAATATATTTTTTTTGTTTGGACTTTTTGCCCTTTTGGATTTTTAATTTTTTGGATCTTTTGATTTGGACCTTTTGTACCAGAACGAATTTTTAGCTCAGTTGACCTAATTTTTGAATTTTCTAATAAACAAATATAGATTCCTTATAGTTTCACCTTTCATTTAAATAAATTAATTTTTGAAGACTTTAATAGTTTTCGAGATATTGCGAATTTAGTGGAAGCGCGTACCGCGGAATTATACTCCGTATCGAGGTGGAATATCCCTTTCAGTCACGCAATTAGGATAATAGTCAAAGCATTGTAAACACTATTGTCAAAAAAGTTTTTGGAGTCGCTAAATATGAATCCGGAGTCAGAATTTCAAAATTTACAAAATACAAAGATTCATTTTATGACCATTTAGCTTCCTCAATATAATATATACCAATTGTTTAATTTTTTATTATAGAATAGTTATTTTAAAATGTTAAGATAAAATTTAAAATAATACAAATTTTGAATATTTTGTGAAAAATAGAAATAACTATTAATTCTAAATATTGGTGAAATGTACACTTTTTATAAAAGAATCAATTCATTTTCATGACAGGAATACAATTTTGACAAGAATTAATTAAAATTTCTATATAGAAAAAGTTATTCAAAAAATTTTGTGGATATATTCGAAAATCCTTGTGTTAGATTTGATATATTTTATATATAATATCATTTTTTTAATACAATGCTTTGACTATTATCCTAATTGATTGACTGAAAGGGATATTCCGCCTCGATACGGAGTATAATTCCGTGGTACGCGCACTCACTAAATTCGCAATATCTCGAAAACCATTAAAGTCTCCATAAATTTGTCTTAATTAAATGAAAGGTGAAATTATAAAATATCTATATTTGCTTATTAGAAAATTCAAAAATTAGGCTAACTGAGCTAAAAAATAACTCAAAAATTTTTTTTTACTTTTTTTTTATCAAAATTTTGATATTTTGTTTGGTCATAAAATTAAAGTAAACTACGTACTTTTAACTATTTTGCCTGTAAATTTTAATTAAAATCGATCAAAAAGTTTCAGAAATATTAAATTTTGAAAAAAACGCAACACTCATTTTGAGCATAGCGTAACGGACGCCATTTTGGAAATTTTTCAAAATCCTTTTAGGATTAAATGTAACTCATATAAGACTATTTTTTCCAAGGTTTCAAAGAAATCGGAAGACCACTTGCAAATCGCTTTTTTTCTGACGGAGTCTTACCCAAATGTCAATTCTGTTGCATGACAATTCTGTTAATTGACAATTCTGTTACTTGTCAATTCTGTTAATTGTCAATTATGTTAAATATTTTTCTGTTAAATGACTTTTTGGTTGTTTGTCAGTTGTGGAATATTCATACATCCCAAATAAAACTTTGACCAGCTTTGAGCCAAGATAAATCTATAATCATGGCTCATTTATTTTGGCGTCACACTTTAGACCAAACCAGAAACTTGCAAAAAATTCGTAATTTGACGTCTTTGAATCACTTAGACACCATATTTTGTAAAAATTGGTCAATTTTTCAAATTCAATGTCCACCATATTGTATCCAACATTTTAAATTTTTGAAAATTGATGTTAAATTCGAATCAGTAGTCTGTTACATACATACATACATTAGCACCATTTTTTTTGCTTATCGTAACAAATAACTAGCCCCCCCCCTCCCCCCAAAAAGTGTTAAGTAATATATATGAACGACCCCCAAGAAAAAACTTCAGCTTTCGTTTGCAATAATTTATTTTCAAATAAAACGGATCGATTTTTGGGAAATTGAAAGTTAAATATTAATTATCAAAAATTAGGATCAATTATTAAAATATAAAAAAATAAAATTCACCATTGGAAAGAGCATGAAAAAACTTTTCAGAAGAAAAACTTTTCAGAATTTCTATAAAATTTTTCCCATTAAAAGTGTGGACAAAAAAAAATTATAAAGTAGACAGTGTTAGGAGAATTGGTAAAATTGACCCCCCTCTGCCCCCTTCAAATTTTCGAAAAAGTCCAAAATGTTTTTTGGGGCACATTTCTACTTGATAGAACAACAAATTCCCTGAGTTTCAATTTTTTTCAAGAAGTTGAAATTTCAACTTAGGATATTTCACGTAAAATGCCTCATATTGGATCCGTCATTTTGGATTTTTGAAAACTGATGTTAAATTCGTAATCAGTGGTCTTTAAATCCCTTATATATTAATTTTTTTAAATTGGTCAATTTTTTAAATCCAATGTCTGCCATATTGGATCCGTCATTTTGAATTTTAAAAATATCTTAATTTTTTTATGGCTAAATCAAAACTAATTGTTAGAGACCTCATAGATGTTTAAAAATCCAATATTTCATCTTTTTCACAAAGAAGTAATATATACGTTACTGGCAAAACCCGAAGTTTTGAAATATGTAAGAATTACTAGGAAATTCGGATAATTTCTGAAATGTTAGAAAATTTTCAAATTTCCTAGGCATTGCCGGAAATTTCGTAGGCATTTCTCGAAATGCCCAAGGCGATTAAGACAGATGGAAAATTTGATTAAATTTTTATTTATTTGCTTATACACCCTCTATGATTTGTCAACGAATCATTTTCAATGATTTTGAAAATTCATCAATTTTTCAAATTTAATGTCCTCTATATTGGATCATCAATTTTGAATTTTAAAAAACTGACTCTAATTTCGTAATTGGTGGCCTTTAAAACTCATAGATACCAAATTTTGTGAAATTTTCTCAAATTTTTCAAATTTAATCTCCACCATATTGGATCCCCCATTTCGAATTTTTGAAAACTGATGTTAAATTCGTAATCAGTGGTTTTTCAATCCTTTAGATACTAAATTTTTTAAATCCAATGTCCGCCATTTTGAATTTAAAAAATATTTTCTTCATTCACTGGTACATTGACCCCATATTTATTCATGAAATAAGAGTTCTAAATAAAGTTTTTAATGCAAACGTTTTTTCTAAAAATTCTTCATTCTTCCTATTTGTCGCTTATGTGTTTTTTTCAGTTGTAAGACAGTTATTTCTGAATTAGAAATTGTGATTGACCAATCGAAATTTATATTTTTGTATAAAATTCTATATCCTTCCAAAAAGATCATCAATTATGCTTTATATTGCTTTCTTTAGTAAAAGTGGTACCAAATTTCTGTTCTCCTTCATTGAAGTGGTAACAAATTTGTAAGGTTACAAAACTTGTGGTTCTAGCTTGCTGTAAACTTACAGGTTATTTGTTTTTTGAAATTTTCTTTATGTATTCTTAATTCAATTAGTTTACCTGAATTTGAACATTGTCAGGATCGACAATTATCTGGTCAGAATCTTTATCAATCATGCAGTGTACAGCAGCAACAGTGTACTTCATGGATACACTGGCGTTAATCAATGCAAGACAAGAAGCATTTAAAGCGCAGGCTAAGATCTGTAAAAAGAAAAATAATTTTCACTTAAAGTAAAGTCATTTTTTAATTTAAATTATCAAAAACTACTTTAATAAATATTGCTTCCTCATATGGGAAACTTTGCTTTTGTACAAAATTCCAATTGTTATTTTTCTATTCATTCCGATTTTTTTATTTTTTATTATTAAATATGTAATTCAAAATATTTAAAATAATGAAATTTTAAAAATTAATAATAAAATGAGAATGTAAAACTTATAAGAATTGTTTTTTTTTTGAAGTAATTTATTAATATCATTTTTTTAAAACTAATTTTCATCTTGATTTTTCATTATAATTTTTGAGAATTAAATTATTTTAAAAATTTGAAATTAATTAACCAAATTTGCAATTTTTAAAATGTGATTTTCAAAAATTACTTAAGTATTACATTTTAAAAAATTAATGTTTTGAAAATAAAATTTTACAAAATTTCAATTATTTACAGAAACATATTTTTATATACAAATTTCGAAAATTTAATTATATTATAGAAAAATTGATCAAAAATAAATTTTGAAATATTTGACTAGATTTTTTTTACACTGTAAAAATAGAAGTAATTTGTATTTATTATACCAAAAAAGTAGTATCTTGTTTCAATACTTGGAAAAAAGTGTCTCATAAAATTACATATTATTTTATTTTATTTCTTATGACTATCTGACAGTTAAAGTTAACTGACGGTTGGGTCAATAATTTAGGCTAAAAATAATTGCAGTAGAATTAAAATATTTCAATTACCCCTCCTGAATCCTGAAGCTCCTGTACATTTATTGAAACTGATGCCCCAGGATGTAAAGTTGTCATAATTGCAGATTCACAACTGTCCTTTATATACTTCTCCATCACTCTACCATTCACACCTAAAGATAAAAGTATTATTACAAACTTTTAAAATTTGTTAGCATGTAATATAAACTCAATGTATCTAAATTTTACACATGTTATGTAGAAGTTAAACTAAAAATCCTTCTGTGTTATCGTTAATATTAGTAGAAAAACTTTTCAATTTTTGTAAACTTGTCGCCAATTATAGATTTTGCACTACTAGAGTAGTGAAGCAAAAAAAAGAAAAAATTTTAAAACAAATTATAAATTTAAACATACTTGGCGGTCCTTTTGCTGCATTGTATGTCACTTCAACATGAGCTTTATCATACAGCATTTTCTGCACCTTCGCTTCAACCGGTCCATAGACAGCTGATATTATAGATGTATCACCTAAAAAATTTAATCCAATTATATTCCATCTATTTTAACAATAAATAATAATTAGTTAAAAGTTACACTTCAAAAGCAATTTTAAGAGTAAAATAGAATCGTAGTAAAGGTTATGTATCCCAATTGCAGGCCTCGGATCGACTTTTGTAGTTGAAAAAAGTCGAAAAAGTCGATTGTAATCTTGAAAAAAGTCGAAAAAGTCGATTGAAATCTTAAAAAAAGTCGAAAAAGTCGATTTTAATATTTTGATTATTTCCAATTCAAGTAACAAAACAATGTACTCTACGAACATAGGGTTTATTATTGCAATCGAATAACAAAATTTTGACATAAAAAGTTATCTAATATTTTATTAAAAATTTTAGAAAATAAAATGATATATATAAATTTTACGCATAAATGTTTACAAACGAAATAAATAATTATGATAATAATATTAGAATAACAGTAATTAATAAAATCAATAATACTTTTCTTATTTAAGATACTGTTTTCAACAAATATTAATAATAGGTCAGAATTTCTCAAACGGATCACCTAAAACTAAAAAATTTTCTTTTAACAAAATATTTTTTGTACTCTTATTATGGTTAAGAAGAATCCCTTAAAATATTAAGCAAAAAAAAAAATTTTTGTAAAAGTTATTAACAATTGAATTTTTTAGTACTGCTAAATTAACAAATTTTTTTTCGAGTTCCAGTTGACGGATTTAAAATTTGAATATGAAAATTTGAATATGGGTTTTTTTCGTCTTGAATTGCACAATTTGAATATATATTTTGTTTTTAAATTTTTTTATTTTTTATAATTTTTTATATTATTTGTTTATAAAATGTTAATAAACAAATATGTTCTTCACGTTCTAACAAAAAAATAAAAATTGTATTAACTACATTATTGTTCATATGATTGTTACAACAATGATAATTATTAGATTCAAAATAATTTTTTACCAAAATCGACATAGATTACTTAAATAAACATAAATTTGGCTGCAAAAAAAAAATTTTTATAAAAAAGAACCAAAGTTATCTATTTGTTAATTAAGATTGTTTGCAACAATTTAAATAAATTGTATTATAAATTATTATTTGTCTGGTGGTCATGCTGGACTAATTTAAATTGATTTCAATCATTTGCAATGAAAAATAAAAAAAATAAACATGATTTTTTCTAAAAAAATATTGCAAATTGTTAACTTTGAGTAAAAAAAATTATAAACAATTTAAAATTCAAAAATTGGTTTAGAGGGATTTCTTAGAAATTTTATCCTCTTTAATTGACATTTTATAAACAAATAATAAAAAAAATTATAAAAATAAAAAAAATTTAAAAACAAAATATGTATATATTCGAATAGTGCAATTCAAGACGAAAAAACCGACATTTAAAATTTTAAATCCGTCAACTGAAACTCGAGAAAAAAATTTGTTAACTTAGCAGTATTAAAAAATTCAATTGTTAAGAACTTTAACAAAAAAAATTTTTTGGCTTAATATTTTTAGCATATTAAGAGTAAAAAAGAATATTTTCGTTCAATAAGAAAATTTTTTAGTTTTAGGTGATCCGTTTGAGAAATTCTGAGACAAATATTTTTTTTAAGACAAGAAAAAAAGTTGAAAAAGTCGCATTTTTTTAAAGAAAAAGTCGAAAAAAGTCTCATTTTTCAAGATATCCGAGGCCTGCAATTGTCTCAAGTTTCATTTTTTCATTTTCATTTTTTTCAAATACTTTGATTTAAAGCAAGAATATTCTATAGTAAAAAAAGCAATCAGTGGAGCCATTTTATATTGGGACTAAACAAACTACATAACACGATGAAAAAAATTTCTATTGCATCATTAATAATAAAATAGTAAAATAAATAATAATTAATAATAAAATAGTACTAAAAGATAGTAATAAAAATTCAAACTGTTAAATTTTCGATCAAATAAACTCAGTTTCCTAATAAGCTGCACTGAGAGACCTTTTGGACTGCAGCGGAACAACGTATGAGATAGCAGCTCCACTATGGTTTTAGTGCGATGCGATACAATTTTGGGCGAGTGACAGTCCAAAATGTTGGTGAGAAGCTCACCGAAGTAGTGGGGATGCCGTCATTGGTTTGCAGCTAATCAACTTTTGGACTGTCACGCGCCCAAAATTGTACCGCAGCAACCCAAAAGTATAGTCCTGTAGCGTACCACCAAAATGGTCAGTAGCAGTCTATCGAAAGTCTGCTGCTGACCCAAAGGTCTCTCAATGTGTATCCGCTACTCCGTAAGTTTTATAAAATCTGCTAAATTTATTTTTCCTATGTAATGTACAGTAAAACCCAATTAAAAATAATACTTATTTTCAATAGGTATTCTACAAAATTTAAGTAATTAAAAAATGGCCAGCCATATGTAGCCATATGTTGTGATTTTAAAGTTTTTAGTTAAATCATAAAGAAAAATTAAAAAAAAATTATCAAATTACTGAAATATTAAATAAATGTGATGTTAAAACTCCACTCAGTAACTCCCTCCGTTACACTAATCAGGATTCCTACAGAAATCCGAATTTAAAATTCCATACCTTTTCCATGATTTCCAGGTCAAATTTTTACTAAATTCCAGTAGAATTTTAAATCTAATTTCATTATTTTTGAGCTCTTTAAAAACACTTTACTTATTTAATAGTCTCCAAAGTAAAAACCTAGTAAGTCGCATTTGCCGTTAAGGCGAAAGTCGCTTAAACGGTAGGCGACTTTGAACCTTACGGCAAAGGCGACTTACTAGGTTTTTACTTTGGGCCTATTTCTGCCTCTAGAGTGGTTACCTCTTATAATAAATTGTATATAAAACAAATATACAATACCATCATTGAAATTTAATGTACTTTGGACTCATTTTTTGATTTTTTTGTTTTGGTCAAAAAGGCCAAAGAAATTAAAAATCCAATGAAAAAAATTGAGATATAAAAATTTAAATGGTTGCCTTGAATGAAATTTATTGTTCTTTTTTTTGAGTTGATCATTTCGATGATTGTGAATTGAAAGTAAGTAAACTTAACATTGGAAATTTCTAAAAATAATTAAATTAATCGAGTAATTTAATTGGAATTATATTGAAAAAAAAAATAATTGAATTTTTGTAAAGAAGAATTTTATCAAAATTGTTGAAAATAATTGTATTTCTTGGAATAATAATTGTTTTAAAAAATTTATAGAATAATTTAAATTTTTCTAGAAATTTTTTAATTTGTGAAAATAATTGAATTTTTCTAAAAAAAATTTTATTTATGTAAATAATTAAATTTTTGTAAAAAATTTTATCAAAATTGTTGAAAATAATATTGTATTTCTTGGAATAATTCTTTTAAAAATTTTATAGCATAGGTTGAAATTTTTTTATTTGTAAAAATAATTGAATTTTTCAAGAAATTTTTTTATTTATGAAAATAATTGAATTTGTGTGAATAATATTCTATTATTCATGTAAATAATTAAAATCTTGCGATTTTAACATTAAAATTTTAAATTCCGATTTTATAGCGTCAAAAGTAAATACGTGGCTTTTTCACATGTTACGTTATTTATTAGTTAAATAATCTTTAACATCCGAGATCTTTTATAAAATAAGGCAAATAAAACGAAAACATTCGGACAATGAATATAAATATTTACTCCAACGTTTCGAAATTTAAATGATTTCCTCTTCAGGAAGTCTATCCAAAAAATATATACGAAATTAAAATAATAATAATAATAAAAATTTCTTTGTCTGAATGTCTTCGTTTTTCTTTCCTATTAATAAAAAAAAAATTCTAACAATAAAAATTTATGAATAATTATCTCACCAAAAATTAATAATTAAAATAAACGAAGACTTAAATGATATGCCCTGTATTGTGAACCGTTATTTATTTATTTTTATTTATGGTATGTTAATTTATCTTATTACTGTATTATTTATTACTAATTTTTTTTATTAATTTTTCATAATTTTCCATAAATTTATTTTTCATTATATATTGATTCTCATTAATTATAATTTTCAGTTTTTTACTAATTCTTTTATTAATTATTAATTTAAATTTAATTTTTCACCAATTCTTTAATTATTAAATTTTATTTATTTAGTTATTTTTATCTTAATTTTTTTCATTTAATTTCATTTTTATTTTATTAACATTAAGTTCCATTATAATTTTCTGACTCCAGACTCTACACCATCGTCAAGGCATATCATGTAAGTTTTCGTTTATTTTAATTATTCATTTTTGGTTCATCAATTTTTATATATTGTTAAAATAATTTTTTTATTATTATTATAATTTTGTATATATTTTTTGGATAGACTCTCTGAAGAGGAAATCATTTAGATTTCAAAAAGTTGGAGTAAATAAATATTTATATTCATTTTCCGAATGTTTTCATTTTATTTGCCTTATTTTATTATTTATTTTGGACGTTTTTATTTATTTTGAATTTTTTGACTTTGGACATTTTTATTTTGGATTTTTTGTACTTTGGACTTTTTTTCATGGATTTTTCGGTCTGGATTTTTTGGATTGGATTTTTTGTCCTGTAATCAATGATAATATTACGTGTAGCTTATGAATAAATAAGTGTATATTTTTTTTTACTTTTTTAGTTTTTTAGAATATAAAACTAAAAATAAAATTTTTAAAAATTCACTAATTAAATGAAAATGTAAAAAATATTTTTTACTTTTTTATATCCAAACAAGGTAAAGTGAGAGAAGAGAAATACGCTCACAAGCATTATATTAAGTGTTTGATAGTAACGCATTTGATATTTTGTTAGTGTTACATTTTATAATAGGAAAAAAGTAAAAATATTCATAATAAAATTAATCAATAGGATTTTATAATTTAATCATGTACTACAAACTATCGAAAAATGACCTACTTTCAATAAACATATTTATTGTGAGCACAAAAACACAAGTGCATTTTAAAATTAGAAATTATTGAAATTCTTGTTTGGTAAAATTAATTAGCATATTTAGAAATGCATTAAATACTAAACACGTCCATTAATTCTTAGAGTTGAAGAAATAAGAAAATATTACAATTTTCATATCAAATTCATGTCAAAAAGTGCAATAAGGCAGCTATGCAAATGGAATTCAGCACTAAACATAGTATATATATTTTGTTTCAACCTATCAATGCTATAGTTCCAGGTTCACGGACCTAGAATTTATTTGTCATTTTACATTTTGTTAGGATCCAAACTGAAGTAAGGAGATTGCAGAAAAAAATTTTTCTTCTCAAAATAATAGAAGAAAAAGAACTTTTTAGCATTTTAGAATAACAAAAGAAGAGTGATTATACAAATATCCTTCTAATAGGAGAGAAAAAAAAGATGGTCGAAAATGCTTACTTGCGTCATAAAGTAAATATGTATACTAAATAATGAAAAAATCTTTTCCCTTGAAATAATCATAGTTTGTTACATTACCCTGCATAAACATGGAAGATCCATCCGGAACTGATAGAACATTCAATTCGCACTTCATGGGACGCAAACAAAACTCCGTTTCTGTCATTTTCTCAATAACAATATTCAAAATGGTTTCAAAGTTCAGGTTAGCTTGGGTACTGCTGGGTACTACTGTGTTCTCTCTACCACGTGTGGAAATGTAATTAAATGTATAGTTTGTGTATGTGCCTATACTTCACTGCCCTTGTCTTATGCACGTCCGTCCATGTTTTTACGTGTGTCAGACAAGGGCAGAAAACTGTAGACACATCTGGCACCGATCGAAGAGGCGATATTACGGACAAACCCAACTATGAAATCAGCGCCCCTACCATCAATTACCTGAAACTGTAGTCAAATCAATTGTTGGTAAAGTAGAAAATGATTTCTTGTATAAGTGGAAACTTAAGCAGGGATTTCTTGCTTATCCAATTATTGTCTTTGATGAGTGCTGCTCTCTATAAGCTTCTGTTGTACTTCACTAATAACACTATAGTTTACAAATTTAAAAAGAATGTTTGATCCACATTTTACTCTCATTCCGCATGTGAAATATGTAACTCGAAAATTAAATCCAAAATTAAGAAAGTATAAAATTTATCAAAATATCGTTGTTTTTTTATTATTTCTCATTATGGGAAAAAATATTTTCCTTAAAAAAATACTAAACTTTAAAAAAAACTTATGTGAAATTTAGTAAAGTCATATTAAAATTTAATTAATATTTTTGATATTTGATATAATTATATACTAAATTTCACAAAAGTTTTTTTAAAGTTTATTTTTTATATCAAAATTTCGCTTTGTAGCACTTTTGCCCTAATTTATAAAATACTTTCACAAAATTTGATATATAAAAATTATTTTACTATTTTGTTGTTAAATTATTCATAAATAATTATTAATTTATAACTGTAAATAAAGAATAAACTAACGGTAAAAATTGTAAAACCACCCATTTTCAGATATAAATGAAAATCATTTTAAAAAGTAAAATTTATCGAAACTAAAATTTTTTCTTTTTATTTTTTCAAAGATGATAAAATTTTAAAAAGAACAAAACTTTCCAGAAGTCATTTGGTCAATATTTTATTTGGATGTTTTTAAAAAATCGTCATCCCGTGCAGAAATTAAAATGTGGGCCTGATAGGGTACTGGACAGTTTTCCCGATCTCTGGTGTGGCTCTGGGTAGAGAAACTGACCAGTGCTCGACTAGTGTGTGACGCTGTTCCCGACCAATGCCCTACTTAGGGAAAAACTGGTCAGGGCCTCGTCAGTTTTTCTTAAAATTGCCCTATTTTGTAAGGTTAATTTTATTCAAAAGAAATTACAATAAAATTACTGTAATTAAAAATATTATTATATTAGAAACATAATGAACATATTCATTATATATACAACATATTTATACATAACATAATGAGGTATTATAGTCATTTTGACTAATTTAAAAGTGAAAATGATAAAAATAATATAATTTCAAGAATAGAAAAACTTAAAAATTTTTGAAAAATATAATTTTTGGTTTTATGACACAGGCACACAAAAAAAAAAGTTTCGTGGCCGAGACACTACAGTAGTATATTCCCATGTATTTTTGGCCGCTGAATCCGAATCTGAAGTCCGAATGCTCAAATTGGTTCTTTTTTTTGAGTTATACTCAAAAAACGACTCAAAACACGAATTTGAACCAAAAAAATTAAAAATTTTTTTTGCGACATGACAATAGCATATTTCCATGTATTTTTTCCCGCTGAATCCGGATTCGAAGTCAGAATTGACAGATGTGCTCAAAATTATGAGCTAAACTCAAAAAACGACTCAAAAAACCGAATTAAAATGACGAAAATGAAAAATTTTTTCTGTGACACTGCAAAAGTATATTCCTATGTATTTTTTCACGCTGAATCCGAATTCGAAGTCAAAATAAACAGATTTGCTCAAAATTTTGAGATAAACTCAAAAAACCACTCAAAAAAAGACTCAAAAATCCGAATTAAGATGAAAAAATTTTTTATGACACTACACTACTATATTCCCATGAACTTTTTTCCGCAGAATCCGAATTCGCAGTCAGAATTAACAGATTTGCTCAAAATTTTGAAATAAGCTCAAAGAACTGATAAAAAAAGCGATTTAAAATAAAGAAATGGAAATTTTTTGCTATGACACTACATTACAGTATTTCCATATATTTTTACACTCGGATCTCGCATTTGAAGTCAGAATTATTCTAATGGCTCAAAATTCTGAGACACACAAGAAAATCTGTTAAGTTACAAAAATTAAAGTCAAGAAACTCTACTTTTCTTGCTAGTACACTACATTAGTATATTCTCATGTTTTTACATCTGCTTCTAAATTCAAAGTTAAAATTATTAAATTGGCTCAAAATTTTAAGTTAAATCCAAAAATGCTCAAAATTTAATATAATGCAAAAGAGTTCATTTTTTTGGTATTCGGTAGTGTATTCTCATGAATTTTATATACGCTGAATACAAATTCGAAGTTAGAATTATCAGAATGACATAAAATTTTTTAGAACTCAAACCCTGGTTACAGGTACAAGCATGCATGTTTTTGAGCACTTTTAATGAAATCCAAAATTTTGACCCACTTTGAAAATTCTGACTTTAGAATCACAGTGAAAAAATACATGGGAATACGCTAGTGTAGTGTCATAGCAAAAAATTTCCTTTATTCATATGAAATTACATTTTTATCAGTTTTTTGAGT
The DNA here is from genome assembly GCF_015476425.1 of Leptopilina heterotoma. Taxonomy (NCBI): domain Eukaryota; kingdom Metazoa; phylum Arthropoda; class Insecta; order Hymenoptera; family Figitidae; genus Leptopilina; species Leptopilina heterotoma. The sequence continues at coordinate 2,370,925 of NW_025111054.1, forward strand.
ATATCTCAAAATTTTAAGCAAATCAGTCAGAAATCTGTCAATTCTGACTTTAAATGCGAGATCCGATATGGAAATACTGTAATGTAGTGTCATAGCAAAAAATTTCCATTTCTTTATTTTAAATCGCTTTTTTATCAGTTCTTTGAGCTTATCTCAAATTTTGAGCAAATCTGTCAATTCTGACTGCGAATTCGGATTCAGCGGGAAAAAGTACATGGGAATATAGTAGTGTAGTGTCATAAAAAATTTTTTTCATCTTAATTCGGTTTTTTGCGTCTTTTTTTGAGTGGTTTTTTGAGTTTATCTCAAAATTTTGAGCAAATCTGTCTATTTTGACTTCGAATTCGGATTCAGCGTGAAAAAATACATAGGAATATACTTTTGCAGTGTCACAGAAAAAATTTTTCATTTTCGTCATTTTAATTCGGTTTTTTGAGTTTAGCTCATAATTTTGAGCACATCTGTCAATTCTGACTTCGAATCCGGATTCAGCGGGAAAAAATACATGGAAATATGCTATTGTCATGTCACAAAAAATTTTTTTAATTTTTTTGGTTCAAATTCGTGTTTTGAGTCGTTTTTTGAGTATAACTCAAAAAAAAGAACCAATTTGAGCATTCGGACTTCAGATTCGGATTCAGCGGCCAAAAATACATGGGAATATACTACTGTAGTGTCTCGGCCACGACACTTTTTTTTGTGTGCCTGTGTGATTAATTTATTTTTCTTTTGGAGGTTGTCGCTCCTTTCTGCCTCCTTAATTTTATAATATTAATAAAGGTTATAATTTTTGTTTTCAAATGTATAAGTAATAATTAATATTTATTTAATAAATATTTTATTCAAATTTATTAATTACGTTTAAAAAATAGTTATTAAATATTGAAGGTGTTAAATTTAACAATCTCTCCGAATCATTTTCTTACTTTAACCTAATATAATATAAAATAATAATTATTATTAAAATAATATAATATAGGGGAACATAGTCTAGGTCGGCCACCTTTTTGACTTTTGTTTATAACTTTTTTTTAAAAATGAATTTGGACAATTGAAGTATATGGTTGGAAAGTCCTGTTTAATAGGAACATCTTTTCTGTACAAAGTAAATTGATTGGTTTTAAAATGAAAAAGTTATAAAGATTTAAAAAAAAAAAAATTTGTAGTCGAGGTTGGCCATTACAGTCAAGGTCGGCCATGTTTAAAATTCAAAGGGCATTAATCGTTAAAAAATAAAATAACATGTTTGGAGTTACGGAATATTGATTCTTTATTGTTTACAGTTTGTAACTTAATAAAATAACAAAATAATAACAATAAACAATATAAAAAAATAAATATAAATAAAAAAAAATTCTGCACTAAAATATTAATAAAATTAAATAAAAATATTAATAAGATGATCAATTATATTATGAGTTATACAGAATTGCAGTTTTTGCAAATGAAGTAGCTCGTCCTCAACTTTGCGCATTTTAAACACATAGTGGCCGACCTTGACAGTAAGTAACATTACCGAATTGTTGTAACCATAAAGAAATACGTTTCGGGATTCGATTTTTTACTTTGTTTTCCTTTCAACCATGAGTCCCACAAATTTTCTGCATACTTGCCTTGACGATTCAATTTGTTTTTTATCTTTTATTAATGGTTTTTCACATTATGCACAAAACTTTTTTTGAGCTTTTTTTGTACCGACGTCACAGAAAACACAATTTTCGATCCTCCGAAAATGTAATTGAACAAAAAGTTAGGTTACACTAAGATAAGCTTCGACAAGCATGCGTGTAGGTGGCGCTAGTGAACTTGTCCAAAAAATCGCGATGGCCTACCTAGACAGTAGACCAACCTTGACTACATTCCCCTATATACAAACCAAATGATAAATTCATCCCATAAATTAATAATTATTAAAATTCATTAAGTATAATTTATTAATAATTGTTTATTAATTTTTTTTTTAAATTCATAATTTTTATTTTTAAATAAATGTATAATAATTAATTATTTAATAACTATTATTATTCGTTATTTATAATTTAGTTGTTATTATTAATAAATAAACTTTATTATAATATTGTACATAAAGAAAAAAAAATTATATGTATTTTCGTTTTTTAAATATATTACCATAATTATTTTATAAAGTGTTTTAAAAGAACACGCTTTTTTAACTTAAATAACTGTTTTAAAAAAGTTAATTTTAAAAAATTAAATTTATTTACATGCTTTTAAAACGAGGAAAACTGTCGAGGCCCTGATCAGAGCCCTATTTAATATCTAGTGAACACATCACTTGGGGTTTTGGCCAGAAATTCTGGTCAAACCCACAAAATAAAAAAATTATTAAAACGATAGTATAAATACTCCCTTTAATTGTATTCTTCAATTGTTCATTATTTTTTATTAAAAGTAATTTTAGAGATTTAATTTTTTACACTTTATTTAAACAAGGAAAACTGTCGAGGCCCCGACCAGAACCCTTTTTTAAATAGGGCAAAGTGGGGCATTTTCTGCACGGGATTTTCAATGTTTTACAACAATTTTCACAACTTGTAAAGGGAGCGTTCACAAATGATGTCACGCTTTTGGGGGCAGGGGGGGTCATGCTAAACGTGACACAATGTATTTTCCTCATGTGAAATTGTAAAAATTGCGTGACAGGGGGAAGGAGGGGGTGAAAATCTCCAAAAATTGCGTGACATCATTTGTGAACGCTCCCAAAACAATGAACGCTTTTTAATTATCTTAGGCTTATTTTAAATGTTATTTTCTAGAGAATAAGAATTACATATAGGCATTAACGTATAATTTTTTTATAGAAAATGCAAGTCGTCAAACTTGGACCAAAAAACTCAAAAAAATTTGAAACAATTGTATTAACAGAAAAATAATTTTTTAAATTTAAACCCTTTTTTTATTAAATAATTGTTCTGAAAAATATACATCATATCATGTTTTATATTTTTTCTAGAATAGTTTTTAGTACAAAAAAATTGTTTAAAATTTCTTGAAATTCTTTTGTCTAACTTTGACGACCTGCATTTTCTAAGAATTAAATTACACTTTAATGCCTATAAGTAATTCTCATACTGTAGAAAATGACCCTTAAAATAAGCCTAAGATTATTAAAAAGCGTTTATTATTTTAGAAGTTATTCAAATTTTTGTAAAACATTGAAAATAACGATTTTTTAAAAATCTATATATTAATAAAATCAAACTTCTGTCTGTACATTGCTCCAAGCTTGAAAATTATTATATATTTTTTCGTTTTGAGACATTAGAATTAGAAAAATGTAAGAAAAAAATTTCTGTCTGTCTGTCTGTATGCAAAACTTTGTTCGCTTCAGTCTAACCAATTAAAGTGAAACTTGGCAGTCTATTACACGGAGAGACCCACAGTTGTAAAAATTACTAAAAATGGTTGCAATGACCGGAAATAAGGGGACTTTTAGCATAATGTACTACAGAATTAGATAAATTTACAAAAGAAATAGATAAATTTTGCTACATTGAAATAGCAAGTTTTAATATTTTATGTAAGAGTTGTAAATGTAGCAAAAATTGATTATAGTTTTCTCTAATTTAATTAGACAAAATCTGACAAATGAAAACATTTTCCACTAAAACCTACGATCCACTGTAGTAATTTTTGGTGAGCAAGTGTGGCTAGCGAGTGCAGTCATATGGCGCCTGCATTTCTATTGGTTGCTAACTTCGTCAATCTCCGTAAATGAGCCGATGCCATCCGATAATTGACAGTGACTATGTTTCGCATATGTAAAATAAATTTGGACATTATCTACAATAATTAAATATAAAGTGAAACGTAGGTCGTTCGTTATCTCAGAAATTGACCATTACAAATTAATAAATTTTGCATTTATTCCTGTCCCAAGAACTATGTCTTATAATAAGTTGCTAAAAGTAAACTGCTTTCTCGTAAGTGCTGTAAATTTTCATCATTCAATATATGTATAAGGAAACAAAGATGTATACTTTCAGCGAAACTCGTCGTCGTGCGTGCAGTTGTGTATTAGTGTATTAATTAACCGCGTCTATACATATAAGTGAAATAAACATGTGTGTGTCTTCAAATATTTATCCAACAAATATATAAGTGTGTGTGTCTGTGTATGTAAAAATCCTTCCAGTTTACCTCCATTAGTCAAGAATTGACGTGAAACCGGCAAAAAAAATCCGTATTTTTTCTTTCACTCTTTCTTTCTGCATTTACAAACGACTATATTAATTTTACGTACACAATATTTCTGAGTTTACTACAGTTGTTTGGAACTATTGGACGAAATAGTAAGAAACTTTGCTAATTTGGTGAACATTTGTCGGGATTAGTGACTTAGTGTAGAAAATAGTAAAAAATACAAAAAGTCCCCTTATTTCCTATCCGATTAAAAAATATTAACTTGAACAAAAGTTATGACATTTTTCCAAAAAATTCGAAAAATCAAAAAAATGCAAATTTTTTATTTTTTGTAAAATGAATGCAAAACTATCCTTAGCTAACTTTTTCAGATAAATACAACCCATTTCTCCAATAAAATTTTTAAAAAAGACGTATTTTGAAATTTTTTTTTTGTTTTTTTAGATAAACATTTTTCTAAAAAAAAGTGATTATCAATTTTTAAGCAAGCTTTTCAGGAAAAGTTATTAAACTTTTTTATTTAAAGACCAGTATGTAAAGTAAGAAATTTGCAAAAGTTAGACCAAAATATTGTTTCAATATTCAGTTTTTCAAATCAACAAAGTTATGCACGAGTTAACAAAAAAATGTTCATATGAATTGAATGTATCACTGCTCCTCAAAGGGTTAAATATTGATTAATTATTGCATCAAGCTAGTATTGATATTTTCTGATTAATTAATTTGTATTTTTGGTAATTCTAATTTCAATTTTATCATAAAAATAGAAAAAATTAGGAATTTTAAATCTAAAATTTAAAAGTTCAAATATTATTATACATACTAGCTGCGATACCCGTCTTCGACGGGTTATTAGTTATTGTTATTCCTACTTATACATTAATAGCTACGATACCCGTCTTCGACGTGTTTCTTAGTATTTTTAAAGTTTTCCATATTGAGTATTGATTAGTATTTAACCAACTACATTTAAACTAATTTTCTTGATGATTACACAGCCACAAAAAAAAGTTCTGATCTGGGGGTCTCACTATGTAGACTTTATGTTTTTTGGGTCGCTGAATCCGAATCCGAGGTCCATTTAACCTCATCAGATCAGGATTTTGACATAACCTCAAAAAACCAATATGTCGGACACATTTTTGAAAAGTTCATTGGATTCGCTTGAAATTCGTTACTCGGGGGTTTTTGGGGTCGCTGCTTACGAATTTGAAGTCAGATTTCAAAAATTCAAAATGGCGGATCAAATATGTCTGTGTCAGCCATATTGGATCCGCCATTTTGAATTTTGAAAAACCGACATCAGATTCGTAATAAGCGACCCCAAAAACCCCAGAGTAACAAATTTCAAGCGAATCCGATGAATTTTTCAAAAAACGTGTCAGCCATATTGGTTTTTTGAGGTTATGTCAAAATCCTGATCTGATGAGGTTAAATGGACCTCGGATTCGGATTCAGCGACCCAAAAAACATAAAGTCTACATAGTGAGACCCCCAGATCAGAATTTTTTTTTGTGTGGCTGTGTTATATTAATATTAATAAATGAAGAAGAAAACGAAATTTTAAGGAAAGTAAAAAGATAATGTTTCGAATTTTTAAAATCGCTCTAAGTGTGAAAACCATCATGGCTTAATAACGGGCCAGTACTGGCAAAGTTGTCACCTAGTCTTAGCCGATATTATTGGGACGACTCTTGTGGTGTTAGTTACGGTTGGACGTCGGCAGACGTTAATGGCCCAATATTGACTGCCATTACTTACCCAGTATTGTCAAAATACAAAAACTAATATAAATTATTACATTTTTTATTAATTAACTAATTAATTTATCATATTTATACGTCTTTTATTTCACTTTGCTACTCTGACGTGAAGTCAAGAAAGCTTAATTGGTTTTATAAGCTACACTATTAATCGATATTGTGATATTATTATGGCGAGGTACGTCCCAATATTGGCAATTGTATTTTGCCATCATAGCAGATACAAAATTTTTGCTATTAATGTGCCATTACTGAGCCGAGCAACGTCCCAATATTCTGAAACTGAAATTACCAACGTTTATTCGACGAAAATTTTTACTTTAGCTAATTGCTTATTTTAATATTAACAGTCCTTTAAAAAAAATTACGAAAGGATCACGGATTTTCCGAAATTCCTGGAAATCCAACTAAATTATTGTTTCCTTGCCTCGCAAGCATTTTTTTCTCTTAATAATCAGAAGCCATTTAAAAAATTGCACGAGGATTCAAGGCGAGGAAAGTAGTGATTTTTATTTTTTTGTCACGGATTTCCCAAAAATCCCAGAATTCAGTTTTATCCAATACTTTCAATTACAACTTGCCATCATAGATAGAAAAGTTTATCCTAATAATCTGATAATAATGTACCACTATTGGTCCGTGCTAAGTCCCGTTACCAGCAATGAGACGTTTTGTATGCTAGTATATAGGCCCAGTAATTTTTGCCAGTTTTCTGCAGACATTCACTAAAAAAATTACATTCTAATTTTAAGAAAATCTTCTTAAATATGCGCTAAAAATATTCCCCCACTTAGATTATGTGGGAAATATTCTTACAATAAGAAAAAAATTAGTATTGTAAAAATATTTCCCACTTAATTTAAGTGGGGAAGTTTTTCTTAAAATTAGAATGTAATTTTTTCAGTGTTGACGGGACCGTTTTGCAGTCTTGGAATTTCACACTTGGAGCTTATAAAAAACCATTTATTAGCTTTTTTCCGAGAAGCACCACGTGGAGGTAACCACTATTGGTTGTTTTTGGCAAGTTTTTAAATCCCGTGCAGAAATTGCCCTAACAGGGCGCTGACCCCGCATGAAACCGGGAACCCGACCGGGACCCGACCTGGCAGCTCGTCAAATCAGGCTTTGCGCCATGGCGCCGTCCGGGTTCCTTGTTTCACCCCGGTCTGGACCCGGCCAGGTCCCTGTCAAAATTTCTACTCGGGATTATTTTCCAGGAGCTTAATAAAACTAAAAAAATTCTTGTTAATTAAATTCGATAAAAGATATGAAACATTTTCATTTCAGTATTACTAAATTATCTTGGATCATAATTTGTAAACACAAAAAACATCTTATTTAAAAGTAATAAGTAGGTAAAATAAAAAAAATTAGATATTAATATTTTCAATTTTTATGAGTAAAAATATTTAAACTTTTAAATTTTAGATTTAAAATTCCTATTGTTTTCTATTTTTATGATAAAATTGAAATTAAAATTACCAAGAAAACAAATTAATTAATTAACTAGAAAATATCAATACCAACTTAATACAAGAATTAATTAATATTTAACCCTTTGAGTAGCAGTGATACATTTAATTCATATGAACATTTTTTTGTTAACTTCTGCATAACTTTCTTGATTTTAAAAACTGAATAGTGAAACAATTTTTTTGGTCCAATGAGGCAAATTTCTTGCTTTAGATACTGGTCTTTAAATAAAAAAAGTTTAATAACTTTCCATCAAAAGCTTGTTTAAAAATCAAGAATCATCATTTTTGTAGAAAAAATTTGATCAGAAAAAACGAAAAAAATTTCAAAATACGTCTTTTTTAGAAATTTTAGTATATAGAAATGGGTTGTATTTATCTAAAAAAGTTAGCTAAGGATAGTTTTGCATCCATTTTATAAAAAATAAAAATTTTTCATTTTTTTTATTTTTCGAATTTTTTGAAAAAATGTCGTAACTTTCGTTCAAGTTAATATTTTTTAATCGGATAGGGCTATGATTTTAAGTTACGTTAATACCTAATAGACTGCCAAGTTTCACTTTAATCGGTTAAACTGTTTTAAAGTGATGCGCGAACAAAGTTTTGCATACAGACAGACAGACAGACAGAAATTTTTTTTTACATTTTTCGAATTCTCATGTCTCAAAACGAAAAAATATATAAAAATTTTCAAGCTTGGAGCATTGTACAGACAGAAGTCTGATTTTATTAATATAGATAGATAGATAGATATAAAAATGAAAATATTGATAAATAATAATCATTTTAATTCCACTTCCCCAGTAGCACGTAATGTTCCATCCAGTAACATTCGCAACATTAAATAAGTAAAGTATTTTTGAAGAGCACAAAAATAATAAAGCTAAATGACACAAAAGAAAAGAAAAAATGTTGAATTTTAAGAAATTCGGTTTTTCGAATTTTTGATAATTTTTTATTTTTTACCAAAGGGTGGAGACTATTAAATAAGTAACATATTTTTGAAAAACCCAAAAATAATAAAAGCTAAATGCCACAAAAGAAAAGAAAAAATTTTCATAGTATTTCCGTAAGTTTTACGTAATAATTGACAAATTTTATTTTTGTTTTTATGACGATTTGAAAAAGATGATGTAAACAATATCACTGATTTATTTCGGTAAGAAATTTCAAACTCTTATTATTTTGTATTTATTATAATTCATAATATTGTATTAATTTGTAAATTCGTTTATCACATTATAAATTTTTATATTATTGTTTGATAGACTCCCTGAAGAGGAAATCGTTGAGATTTCGAAACGTTGGAGAAATATATAAAATAACATTTGGTCCGAATGAATTTGTTTTTATTTACCTTACAAATAACTGCTCGGACGTAAAAGATTGATAAATAATTAAAAGAAAAAATGTTGAATTTTAAGAAATTCGGTTTTTCGAATTTTTGATAATTTTTTATTTTTTACCAAAGGGTGGAGACTATTTAATAAGTAAAGTATTCTTGAAGAGCCCAAAAATAATAAAGCTAAATGCCACAAAAGAAAAGAAAAAAAGTTGAATTTTAAGAAATTCGGTTTTTCGAATTTTTGATAATTTTAATAATTTTTGATTTTTTGCTAAAGGGTGGAGACTATTCAAATAGTAATATTTTCCTACCAAAATAGCTAATGGTAACTAATTATAATTTTTTTCCGGTCAAATTAAATTCTCGGCTATTTCCTGATTTTCCAGATTGGTAGAAACAGTGCTAAATGTATTGGTAGAAACTAAAACCCGTCGAAGACGGGTACGACAGCTAGTATCTAAATAAAATATTGGCAAAATGACTTTTAAAAGATCTTGTATTCTTGTTCTTGTCAAAATTTTATTATCTTTCAAAAAATAAAAAGAAAAGAATTTTAGTTTCCATAAATTTCATGTTTTAAAATGTTTTTCATTCACCTGAAAATAGGTGATGGTCTTTCAATTTTTACCGGTGGTGCAACAATACTGACAGTGTTGGCGCAGTACTTTGCCATTTGTACTTTACCCATTGGGTAATATTGTAAAAGCTATTTTCATAAATTAAAATTCATAAAAAGCGTTTTGTTTAAAATCAAAATAAAATGATTTGGTTTTATGAAACAAATTCGTTTGTTGTGTCGAACAAATTGTTTTTAATTGAACAATATGCACCATTCAAAACACTAATTTAGTTAAATGAAACAAACAACTTCAAATAAAAATTTTCTTTCGGATAACCAAACAAATTTTACTTATTTATTAAAATGAACCAAATTTTTTAACCGTAACAAATAAAATATGTTAATTAAACAGTTTGGTTCAGTAAAATAAACTTTTCCTCTAAGTGTAGAATTTTTGTACAAAATTAACGAATTTTTCGATCATTCTTTTTTTAACTGGGATAGCTTTTTCTCAGAATTTCAAATTTTGTATTACTTTTTCAAAAAATTATTAAGTTATTTATTATTAAATAAATAGAAAATATTAAAATAACAAAATTTTAAATATTACAATTTTAACATTTTAACTCATATTGAAGGAGGACTTGCATATATGCAATCTCATCAAAAGTTAGTCTAAACGCATCATTTTGCTATTTAAATTAGAAAACATTTAATTCATTGTAATGTTTTAGACAAAGTGTGAATAATTTTATTTGAACTTAGATAAGTCATTAGTAAAAATAAAAATTGGATGGAAATTTTTAAAAATTGAGTTTCTTATTTGATTTTCTAATTTTAATCAAATGAGACAATCGTTTCGAACAGTTAATTTTTTTAAAGTTCCATTCAATTAGAATTTTAATGACTAATTTTTGTTAAATTTACTTGTTTTATTCAGGGTGTCTACTATTTTCGTTCAACAAAATTCCCGGCATTGTCCTAATTTTTCCCGGTTTTTTTCTCATAAAATTTAAATACATTTTATTTCGAACATAAATAAATCTAAAAATGGCTTCCAAAATCCATTTTTTAAATCAACTGCTTTTGCAGTTTCTAAAAATACTGAAGAAAAATACCTTGTTAAGACCATGTTTGAACTATTGTCCCAAAAACGAACTACTAGGTCCATTTGCTGTTTTTGGGAAATTTTGTTCAAACTTTCGTCAAAATTTACAACAAAATATTCGCATTTTTCTAATATATTTTTTAACTCTGTCCTAAAATGACGGCCGTAAGTGATAGTGTACCCTATTTTGTTCTTCTGCAATCTCATTTTACTGGCCATTTCACTGTCCGGAAACATGTATGGAAATATGCTCACAGATTCAGCAACTCCACAATTTGAAAAGGGTTTTGATACTGAAGTGAGACACCATACAATTTCAGATCTCGTTACTTCTGCTTTGTTAAAAAATTTCTTTAATTTCAACTCATTAGCAGCATCTAACTTGGCTGGCGGATTTTCGGAATCTATACATTAACAATTACATAAAATTTTTAAATTATAAATTACTAACATCATTTCACTAATTTTTATTTTACTTACTCTCTTCGCTATCAAGTTGAGCTGAACTAGACGTTGTGTCAAGAACTGCCTTGCGATTTAAAAAGAAATCAACTTTTAATTTTTCGTTACAGAATTTTAATTCGGAGCTAGATCGAAGAACGGGCTTTTCGCTCGGACCGCACGCGCTAATACCAGTCGGGTAGGAGAGAGTGACCCAGAGGCGTTCACTGCCACCCGACTGATATTAGCGCTTGCGGTGGTCCGAGCGAAGAGCCGGTTCTTCGATCTAGCTCCTCAATTTCTCACAGTGTTTAACACCTTTTGAATGACTAATTAAAGCAGTTTTTCCCATAGAACTGATATTAATAAATTTTTTGCAGACATTGCAAAACACATTTGTCCTTCACTTTTTATCTTCATCAGCCCAAGGAAATTCGGCTTTGTAAGTAAATATTAAAGGTATTTTGATTTACTTGGCGGTAATTTTATGTTTAAGGGGATCCCACTTATCGACATTGCAGATCTAAAATGATTAAAAATCTGCAACGACCGTTTCTTGGAAAATATAAAATATTATTACCTATAAATTTGGAAAACTCATTTTTTATCATGAATACACAGGATGAGTATTTTATTTGTTGTAATTATTTGAAAAAAATTATTGTTAGATAGTTAAATATGGGCAGTTTCCCTGTAACACATCTTTGACTACTAGCTGAAACTGCAACGACCATTTCTCGAAAACAACGAAACAAAATAATTTTTCCATTTAGGAAATTTAATTTTGTAGGAAAATACGGAGGATGAGACTCATTTGCCATTCAGGAATAAATAAAAACTTTATTTTTTGTAAAGTGTATATGTGACAGCTGTTCGGTGGCACTTGATATTTAATTTACTAGCATTAACTTTTCTTTAACAATTTGAACAAAATAAATCTCTCTCATTGTGTGTCTTTTATCACTAATGAATATTTACTCAAAAAGAAAACATTATATTTTATTGTTGTTCATTTAAAGCTAAAAATAATCAAAATTTGTCAGTTTTGGAACCTTTGGCGCCATCTCTTGGTTCTATGAACTATTAAAAGCTGTCGCATGTGTTCTTCTTGTTGTAAATTGCTATACAAAACAGTTTACATAAATTAAAGTTTTTTATTGTTGTTTTCATATGTAATGAATCTTATTATGTGTATTTTTTATTAAAATTAAGTTTGCTAAATGGAAAAATTATTTTGTTTTGTTGTTTTCAAGAAAAGGTCGTTGCAGTTTGGGCTCTTGGAAACTGACCATATTTAATTTTCTAACAATATATTTTTTTTAATAATTACAACAAATAAAATACTCATTCTGTGTATTCATGATAAAAAATGAGTTTTCCAAATTTATAGGTAATAATATCTTATATTTTCCAAGAAACGGTCGTTGCAGATTTTTAACCATTTTTTATCTGCATTGTCGGTATGTGGGATCCCCTTAAAACCAAAAACAGGTGTCGCATCACTGTACAAATTTGGCGCAAGCTTGTCACATCGAAAATCATTTCCTATATAAGTTAGGTCTTAATTGGACAATAATAAAACATTGTCTAATATACGAAGAGAATCAATATACAACTCGAAATTGAAAAAATTAAATTAAGCGTTTAAAAAAGGTAACTATTTTTTCCAACAACATAATAAAGTACTTAATAAAAAAAATTCCCGGGGATTTCCCGGTTCGCTTTAATTTTTAATTTTTTTAATTTAAAATTCATCTGAACTAGAATCAGAGGTTTAACCAATTTCTTGGTCAATAAGCTTCGTTTTCCGCATATAATTACGCACCATTATGTATATCAACCTAAAACGAACAATTAAACACTTTTTTAAAATTTGCAATGTCATTAACAGGATTTTACCGTGCCGTATTATCTCTAACTATCTTTGCTCCGTGAGTTCATATTTCAGTTTTTTTTCTAAATTTTATGGAACAACGTGAATTAATTTGAAAATAAATACGATATCGACCAAATTGTTTTAAAAATTGTTACTCGTAGGTTTTTGAGATTGTTTAGTACAAAAATCTAAAATAAGATTTTAAAGCATTTTTACATTAATTCCTAACCGTTCTAAAAGAGGCATTACGTCACGATACCCTCTATCCACTAAAACAATATCGCCGTCTTCGAACCAGTCTCTTAAAGAGTCTACATCTTTATCCAATTCGCTTTCTAAAATTGACTCATCATTATTTCTAGAATCTGCAAAGTGTGGCCCTAAAATAGTTAATATATAACCATCTGGTGCAACCACTATTATTGATTTTACAAGATGTTTGCTTTTATGCGTTGAATATGTTTGACGAAGAACCCGAAAGTTTGAACTTTTTTCTACGTATGCATATGTTGCATCAATAGCTGCAATGGCTTCAGGAGTTTCTGGATCAGCATTATATAAATGCTGAGCATATTCCGTGACATGAGCTGCAATGAAGTCTTGTCAAGTTATAGATTCAAGCCCAATATTCTCTCTAGTAAACCTTTGAAGTAAAGATTTTCGAACATTGTCAACAACTAAACTGACAGTTTGTTTACTACGATAGTCAAATATTATTTTCAACAAATTATCGGGTAAACCTTGCCTTAATTTGCATAAAAAAGTCATTAGATCCTTTTTCTAAACTTCTCTATTGTTTCCATACTGAAGAACTGGTTCGCAGTAAGTATAAAGATCGTGAAATTGTTTTTTTGTCCTGCCTGCACGGAAAGTATGACATTTCGGGCACTTAGAGCGGGCGCAAAGTAACTCATTACCACCCAGGGGCAGGGAAAGCGGGCGCAAAATATTTTGCGCCCGCATGTTAATTATTCGATTTTCTTTATTAAAATGTGATATTTTCGAGTTTCTTTTTATGTTGACTATAAAAATGCAAACACTTTCAACTTGTTTTATTTTGTCTAGAAAAATGTGCAATTTTTTTCGATTTTCTCTAAAAAAATTATGACACATTTGATTTTGTTCACATTTCGGTTATAAAAATTGTCAATTAGGGTAATGTCACCTTGAGTGGACCGCCTAAGCTTTTTTTCGAAAAAATTCTTTATGGGAGAAAATAAATCGGTGGTTTCTATTCCAAGCTTTAGTTTAGATCCCTAGATAAGTCTTTATACCATAGTAACTTTGATTTTATTTATTTGGAAGAAAAAAATTTACTTTAAAAAAAAGCTAATTTTTATAGATTGAAAAAAATGTAACCTTGAGTGAACCGCCCCTGAAAAATTGCGAAAAGGGTCAGAAAATTAATAAAATCTCAAAGAATTGCAAAAGTTATTATAAATTCTTTAATGTACATTATATCTCTGATATATTAAAACAAAAATGTGTGCTTATGCAGCTTCAGAACATGTATCTTTGTCGCAATGTTTACAAGTGAAACAATTTTTAACAATTTTGGCACACTTGAGGTGCACGGGCCTCTGACATTTGATGCACGCAACTGAATTATTGCGGTTTAATCTGCCTGGCAAATCTTTCATGCAGATAATACAAAAATCGGTGTCCTCTGACATAGGTGGATTTCTAGACTTTCTGCTTTGCTCACTTTTTTCTTTCTTTTCATCAACCTTCTTCATCTTTTTAGATTGTTTATTTTGTTTCTTCGATGGTGGCCTACCTTTCTGTCATGAAGTTCAGCGATACTTTCGGGTGATGTCAGTATCGTACTTTTCAGTGGCTTACGACCTCGAGGTGCACCTGCATTTTTTTCAGGAGTTTGACGTGCCTTGAATGAACTAACTTCAACTAATGCAGATGATAAGCGCGAATTACTCGACTTTGAAGTTAACGGTTCTTTAGAAGTAGTCTCTTCTTCCTCATTAGCAATGTTTGGTAATTCGGCCAAATCAAAGTGACGTTGATTTTCAGCATCGACTTCTTGTTCGATTAACAACGCTTCAATATTCTCACTACTCATTTCGGCTTCAACGAAATCAGAATCGGTGAAAATATTTGGATTGAACGGGAATATACCCGTAGCACGAAAACCAGATTTTATGTTTGAAGGAGTGAGTGCAAGATCTAAGGTTTGTCGAACAAGACCAGGTATAAGACGGATTGCAAATTTCTTAATATCACGATTGATTTTCCATGCATTGCACTGTTGCTCGTAGTACGTCTTCACCGGTTTGTAAACTGACACATCCAGAGGCTGTAGTCGATGGCTACAGTGAGGTAGAAATGATAGGATGGTAACACCACACCGTTCTGCTTCGTCAATTGCTTCTACTGAAAGATGCGATGAATGGTTATCCAGCAACAGAAGAGTTGGCGATTCTTTAGATGACTTGGAGTGTTGAATAAAGTGCTTCATAAATTTTATAAATTCAACTTGCGTCATCCAACCAGATCCATTCGTATATCCTACTGCACCAGAAGTAGCGTCATCCATGATACCCTGAGGCATTCTTGTTGAACAAGAAGATAGGTGGCATCGAATTTCCACTAGCACTAACAGCTAAAGCCATAGTTATCATGCTACCCCGCTCAGTAGCAGATAATTTTCCAACACGCTTGGCTCCTTTTAATGAAATAACCATTGAATTATGGTTTGGAACCGTAGAGAAACCTGTCTCATCCATGTTCCAAATGGAGCCAGGTTCGAACTTTTTGGCTTCTAACACTTTCAGAAGATTTGCAAAGAAATATTCCACATTTTCCTTGCAAAAGGCTTTAACGCGGTTTATGCTAGTATTTTCCGGTGTACGCAAAGATAATTCCTTGTGCCGAGACATAAAACTGTAGTACCATCTACGACTGGCCATCAAATCATTATCTCAACTTGGCGAATATTCGGCACCAATCTTTTTAGCAAACTGGTAAGCTATCTGTCGTAAATCAATTATACTTAAGCCGTAGTAATGGTTGCAGCAGAAAATTAAGTAGCGAACTAAAATCATTTCTGCTTCTTGTGTAAAAACCTAAAGAATAACCAAAGACCAATATTTTCAAAATATTGTATTGAAAGATTAACAAAAAAATTATTTTCTTACCTTCGTTGGCGGCACACGTGCGGTACGGCTACGCAAAATATCCAAAAGGTCTTTATCAGAAATATTAGTTAAATCTGGCACTGTGTTCTTCACATGATTGATGTACCGCAACAAATTTGTTTTTGGAATTTGGTAAATTTTCGCTGTGTTCCTAATCGAACTTCCATCGTTTATAATGGTTTTAACTGCTTTTAAAACATTATCGAGTTTCAACTTACTGGCCTTCTTTACTGCATTCGACGACATACTGACATAATATCTATTTAAAAATCACAAAAAATATTAATAAAGAACATAAAACATCATTTCAAACAAATTTATTGTCAATTTATATTCATAAAAATGGTAAATTGACATTAAAAATGGAAAAAAACATGCGGTCCACTCAAGGTTACAAACAGTGGTCCACTCATGGTGACATGCAACTTTTTATGGAAGCCACTGAAATTTTTTTGTAGTCAAAATTATCACTTAATTAAACGTAGACAATCAATTTCAATGTCCAAAGTATTAGGAAAAAAATTAGTTACCTTTTAAGATTTAAATTTCACACTATTTTACACTTTCAAATCACTTCACTTCTTATAAAAACGACTTTTTGGTGGTTTGTGTTTTTAAAATGGCGTTACATCAAACGATAACGTATATTTTTATCCCGGAACTTAATTTCTTACGGTCTCCGGGTGCGGCGCTGCTATTCACATTATTTATTTCACGTTTCCGCTTTCAGATAACTTAAAAGTTCAGGCGGTCCACTCAAGGTGGCGGTCCACTCAAAGTGACATTACCCTACTATATTTCCAAAATACATTGTTTTCTTATTTCTATATTAAAACTTGTATCATTATAGACTTCAAAGAGTTAATATTTATAGAGAGTTTAATTTTTAACTAATATGAGCGTTTAATCGTTCGTGCCCTCAATGACATACTTTCTATGCAGTTAGGACAAAAAATTATGTTTGCATCATGGGCGCAAAGGTGATTACGACTCTGGCGAAATTTCGGGACCTCAGGGACACTTTCGCTCCCTCGGCTTCGCCTCGGGCGCGAAATTGTGCCCCCTCGGTCCTTTCATTCTATTTTGCGCCCTTGATACGAAAATAACTATTTTGTAATAGGTGCAATGCACTCAAATTCTTCATCTGTAAAATCATTTTCACTTAAAAATCTTTCTTTTTTAGCAGAAGTTTCGCTTAGATTTTATAAAAATGATTCCAATACATTACCTTTTAAAATATATATGGTCTATTAATGTACCTGAAATTGGCTAAAAAGTGACCAAAAAAGCATTCTTACTATAAAGACATTTACTCTACATTCAACAGAGAGTCTTTGCACATTATCCTGTGTATTGCAAATAATACAAGAATGACTCGAAGTCTGATGGACTACATTTAGTCTTGTACACTGATCTCTATATATAACTGGATGTAGTTTTGGGCTATTTTCGGTTGTGACAAATTGAACGACTAAACGCCATATTACTGAGCAGTGAGTTTCTCAAACATGGCGTTCGCGATTGCGCAGAATGCAAAAAATGTCTGCTTTTGTGTAGTATTTACAGTCTGTGTAATGTATTTTTGAAAGTAAATTTATTTGCAGTTATTAATTGATATATTGCTTTATTATTATTATAATTAATTTAAAAAATAATTGCACGATGGTGAATCGTGTTTGTATTGTGGTGAAGAGCAAACTCAAATTTGTGACAAATCATTTCACAAGTAAGTGTATTATGTTTTGAAGGTTATGTATTTATTAAAACAAAAATGTGATTTAAAAATTAAAAAAAAATATTTTGTTATATCTTAGGAATCGTTTCTATATTTCTATATCTATATTTTTTACTATTTGTAACAAAAAATTCAAAGTTTAGTGATTTATTTTAATGTTTTCACAAAAAGGAAAGTTATGTATTTTTAATGTATTTATAATGTTTAAGTTTATCTCAGATAGAGATTTAATTTAATATTACACAAATTACTTCTTCAGTATAATTATAGTGTAGAAGTAATTTTTCAATTAATAGTTTTTATATTTAATACAAAAAATAATTATTAATAATTTTTAATAATAGTATATGAGGAATATAAGTTTTCAAAACCTGATAAATCAAAATTTTATTATTTCGAGAAATTTAAACAAATGACAATTCTCACATAACCATTAAAATTAACTTTAATGTAGAAAAATTGTAATCTTTTGTACATTGAAAGCACTCTGTTTGTATAAAGTCTATTGTAATAAGGGAATTTAAAGGTTTTGGTAATTTTTTCTAATACAAAAAATAAAATTAAAAATCATCAAGGTTAGACGAAAATATTTTTTAAATTGAAAATTCTTTGGTAATAATTTTTTTTGCATAAATTAGAATAGTGATAAATCGATTTATAAGGATTTTCTTCTTCTTTACTACAATAAACTGTAGTTAATATGTGGCTTCGAAAAATGAGGCCAATTCTATTGATTTATAAGGATTTTAATATTTTGAATGTGTGTTTATCTCAATTCTTTTGAAAAATAAATTACTTCTGATAATGTCCTAAAAAATTAAATTACAATATATGCTAATTGTTTTATAGATTTCCATTCAATAATGAAATGTTATTGGAAACATGGATCAGGAACTTAAATCTTGGACAAGACTTTAAACCTTCTAAGGATGCAGTGTTGTGTTCTGACCATTTTGAAAGAAATTGTTTTGATATTAATTTTAGTAACAGGAAGTTATTTCCTGGTAGTGTTCCCACAATATTTTTACAATATAAATGTGCGTGTGTTTATTGCCATGTTTCAAAAAAGGAGAACCATACTAGAACTTTCCGCAAGTAAGTTTTCAGTTTTCAAACGAAGACTTGTTTCCAAGGTGCAATGTCAATTTTTTAAAATTATAATTTGATTATTACTATAGATTTCCATTGGACGATGGAGTATTATTGAAGAAATGGTTGTTAAACATGAATTTTAAAAATTTTATTCCCAATAGAAAAAGTTTGTTGTGCAGTGACCATTTTTAAGGTGACTGTTTTCGAAGAACTGGTCGAAAATTAAAAGTTTTGACTTTGAAAAAAATGCTACACCTACAATTTTTTTAAGGAGTGAAGGTAATGGTAAGATTTTTCTAATCCATTTTATAGAAAGCTGTAGGGGAGAGTAGGCTACATTGAACCAGCGTCAACAGTGAACCACTTTAATTTTCTGAGAAATGACTGAGTGAAATGTTTTCTTATTTAATATATAAGTTAGTTTTACTGAAACAAACTATGTCCAAAAATTTCGGGCACGTAGATTTATTATTTATAAAGAAAAACTAAAAAAACTGTTTTTCACGTACAAAACAAAAAATTTTGTGGAAATATAATCAAGTTTTTTTTTAAATAGGAAGTGTTAAAAATTAGTAAACTTGTGATTTATTTTGCTTAGGGTATCAACTTCAATATTCCGATGTGATAAAGAATTTTAACTCTTACATAAATTTATTATAAACAATTTTTGTCGTGAATGTCATGTGAATACAGTGAGTGCGGCATCATTGAACCACCCAAAAAAGCAAAGAATTTTCAATTTTAAGAGTTGTAAAGTTGTCTGCTCTACTAATTAGTAAGAAAAATACTGGAAGACATGCTTTCATCACAATTGTAAACGAGATAAACTCAAACTGTCACTTTACCTACCTAACCTGACAGCAAAATATATTAATCTCCTATATTAACAAATAATAACTCTTTAACAACAATTTTCTATTTTTTTGAGTGAAAAATAAGATTTTTTACAATGTTTATGTGGAAATATTATTTTTGAAGTAAATTGTAGTGTTTTATTAGAGGTGGTTCAATGTAGACACAGATCCTTCAAAATAAGAAAAGTGTAACTTGTTAGAAAAAAATTAAATTTAATTATTTAATCATAATAATTTGTGTTTGTAACGTGTGTATTAACTAAAGGAGTACTTCATCTTAATTTTGATACAAAAACCTGATCGAAATTTGTAAAATTAATTTAGTTCTTGGACTTTATAAAATACCCGGTTCAATGTAGCCTACCCTCCCCTAGATATATAATACGAAAAATATTTTAGCGTAATGAATTTAATGAAATTTTAGTATATATAATTACAATAATCAAATTTATTATAACCATTTATACAAAAGAAATAAATTTACTCTACATTTTTAATAAATGATATCCGAAGTAAAAGTATGGTTTCATATGAGTCCAAAGTGCAGAATACAAAACAGGAAATCATGAGTGAAAAAGACATACCCTATATCTTTTATACTCATAATTTTTAGCTTGCATTGTGCACTTTATAAAAATACATGTAACCGTACTCTATCTCAAATAGAATGCTCAGTGGATATGAATTTAAGCCATTCACAGGAACAATGTTTATCACCACCATTAATTTCCGAGGAGGAATTGACAGAAGCAGAATCAAATAAACCAATCACTTTAAATAATTTTCCACCATCGAAAAAGTTTAAATGTACACCAGATTTGGAAAAAGCATCAACTCCTTCCACAACGAAAATTTATGACTTGAATGAAAACAATATTTCAGGTGAGCAAGTAACTTTTTAAGACAATTAAATATTAACATTTTGCATTTCTTTTTAAATTTCTTTATTATTTTCATTTTAAGATAAATATATTTTCCCAAACTGTATAGGGATATTAATCAATTAAAACATCTTGCTATTGAAGGTATTAAAACTTTATTGTTATTGACTTTTCCATTGTAGGAACTTTAGAACCACCAGTTTTAGAACCCTCACAATCGTCTCCAATCTGTGACAAATTGCAGCAAACTGACTTGGGAAAGGAAAGATTATTAATAAAGCATGATCATGGCTACGAGAATTCTCCTAAAACAACCAAGAGGAAGCTTTTAAGGCAGCAGCGAACAATAAAAATCTTAAAACAGAATTCCCGCGTACAGAAGCAGCACATCTTACGCCTTAAAAAGCGTATTACCTCATTGAAAGATATCGTAAGTGAATTGAGACGTACAAGAGCAATTCCAGAATCTGGTTTACAATGTTTAGATTCTATTGCTGATGCCGACGTGTCCCAGTTTTTGCAAAGATTTTTAAGAATCAGAAAAATGATAGTAAAATAACAATTAAAAGAAAGAGGCAATGGAAATGTCAGCGTAAAAACGCAGGTACGGGAATTACTAGAGAAAAATATCCACCAGCTCTTAGGTCGTTTGCCATGACATTACATTTCTATTCACCAAAAGCTTACGGGTTTGTTAGACGTAAATTTTGTAAAGCTTTACCAGATCCCAGTACTTTAAGATCATGGTATTCTTCCGTCGATGGTGATCCTGGTTTCACTAGTGAAAGCTTTAATGCTCTAGCTTTAAAAGTGGAAGATGCAAAAAAATGCAATAAGAAAGTTCTTGTCAGTTTAATGCTAGATGAAATGTCGATTAAAAAGTCTCTGCAGCGTTTGCCTAACGGTAAAGTTTCAGGTTATGTTAACTTAGGAACAGAGATAGAAAATGATGAAACTAATCCTATAGCTAAAGATGCTCTAGTAATGATGGTCGTTTCATTAGATTGTTCTTGGAAAACCCCTATAGCTTATTTTCTGATTAATGGCATTACTTCTGTAACAAATAGATGCTTTAATTCGACTTTCTAACATTGGCGTTGAAGTTACTTCTGTAACGCTCGACGGTCCAACAGAACATTTTAGTACAATGAAAGCTCTTGGAGCCTCTTTTGATTTATTAAACCTAAGGCCTTTTTTTCCTCATCCATGTGAAAATAGAAATGTTTTTGTTAATTTTGATCCTTGTCATTTATTAAAATTAATGCGGAATTGTGTAGGTGCACAAAAGGTGTTAAAAGACCGTTCAGGAAATTTAATAGAATGGAAATATATTGAAAATCTGCAACGTTTGCAGGAAGAAGAAGGTTTGCGAGCAGGCAATAAGCTTACCCAGTGTGCACGCTCTATAACTGTTCTATACCAAAAAAAGAACAGTGTTCTGGAATAAATGTTACAATTTTATCATAGAACCATTCTAGAACTTCGTTCTAGATTTGTTCTGGAACAGTTGTTCTGTATATGTTCTATAACAAACGTGTAACATTTGTTCCAGAACATTTGTTCTAAATTAATTATAGAATTTCGAAGTAACATTGTTCCTACAGTGTTCTAGAACACTGTTACAAAAATGTAATATAACTTTTCTATCACTGTTCTATCATTATAAACACGTGTTTATTTTCACTAAAGGCAGCTTACATAAAGCTTACAAATAGGCTAATTTGAATTAGAATTCATACAAAAAATCTTAACTATAATTCTTGCAAGTCATAACTTTTTAAATGTGCATAATCTTTTATAGAATAAGAGTAGAGAATTTAATAATAGGTTTCACAAATATGTACAAAATGAAAAAAATTGGGTATAAAGAAAAACAATTATATAATTCGTTACAAAGTAAATTTATTCATACAAATGAATGTTTTCTTTACTTATTATTGAAATACAAAGGTAGCATCGAAACTTGGAACAAAACACTATCTTATGCGATATCATGTACCCTTTAAATTAAAGTATTGCAAATGCCTTTTATCCGTCCAACAGAAAATTATTAAATAGATTTTAAAAAATCGTTAAAGTTACTGTTGAAAATACTGATTGCAATTATACTTAGATAGTAATTAGACAACATATATTACTAATACTCATCATTATTATGCTTAAATAAATATCAGACTGTGTCTTATGAAATAATTAATATAAACGAATAGAAACAATGTTTTCCTTAAAAATTTAGCAAAAACGAGAAAGACAGTTTTATTGCAAATGCTTTTTATCCGTCCAACAGAAAGTTATTAAATAGATTTTAAAAAATCGTTAAAGTTACTGTTGAAAATACTGATTGCGATTATACTTAGATAGTAATTAGACAATATTTATTACTAATACTGATCATTATTATGCTTAACCCTTAAACCGCACCCTGGGTGTGCGACACCCATATTCTACCTTTTTACTCTAATATCTCGTTTAAAGTCGTAAAAATTGAACATATGTCGCTATTGGATGACACATTTTGTACTTAACTTTATGTTCCGTGAGGAACATTAGTCTCCCAAGTGTCTTTGTGAATTTGATAACTTTATGAAATTAACAGCGAAAAATTTCTGGGTGGCTGATACCCAGTTTTCGGTTTAAGGTGATTTCAGTAGTTTTAAAAAACATTTTTTTAATTATTAAGAATAAATAAATCATTATGAAACTTATTTTCCTTCAAAATAGATGTACTGAGCTACATAAGATAATTTTTCTGAACCATAATATCCTTTTCCAGCTTGGAGAACACACTTTAAAGTCCCCGGGTGTCGCACACCCAGTGTGCGGTTTAAGGATGGATTCGGAAGTGTGCGGTTTAAGGGTTAAATAAATGTCAGACTGTGTCTTTTAAAATAATTAATATAAATTATATAAAAAAACAAAAACAATGTTTTTCTTAAAAATTAAGCAAAAACGAGAAAGTCAGTTTTCAGCTTGCTGACTCTGCCTTCGAGCACTTTTCCTTCTACAAAAAATTATTTATTTAGCATAGCATACACCAGCTATAGTTTATTAAAAAATTTATAAATTTTCAAATTACTTTATTTTTGCTTTCTCATAAAGGAAGCCTTATAGTGATGTCCATTTCCGAATTTTTTAGAATCAATTATTTTTACAAATTTTCAAGTGTAGTATATATAATTCGTTGAGAGGAACAAATGTCCGGATGTATGTGTGTATGTATGTGTGTGTGTGTGTGTATGTATGTCACCGATTCTTGTGGACAAATTTTCTCTTACACGTCTTGACGGATTTTGATAAAATTTTATAGGTGTATTACGGTCATGAATACTAAAAATCAGACAGAAGGATTTTCAAAAATATCTAAAAAAAAATTTTTTCAACAATTTTTTAATTTTTGAAAAAATTAATTTTTGGATTTTTGAAAATAACTTTTTTCTATATTAAAATTTTCATTAATTCTTGGCAAAATTGCATTCCTGACATAAAAACGAATCGATTCATGTATATAAAGTATATATTTTATCAATATTTATAGAATTAATAAATATTTTAGATTTTCATAAAAAAATTGAAATTTTGTATTTTTTGAAATTTTATCTTAATACTTTAAAATAATTATTCTATAATAAAAAAATTGAATAATTAATTTTTTTTTCAGGGTACTTTACCCGGTAGAAACTTTCTATTAAAACTATTACGAAAATGACCATAACGTTCACATTTTTTTACCTAGAGAGTTAAAAATTGGCACACGTGTATTTTTACGCGTAGATCACACGAGAAATATAGCTAATGCGATTAAAAATTAATTTTGTTCGATTTTCGTAAAAAAGACATATAGAAAATAAAAATATATATATATATTATAGGAAAAATATTTTTTGAATTAATTTTCATAGCGTTTACAGTGAAAAAATAAAATCTCTTTTTGTGTACTCAAAAATATTTTAACTCCAGCTGGTTCTCACAATTCCTAATCTAGTGGTCAATTCTTTTCAATTAAAATTCAGAATATAAAAACTATAAAAATTTGTTTTTAAAGAATTAATTAGCAGATATGAACAGAAGAAATTAATTTATAAATAATTATTTATTCAAAATAATGTTTTTATAGGTTTCTATAATATCCTTCGTTACATATATAGTGTAACTAATACTTGTTTTATTTAATTTTTTTTTATTTATTGTAATTAATAAATGTTTTTATAAAATAAATGAGAATACATAATAAAGTTTTTAAATAAAATTAAACTAAATTTATATATTTATTTATTTAAAATTTTTTAATTTTATAAAAATTATAATATATTGAACATATTTATAGTTTAACATTGTTCTCCTTTTTTCCACTGCTCAATTATATTATAAATGATTTATATAATTTTATTTTTAACAAATCTTCTGGACGAACCCTTTTGTACATAGTTTTTCAAAAGTTTGCAAAACCGCAATTTTTATACATTGAGGAAGCTAAATGGTCATGAAATGAACAACTTTTTTCTCTTTTGTATTGTTGGTTCGCAGTTCAGCATCTTCGTCCTCAAAGGCTTATAAATATGAAATATGTTTTTAAAGTTGTACCTTAAAGTCGTATGTATATATTTTTTTAGTAAAGATGCCAAAGGATATTTGTAATCTGACAAAGAGGCAAAAATCGCGTTTGATTCAAAGCGAATCTAAAAAGATAAAACTTGATTTTCCTGCTGCTACGTGTGTTACAACTAAAGGTAATAATTCCAATGCTACTGCTCCTGTCTCATCAGTCGTTTTCAACAAGTTAATAGTAGGTGAACCTCTTCAGTCTTTTAGTAGAGATAATAATAAAATAACAACTGACTATATAATATCTGACGATTTATCTCCTAATCATAATTTAGAAATTGAAGCAGCTTCCATTCAAGAACTTAATATACACACCATGCAAGAAGATTCTATTGATCAAAGTTATAATGGTTTTGAAAGTAATGTTGTAAATAGCGATTTGTCAGATAGAGATCATAAGAACTCTGCGTATGAAAATGAAAATAGTAGTAGCGATTTAGATTTATTAACTGATTTGAAAAACATTATTTTAGAAGGAAATTTAAGTCATAGATTAACAAATAAGTTGCTCAATGTTTTAATTAAGCATGGCCACACTGAATTACCGAAAGATAGACGTACTTTCATGAAAACTCCAAAAAATTCTACTTTAAATTTATCACCACTGGGTCCAGGAAATTATTATCACTTTGGTTTGTCTTCAAGCATTGAAAATTCTATAAAGAAATATTTTTAAAAAGTTCCGAATGCAATAAAAATTAATGTACACTTTGATGCTATGCCTCTTGTAAAAAGTTCAGGAAGTAATTTTTATACGATATTGGGAGCAATAGTTGAGAAATTTTATACGGAACCTTTTGTGATCGGTGTGTATCACGGATACTCAAAACCTGATAATTTTAATGAACTCTTAAGACCCTTTGTAACTGAATCTATTAAATATTTACAAGAGGGCGTAAAAGTAGAAGTCAAAATTGTACAAGTCACAATTGATGCGGTTGTTGCCAATGCACCAGCTAAGGCTGAAATAATTGGAACAAAAGGCCATACCGGGTATTTTGGATGTCCTAAATGTATTCAGGAAGGCGTACATTTCAGGAATCGTATGACTTTTCCTGAAATTCATTCAACTGCTAGAACACATGATTCTTTCAAAAATAGATTACATCCTGAACACCACAAGACTTATTCATGCTTGGAGGAAATATTGACGGATATAATTCAACAAGTACCAATCGATTACATGCATTGCGTTTGTCTCGGTTTGGTTCGTCGCTTGTTGTGGTTTTTAGTTCACGGCCTTTCAGTTGTGCGATTAAAAAGTGAGGAAATTCAAAGCCTTTCTAAAAATTTGATAAAACTCGGGAAATTTATTCCTAGAGAATTCGCACGAAAACCTAGGGCACTAACAGACATATCTCGGTGGAAAGCAACTGAATGTAGACAATTTCTTTTGTATACAGGCATGATTGTTTTAAAATCTATCCTTCGAAATGAATTTTATGTACATTTTCTAGCATTAAGTGTTTCAATTCGAATATTAGCAGATGAAGAATTATGTTTAGACACAAATTGGCAGCTTTTCGCTCACAATCTTTTAGTTTGGCTTGTCGAAAATTATTCGAGTTTGTATGGTGCAGAGTATGTAACATACAATGTTCACGTACTTTTACAATTAATGGAATGTGTAAAAAATTTCAGTCCTTTGGGTACGTTCAGCGCTTTCAAATTTGAAAATTATTTACACAAAATTAAAAATGAAGTTAAAACTTGCAGTAGACCATTAACTCAATTCGTAAACAGAATAACTGAGAAAAGTCAAATTAGTAAAACCTCGTACCCTGAAACTAAGTTTCCTGTTTCTTATTATAAAAATAAATTTTTAACCGACTCAGAAATCGCGTATTTGCAATATTCAGGATTCAGAATATCAAGTGAAAAAATAACAATTGCTGTTTATTGCATGATGGCTCAGTAGTACTTATAAAAAAATATTTAAAGAATCAAATAATTTAATTTTAGAAGTTAAAAAATTCGCAAACCTGGAATGTTTTTTCATTGATCCCTGCGATTCAAAGAAACTTGGGATTTTTTCAGTTAGTCTAACAACGATGTCAAATGTAGTAAAAGTAAAAGCAAATCAAGTTAAACGAAAGTGTTTAAAAATGGAATTAGAAGATAAGAATTGCGTAATTATTTCAATGTTGCATGCAAATAATTAATAATGGAAATATGTTTGATTTGAATTTAATTTGTAATATAAAACTTAAAATATGTACTCCATATAAGAACAGTCATCTTCATAAAGGCTTGTGAGATTTAAAATATGTATAACGTATTTCAATAAAAAGATTTCTAGAAACAACTTGATATCTATTTAATAAAGCCTACCTAATTATTTTTTTTACAACACCAAATTTGAAAAATAGAATCCTGTGTGGAAATTGAATCTGGGCGCTAGCCATGCTATGTCCGGGGAGCCCAACTACAAGCTAGCCCCTGACCAGAAAACTAACTTTATCATGGCTAACTCGGGCTATTTCCACACGGGATATTTTGTAAGTTAAATTAATAGATGTATAAATTTATGATATAACAAATAAATGGGATATATAATTAATGAAACTGAGTACAGTTGAGAAAACTATGTTTTACTCAATTATTTTAGATATACAGTTCTTGATTTGTTGTAGATTTTTTACTTAACAGCGGTCTAGATAATTTTTTTAATACTGATACAGATCTGTTAAATGATACTGATCAAGAACTATTACAAAACATTTTTATAGGTCTGTTCTATAATAGTGTTCTAGAATTGTTACAGATTTTATTTATAACTACTAGAACCAAAAGGGCGCGCGTTGCGCGCCCACTCCTGGTCCTTTGACACACAAAATAAAACCTTAATGTAACCTTACATTAAATCTTAATTTAATAAAAACATATATGTTTATATTTTAATAATTATTTTTCTGTTAATAAGATTGTTTAAAAAATTTTTAATTTTTTTAATCTAAGTTTGACGAATTGAATTTTCTATAAAAAATTACACGTTAATGCCTATAAAAAATTCTCATTCTGGAGAAAATCACCTTTAAAATAAGCCTAAAATCATTAAAAAGCATTCAGTATTTTAGAAGTCATTAAAATTTTTGTAAAACATTGAAAATTATCATTTTTTAAAAATGTCTAAATAAAAT
Source organism: Leptopilina heterotoma (assembly GCF_015476425.1). NCBI lineage: Eukaryota > Metazoa > Arthropoda > Insecta > Hymenoptera > Figitidae > Leptopilina > Leptopilina heterotoma. Next base: position 2,399,109 of record NW_025111054.1, read on the forward strand.
ATTGATTAAATGACTTGAAAAATTATGTACAAACTCCAAGGATTAATTTAAAAAGAGAAAAATCAGTAACCTTCTATATTACAGAAATTGTGTAGATTTTTCTGCCAAAATACAGGCGAAATTTTTTTTAAATTAATACTTGGAGTTTTGCACATCAATACAGGGTAATTTAATTTTCCCAAAATATTGAGAACATTCTTGAATTTGCAATTGTTTTAAAGAATTGTTAATAACAATTTAAAAATTTCATTTTTTAACAATCCCTTTATTTTATCATTAAAGTATAGACTTTAAGCTTAAATTAAAAAAAATTACTTAATTATTACTTTCTCATAGAGGAAGTATTGTAATAGCAAAATTTTTCGAGTTCGATTTTTTGATATATCTTTATCTTATTTGACCTCAGGAGTTGCGGACATAAAGTGAGCGTACTTTGTGATAGATTAATAAAGTTTAACTAAATTTTTTTTGGATTTTTAATTTTCCAAAAACACGTTTTTTGCCCATAACTTTAAAAAAATGTTAGGACACCTATAAATGTTTTTCCATAATTTTGTAGAGTTTTTTTAAACGCATCTTTTGAGTTCTAATTGAACATTTTTCGTCCATATTACCGGAGATATTAAACTTTTAAAAATCATAAATTTTGGAAAAAAATATTTTTTTGAAAATTTTGTTAAAAAATGTAGAAGTAATCTTAAAATTATCGTTACCAACTTGTAGAGCATTATAAAACGATTCGATTGACTTATTTTTGAACCTAATTCGATAATAAATTTCGAAATTATTGGTATTTTAAAAACCAAAAATTGTGGAAAATGACATTTTCTCAACGTTTTTGTTTGAAAATTTTTGTTTAACTATTAAACTATTATAACTATATTGTAGAGTA